>NC_047527.1:119248391-119873391 GCF_012275295.1 Melopsittacus undulatus
TACTGGTGTGTCAGCAAAAGTTATAATAATAATATACTGGTATCTGTTGTGGTGTGAATAGAGTTTGGGCTGAAGTCAACCATTGTTTCAGAGTAATTCAGCATAAGTCAGTCATACTGGCCCAGGCTGTACCAGCATGCAAGTAGAACTTTATTCCTTGAAGCATCTGCAGAAAAGGATATTTTTTGCTACTCTGTATTAAGTGAAAATTATTAATATGTCTGACATCACAAGACTTATGTGTAGTGCAAATCCCATTTCTAGTAATTATCATGAACAAGTGGAAAAGAACTTGCAGTAAATGAAGCCAATATGGAAGAATTCCAAGCAATGTGTATTTGTAATCCTCGAAGATGCTATCGAAGTGAATGCTTATAACCTTTGTAGTCTACTGGCAAACTTGCTTTACTTGCTTAATTTTGGTTCATTTGATGTATTCTTTTCATTTCAGATCAGAACATCTGTCGTTTGGTCCACTCCAAATGTCTCCTTTGTAATCCCTTTATGGGTTATAATACTAGCAATACTTCTTGGACTACTGGTACTAGCTATGTTGACCTTAGCCTTATGGAAGGTATGTTGCATTATTACTGTTACTGTTGCCTTACAAAAATGAAAATATACTAGAAGACACTGACAGATCAGAAAAAGAGAGGCTGGAATTTTGTCATCTTTAATAGTTTGGATCAAAAGCAACAATACACACGTCTTTTTTTGTTTTGCCATTTCTGACATGCTAATGTCACTGACCTTTATGCAGGGAACTTGTTTTCAAAGTTCTCCTTTATTATTAAAATCTGGTTATAAATGGGCATGAAGAGTTTGGCTCTGTTTCCCCAGACCCATGATCCTCTTTTTCAGGATGTTTAGGTTCAAAAAGAAGTGACTGTAGCTTTGTTTTCTCTGAGTACTTCAGGAACTTCCAGTTTTTGTCAGCATATAACAACATGTAACAGCATTTAACAACACTGCCAGCTTTGAGAATTAGTTTTTAGATTTCCTTTCATATTAGTATGTCATATCTTCTGATTTTAAAGTTTTCTAGTTCTGTGTTGGTTGTTAGATTCCTTTCACAGGTTCTAAGACAAGTTACTAGAAAATGCTGTATTACAGGGAGCCAATGCAGCTTTCAGTCATCCTCTCAGTTCCCATTAAAAAACCCAACAATTTCTTAAGTTTTAGGCTATAGCTCATCTGCCCTTAGCTGCCTAAAGGTATAGGGTAGGTGTCCAGCCCATACTAAATTTTCAGATTCGCCTGGTCAGTTAATAACAGCAAAACACTATGTCTAAAACATGGGAGGATAAAAGGAATTACCTTTTGGTGGTACTCTCCTTTGACCTCTTGTGAAGTTTACATAATTTTCAACCTTTCAACCAAAAGGGTAACTCTTAGACACTTAGAGTTAGGTGAGAGGAATCTCATCTTTCATGATCTTTAGTCTAGCTTGCAACACTGTCCTGAACACATTTTCCAACACATATTCTACCTCTATTATTATTACAGTTTGTCAATCTAAATATCTTTTCTGAATGAGTGTCTTGCTGAGGTGAAATCAGCAGTTTTCTCATTAGTCAGTACCAGCATTCAGACCTACTTTACATCTCCTGCAAAGATACCTTTCATAATAGTTGAGTTTTTAAAATCAATGCCTTGCACCTAACACTTTCGTTTTTCATAGGGAACAATTTGAATAGAAATTAAAAAGCTTCACAGTCTATCAACCTGCCATAGGTTTTATCTGACCTTTCAGGTTGACTGAGTAAGGAATCAAACTGCATCTGAGTCTTCCTGTGGTTGTCTTACCATGATAACTTTGTTTCTGTTGATTGTTTCCTGCAGTGTGGCTTCTTTGACAGAGCTAGACCTCCTCAAGATGACATGGCTGACAGGCAACAACTGACAAATAACAAGACTACTGATGCATAGAAGAAGAGAGTGACAGTTCAAGTCACAATCCTGCCTGAAACTAGAGACATGATGAGGATTAAATGAAGGATTCCTTCCACAAGGCTTCCATTGTACCTGCAAGTGACATGGTGTCATAATCTGATCTATGCAATGTTCTGAGAACACGCCACATGATGGCCATCCTTGCCAAAAAAAGGAGCTTTATCACTGCCTTACAAACACACTCACCACTGAACAGAATGTTTATCCTGTATTCCAGTCAGTCTACATTTCGGCAGATGCTTTTGAACATGTGTGTTATACTGAGATGCTTCCAGAACAAGCCCAGATCTCCCAAGGAGAGAACACTTGCATAGCTGTATTGTCTAGAAGATGGGGCAGGACAAAGCTTCTGAATGCTACTGTATCATGCAGAATACCTTTGACAGCTCCCTAAGAATAAGAACTCTTATGAAATTATGGCTCAGGGAGACAAGCAATACATCAGTACTGTGAAAGTACTTCTGAAAAACAAAGGTAGTCTATAAAGAACTTTATAGATGGGGCACAATTATTTATTTTCCACCTTTTCAGGATAAGTATCTGATATAATCATCAACTTAGATTTTGAGAGAATGTAAAAAAATAGAAATCATGTACTTACCTTGCATGTAAATAGAAAAGTAAACCTGTTGTACACACAGAACACATCTTTCTTGGCTAGAAAGTGTTTTGCAAAGTGGATTTATGAAACATTGTACAAGAGAAGACATATGATAAACAAGTACATGTTGTATCTCTTTCAATCCAGAGCTGGTAGTATCACACACAGATAAATCCATACACAGACTAGAGAAGGGGATAAGTTAGTTACCTTCTCCTTGTATTGATGATGGCTGACACCTGTACAGCTGACACAGGATTCCATCATTTGTGAAATGCTGCTTTAAGTTATCACAGCCATAGTGGTGATATTGAGAAGACATGGGGGTTTTGGGCTAGGGTGTTTTTTGTCATCATCCTGTTACTTTGTGGAAATGCCCTCTTAAAATGGCATGGCTACTGCCGTTGTATCTTCTGTTTAATTTGTGTCATACACCCTAACACTGTTCTCATAAAGAAATCTTTTCCTTATTTTGTTATTACTTTACAATTTAAAAGCTGGCAACATACTTAAGTGTTGATTTCAGCAAAGTTGAGGGCTGATTCTAATGATTTGATAAACAAAGTCTTGCAAGGTAGGTGGAAAGGATTTGTACTTATGCAGAAAAACAGGATGCCAGCCAACCAAGCATGGACAAAAAGAAGGAAAGGTATTTTTAAATAAAGAGCATAAAAATATACATTTGGCAGGGGGGAGAAGAGGGAGAGGGCAAGAGTTTGATTGGGTTGGGGTTTTTTTGTGGGTCGAGGAGTCTGAAGAAGAGAGGCTTCATTCTTTTCTATCAGCAAATGGTCCTTACCTCAGCAGGGCCTCTTAAGTTCTCATCTATGCAAATTTGTGCCTGAAAGTTTGAGTTTTCCAGTGCTGCCTGTGAGTGTGAAATTAGCTATGTTGGGTAAACTTCAGGAGGGGTTGTTCGTTTTCTGAAACACACACCACGCTCCCCTTCTGAGCTCCTTTCTAATCCATCTCATCTTCTTAATCAGCGAATGTCCTCATGCATTCTGCAAGTTCTTGGCTCCTTTTAGGTAACTGCCTTTCTGCTTCCTAAGACTTTGGGACACGACTAGCCATGAGACATTGCCACTTCTGTCAGTCTGATAGGAGATTTTACAGTTTTACCATTTCTTGTAGGCAGGCTGACCCGTGAAATACAAGCAGAAGCTAGAAACCTGAGCAGGTGTGTTCCATCTTCATATCTAAGACAAAATTGCAGGAAGACCTCTATGGAGTCTTCAGCTTATTAGATGCAGTGTACCCATGAGATTCAATGAGAGGAGGAGGCACATGCCCCAAAAAACTGAGGTGCTTCACTCTGTTTTCTGAGGACGGGGAGGCCTGACCACTTCCCAGTCCCCCAGAAAACCACTAACAGACTCCTTCCACTCAATGGGTTTGAGCTGGCCCCTGGTAGAGGAATCAGCTGATAAATATCACCATAAAGCAAGCCTGTCCCATATTTGCACACCTCTGTACCCCGTACATTCCAGGCAAAATCATTCTCCCATGGAAAACACAGTGAGCTTCTAGCATTTGTAAATATTAAACTGTTGTGTGTAGCAACCTCAGAAATAAGATCAGCTAGCTCATTACAGTCACATCATCCGCACAGCTCTTACTCTGATGAAATAGCACCGTAAGGAGATACCGAACACAAGACTTTTGTATGTGCAATACTTTATATTACTTATATACCTGAAGCATGTTTACACTGGCATTTGTGGTTGTTTCTTAAACTTTTGAATATACTGATTAATGATTACAATAAAGTTAAAGAAAAAGAACAGAAAAAAAGAAACCAAACACAGCTCTGTTCAGTATTTGTTGCAATGTGTTTTCAATCCTGCATTGCTCTGAGGATGGGACTAGGTGACCTAATAAGTTCTTTGCAGTTGTAACATCTATGGTTCACTTTTGAGCAATTACTCTCCATTTTAATGATGGGCAAAACATGTTCAGATACTAAATTTAAACCAAAAAGAACCTCAGTGACTGCTGGGCCTGGCTGGAATCCATTGGCTGCAGCTGTGTAATGTCACTGGAAACCAAATTAGAGGCACATGATCTGACAAACAGTTACTTTGAGCAATACTTTGTTTTATATTTCTACATCCTTGTAGATTAAACGTCCCCCATGGAAATGTCTGGAGCCGTGTGCTGTCAAGGAGTGTAGTCTTGGGTCCCAGCATTTGTGAATAGCTTTGGCTGCAAATTGCAAACAGCTTTGCAAGGAAGATTTCTGGGTTTCAGTGCTTGCCAAGAGTGTTTATCCCCTGGGGAGATTGCATCCTGGATGTGGACACTAGCAGGGGTTGACATAATCTTTCCCCCTAGTATATTAGTAATGTACTGCATGATAACCTCTGCCACATCCCTACATGACTGAACTTTTTTTCAGTGATGTCAGCCTTGTAATGAGTTACTAAATGCAGCTTTCTGTGAAAGTAATTCAGCCTTACACTTCAAATACATGTGGTGAGCAGCTAATTGCTGAGAATACAGGAGTGGTCCAGAGAGAAGAACAAAATAGGAGGTTGCTCTATAAATTAAAGCCTTTTAAAACTGTTTATTGCTATGACCACCACAGTGGTCTGGTAAACAGAAAGACATTCATCTTTTACTTTGCATGCTTCTTGCCGAGTTTGAACAAGGCTGTCCAATTATTTCATCCCTGCAGCAGATTTCTGAAGAGTATCAAGTGTCAAGTGACATTTTCTGTTTTATGGAAATGTCAGAATTTACATAACAGGGACCAGTACATTTGAATATGTTGTCACGTATGGATTTAATCTTTAAAGGTATTTAGGAAATACAATTTTCATTTAACCACCACGTTATTAACAAGAATTTTTTCTTGTCATCATCCCACATTTAAAATTTTTTCTGCCTTATCCAGCTTTTTTGCTGTCACATTCCCACATTAGACATCTCTTGAAAATGGCACCAATTTTCTCTACCCTTTACCTGTGATTTCATTCATCCATTATCAAGAAGGATCTTCTGGTAGCCATGGCATACATTAACTAAAAAGCCTTTTGGGAATGGACAAAGCACCCAGAGATATTCAGAGGAAAGAAAATCCCAAGTGGCCATGACCTACAGTGTTCCGCTACATTGTAGCAAACTTTAATGAAATACCATCTGACACACTGCCTTTAGGAATTATGAGTGAGTGTTTTATTTATGATTGTTGGCAAAGATCCATATTAAAATGTAGTGTAACGATAGTGCCTCTCAACAATAAAAAGTCTTGAATTCGGTTTATGCAGGCGCCATGATGTGACACAGCAGGAATGCTTTTAATATTGAAGCACTGTTCTTGTTTTGCCTGTACGTTGTATTTAAGGGGCACTTAACCATTCAAGATGCTACCCTACTGTACACGGTGATTTTTCAGAAAGGAAGACTGGAAGTAATTGTCCCACTCACTTTTCAGATGGTTTCATTTGTTTTCATCATGTTGCTCTGCTTAACTGATGCACCACATTTCATTGGGTTGTGTATTGTTCTTTGTTTCAGCAACGGTTTGTAAAGCAGACTTCAGCAACAATTTCCAAAACTGGACTGTGTCAGGCAGTATTGCTTTTCCAGAAGCAAGCTGAGGATAACAGCAGCAGAGCAGAATTGAGGATGCTATGTGAAATGGTCAGTGCATTGCATGGGCTAGCTTTACTTGTCAGCGGTTTACCCAGATTCACATTCAGAGCCATATTAACAAAACATCAACCTTAAACTTCCCAGTTCTCCTGTTAAGGAGGGTTTGCCCTCGTCCATCATCACTGTAAAGACCAAACACCAAGCAAACCTTACAGCAAAGCCAGGGAGGGCACATTTTATACCCACAGAAGGCAAATAAAAGGCAAAAAAATCAAGGGTATGGCAAAAGCACAAACAACATCTGTCTTCTGTTGCTCTCCTGGTCATGAAAGTTAACATTTTCACAGCAAAAGCAAAAAGACTCGGGCTCAGATCTGGACTTTTCCCTTTTCAGGCACAAAAGAGACATCAGGAAATATCTCAGGTGTCTGCTGAGACTTTCAAGCATATCAAAGCTCTGTTATAACAAACACTCCACATGCAACTAACATGAAAACCAAAAGATTTCATTTTTAAAGACACAACAGTCTGTTGTCCCCTGCTATGTGCTCTGCACATGAGAACAGACCAAGCACAGGTAAATTAAACTAGGCAGGAGGATGAGACAGTTTGACTCAGTACACCAGGAAGAAACTTCCCTTTAGAGAAGGACAACTTTTCTCAGTGCCTAAAACTGGAAAGATTTCTTTTTCCAGAGGAGAACAAAATACCACAGAAGCCTTGTCCTTCAAGCATAATGGGTACAAGCATAAGCACAAAGTGGCTGGGCACAAGGGACTTAATATCAAGCACTTAAGGAGGCTGCAGGATGCTACGTTAACTATAAATGACTTACAGAGGAGGGCTAGGAGACTGTAGAGGAGAAATAAACTTTTAAACACAGAGTAGATCAGGAACAAGAAGGTTGATCAGTAAGATGGATGGATTGGAAGTAAGGCTCAGCTACAGGAGATAGAAGTTGTGACCTCAGAAGATAACGAGACGAATGATCTACTGCAGTGATTTTTTTTCCACAGTGACCAACTGATTCATTACTCATGCAAAGTTTGAGGAAGACCATTTCCCTAGTAATTAGATAACGAAAGGAAAAAAATCCTCTGCAGCTGTGACAGGGCTATTGAGTTATCTGTGAATCCCTCTCATTCTTAAATGAAGGGCTGAATTCACTTCTTTGACTTTCAGAGAAGGAAGGAGGTGGCAAAGACATGAGACTTGAATTTGTTCCAGCATCTGCTAAAAGCTTCTGGCTTCACTGCTGCTTCAAAGTGACTGTTCAGTATTTGCTGAGGCTGTATGACATCTTTCACTGTGTTATACAAAGGTAACAGAAAGGCATTTTTATCAAACCAGTAAAAACTAAGTGTTTTGTGGAAACTTTCTGCCTATGCCTGGCTTACTCAGGAGACTGAGGAGTAAAGTGGCATTTAAATGGTATTTTTTATTCGGATTTTATTAATTTATTTGTTTATCAAGTATTGTAACATATATTTAGAAGCTCCTCTACATAGAATCATGGAATAGTTAGGGTTGGAAAGGACCTTAATATCATCTAGTTCCAACCCCCCTGCCATGGGCAGGGACACCTCACACTAAACCATGTCACCCAAGGCTTCATCCAACCTGGCCTTGAACACCGCCAGGGATGGAGCATTCACTGCCTCCCTGGGCAACCCATTCCAGTGCCTCACCACCCTAACAGGAAAGAATTTCTTCCTTATATCCAGTCTAAACCTCTGCTGTTTAAGTTTCAACCCATTACCCCTTGTCCTATCACTACAGTCCCTAATGAAGAGTCCCTCACCAGCATCCCTGTAGGCCCCCTTCAGATACTGGAAGGCTGCTATGAGGTCTCCATGCAGCCTTCTCTTCTCCAGGCTGAACAGCCCCAACTTTCTCAGCCTGTCTTCATACGGGAGGTGTACATATGTAGATAGCTTCAGTCCCAGCTTTAAGTAATTCAACTGAAGTAATTCTTTGCTAACAGATGAAGGAGCCACAACAAAATCAGCAATGGAATTGAAAAGTTAACTGATGTAGTGAAAATGACAGTGATCCTATTTAATATCAGCTGTAATTAATTTTTTTATATTTTTAAATTTTACTATTTCTTTTGATTCATTACGGTACTAAGGAAGCACTTAGACATTACTAATATTGATATTTGTGTTTAATCTAACAAGACACTTGCTAACAGGTAGACCAGGCAGGAACACAGAGCAAAGGGGAAGGACCATTTTTTTCCCTTGGTTGGGCAGCTCCAAACACTGCTGTGAACCTTCCATGCTCTGCAATGACCAGTTACTCTCACAAAAGGGAAAAATTCTAACACCATAACAGTTCTCAGTCCTTTGGATGTATTCCCTTTGTCTCAAAGATTTCTGTAGCACCTTACTCTACTCTGTTGGGTGCTGCTTGTTTAATTATTACCTGCACCAACAAACTCCACTGGAATCAATGCCATCTCCTTTCCATCTGCTTCTTGTTTTAAAAGCTGAGCATATCTCCTGTCTCCTGAACATGTGTGCAACTTTTCAGTAATTCCCATATGATTGATGAGAATATATTCTGCCTGATTTGGAGGGAAGGGGTGTTTAGTCTCTACCCCACTTTTCTAATGCCCATATACACACAAAAAGTCAGTCCTATGGTATCTATTACAGATTATTTCACTAAGCAACCAGCCAAGTCTTTGTTCTGTAATTTAGTAGAACAAAGTAAGTTTGAACTTGACCCTCCAGCCATTTTCAGCAAACAACATCTGTGTGAAGCCATTAGGCTTCCAATACGTTGACTCACTGCAATGTCTTTAAGAGTGAATCTTGCAAAATGTGTTGTGGACTCTTCAGCACCATCGCTGCAGTTGGTATTCTGTGTTGGGTATATACTGATCTTATGTAGATCATGCTTAGCTGGTTTTATTATCTCAAAAATGCTTTTTCTGGAGAGCAGGAATAAAGTGCAGGAAAAAATGCGAGTAGGCTTTTTCAAGCACACTCAGAAAGAGCTGGTGAGCTTTTAACTACCACCCTTTCAGTTAGCCACTCAAAGGGACAGCCTAAGCAGGTCTGCAGGAGAAGGGGAGGTGGCAGTGAGAGGTGTGAGCACCACCAATGAGGAGCGGTGCCTGGAAAGATGTGGACTGGCTCCAGTGCTGACCTGACAAGGAGAGAGGATTCCTTGGCTGCCAAAGGACTGAGGGACTCTGTGCTCAGCCTCCCTATTTCCTCTCTGCCCTCTCTTCCTCTGTCTTAGTCCATGTGCCCTCACTCCATCCTACAGGCATGTGGCTTGTCCACCCTCCGGCCACCTCGCAGCTCCCTGTGCTTCCAGCTGTAATCTCACGCACACCACAGCAGCAGCAGCTCCCCAGCTCTCTCTCCCCACACTCCTGACTTCACCAGTTGTTTCCCAGCAATGTGGTGTGGTGGAGCCCCAGCTGGATACTACAGGCCCCCCAAAAGCTGGTCTCACCTGTGGCTACCCCCCAACGCTCCTCAGGGAGCCTTGGGCAGGGCTCAATCCTGTCAGAGAGCGTACAGCAGCTGTGTAATTCTCACAGGACTGCTGAGCAGTTACATGAGGAGCAGCTTTCAATGGCCACATCAATATGGATACCCAGGCACACACTGGGGATGGTATTCCCCAAATCACTCATCCTGCTCTTTCACACACACCTACACCTTCTCAATGATAAACCATCTCTCCATGGGTCTTTTGTTGCTCCATGTAATGTCTCTTGACCATTTTTCTTCCTGGGCTCACCCCTATGTCCCAGAAAAATGTCCTGGCCCACTCCTTGCAGACCACCCAACAACACAACCTCCCCCAGTGACCTTTTCTTAGCTGAGCTCTGCCTATTCCTCTTGGCCACTAAAGCAGGCCTGACCTCCAAAGCTGTCTTGTAGTATGTACCCTGGAGCTTTATTAACAGCTCTACCACCACCACCTCAGGCCCTACAGCTTCCTCTGGGTGGCCACTGTTGCCAATGTACATTGAAAACACAGGAGGGAAGGGATGGTCTTGTGCTTGGGTGCTGGGCTGAACTTAGGCAAACACAGTCCATTCTTTTGACCACAAACTTCATGTAACTTTGGGCAAAGCACTTCGTCCCTCACCTTCTCATCTGCAGCAAGGCCACCAAACAATAGTGCTGTATACATCTTGCAGATAATAAACTCTTAAGATGGAAACCAGGCCTCTCCTGTTTCTCAAAGGCTGAAGCAAACTTACAGTGCTCTATCAATATTGGATAATGTGGGCCTCTGGGGAGCAGTTACTGCAAGTTCAAGTGCCTGTACTGCAGAAGAATGTGACTGCTCCCCTATTTTCCCCACAGACCTGTGAAACCATATAGGGTTATTTTTTAGCTGCTTACACCTGCTTTATTAGGGGCACCAGTTATAACTGGTGAAATAAAGTAAAACCAAACTGATGAGGAAAGTAGTTGTGGGTACTGTGATTTAAGCTATTAATTCATCTCAGGCCTACTGAAAAAGTCTGCTTATTCCATCATCATCAATCCAGTCATATATAAACCTACTGAAATGTCATACAAATTACAGTTTTCCTAGCTGTTGTGTAGAACAATTCAGGTGGGAAGAACTGTAACTATTAAATACTTCTCTTTTCAACTTTGCATCCATGGACACCAACGGGATAACACTTGCTTTTCTTTTGAGCATAGAATTATCTGGGAACTACATGTAATTTCTAGAGCTTCTCAACAAAAGACTGCAGCTTTTCAGCAAAAAGTTAGCAATGTAGAGCCCTGCCTTTGCTCTGCTGCACACCAGAGTATTGCCTTTTTTGTCTGTAACTGAGAGATGTACAGCCCAGCATGGGAATACACATACACAAATAACCATGAATCGGGTCACTGAAGTGGCTTTTGAGGAATGAAAACGCATGTCCCTGAGCAACATCCAGGCTGGGATGTTGATTCAACCATAAGTAGTGGTTGAAAATTAAGTCGCTGGGGCACTGAATTCCTGGGTGCCCCCTGAAAAGTCAGACCTGTCTGAAGCTGAGCAGTCAGGATCATTCTAACACTTGAAAATCTTGGCCTAGGAACCGCCTTTTGTTAAACCTGGCAGGGTCACTTCATATTGGCACTCAAAGCTGCTGTGAAACCAGCATGAGTAGAAGAGGGTGACAGCAGTCTGTGCCTAATGTTGTAACTCCTTGTTTTAGCTGGATACAAAGAAAGATACAAAGATGACCTCTAAAGCTTTCATGAAAACTTGCCTTCTCAGCACACTGATGATGTCTACAGCTTGAAAAGACTGACAGGAGAATCAGTTTCTTGATTTGCCCTCCAACTCCTGATTTTTTGCTGCCATAGACAGCAGGCACCAGTGAGCAAACAACTGAACTGTTGGTGCTCTAGGCAGAAATTAAGCTTTTTTCTGAACTATCTACTGTCTTAACTATTTCATTTAACTGTGAAGTGCTTCTGCCAGGGACTCCAGGGAAGTGAAGAATTTGGGTGTTGGCATGCCTGTTCTATGTGCTAAGCACAGAGCTAATCTGTGGCACAGAAAGCCTGTGCTTCAAATATAAAATACGGAGCTGCAGATGGATATAATAAAGCAGGAACCATACAAAAACAATGACACAATTATGAGCAGCATAATAAGCAACGGTCATAGCGCACCAAGGCCATAAGCAGACTTCCTATTCTGGATTCCTAAATTTGGCATCTTAATACCTAAATAGAAGTCATCTGTCCCATCAAGGCAATCCAGAGCATCTCTCCTAGTTACCCCAATGCCTTATACAGCCAGTGGAAATGCCAGCTGTCGGTTTGCTCTCCAGCAACTCCCTTGAGCCCATACGGAACCACTCGAGTCTGGTGCCAAGGAGGAAACAGCAGGCGCCAACTTCTCCTTTTTCCATGCCCCTCTGTGGGCTGAGGGACTGGGTGCCACTGGGATGCACTGCCTCAGGGCCACAGAAGAACGCTGTGCCTGGGAGCTTGTTGCAGCCCTTTGTTGCCTGCTCTGCTCTCAGCTGTGCTGTGGTTTGCAGCAGCCCATGGTGCAGTGGGACAATAGAGCTGCAGGGAGAGGGAGCGGGAGGGTCTGGCTGCAGCTAACCAACTAGTCTGGTCTTCCAGGAGTGCACAGTTACAGTTTTTGCTCCTATGAGTGAGTAGTGTGCATCTTTTGTATTACAAAATGCATGAGCATTGGCTTTTACCCACCCCAGGATGGTCCCATGTTACTGAATGACAGAAGGTCACTCAGTCTCCTGTGGGTCCCAGGTGCCCAGTATTGTTTTCTGCACCCTGTGTGATGGGTGAAGTGCATGTCTCTTCTCAGAGGTGTCCATCCCTCAGTTATGCTCTTCTCCGGAGAAACAAATAGGTATTCAGATCCTGACAGGTTGAATAGAGTCTAGCACTCACTTTCCCTGCTTTATGGCTGAGTGTGGTATCCAAGAGTCTGTTATATATGCAGTGTTCCTTTCTCCTTTGGTCCTTTCTTGAGCCTGTCAGTGTGCGGCACAGCCTGAGCAGGTTGAGTGGCTTCATGTCTCCCACAGACTTCAAGTTATTCTGCATAAGTTCAAAAAACCCTGGCAATAAAATGCTCATACACTTCTGAGTATGTGCAGTAAAGTGTGAGCATCTAGATAAAGCAGCAGCAGAAGCAGCACTGCTAAGGTTGGATACCTCCTCAGGCTGGCAGCCCCAGCTAATATGTGGTACAAATTGCTCTGCTGAACTAAGGCTTCTAAATTACTTTGAAATCAGCCTTTGGTTTGCTCACAGTCAGTCTGAATGTTGGTCTATTGCCAATAACAAACGAACTTGAAGAAGGCTGGAATCCCAACCATTTTGTTTAAGATTCCCACTGAATGTCTTGGAAAGTTTGTGGCCTTGCCATGTTCTGCTAATCATTTAAGCATTTAACTTGTCAGGTGCTCAGAAGTTCACAATTTTTGTGCTTCTTTCTTGACTATACTGGCCAATTTTTTCCCAATTTGATAGTTCAAAACAAGCATCTGTATTTTTATGCAAGCGTCTAAATCAATACTTTGCCACATTCTGAATCCCCCATCTCTGAAAATCAGCCATTCTAAGATACCTACATATGGTTTTAGGAACCTAACTTCTGGCAGCCAAATTCATGTTTGTGATACTTTCACATGTTTTTAATAAGAATCTAAACATAAACCAGACCAAAGAAAAAAAGAAGGGGGGGTCGGGTGAAGGGGATAAAAACAATACTCTGTAGGATAGCTATGTGTTGACATAAAATATGGAATAACCGCTGCCTTTTGCATATGTGTATGCAGATTTTCTTTCAAAAGTGAATTATGGAATCAGTAGTTCAGACCATCCTTGGAAGATTACTATATCTCACACATACCAAAACAGCAGGCTCCACACTGAGATGTTTTTCAGTGGCAATTCAGTGTCCATCACTCCTCAACAGAAGGTCTTCACTTGCTCCCATGTGCTTACTTCTATTCCTGTTTTGTCAGGCCTAGGCAGAGATTTAGCTGCAGTGACCCTTCAGCCATGAAAAATGGGAAGTGTTTGTTCTCCTTACACAAAGACTGGAAGAGCATGTGCCTATGCTCAAAACTTGAACTGAAATCCAAACTGATCACCATACTCCCACCAGAAGAATGCTTAAAAAGTGTGAAAATGGAGTGCATTCACTATGTACCTTTTTCCTGCTCTAGAGAGCACCTACAAACAAGAATGAGAGCTGTGGAGCTGCCACAGCCTTGTACATACATATTTACTGTGATCAAAACCTCTTAGGCAGGATGTGTGTAGCACCTTCAGACTTCAGTCTGGTCCAGAGTTTGCAGCAGGAGCTACTGAGAACAAAAAACTCCTTCCTCAAGCCACAGACTGAGGCAGAGATTTCCTTTCCTATGTATGTACCAGCACAGGCATATTCTTCTCCCATGCAATGTTAGGCAAGAAGATGAATTTCACCTAGACCGAGGGATCTGTTGGGGTTTAGCACTTCCATGGCTGTGTGTGTGTGACTCAGCTCACTGGCTGTAGTTGAATATTGTATAAAGGCTTCTTCATTCTTTATATTTGGTACTTCTCAGTTTGGTTTACACCCCCCAAAAATCTTTTCTATGTTTTTCTTCCTTACAAGGAAAATAAACTTGTAAAGAGGGAGAAGTGAAGGGTTACATCTGGAGAGAGTTATGGCTGCGGCTCAAAGGAACAACTGGAATGTCTGTAATGCGGAAGTTTCTTCCACGCAGCCATTTTTCTCCTTTTCTTGGGAAGTACAGAAACGTGCTGCTTCTGTTGACAGAGGGCAGCCCCAGTGCAAATTCCAGTGAGGGACTGCAACAGCAACCCTGCTGAGAGCATGGGTGTGAGAACTACCCACTCAGCCTCATGCACATTGTCAGGAGCATCTCAGCATCAGAAACATTACCTATCTTGAAACTAATTATAAGAAGCCACAGCCATAGTAACAACAGCAGATTTTATAATTGGCTAATCCTGATACTTTTTGGTATGCATCTGGGGAAAACAGAAGACCCAGGGAATTACAGACCAGTCAGTCTCTCCTCTGTGCCTGGCAGGATCATGGAGCAGATTCTCCTGGAAGGCATGCTAAGGCACATGAAAAACAACAAGGTGCTTGGTGACAGCCAGCATGGCTTCACTAAGGGGAAATCCTGCCTGACCAATTTGGTGGCCTTCTATGATGGGGCTATAGAACTGATGGACAGGGGTGGAGCAGTTGACGTCATCTACCTGGACTTGTGCAAAGCTTTTGACACTGTCCCACATGACATCCTTGTCTCTAAATTGGAGTGTCATCAATTTGATAGGTGGACCACTCGGTGGATAAAGAACTGGCTGGATGGTCGCACTCAAAGAGTTGTGGTCAATGGTTCAATGTCCAGCTGGAGATCAGTAACGAGTGGTGTTCCTCAGGGATCGGTGTTGGGACCGGTCTTGTTTAATATCTTTGTCGCTGACATGGACAATGGAATTGAGTATGCCCTCAGCAAGGTTGCCGATGACGCCAAGCTGTGTGGTTCGGTTGATACGCTAGAGTGAAGGAATGCCATCCAGAGGGACGTTGACACACTTGTGAGGTGGGCTGATGCCAACCTCATGAAGTTTAACCATGACAAGTGCAAGGTCCTACACCTGGGTTGGAGCAATCCCAGGCACAGCTACAGGTTGGGCAAAAAGGAAATCATGGTAGTCCTGCGGAGAAGGACTTGGGGGTGTTGGTCAATGAGAAAATGAACATGAGGCAGCAGTGTGCATTCACAGCCCAGAAAGCCAACCGTATCCTGGGCTGCATCAAAAGAAGCGTGACCAGCAGGACAAAGGAGGTGATCCTGCCCCTCTACTCTGCTCTTGTGAGACCTCCCTTGGAGTACTGTGTGCAGTTCTGGTGTCCTCAACATAAAAAGGACATGGTACTGTTAGAACAAGTCCAGAGGAGGGCCATGAGGATGATCAGGGGACTGGAGCACCTCCCATATGAAGACAGGCTGAGAAAGTTGGGGCTGTTCAGCCTGGAGAATGCTGCGTGGAGACCTCATAGCAGCCTGCCAGTATCTGAAAGGGGCCTATAGGGATGCTGGAGAGGGACTCTTCATTAGGGACTGTAGCAATGGGACTAAGGGGTAATGGGTTAAAACTTAAACAGGGTAAGTTTAGATTGGATATAAGGAAGAAATTCTTTACTGTTAGGGTGGTGAGGTACTGGAACAGGTTGTCCAAATAAGTTGTGAATGCTCCATCCCTGGCAGTGTTCAAGGCCAGGCTGGACAGAGCCTTGGGTGACATGGTTTGGTGTGAGGTGTCCCTGTCCATGGCAGGGGGGTTGGAACTTTCCATTTCCAACCTTAACCATTGTACAATTCTATGATTCTGTGTATTTCTGAAAAGCTTAGTACTTGCAGACCCCACTGAAGCCAGCCAGCATCAGGGGTGTTTAGCAGACAGAAAGACTCTTTGCCGAGAAGGTGACTTGGAGATCAGCAGTAGAGTCCACCACTGCCTCACAGCTTCATTCACATGCTGTGTTGGAGGGTGACCTCTTCCACCTTAAGGCTCAACTCTGAATATTTAGGAAAATATAGGATGAATAGACAGAAAAAGAAAATTTTTCTTTAGTGTGAAGAAGAGATATGAAGACTGGGGAAATACATATAGAGAGGATCCAGCCTGCAACACTTGGCATTTGTCTCTAGGATATCTATCTGACCTCAGTTCTCCAGGGTTGGAGGGTTTTGTTGTTTCATGAAGGTGAATGATACGCAGTTCAAAACAACACAGTTCTCAAGCTGATGTCGTTTGTCATTGAATACTTTTCAAACAAAAGATTGATTTCTGATCCTGAAATTCAAGTGTTTATCTGCATCTGGTTTTATTTTTAAATCCCTCTTTCAAAAGAAGAAACTTGCCCAGATGCTTAACTGTTTAAGAACAACTCCGTTTCTGAAGAGAAGGGTCAATGTTTGAAGACCTTAATATTTATTTAAGTAAAAGTCACAAAGTTATTTTAAATTAATATAGTATCTGAAAAAAAATTATCTCTGAGGTTTTTACCTCAGTTTATAAGTTTACACACAGTTTATAAGTTTGTTAGTTCAAAAACAAACTTATTTTGGGATAATAAAAGAAGAGAAATTAACAATCTATAAGGCAATAACATCTGCAGTGACATATTCTGGTTTACATTCATAATGCCTAGAGTGTTTGTAATATACAGTGTCCTGCATGCTATTCTTGTTTTGCTTTTCCCATAAGCATGCCAGACTGAGGACAAGGTTTTGGAGAGAAATATTCAACTTCACTTGTTTCTAAGAATGCCACTTAGTAGAGAACAGACTCTTCCCCATAGTGGATCTTTTTTGTCTGAAATATTTTAGCTTCTATTTGTATCCACTTTTCCAATTTGTCTAACACAGAACAAAACTATGCCAAAGTGAAAGTATTGATTAAGGAAAGAATTTGCTGTTCACGTCAGTGTTTAGTGTATTTTTGGAAATAATTGTGAGCAGAACAGCTACCAGTATCCCAAATGAGCAGCATCTGAACGGCATCTCACAACTGGTTTCCAAACACTCCCATGTGTGCTTGACTTGTTCCTGCACCATCTCCGGTAACTGTTCCTGGTAGTTATATGTGTGACCAGAACAAATGTGTAGGAGAAATTGTGTTTAAAAATGGTGAAAAACACTATGCTCCATCCGTGGCAGTGTTCAAGGCCAGGTTGGATGAAGCTTTGGGTAATATGGTTTAGTGTGAGGTGTCCCTGCCCATGGCAGGGGGGTTGGAACTAGATTATCTTAAGGTCCTTTCCAACCCTAACTATTCTATGATTCTATGAAAACTGAGGGCAGAGACATGGAGATCTCCTTGCTCAGCCTTGAAACAAATCCACTGGTCCCACATGACAGCTATGAAAGCACTTGCCTGACAGTCCATCACCATGAAACAAATGACTCTACTGTGTCTCAGACTTTGCCATTCTTCACCCTTGAGCAGTTATCCGCATCTCCTGAACATCCAATTATGTGGGAATTAATTACACACTATGTTAAATTCACCTGACAGGTATTCTGATGAGGTGATTTGCCAGCTATTTAGCTATCCTCACTGTTGAAAGTCTGTGTTTCATTTGCAGTCCAAATCTGTTAAAGTTCAGCACACAGTTGTTACATCTTACACTGCCTTTGCATGGGGAGTTTGTTATCAATGTATTATACCAATATCAACATTTTATACCTGTTAATATTACAGTAATATTAAGCTTATGTTTCCTATGGGATTATTGATAAAAGTATTAAATAACATGGGAGGAAAACTGGATTCCTCTTAGAAATACACTTGCTCAATGATGACATTCCATTGCCAATGTTCTCCTGCTTCCAAATTCTATTTTGACACATATTGTCTCTTTGGTTGGTAATCCACTCAATACGGTCCATGATGATTCTGACTGAAGCTCGTTTGCATTTAAAGGATCCTCCTGTTTGGAGGCAGTAATTTGAATATTAAAGTTTGGCTATAAAAGACTCAGGAGCACTGAAGGCCACACTGCTTCCCTTTGCCATCCTGAAGTCGGAACTGCTACCAAAACCTCCCTTCACTCCAGATGGAGAGTGATGCGGGGTAGGAAGGAGGAGGGGGATTGTGTCTCTGTGGATATCTTGTTTGGGGTGCCAGAGCAGCCGCTGTGAGCTCTTCAGCTGTTCCCAAGGTCTTCCACAGCTTTCTTAATGAATGAGGAAAGGGAAATTAAAAGATGGAAGTTGAGCATTCTGGCTCACCCCATTACTGGCTTCCTCATGTTACAAACATATAAAAATTCGGTGAGAAATATGATGCCTCCGTATGACGTTTCTGTTGTGAATGTGTTAGGAGTTAATAACTATGTTAATAACTATGCATGCAGATATCCTGGAACTTAAATTGGATGCAATTGTACTTCAGCAGTTTGGCCTTTACTCCTAAAATGGAAAGCAGCCATGGAATTATTTGCCATAACAATAATAAAATTAGTCTTGCATGCAGCATAGGTTTGAGGGGGATATGAGAAGGACTTCATATATAACCATGTACCAAGGATCCCGATTTGGCAGGGCTTACATTAGTGTTTTTTTGCAAAATGTTTCTTAGCAAGATGGCTATCTGGGGTCTTTCTCATCCTTCCTGTCCCCTAGGGATTTTCCTTACAGGAAATGTTTTAAAATTCTAGATATAATTGCAATTTTTGCTCTTTAACTTTTCAGACTCAGGGGTGTCCTAGGTTCTGTGCCCTCCAACACAGACTGCCAGGCAGCTGGAAGGAAAACTCCTTTATAAACCAAAGCTCTTGTTTCATCCCTTCTTTACTCCCTTGTCCAGTCAAACAGATTAATTCTGGATTGAGAACATAATTTAGTGCATTTATTGCTCTCCCTCAGGCCAGAGGACATTTAGTTCTTAAAGGAAAATGTTCATAAATAATACTTTGCTTAAGTGTGCTGCAGAAGCTGAATTGTTGTGAGCCTTTTTTCACCCAGGCTGCCTACAAATGAACAGCCTCAGGGAAAGGGCCTCATCACCAGGGCATGAAGCCAGGACAGCAGTTGAGATGGTTTACTCAGGTAATGGTGGGATGCTTTTCTTAGGCAGGACATGCTGGCTGCCTGTGTATCCAAGGGAGTCCTATACATCCCTGTTGATCCTACTAATATCCTGATACACACTACCCCATGTGCTGATACGCCATAGCCACGCGCAGCAGAGGACACTCACAGTAACAAGCTGGTTTCACAGCACACATAAGTGCATGGGCCACCCCACCTCTGAGACATCCCTGCCCTACAGTTGAAGCACTAGCCCAGCCCAGTAGTGCTCACCACCACTGGCAGCATAGCCCTGCCATGCTGCAAGTGCTGCTCCTTCCCCTTCACTCCCACTAACAAGCATCACACTGATATAAATGACAAATGTGTTGAGGGGAAAGAGATTAGACAATAAATAAGAAAGACGGAGGAAGCAAAGGAGAAATACACTCCTTCTGCTGACATGTCATCACTGCAACATCTGCGCTATGTCTGGGTGTGCTAATGATCTCCTCTGAAACCCCACTGCAAGATAATTAGGGCTGATAAATCAAAAGGGTTTTTTGGTTTTAAGATTCCAGATGCTATGCTGGGGAAAAAAGGGGGGTAAAAAGAAAAGAATGGGCACTTTATCTCACCTTAAATCTGCTGAGTGCTGACACAACAACCAGAACTTTAAAAAGATAGTAGAATGCCATAAAACACAAAAAGGGGAGAGTTTTTCCACATCTGTCTGGATTCCAACTGGTGTTCAAGACATTCTTCATGACTCTTTTTTTTGGGGGGGAGGGGGGAGGGCAAAAAAAGGAGCCTATTCTTCCTACTCTTCAGGAGTTGTGTACCTACGTTCTTGACTGATGAACTCTTTCATGCTCACATAAGCTTGTTCATCTAATAAAAAGTTATTCTAAAAAATCAAACCATAAATTATAGGATGATTTCATTGCAAAGGTTGGAGGAAGGTCAGAATTGTTTACCATGTTTATTCTTTCCCTCTCTAGGACATACTCCATTAAAAGACAGTATGTATCAGGGGCTTTTCCAGTGATGTTTGTACACACTGTCTCCCACACTCTCATGCAGAAGTAGGAAGCAAAGTACATACAGTTTATAAAACTGAAGCTGAAGAAGCTATCTGCAACAGTCACTCTGACTAGCCTGAGCCTCCATCCCTTTCACAAATTCTCTGGTAGCTGTATCTGCCACTTCCAATTAGTTTGCTACTAAGATTTGTTCAAACAAGGGACAGACTGGAGTAGCTGGGTGTCAACTGCACCATTGCCCTGGAGGAGCTGTAGCAGCTCCACACCTTTCAGAGACCTGGGAGGAGCTGACCAAAAAGTTTGTAAACACTGAGCAGCAAGTCAATGCACCAAAAAAAGCCACTCATATTAATGAAAGCAGTTTTCTCAGGACTAGTAAACATTGTCTGGAATCAGCATCTGGTGTTAGGGCAGACCCTCCCTCTCCAAAGGGCTGAGAAATAACAGCTTCCAAATCATCAAAGTCTGTTGTGTAAACCAAAATAGGGACAGGCTCCTGCCACTACAGATCTGTTGGCTTTCAGTGGTCAACCACTTCCTGGACTTTCTTCATTAAAAGACACCTCTGGTACCTGGTTGTATGATGATGTTGATGCTAGTAGAACTAGAGAGCACTGCTGTGGGTGGTTTCAGTAACTACAGGTGCCATTGTCATCAATAACACAGAGCAGTGCTGATGTCAACTAATGTCATATACATGCTTTCACTGTGCAAGACATCTTGGTGCTAGTATTGACCTTATACCATTAAAAGCATGGCTTTCTCAGCATGTAGTCCTAGAAGTGCACAGTTTGCTTTGAATGCTTCTACACCTCTGTGAATTTGTGCCAAAACAGGAGCTGCACTTTCCATTGGGCTGTATAGGCTATTGAAACCCTTTGACCCAATCTGTCAATTTGTAACTGCTAATCTCCCCTCTAAATGGAGCGAGACTGTGTCCTGTGAGATGGCATCACCCATTGCTCCAGCTGGTGCTAATGCAGATGAGAAAGAAAAAATACTTTCTTCACTACTGATGAATCCACACATCTGCAGAGCTGGACATGAATGTCAGTAAGACTGTGATTATTTCCCACTGTGCCTTTGCATGAAAACCAAAGAACTAAAAAAGTTGGGTAAAGGTCTTTCTGGACATCTACCAGCCTTGAAACGTGACTCGCAACTGCTTTGTGTTCAGGGACTGAGTACTATGTACAAGTGAGAAGGTTGCCCAGAAGGCAAATAGAGGGTGAAGTGCAGCTCTGGAGAAAATGTTTTCCAGCAGCCATGCCTGTTACAACACTCTGCAGCTGCTTGTCTTTTTTAACAATCAGAGCATGACTGTTAATTAAAAAACAGAACAGTGTGGGCAAGTAGGCAAAAATTAAGTGCTTAGGAAGGATGTGACTGGTGTACAGGCTGTTACAAAGTACCTTACCACCATCTCCACAGTTGTGGTCATTCTTGTTTAGCTGGGAAAGGAGAACTCAGAAAGCAAGTATCTTGCATCTGCCCAAAACCAAGGACTTGGATGAAATGGTGTGCAATGAAACAGCCCACTGCAAGGCTACAGCAAACTACTGGAGCGTGATCCACAAATACAAACCGGATGCTTGCCAGCATGTGAACAGGGTGGCTTCTATGTGAAGTGACTGCAGATCAGCACAATCAAATGTCCTGGTTATTCTCAGCAGACTACAAAGCAGCTGGAAAAACACCAAAATAATTCACAGCTCAGATACCACCACACTTGAACTGTAAGAGGAGAAAAGCTGAACCTCTACTCATTGCCAGTATGTTAAAGATATGGTTTGATGAAACTCAGAGCTGCATTTTAGTAACTTAACTATTCTAAAATCACAAAGAGGTTGCAGGAAAGCAACTCTTTATAGCTGGACAAGTCTTTTTTCCTGAAGTTGGCCATGACCATGACATCCTAAATATCTGCTACTGAGACCCTGCCCTTTTCAGAAGAGTTAAAGAAGCATGAGATAGAGAAGACCTGCAAGGTCAGCTAGTCCATCTCCTTGACAGTGTTTGTTGTTTCGTTCCTCCCTGGTTTCCTATGTCTTAATTTAAACTTGTCCTTATTTCCTTCCTCCTTATCAACCATATGAATCTCCTTTAAAATAACTGCCCTCCTCCTCAGTATCAGATCAGATAATAGAGTTCACATTTCATGTCTTTCCCCTGTAGAACCTGAAATTAATCTGTTTCCATTAAGGGCTCAATTGTAGTTAATCACTATCTCCCATCTCTTCAGTTTACTTGTTCTGTGCACTTTGCATTTTGTCAGCTGTGGCCAATAGTTCCCCCCTCCCTTACCCACTCACCTGTGAAATTTCCCTTGCATGTAGTCACATAACTATTTTTTATCATCTCTTTAATGATTAATTAATATTAGGATCTGCATCTCATTTCATTTTCATGCAAGCCAGCAGTGATGGACTTCTTGGGCCAAGACAATATGTCTATTTTCACTTGGGTTTAGTCTGAACCCTGCTCTTCCTTCCTTGCTTGCAGGTTCCTTAGCTTGCTTCCTTTGTAGTTCCCTTGAGGTCAACAACATTTTCTCTTGCTCTTTCTTTCGTTTTTCCCATTGATGAACATTTAATCTACTTGTAGCACTTCCATCATTATACCTTGTAACACTTTCCACCTCACAGCCTGGGTTGTTGGCTGCTTGGCAAGGCTGTTCTGACATTTTCTAAAGTAAGGTGACATCAAGGTAACAACTGCTAGTTACAACTGAAAACTAATCACAGTCACAATTAATTGTCCAGTTATTAATAATTCTTTTATTTGACCTTAATTATGCTGATTTAAAATGTTACTGAAAATTATAGCAGTTTTTCAATAGATTTCATACTGTAGCACTGTCTATATATTATATCTATATATATATGTAATGTGATTGCCAGCTCCATTAGTACTCTAATGTGCAATTTTCAGATTATAATTGATTGCCACAGTAACCTTGTGCTCCAGTTCCTGGAGCAGGAGAGATCACAGTAAAGATGAAACAGTTTCTCACCTTTACAAGCTGCCTATCCAAACAGACATGTAAAAACATGGATCTGAATAATCTCCATGTGCAAAAGCCAAGGTACCCTCAGTATTTTGCAGTGCCTTTACTGTGGTTTTGATTTCCTACGGGCATAAGGAAAAATTAATGTACTGAGGCCATTTACTCTGGCTTGGCCAGAATGTTTTTAATACACCACTGTCTTAAGCTAATGAAGACTGGGGTAGCTACACATAGTGCCCGATGCATGTAAGATGGAGGGGCTGTCTGTCCTCCTTTACCTGTTACAAGTATTAAGATTAGCTTTTTTCACCGAACTTCCAAGCAAAGATGCATTCCAGTGTCCTTGCAGGTACTGAGGATTTTCAAGCTGCTGCCACTCTTACTAGAGTGCTTTAGTGTCTTTTGAGTTACTATGAAGCTTCCCATCACTGCAGAGTTAGATTCCAATGAACTCCTCCTGCCCCAGCTTGCTTGAAAAAACAATCCATGACACTTTTCAGGGAGGAACACATCCTCCAGATAACAGGCTTCCATCATTTCTTGTGTCAAAGAGCTTCCAAATCAAAAGCTGAAACAAAGTCTTTCTACTTTATCAAGCCAAAATGCTCTGACTTCACTCAAATGAAATGTTTTGATAAGTCCACTTTGGTATTCCCAAAATTCAACTTTGGGGAATACTTGGTATATGGGAGGGTAGATATTTTCACTTTCCATTCCAACTGGAGATGTAAGAAAATTCAGATGGCTATTCCTCCCCCACCCCCCCAACAGAACATCAGCATTTCAACCACCTCACAGCAGATTCCCATTTACAGTGCGAATTTCCTGTCTGCTCTACAACCTTCTCTGAAAGTTTGAGGCTTAAACATTCTGCTCTCCTCCTCAGTAGATCAACTGATTAAAACATTGTCTGATCCTTGGTAACCAAGGGCTATAGCTTAAAAAATCCCATAATTTCCCTCTGCCCTTTATTTGAGTTTGCCCAAGGGAGTGCAGAAAAAGCAAATATTATCTACAGACATTTTTTTGGTTTTCAGAGGCCACACGCACAAAGCTTTCCCCTCCTTGGAGTCACAATCCCTTTCCTTACGGGTCTTTGTGATATCTTGTATATACTTTCTCTCATTATTTGTTGTGTATCTTCCAAAACAAACACAACTGCAGAACCACTGGGTAGCTTCAGATTGCAAGGCATAGGATCAAAAACTATATTGGCTTTAGGCTACAGGCAGCCCTGCTGCACATGGGGATTTGAGTTAAATCTCTCTAAAAGGCTGCTTTTTTTCCCCATTCCCCTGTAAATACTAAAGCAATGTTCACAGCAATGTCTTCATGTTTTTCTAGGAGCAGCAGCCACTTGGTTTCATGTTTTGATGAACAGAGAATGTTCCTGTGGCAATTTTTAGTGGGAAAACTTTATCCTGTAAATGCACTATGAAAGAACACTCTAGAGGATGTGGGATGGTTATTGGTACAGTCAGGAGGGCAAAACCCTGTTCCATTTAGCTTCATTTGTATTTCCCAGATGGGAGTGTGGGGAACTGGAATGCCAGTTCAGACTGTTTCTGTGTAAATGAATATGTTGTTGTGCATTGCACAAGACAGCATAACCCATATGCTGCATTGCCCAAGCACCCAGCACAAAAGAAACAAATGGCTTCCTATCATTGCAGCACTGTTGCTCAGTTCTTAAATAGCCTCTTCAAATCAAGTTATCAGTTCCTCAGGCTCTGCAGGAGAAGGAAACTGCACACAAACATTAGCGTATCAGCAGCAAGACAGTTTATTTTAGAAGCTTAGCTTCACCTAGTAAACTCCAAAGAAGATTTGTTATTTTAAAGATGAACTAGGAATATATGGAAGCCATTTGCACAAATGGGAACCAGGTCACATAAGGCAGTCTGTACATTCTGTGTGATAATGCATTCTCTTACCTTCTGGCAAAGCAGGGACTCATAGGGCAGATGGGTGCAGGCAGACACGGGCTTGCTCTGCCTGCACTCTGAGCTGGCAGGAGAGAAGCCAACTCCCATCTGGAAGCTGTGCCATCGCATTAGCGTGGCACTGTGCCGAACCTAATGTACATCATCTCTCAGCACTTGGTCCATGTTGTAGGCCTGTTATTCAGCATACTGCTCACTATAATGCCCCATGACTCCAGCCAACTGTGGGAAATGGATAAAACTGCTACGAGAGGCCACCAAATAAATGAGCATCCTGCATTGTGGGGTTAATTGTATGCCAGTACCAGGTTAGAAAAAGACAAAAAAGTCTTTCAATAAAAATTTATTCTCTTCTAAGCTATTCTTTTAATTCATTTTCTCTTGACTTAAGTCTCAAGACTTAGTCCTGCTTGCTCTCCAGTTACCTGCACAGTCTTCCTATAAAAACAAAGAAAATATAACTTGGTTTTCTCATGTAAAGCACAAGTAGAAAAAAAAAATTCTCATGGGTCCTTAGTTTATATTATGACTATTGTGGAAAAACTAGAAAAATCAGAATTGAACCACAGAATTTGATATTTCTAAATGTTTTCTATGATTTAGTATGCACACTTGACAGTGTAATTCAAGGCAGATAGGTTATGAATAGATGGCATATTCAAGGCAGATAGATATGAATATGAATGAAGATATTTTATTTCACACAAAGGTCATCTCAGTCACACAAAGTTTACAGATCTTCCCTTTAGGTGACACTTTCTTCCACTAAGATCTGCGGAGCCCCAGGTAGGATGTGCCAGTCAGTGCTTCCTTGGCACAACTGAAAGTAAAGACTCAGCAGAACTGCCTAATCAGTAGAAAAACCCAGCAACCCAGTCTTATTTGTACCTGCTTGTAATATTTCAAGAAGTCTCAAGGGGGAAAAAATCATTAACTGTTTATGTATATAATTTAAATGTTATGTTTAAATGTTGTATGTCAAACATAACAGCTTTGGCCCAAAGTCAGGCTGACAGCTGTAGCCAGCTGCTCTTGACTGGTGAGTCTCTCAACTCATTCCCAGAGGTGAATATAGAATCCAGAAAGTCAGGATTCCCTAATTCTGGAACAAATACAGTTTGACAGAGATGCACTAGCACAGATTATCCCAACCTCCTTTTTATACCACAGTTGTTTTAATTAGCTGTGGGGATGGAGCTGGGAGAGGAGCAGGGCCTCCATCAGGGGCTGTAAACAGCACTTCTGAGCCACTTCACTGGCTCAAGGAGGTTTCGGGTAATGCTGTGTAATCACGTTCAAGAAGCCCAGTTGAGATGTCATAATATTCAAGTATTTGTTTGCACTATGAATAAGACACAGATGAAATATGCTGAAAAAAAAGTAAATAAAAACATTCAGGACTGTATCTAGAGGTTGCTTATCCTTACACACAACCAGAAGAAAGCACTCTCTCTGTTTGTTTTGAGAATAGAAATAAAACCTCAAAAAGCTTGGAGTAAGATGTAAAAATGCTGAGGGGGGGAAAAGCCCAAACCCAACACATAAGTTAAAACAATTTTTCAACGGTTTAGGTGAGCTGAAAGAAGTTGTGGATGCCGCCCTGAGGCCACGGGCTGTCCTTCCTGTCCTCCAGGGCCCGCACCCCTGCCTGCTTTCTGCCACCAGACATGGGCTGTGCCGCCCATGTGGTGACCCAGGAAAAGGCCACAGTGGTCCCAGGGCCAGAGGGGAGACTGGGGCAGCCCGGACCGGCCCTCTGCTGCCCCTTAGGCCATGGCTACCACACAGAGCTGGCACACTGTGGGACCCTGCCTGCCATGCGGGATGCTTCCCGCCTGGAGCTTCACGACATGCACAGCGATGTCCCCGCTCAGGGCAGGCGCGGTGGTCTGGATAAACTTTAAAGGTCCGTTCAAACCATCCTCATTGTGTGACCGCCAGCAGCTGCGGGGCTGCCCTGGGCCTTCAACTGGGGTCTGTCTGCGCACGCAGCACCCCAAGGCTCGGGGGAAAGCGCTGAGGCAAGGGCCACAACTATCCCGCGTAAGCCCCGCGGGCACACAGCAATTTCCGCCGAGTAAGACTGGAAAGCTGCCATCACCGCTGCCCCCGGCCGCATCCCCCAGCCCCGCCCAGCCCTGCCCAGCCGAGCCACAGCCTCTGGGCAGGACAGGGCTGCACCCTCCCCTCTCTCAGGCTCTCCGGCAGCTGCTCAGTGCCCTGTTGCGCAGCGCCCTCCGGCGGCCGCGGAGGGGCCGTGGGTCTACCTGTTATCTGTGGAGCAGGGGTAGTCGTCTTCGGCGGCCGGCCCGCACGGCCCTCTCGCTTACAGCTCGCTTACGTCTCGGTTCCTTTGCACGGCACGTTTTGTAACGCAGTCACTCTGTAGAAGTACTTAATAAACCTTTCCAATTTTATGGCACAAACCACCTTAAGGAGCACCTCTCCTGCAGCCACCGCCATTCTAGGGAGGCCCCGGTGCCCCGCTCCCAGCGGCGCAGGGACACCACCACATCGACCATCACCTTTCGCTGCCGGTCTCACACAGCGCTTCAGCGCCGAGCATGAGGGACGTGAGAGGCTCTCCATGCCACTGTGCACTCTTCTTCCTGTCTCTGGGCACCACCATAAGGGTCTCAGTAAGTTTAAATACTGAATATTATAGTGTGCTGACCCTGCAGTGCAACAAGCAGGTGTCTAGTTGAACCAGAGAAGTAACATCAAATATTCTGACTTACATATTTACTATAAAACACAGCATATATTTGTCGTTGTAAATGAACTGGGGGTTTCTGAGAGGCTGAAGGCTTACCGTGACATTTGTACGGGGAAAAGAGCCATCTTGAAGCAAAGTCACTGGTGTGTGCTTCTCATGGAAAATATGTTTATCTGATCGGCTATGACCAGTTTAGTCTCTGCTTTGCTATGGAAACAGTCATGGCTTAATGAATAGAAAACTTGATGAGCTGCAGAATATCAAATAACAATAGTGAAGGACAACTCATTTTAAAGTCTGCTGCCTTGACTGCATTTTAATATCTGTAAAATAAGTTTTCCCTGAATCTGAAACCCAGGTCACTTATCAGATGGTGACACTTCTGTAGTTGTTATGGAAACCCAATATGGGGCAGCTCAAGCAGAAAAAAATTGGGAAAATGAAAAGGTGTGATGACATCTCACCTTTTGCTTGCTGAGCATTTAAAGGCTAAATTCTCCTTGTAAACATCAGTCATTTAAGGAGAACAGCATTACCCCTGGGATTTACTTACTGCCAGCTGCTTAGCTGTATGTGAGATGCATCAATTGGTCCATTTCATATTGATACTATTTTGTTACTACACAAATTAAATTCTATTGCTGAAGTTATAATAATAATACACATTCATTACATTTATTTAAACCAAAGATGTTGGCTTTTGATGCTTCTTCCTACCCAAAAATGTTGAATTGTAGATCTATTACAAGGGATAATTTTGGCTGGCTGTTACAAAGAAGGATGTCACAGTGAGCTGATATGATTCTACTTGTCAGTTGTAAATTTTAAATTAGTTCTTGTAGTGCATACTAAATATATCTACTGTATTTCAATATACCTTTAAGAAATGTACTAAATTTTAGGGAGCTTTCAGAATATGTGAATTGTTAAGCAGCATAAGGAATATCTGAACTGGCAGTAGGCTTATTGATCACTTTTTGCTTTCTCCATCCTTATTGTACATCACAGTTTATTACAGTTAGGGAATATGCAAAACGTTGAGAATAAAGAAAAGGTGTTAGTAAATACAAAATACACTGTATATTCTGTACAAACCTAGACTGTAGAATTCCAGGAAGCTGCAGAGGAAAGTAAAATATATCAGGCCTTTTCAAAATCAAAGAAAGAATAACCCCATTGCCACTGACATCATTGGAGGCATCTATTGAGCAATTAAGGCACTGTCAGCTCTTCCAAAGTGCTCCAGAAGGAGAACCACAAGGTAAAGTGACAGAGGAGTCATCGATGTAAGCTTTCATGCAAAGAGTTGTGGTCAACGGTTCAATGTCCTGCTGGAAACCAGTAACGAGTGGTGTCCCTCAGGGATTGGTGTTGGGACCGGTCTTGTTTAACATCTTTGTCGGTGACATGGACAGTGGGATTGAGTGCACCCTCAGCAAGTTTGCTGATGACACCAAGCTGTGTGGTTCTGTTGATACGCTAGAGGGAAGGAATGCCATCCAGAGGGACCTTGACACGCTTGTGAGGTGGGCTGATGCCAACATCATGAAGTTTAACCATGCCAAGTGCAAAATCTTATGCCTGGGTCGGAGCAATTCCAGGCACAGCTACAGACTGGGCAAAAAGGAAATTCATGGTAGTCTGCGGAGAAGGACTTGGGGGTGTTAGTCAATGAGAAAATGAACATGATCCAGCTTCAGTGTGCACTCACAGCCCAGAAAGCCAAACGTATCCTGGGCTGCATCAAAAGGAGGGTGACCAGCAGGTCAAAGGAGGTGATCCTGCTCCTCTACTCTGCTCTTGTGAGACCTCACTTGGAGTACTGTGTGCAGTTCTGGTGTCCTCAAAATAAAAAGGACATGGTGCTGTTAGAACAAGTCCAGAGGAGGGCCATGAGGATTATCAGGGGACTGGAGCACCTCCCATATGAAGACAGGCTGAGAAAGCTGGGGCTGTTCAGCCTGGAGAATGCTGCGTGGAGACCTCATAGCAGCCTGCCAGTATCTGAAGGGGGCCTACATGGATGCTGGGGAGGGACTCTTCATCAGGGACTGTAGTGATAGGACAAGGGTTAATGGGTTGAAACTTAAACAGTAGAGGTTTAGATTGGATATAAGGAAGAAATTCTTTCCTGTTAGGGTGGTGAGGTACTGGAATGGGTTGCCCAGAGAGGTTGTGAATGCTTCATCCCTGGCAGTGTTCAAGACCAGGTTGGATGAAGCCTTGGGTGATATGGTCTAGTGTGAGGTGTCCCTGCCCATGGCAGGGGGGTTGGAACTGTATGATCTTAAGGTCCTTTCCAACCCTAACTATTCTATGATTCTCAAACCCACCACATACTTCTGAGTCTAATTATCCAAGAGCAAGCACTAGTTTGTTTTTCCTAATAGAACTGGAAATAGGTTTTCCTGTTTACTTCATCGAGACATTTTTGCCCACTTTGCATAACTTGATTATTGTACTACTTAGGAGCTCATACTGAGGGTGACTTTAATATTGCAAACAGTGGTCACACTCCAATGTGCAGTGGGAAGCTGTTGGTCACAGTAACCATTCCTCCCACAGCACCAGGAGGCAGCTCCCAAATCACATCTGCAAATCATTCAGATAACTGAGGTTGGTTCCATGTAAAATAATATCTTACAACTGTCTAGTTCTGGAATTTATATGTGGCTAGTGTGATAGATGTTAAATGATCTTATATATATACACAATAGACAAAGGATAATGATGGGGTCAATGAAAAATGATAGTGAGGAATAGATATTGGGTGATAGGAAACAGCACATTTGTTAAACAGCTCATTTGTAGCTGTCTGCAGAAAGGAAAGGGAGGGTGAGAGTCTGTCCACATGTTAGAGATAACAGCAGTATCAGCTATAAAAAGTCTAGATATACTAAAAGCAGACAGAGCCTAAAGTCCAGATAATGTATATCCATAAGTTTTTAAGAGAAGCACATCTGCAGTCCTTTCACTGCCATTTTCTAGAAGTTCAAGGGTCAGGAATTGATTCCTGAAGATTAAGAAGTAGCAGATTTGAATCTCACATTTTAAGAAGGCCAAAGGACATGGAACTATAAACGAGCAAATGGAACATTGTTTGTAAAGAAACCGGACACTGCCTAAGTGATTTGGCTAAAGAACACCTGGAAAGGTTCACTCTGATTATAGAAAGCTAGAATGGTTTATAATTAATTATATTGTTTGAGGTCTTCAGAGATATTACGGCCCTCAGAGTTCTTTATAGGTATGTTGACTGCTGTGAGTCAGATATATTCATTTGTATCATAATAACATGAGTATGGCTAGTGTGAAGCAACAGCAGATACTACAGCTTTTCACTGTTCCAGCTGAAGTTCTGTGGACATGCAAGAAAGGTTAAATGCTAGACAGAGGCCACTGTTTTCAGTGGCAGGAAAGAGGTTAAAAACCAAAGGCTATTAGAATACCTTTTTTCTATGGTTTTTCTTTTCCCATTCTCTTTTTGAAATGCTGTTTTCATGAACATTTGGGAACCTTATGTTACATCATTTTAAAACAAGTATTTTATTCTTCCCTTGGTATTTTTCACAGCAACACAATGGATCCTATTATCTTGCAGTCAGTGCAGAATTAATTTCAGTGGCAAAGTCCATGGCAACATATTCCCTTCCAACCAGAACTGAGAATCTGTGGGAGAGAGGTTAGTGAACACACCTGTGCCACACATGGACCTTCCACAAAGCCAGTTCTGCATTTGTTGTTGCTCTCAAGTGTATGTGGTAAAATAGAGCTGCACCAGAGCAGCCAGTTCTTCACTTTCCTACTTGCTGGGGTGAGGTTTTCTGCCAGCTTTGCCATCTCAGGCAGGGGCAATGTTTCAGTGGGACTCTCTTCTTACAGACTTTTCCCCTTCTTTCCTGAGAGGTGTTCTCCAGCCATAGTTCATTCAAGTAATACTTAATGTATTAGGGAGCTATGCCTTTACACTCTTCTCTCAAGACATCAGTTTTGCTTTCTCCACCAACTCCAGCCCTTTGGAAACAGCGGAGCTTGAGACAGGATGCTGCTGTGCAAAGCAGACCTGTCAGAGGAGGCTGCTCTGCTGGTGCATCACAGGTGCACACATAGTCAGGTTTTTTAGCCCTAAAGGATACCACGTTTGCAGAGAAAGAGCAGCTATGATTTCTGGACACTTCCCAGCTTCTAGCAGTCTGATTAAACAAGGCTGGCTGCCAGTAAAGAAGGAAAACAATTTATTACCACTGTGTATTGGAACCTGCTGGAAAATTACTTACTGTTCACCATTGTCATTAACTCAGCCATAGTTTTCTATAAGGTTTCCATTTTTGCAGGCTAAGCACCAAATTCATCCCAGATGTAGCTTCATTAGTGCCAATACAGCTACACTGAGAATAAATCTGGCCCCATGATTTTAGGATCTCTGTGTGTGGGGACTCTTATATAGTTCATGTCCCTGTTCATGTCAGATCACAAAAAGGACAGTCTCTTGAAGTCATCTGACTGCTCTTCAGCTGAGATTTTATTTAAACCTAAGCAGCTCAAGCTCAGGTACATCTCCAGGGACCAGGAGCAACACAGCCAAGAACGCTTTTCCTGGTACAGTGTAAGCTAGGGACAGAAGAAGCTGGCATGTAGCTGTACAGCCCCTTAGCTGTGTCCCCACATCCCATCCTTGGGATCATTGCATGGCTTAAGCCCGCTCAGATTGTTTGATGGTTCAGTATTTCTCACCTTCATATCTGGTAACCATGGTTATATAGAATGGGTGGAGAGATCAAATAGGTGATCCTAAGAGAGTGAGATGGATTAAGATCTAGAAATTATTCTGAAACAGAACTATCACGAGGGCAGTCAAGAATATGGAACACCAAATGTTTCCAGAATTCTCCTTATTGATAGTTTGCTATGTTAAATTCAAATAGTATCTCTTTCAGGCACTGTATAAACAGAAGAAAACCTAATTTGTGTGTCTGGACTAGTGAAGCTTTTTAAAAGTACAATGATGTCTCTGACACAGCACACTATTCTGAGTATCCTCAAGCTACCCAAGGTGTCATTCAGGTACTTGCCAATGAAAAGAGTGCTGTTAGCTTTTTATGAAGTGTTACATTTCTGCAGCCAGAAACTTCATTCAGTAGAGGCCTCAATACAATGGGTACCCTGGCATTCCTTCTAGTGATTGCTCTAAGAGCTTCTATAGAAATACTACTGATCAGGCTTCTCTGTCCACAGCTCAGACATGTCTTTCAACACCCTGTTGTGCTTTGGTATTACCAGTGATGAGGATAAATTTATACCCATGCTTAGTCAGTGCTCACATTGACAAGCAAAGCTAGAAAGCACTTGCTCAATTTCTCTTCTTAGGCAGTTAAATGATCTCCACACAGTCTTTTAATTTCAGCTTTGCACTCACATGAATGACATTTTTGCACTTCATTAGAATTTTATGTATGTATCTGAACACAGAATCAAGATCAGATTTTAACTTAATTGCAGAATATTGGTCTTTCCTTTCCTTTTAAAATTTTGTTCTCTGCCAGAGGTGATACCAAGACAATATATTGATTTAATCTACTGCATAAAATGTTGTATTTCACTCTACACACTCATTTTTGTGTTACTGCTCTGGGCTCTGTCTGAGTTTAAATGCATAAAGTTAAGCAAGAGCTTAAATATTTTGTGAGGTGTGTGCCTGAGACCTCACAGAACTACTGAAGAGACGTATAATGGTTGTTTCTCTTTTAAAGAAAGGTGAATGAATGATGCTGAGGGTGTTTAGTCTCATGAAAGAGCTTAGGGCTTATTCCTGGACAGGAACTTTCTGTGGTTAATTTTGAAGACTTAAAGTTACGGAGTTAAAAATCCAAAGAATTGTGTAAGAGGAGAAAGTACATGTTTGGTTTGGGTGTTTAGGATTTGGGTTTTTTTTCTGTTCTTGTTTTAAGTCCTGGAAACTAGAAATTTCAAGCAGTGTCAGGTGTAGTTCAGAGTAGTTCATGTGCACCACCATGACTGGTGACAGACCCATGATGCTGGGAGCTATCTGACATAGGAGGTTTTCCATAGATGATAATACTAAGCAGGTTGGTAGCTCACCCTTGCCTTAAGGGCCTCAGCAGTGTTAGGACCTGTGGAGACTTCCTATGTGCTGAGGCTGCTGTGATCTGCTGCCACCTAGACACAATCCCTTGTAGTTTTGAATTCTTATTTGATATTTTCTGGATTGGTCTATCCCTCTTCCAGATTTGTAGTTTACAGGTTAAGGCAGGGAAAGGAACAGAGAGTAGGATGGGGCTAAGGGACACAATAATTCCTTTCAGGTCATGACGCTTTTCTTGAAGCACCTCTTTCATCTGGAGATAGGCCATAGATGCAGTTGGTTCATACTGTGAAGACTGCTTCTCCACACATTCCTGGAGAGCAGGCTAGCAGGCAAGGGGCAGAGCAGGTGCCAGGGCTTATTTTGCAAGAGAGAAAACCTTCAATGTTTTCTCCTTTACTTCTTTTCAGAATGACAGCAGTGGAACACTCCAACAAGGTATTTGTGGTGTTTTGTCACTGGATAGCATCTGCATTGGCCTGGTAACTGCTTCCCCCCCCCCAATCATTGTCATAAGACAGCATCTTAGAGGGCATTTCCAGCTGTCCTCCCATTTTGCTTCAGAGGTGTTTCGATTAGGTCACATTTGATCTGTGATTTATCTCTTTTTTAATCCCTATTTTCTGTCTTTTCCCTTTACCTGACGGCTTATTTATTTTATTTTAATTATTTTATCTTTTGCCTTTTCTCGACTGGCCTTTATTCAAATGTGAAGAGGCTGGTTTTGTATTAGTGTGTTTATATTTTCAACATATGTTTATTTTGCTGCAGAATGCTCTGAATGACCTGGAAAAAGAAGTGGCAGCTTTTATAAATAAAGCCATTACTGTAATTATTCAGATTTTTAACTTAGTGTAATTGTATGTGACTCGAGAGACGCAAACAGAAAGAATTCCAAGCCACCCTTAATCAAATAAGTATTACTTTATTTAACTATATTATCAGCAAGAAAGTTTAGTCTTGGCTTCCTGCAAGTTGACTTTTGTATTTAACACTAGAGGCTTTCAAAATTTCAGCCTGCTTTTTTCAGGTAACTACACTCAAATATCCTGGTTTTCATTAAGAATGTAGCAAGACATTCATTCTTTTTTCCTTTTGAACTTAGGTGATTTTAATTACACGAGTTTCACTGAGAAGGTAACTTCTTTATGATTTGGATCCAGATTGCTGATCATAACTTTCATGACTTCTATGAAATACTTCCTTCACCCTAGATCCTTTACTTAGTGTGGCTTTCACCTCCCACCTCAGGCTGCTCTAGTGCAGCAAACTGACTCTGCAATGACATGTTTCCAATGTATTTCCCCCTCTGTCCAAAGCAAATGGGATCTAGCCCTAATTTTGCTATGGAGTTCAATGAGTGAAGAAGTAATTGAGCTTCCAAATTTATGAGTTTATAACGGAACAAAATTCCTTTTGGACTCTTATTCTAGCATTTGCTTGCTAGTGTTGGAAAAACATGCAATGATGAGCAGTTGGTATTATGCTCACTGCAATTCCTTTCAGCAGTACAGCTTCTCAGAGCAGCCACACACTTTGTTTTAATAAAAACTGAAGAGAACTGCATAGCTAGGAAAGAGCATTCAAGTAAAAGCAGCCCATTCATGTGATGTAGATTTTCTAATCAACATTGCATTGGGTATCCATCAGATTTATGTACATAAAAGCCTTATATATGAGAACTACCCTTCATTTGTGTCTTAGCATAAAGCACTTACCATCCAGATATAAAAGTGCTTTCTGCTGAACTTCTGCTCTCCCATCCTTTGATGGACTTTGTGTCTGTATGGTAGTAAAAAGGCTGTTGGAGTGGAGTGTTGGAGTCTAAAAACCAGCAGAGAAGTTCAGCATAAATATTTGATCTACTTTGTGGTTACCCTGCTGTGAGCTTTTGAATCTCTGGCTGCAGTACCGGTATTATTCTGGTGGCCCACTCTGCCACCAGCACCTTCTTTCTGTATCATTCTCCCTTTCATTCTTTGTTTGTTTGTTGTTTTTTTTTTTTCCAAATCAAGTAGAAAATTAGAGACATTTCTTTCTGTATCTTTCAGGGGACTCTGTTTATGCAGACTCACTCCTCTGGTTACTGCTTGAGGCTTTCTCACTTGGACTCAGAGCTGTTTCTCAGAAGAGGTTTTTATGTAATGACAAAGTGTCTTCTTTGTTCTTTCCATTCAGGTTTTCTTCTACAGATTTGACTTTCTCAGTGAGCTATTATTAGCATTCCTACATGAAAATTCTTGGAAATTCATGAGAATGTTATGAACATCTCATAAATCAAGAAAAATAGCCCTGAAAACTATACTCTTACATGCCACCTGTAGGAGAAAAGATGGAAATGGTGGTGGTTTCACACATGATTTCCCAAAATTGCAGGTTTTGGGGTTGAAGAGGTTTGGGGTTTATGTTAAACTTGGTCCACAGCCTGGTTTTATTTCCTCTGTTCTGGCTTATTTGTCTAAGAAGGACTTTTGTTGCCTTGACAGTTCATGGTGATTTGTGTGAGAAATTTCAGGAGGGAAAACAAGGTGGTGGCAGCTAGACTTTTGGGACTATTCTTTGAAAACAGAGCTCTGTGGTTACTTACTTACCAAAGTAAGTTTAATTATGGATATTCCGATACAGCTTGAACACAGTTTCAGTGTAGTGAGGGAGAGCTGGCCACATCTGGGACTTTCTTAAGGGCAGGGCCTGGATAAAGTCACTTATTGAACTGAAACTAGAGCTGAAACTGTTCTGCGAACAGCCAAGAAAACTGTAGGTGCTGGTAAGCCAGTGGGAACATTATCAGGGACAGTATGCCAGTCTAGCTCCAACCCCATAAATATTTTACAGTGGCAGGAGGTCTGTGGGAGGGTTTATATTTGCTGTCTGACATCCCCCTATTTTATTTTTATGATGTGTGATAGATGGCATGTTTTTATTAAGCAGAGAGCTTTCAGGACAGCTTCCCTCTAGATAAGGGATCAGTAAACCAGAGAGCAGTATCTGTTGCTTGTGAGCTGCAGCCAGGAGGGCTTGGACTGAAAGACTCCAGTGTGTATTTTCAAAGAGTGCTTGAAATTTCTTGATGCAGGGAGAAATGAGGAATTTGGAGGAAACAGCAGGGCTCTTTAGTCCTCAGGCAACATCTGAGCAATCAGACGAGTATCAGTCTGCATCCAGACTGGTAAGCCTCTCACCAGTGTGAACTGTGCTGTACGACCTACCAGACCTCTTTTTCCCACCACACATCATGTTTTTTGCAAGAAGGTAAACTGAAGCCCATGTTGGAGCATGCCAGCAAATTCCACAGTCAGGGTTCAATATCCCACACACATCTGTCTCTCCTGGTCTAGCCTTGGACCATACAGTAGCTTCCAAAACCAACTCTTCTCATACTGTTGGTAGGCTTCCTATGTCAAAGCATCAGTTACAGCTCTGGCACTGTTTTAGTCCAGCTGGAAGCAAGGTCTGTCCAAGCAACCCCGTGGTCCCAGTAGCCCACAGTCTTGAGCCCAACTGGGTCTTCTTGTTCCCTGGCCTCCCACTGGGTCCCCGAAGCATAACGCTATCGTGAAGGGCTACAGGTCTCTTTACAGGCTTTTCTCAATTAGCTGTAAGGTTGTCTACAGAATATGTTTATCATATTTTCAATAATAAAAAGAATCACTCAGCTCTTGAAGAAAAACCTAAAATCCAGATTTTTTTTATATCTACTAAAACATTAATATGTCCAATTATATGCCAAATCTATGCAGTTATGTGGTGTAGGAAAAAAAAGCCCCACAAACATAACAGGATGGAAAGTTCCAAATTTGCTTTGCAAGAGAAATATCTAATAAGGAGCTCAGTTATAGAAACAAGACTTTTTTGGAAGTGTAATAATTAGATGACTGAACTGTATTTGATAAGCAATAGGTCTCCAGAAGAATTTTAATTGCATAGGAAATTACAGTTTCTTTTTTATAGTCACTCTGTATGCTGAGGATTCATAGCTTATTCTTCTAAGACATGCATCAGTAAACAACAGGCTTAAAAATAGGGGTTTAATTAATGTTCTGTATTTAAACACTAACTATTAATTTTTTAGATTTACAAGGATGCTGTTATGATTGTCGGATGTGAAATTTAACAGACAAATGGCTTTGTGCAAAGATTGCATTTCATTTTATGGCATTCATTTGATTGTTTGCAATCCTCAGTTTGGAATTTTTTCAGCAGTGTTAAAAGCCCAGCTCCTGAGCGTGAATGCCCCCCAAAAAACGTATGTGTAAAATCACACCCATAATCTCTCAGAACTCATTTCCCACTGTCTCACTGTAAACTCCTAGGGTTGAAAATGAAACAACTCTCAAGTCTGAAAAGTATAATTCTCTTCACCTGCATTAAATCATAACAATCAAGTTTTTTTATGGGTGAAGTATGGCAAGGGAGAGGGAGGGAAAAATTATGCTACAGAAGTGTGGGGTCAAGTCAGGAGGTCCTACATAGTCCTCTCTTCCTTCCTCTCTTGCAGCTGCTCCTTTTTCTGGCCTATTGACAGTGTCAGCAGCTGCAATTCTTCAACAAGCACAAAAAGCCAGGGCTCCATGAGCTGCAGACAGCCCACAACCAGGAGCTCTTTCTCCAGCCCAGTGTGGCCTCTGCTGCAGTCTTTCCTACACAGCTGTCCGTGTGGGCTTCCATCTATTCGTCTTTACGGTGAGACTTGCTTGGTAGTAGCTGCCTGAGTAATGGAACTGTTTAGGTCCTAATACAGAGCTTCTGAAGACAGTAAGAGCTTTGACAGTGAATTTGAGATGTAAACTCAAGGTGGGACCCTTAAAACAAGCAGGATGATATGAAGTGGCAAAATGACAATACCAGTGGAAAATCCAGGGCTGGTGCTTGACAGAATTGTTAGGATTCACCAGGCATTGTAAGGGCAAACCCAGATTGTCCAAAGTAGCCTCGAATAAAGTGCATTAACACGGACCTCTGACAGCAGTAGGGTAAAACTGGACATTAACAGCACATATGCCAAAGGTGCTATCAGAAATTAAGTCAAGTAAGTAAAGGTTGGTCTATGGGTATAAAAAATTCATGTCTTCACAGGAAAGTATCATTAGGTGAAACTAACTGTTGCCATTGCCACAAGGGCCATTGTAAACACAGTAATTAACATACAGATGCTTTTTTATCCTTCTGCAAATGCACGGCTTTCAAACAGGTTACAAACTCTAAGAGCTGTCGGAAGTACAAATGCTGTTTCTGCTATGGGTCAGAACTTGCTGCAAAGCCACCAAAAAAACTAGCCTGAATCTGAGTTTAGAACATCCCATAGATGAGACAGTGTTAAAACTGATGGTGGAACCTCCCAGAAAAAACTTCAGGCTATTAGGATGGGAAGGATTGTACTGGACTGTCAGTCTAGTTTAGTAGCATGGTAGCTGCTGAATTGTTGGAGAAAGCTGTGCTATGAAGAATATGTGAATGTACTCAGGCAATGAAGCAAGCTAGAAGTGATGTTTTATAATAGCCTCAGATGAACAGTGACATTTGGGAAGCATTGTTAAATGTATGTGAAAATTCAGGCCAAATTAAGCAACAGTGTCCATGATGGGGTACAGGAAAATCTCCCACTGAGACAAGTTAACTGTAGATGTGTGTATGTTGGCTGGGAAAAAAGTCTCTTAAACATTTCCTAGACTATTATTATTGCTTCTCTGAGGTGGCCTTGCTTGAAGAAATTGCAAGTGATTGTTCATACCCAGTTTGGTTTTGCTACATATGTTTGACTTGACCTGGAAGTATTTGAAAGCAGGTGTAGGGCATAGGACATGATTTTAAGTGCTTCATAAAGAAACAGGCTTTTAGATACATCTTTGCATTTTCATGACCGCCATATGACAGGTTCTTGGGGGAACTACATCTGAATTATAAAATATCCATGAAAATAGTTGTAGAGTGAGACACTGATCATTGTTTAGCCCTTTGAAGATGCAGAAAAGTGTGAAAGTTGGTTCCATGGGTGCTGCCATGGAAGAGCTTTTCCCTCTGATCACCAGCACTGGTCTTCAGAAGTTTTGGGCTGGACAACAGACTACCCAGGCCAGGAGCTGGTATTGCTGGCATTCGTTCTGGTTGTACAAGGGGATCATGGACGAAAGATTAGGAGCGCAATGTCATCTCTAAAGCCACACCAGTTAACAAGATCAGCCTGGCACTGCCTGTGTTAAGAGCTCAGACTGGCATTAGTGGTATTTCAAGATTGTTAGTGCACACTCAGACTGACTTTTAACTGATACCCTGGGAAAACTACCAAATGAAACAATGGTTTAAATTCTCAGGGGACTAATATCAAGTGCTACATTTAGATTTTAGTTTTCTGAATTTACATCTTATTTCCATGTCTCCTTTTCTTCTGTCATTTTTAACACTAAGACCCTATGACGAATTCCCCTGTGCCCAAGTTTCAGTTGACACAGGGTTAGCAGTTAACCTGGATGATATATGACTTGAAGTAATTTGGAGAACTATTGGTGTATTCCAAATAACTAAAGAGTACATTGCAGAATCCCTTAAATGATGGTGTTTATCATCAATTTACACTACAGATTTAAGTAAGAAAAGTTAATAGTATTACAGATCAATTAACAGAAACATTTTGCACCTGAATTATATTTACCAAGCAAAACAGAAATTTTGCTGTGAAGGTGAAGGAAAAGTTCCAGATAATTTGTAAAAATACCTTGCATGCTAAAACCTTAATAAAGTCAATAGCTTTTTTCTATATTATGTTATCAATAAGAGTTAAAGTTTTTCCACCTGCAGTCTATGAAAGAAAGTACTGTATGAAACCAGAATTATGCTGCTCTCTCCAGATATTACCAGTATTCTCAATACCAATTACTCAGTCTTGGAGCAAAGGCTCAGCAGTTCCACATTTCTGAGCTCTTCCCTGACAATAGTGTTGCAGAGAGAGTTGAGGGAACCTCCTTCATGGCTGTGCTGTTCTTATCACCTGTGCCTTATTAGAGGAAAAAAACTCCAGCACTAGATGCCAATATTTTAAGGAATGTAAAAATCTTTATGTCTGCAGGAGTATTTCCTGCTCTGCTTTCTCTGATACAGCCTGTGTTCAGAGAGAGTCATGGGTACTTGCATTTATAATATATTATAGCTGTATTACCAGTTGTTGTGGTTTAAGCCCAGCTGGCAACTCAGAACCACCCAGCCACTTGCTCACTCTCCCCTTTTCCTCCCCTTGCTCCCGGAGGGATGGGGAAGAGAATCAAAAGAATGTAACTCCTACAGGTTGAGATAAGAACAGCCCGGAAACTAAGGTATAACACAAACCACTACTGCTACCACCAGTAATAATAATGATAAGGAAAATGACAAGGGAAAAGAACACAAGCGCTCACCACCTGCTGACTGATACCCAGCCTGACCTGAACAGTGATCTAGCCCTTCTGGGTAACTGCCCCCAGTTTATATACTGGGCATGACATGCTGTGGTAGTTTGGGTCAGGTGTCCTGTCTCTGCTTCCTCCCGGCTTCCCCTGCTCCCTGGCAGAGCATGAGACTCAGAAAGTCCTTGGTCAGATTAAACATGACTTAGCAACAACTAAAACCATTGGTGTTATCAGTGCTGTTCCCAGGCTGAAAGTCAAAAACAGAGCACTGCACCAGCTACTAAGAAGGAGAAAAATGACTGCTACTGCTGAACCCAGGACATCAGTGTAGAAATTTCAACATCCAGCCTCCAACCTGGCTGGAGCAGTTGATGGTCAGTCCATGTATCAGTTCTTAAATCTTAGCACAAATTTCTGGATTAAGTTGTTTTTTTAGTTATGGTAGGGATTTTTGTTTATTATACTTCCATCTCAGATCCACTGCTGCTTTCTGCTTAGTCTTGCTGAATGCTTTGGAAATTAAGAGAAAGATGTTAGAATGCTGTTGGTCTGAAATACAGTGGTCTCATTTTCAGGTATCTTCACAAGAACATATCCACTCTGGTGGCTGCTGGTATCTCCACAGAATAGCAACATGCCAATAATCACATCCTGTAGTGTTTTTCATTGCAGAGCCTTACCAAGGGTTTTCAATCCTAGGCAAGGTGCTTGCCTGCATGCTTTTCCTTGCCCCACCTGGCACTCTTCACCCCAGGCAGCCCCTTCTGCACATCACATGCTGGTCATGGTGCAGAGCACGGATGCTGCTGCATCCTTACCTCAATACACAGCCAAAGGGGTGAAGTGAACGCCCATGGCAGTACTGCTACGCATCTGTCCATGCACTGTCCAGCATATAGGACTGCAACCTGCCCCAGCAGGTCTGCCAGTTGGATCACAGGCTGACCTGACTGCTCAGGGCTCTCTTAAACTCAAACACTGTATGGAGCTGTCTGAATTCCTTTGAATAGATCAGCAAAGGGACTTTGATGTCCTGGTGGACAGCAAGCTCAATACAAGTGAACAGTGTGCTGCTGTGGCAAAGGAAACCAACAGGATGCTGAAGAACATCAACAAGGGTATCTCCGGCAGAGATAAAGAAGTCATTATCCCACTCTACTCAGTGCTTGACAGGCCACACCTGGAATACCATGTTCACTTTTGGTCACTGCTATATAAAAAAGATGTGGACAGGGTGAAGAGGGTCTAGGGCATGGCCACAAAGATGATCAGAGGACTGGGAAGCTGTCCCATGAGGAAAGGATGAGAGAACTGGATTTGTTCAGCCTTCAGAAAAGGCTCAGAGGGGACCTTATCACCATATTCCAGTATTTAAAGGGTGGCTACAAAGAAGATGGAGTCATGTTTTTACAATGAGTCTCATGGAAAAAATGCAGGGTAATGGGCACAAGTTACTCCCAGGGAGATTCTGACTGGACACAAGAGGAAAATTTTTCATACTGAGAACAATCAGCACTGGAATAATCTCCCCAGGGAAGTGGTGGATTCTCCAGTGTTGTGTACTTTCAAGATTCAGAGGGACAAGGTACTGGGATATCTTCTGTGGGTCATGTTTTGCCTAGAAAGCCTGGACCAGATGATCCTGAGGTCCCTTCCAACCTGATCTTCCATGATTCTATAATCTGCTTTTCAGGAACAACTTTTTTTTTTTCCTTTTTTTGTTTTGCAAGGTTAAATAGTGTGAAATAGGCATTCACATGAGCCCTGCCTATAAAAGATGTTATCTGCCTTCTGAGCTTCCCTCCCCTGTTTGCTAATGGCAGTCAAGTTCTTCAATTCATGATGCAAAATTTACTGTAATTAATTATATCTCTGTTTCAGTGCTGTCTTCATAATGGGTAATAATTGTATGGTATGTACAGATAGATGTTCAGAGTCTGTATGTACTCTGTACGGGAGTATGACAGATGGTAGTGTCAGAGGTGTGCCTGGGCTGGGATATGAATAAGCTCACAGAGGTGATTGAAGATTGAAGTTTCTGCTTCATATTGCAGCAAGGAATCAGCCCACTATTATTTACTTCTTTATTTTAGGAAATTTTTTTTGTAAGTTTTTTGTAGGCTATAAAACACAAACTGCAACAAAACACAATTTCACACTTGCTGCATGAAGTACACAGCGCTTATACTCAATAGATATTGTACAAGAAAGTTTTACAAACTGCTACCATTAGAAGTGTTCAGGCAAAGAATAATACTGGTTGATTTTGTTCTCTTTGTTTTTTAGGGGAGTAAGTCTGAACCAAATTTCTGTACAGCTGAAAACTGTAGGTTTAATATCCAGATATTTAGGTATTTTAGACAATTGCAAAAGCTCTTTCTAATAAGTGTTTTTTATGATACCATAACTAGATAATAATTATCTCCTGATACTGTTGAAGAAAAATACCATCATGTCATCAAAGCACATGGATGACAAACACTCTTTCCCCATCACAGGAAAAGGAAACCCTTCCTGGAGCCATGTAGGTCTACCAATCACACTCTACCAGAGCAAGCCATGGCTATGTCTGCAATTGGACTTGTGTAAGTGAGCAGATAGTGTTACAGACCTGACTCTATAATACACTATTTGTATGTAGAGAGTATATCACACTTTTTACTGCACATGTAACTTGCTTTCCAGTGAGCAAGTCCAGTTAGGATTAAAGACCCCTTGCTCTTTTTCCTAGTTTGGTTGATAGTCTAGTAGGTCAGCTTTTAGATCACTTGTTTCTTCATTTTGTTGACTGTAGATCAAGGGCCTCAAAATTGGCTTCTTGGCAACTGCTGGTGAAAAGTACTACACAGAACTAGGTGCTCATTTCATTAACATGGAGTATGACATGTGACTTCATGGAATCTACTGCTGAAGGTTTTGTAGTATTTTTGTAGTACTACGTAAAACTAGGTGCTCATATAACTAACATTGCACATTCAATCTGTACAAATGAAAATAACTTTTTGTACCCTATGGTTTACAATCATTCCTCCCTTGATAGAACTTTAGTGTTATAAAAAACCCACTGCAAATATATTTAAAGTCTTTTTTCCCCTTAACCTGACCCATACTTGATGAAATGGAAGGATTTCTGGGCTGAATCCTGTACACCAAAGAGAAGTCTGGAAAACAGTTGCTAACATTTTACAGCTGAGTTATGAACTCTTGAAAATATGAGCTTTCCCTCAAGTCTGGCAGGAGAGCAAACCCTCTTACTAATCTGGCTTGCAGGTGATGCTGGGTTTATTAAACTCAAACTGCAGCTTTTGAGTGGTACAATGTGGTGTGAGTCTGTTGCCCTGTAGCTGTATTTCTCAAGATTTAGTTATTCACAGAGATTTCTTTTTCAGTTTTGAAAATGTAATGTAACTTACATTTTTAAACTTACTGAAAGTAAAATGTCAGCATGGTATTTAGGGAAGAAAATAACATCTTAAAGAAGCTCTGTGTGAGACAAGTTTAAATTAGTTTGGCTTCTCTAGGGATATTGCAGCAGGCTTGTATATACGCCAAATATATTTCTGCATGAAAGGCTACTGTTAGATCTTTCTCTTCTTGTGTTCTGGGGAGACTGGGCGTGAGCCTGCTGCAGTATGGAAACAAAACGTTTTTCATATGGTATTGTTTGACATCTAATGAAATTTTCAACCTCTCCATATGGACATAACCTAAGTTGTTCAGATACACATTTTCCTGTTGGCCAGGAGTCATTAGCAAGAAGTAGGTAACAAACTCCTCCTTTGGGAGTCATATAACTTGTAGAGAGCTTCAGAGAGATCAAAAATGGGGGGTTTCCAAGTCTTGTATGAAAACACGTGGAAGATACTTGGATTAACAATGTGCTTAAGTGATAGAGGCACCAAGGAATCACGCCAGCATGAAGATCAAGTCTCTGAATCTCCAACAGTGATTCATGCAGCATTCAAGCTGTCTTTTGCAGCCCTGTGGCCCCTCTAGCAGGCTTATGGGTGAAAGCTAGAGAAACAAACAGTGAAGAGATAGCAGTGAAATGTAACATATTAGTTAAACTAATTAAATGTAAAATAATATTACATATTTCCTTTTTTAAGACATATGGAGGTTGGCTTATTTTTCTTGGTATTCATATGGCATTGATTAACTCAAAGAATGATGTGTGAGTGGGACAAGCTCTGAAGAATACACTACAAAATTTTTGTTTTTACCTACCCTGTCAGGACCTTTTCTCCTCACATTACCGGTCTACTTTGATGCAGTCTTTATTTTATTTGGGAATTCTAGCTCATTTCAATAAGCCTTTCAAGCTCTATGGCAACTGGAGAGGTAGTGAAATTACAAATTCATAAGAAAATTGAGTAATCAAGAGGAGAGAGCAATTTTAAGTCAAGCTGCTTAAACTCTGAAGAGCGTGATTTAACCTTACTTCACATTTAACAAGAGCTTCATTTACGTAAAAATGATGCAATTATGGTGCCAGAGCTTCTAATAAAATACCCCTGAGGCTTCCTGCAAGTCTTTCAGCAAAATCAGAGAATATTAATTTTAGCTTTATTCTCAAACAAACATTTTGGACTCTTTAGGAAAAATGGAAAACTTATTTAGAAGAAAATATCTCACTTTGTTGAAAACAGTTTCTGTGAAAGTTTTATGTTTCCTTTGAAAATATAAAAGTTTCCATTAGAAATGAGTAAAGTAAAAGCACAATTTATCCAGTTTTCTGCAAGTTCACCTAGAAAAAAAGTACAATGTACTCCATAAAACCACTGTATTTCTTTAATCTTTTCATAAATTGAATTAAACATCAAAGATTAAACCCATGTATGCAGAAATCATATGTATTTATATAGAAGTACATATATAAGGAGAGGTGAGAGGGCACAGAGGACTCCATGGTAGAGATGGTTCACAGAGTGAGCTACTCCAGTGAGGACCCCAGTGCCCACGCATGCCAGGCACCAGATGTGTCTAGCATCCTGGTGGATGATCGGTATTACCTGTTTTACTCGTCCATGAGGACAGACTGCCATTAGATAGGCCTGCACAACAGACTCTGATAGAGAAATTAAAAGGTAAAACAGATTTTGGATGATAGAATATAGAGTAGAAAAGTTTAAGAACATTGAGCATCATACATATTTTGTCTACCTCAAACTGAAATGAGATATACATTTCTTTTGATGCAGCCTTTCACAAGCTTTTTAGGACACAGAATGACTTTAATTTCCCTCCCAAGGATAGTGTTAAACAGCAATAACCTTAAATAACTACACATATATTGGCAAAGGATTAAGTACTGATCTGCTTTTCAAAATAGTACATAATTTCTCTATGACCTATTCTATTTTAGAAACCATTATGGATAGGGATATTTTACTAATAGTATGCTTATTGCAAGACACAAATATACTATGGAAACATACATGCCAAAAGTACATCTACAGATTACTCATGCTGAAGAAGCCCAATAGCAGCATACTGAGGATATCATTCTCAATCTCAGAATAGTCTAATAGTCTTTTTCTAATAACCCTTATAAACATTTCAGGGACACAAAGCTATGAAGGCAGATAAAATTGTAGGTGGGACAAAAGGGTGAAGATTCCTGACTCTCTGAACATCCTGTACTAACCTGAAAAACATAATGTAAGTAGTTTGTGCAGTGGTGTGAGGGGGTTCATCATTTTTAAGCTGGGTTCCTGTTTTCCTGTCTTTCTATAGCTTACTTTGTACTAACAAAATAGATTTGTAATCCCATTACGCAGATCCATCACTATCACAGTGAAATGTATTCCAAAGCTAAAAGTATGAATGGAAATTAGTCTGAAGGGACTTTCTGATAAAAGCTAATGTTCAACAAAAGATGATTTGCATTTTTTTCCAAATGTCTTCAGCAGGACAGTATTTCATAAAAAAGGAGCTGTTAATTTCAGGCAAACGCCAAGGTGCATCTAAGGAACAAAATAAATGTTCTCTGTCTTGGTGAGGAATAGGTCTTGGTAAAAAATGCTGAGAGCAGCTGACTCCCTTCTTTACAGTCTAGGCAGTCATGGCCGTGGGCACTGAATCAATAGCCACTGGATGCATTATCTTGCAATACAATTACGATGATTAAACTTTTTTCCCTGTCAACAGGAGGCAGAGAAAAGCAGGCTCTAAGCAGCTGGAAATTTCCTTAATCCTGTTAAGTGAAGCTCCCTCCTTTAGTCAAAAACAATCACATCCCAAGTGGGATTGTATGATGTAAAGCATCTCAAAGCTTATTTGTGGATTTTCTTCCCAATCCCTTCCCACAAAATAAAGCCAAGGATCTATGCACAGAGACAGGCAGGGTAGTGGCTGCTCAGCCAGCTGGACAGGAGGCAAATCAGGAAGTCCAGTAAATGCCTCTAAAGTGAGTTAAGGTATGTTCCTGAAACACTGATCTCCCTCTTTCATTCAGAAATCCTCACAGGATAAATTTTGCTGATTTGAGGAGGAAAAAAAGGAAAACTTTTTCTTCCTGTAAATACATAAGCAGAAGGGAAATTTCACAGGGGAAAATGATCGTCATAAAGGTCATAAATCTTTAAAGAGCTCAGTAATACAAAGTGTCTGGAGTTAAAGAATCCTTTAATATCACCTTAGAGAAACTAGAGGTCCCAATCCTCTGCCTTCCTGCTCTTCAAGCTACCTTCCCTCTGACACTGAGAGAAAAATGTGGGAATTATTACCTCTTTGCATCATCGCAAAGAAAAACTGCCCCATGACGTTCACGTCTGGCCACACAAGCACAAAACAGTCCTGTAAGTGGTCCCTGAGTGCATATAAATCCTGTGAGCCCATGTTCTATCAGCACAGGCTATACATTTCATATCTTTCTAGCCACCTCTGTTCTCACTGTTGGCTGGTGAACAGTATAAACCACCCTCTCCATTTTCAACAGGAGTTTTTTTTAAAGGTCTGGCAAATAACAGTGATTGGTTTAAAAGTCAGAAATTAAGCTGGGAATAGACTGAGTGAAATTAACTTTAATACTTAGTTCGGGTTGGGTTTCTTTCCTCCCTTCCATTTGCTTTGGTCATCAGAAGCTTTGCATTGGGACTGAGTTACCTAGAAGTACACTCCTGCTCCTGCCAAGGTGTCCAGACTGGATAGGGATAACCAGTATCTTTTTCACCTTCTGGAATGGCAGAATTTGCCACTGCCTGCAAGGTCTCCTTGATAAGAATAGTAAGGACAGCTGCACCAACTGCAAAGCCTCCTTTTACACTGACATGTCATCAGTCTGAGTACTGGGGGGAGAAAATCAAGTGGGTTAGGTTCAGATCTTTCCTAAATGTCAAGTCCCAGTTCTTGGATAGGCCCCAGATTAGAAAGATTCATACATCTTCACAGGAAATTATCAAAAGATTCTCCTAAATTTGTTCCTATAGAAGCTCCCAGGACTTTTGATGATGGTGAAAGAAATACTTCTCATGCAGTTGAGGTCTACCAGTAAAAGCAAAAAACAGTTTAAATTTTCAGACATGATGGACACTGCTGCAGTTTGATGTCAGAGATCTTACAGGCTGAAAAAGTCAATTATAATTTCTCTCTTGTATTATTAAGGTGCCTAGGGATCCCTAGACAAACCATTCCTATTTGTTTCAGGAGGTATTTTGCAGAGGACAGTCTTAATGCTAGAGCATTTTCAGCTCTTAGAGGAGATGGTTCTTCTTTTGGGTTGATCTAATCTTCTGCTCCAGCTAGATCTGCACTCAGAATCATAGAATGGTTTGGATTGGAAAGGGCCTTAAAGATCATCTAAATGTTCCAACCCCCCTGCCATGGACAGGGACACCTTCCACTGGATCAGGTTGCTCAGAGCCCCATCCAACCTGGCCTTGAACACTGCCAGAGATGGGGCATAATATTCATAGTTCTGTCTATGAACCAGTAATTCTGCTGCAGCAGAGAAAGCAGAGGACGCTCAGGCTGCCTTTCCAGCCTTTCCTTTTGGAGACAAGAGCTAATACTGGCTTCTACAAACAACACAGTAATTTCATACATCTGGAAGTGAAAGAAAGCAGACTTACACCTCTGTGTTGCATCGTATCCATGGTAATAGTATTTGTGGAGGAAAGTCTGTTCTGCTCCTGACTTGCTCCAAATAACAGAGCAGATGATTCTCTGTTGATATTAAATATACATCAGATATAGTTCAAAGGTCTGTTTCTAGTGGGTTAGGCGAGTGTGTGTTTATAGTCTGTATTCTTGAGAGGAGAGTAGTGTTATTAAATTCACAGATGCCACCAGGCTGGAGGAAATTGCAAGAGTAATGGAGGACAGAACTAACAGTCAGAATGATCTTGACAAATTTAAGAATTCTTCTGATAAGAAAAAGATGAAGCTCAGTAAAGACAAGGTATTTATGTAAACAGGTATAAGCAGCCAAACCAATGCAGGACACTGCATGACTGGCTGGATAGCATTTTACAGAAGAGAGAGCATAGGGAATCCCAAATCAAACATAAGATGTTATCTCCTGAGCTGTACAAACAAAAGTATCACCTACAAAACACAGGAATATTTCTCCTGTTATTATGTTGGTGAGTCCTTGGCAGGACGATTACATCTGATGTGAGAGTTGTTCGGTTTTGAATTTAAACTACCAATGCACCTTCTGGTGCTTCAGGGTGTGTATTGCCCTTCAGACCTCCCAGGCTCCTTTAAGGGGTGCTCTGGCTTTCACTTCTGTCACAGCCACATCCGAAACATGGATCTATGCTGCCAAAGGCAGCTCTGAAGAATGAGGCAGGAAAGCAGCTGCAGGTTTTTCTATGTTTCAACCTCAAAACCCATGTCCCCTGTTAAAATAAAGAGGAAATACAAGAGCAGGCAATGTGTCACGTCTTTTTAATAAGGCATGTGAGATTTGAGGCTTAAACATGGGAAATCCCATGTTATAAGTGATGTCTGGCAACTCCAGTTACTTTAAGAAAAATGTGTATGATCTGGACAGGGTCCAAAGGAGGGCAGTAAAGAATGATTAGCTGTCTGGAAAGATTGACATCTGAAAGAAAAGAAGACTGAGGAGGGAGACAGCAATAAGCTTCACACATGTGAAAAGTTGCTTCTGCAAAGAGGAAGGAAGTAATCTGTTTGCCATGTTCATGTTGGATAGGACAAAAATAAGAGGCTTATATGTCACTAAGGGAGATTTAGGTTAGATGTTAGAAAGTGTTTCTGAACAGGCAGGGCAGTGAAACATTGGAAGCGGATTGCTTGGGGAGTGCACTAGGATACACGGTCTCCAGTCACTAGGGATAGCTGAGAATGAGCTGCAGAGACTGAGTGCAGCCTAAGGCAGAAGAATGGTGAAAACAACCTCACAGAGTCCTTCCCAGTACTGGAAGTCTTCCCAGTACTGTTTATAAGTCTATCAACAGCAGCAGAAAGAGGTAATCAGCTGCATGGTGATTTTGAAATATTGCCTAGAAAATTCATCAGCTTTTCAGGCAACAGGAAAGTTCCCATAGCACGTCTTGGAAAGTACAAAACTTACCTTTAGTAATGTTGCTTTCTTTGAAACATTCTCAGTTAGGGAATAGTCCACACAAAATAAATTACTAAATTCAAGTAAATTTAAAGACCAAATTTTACCTTTTATTGTCTGCCTTTTTTTACAGATAAGCATCATCTACAGGAACAGGGAGCACAGGACGGTGCCTCCTAACATAGTAAGGGACAAAGGGAGCTTGGTGGTTTTTATTCCAGTGTTGACAGTGGTATTTTTCTTCAGGTAGTGCCCTGTCCCTGAATCCTTTGTCATGCATTTGCCCAAGAAAAATAGATTTCATGTTAAATGAGGAAGTGTGATAGCTAACGTTCAGACTACATCAAATATACATATACACAAGCATTAAATATATATTTATTCTCCTGCAGTATTCATGACTTTCATATTCCTTAGAGGACTATTTCCTTCATCCAGTTACTGGAGATCTATAAATTTAGACAGGTAAATTTTCTTCAGTAGGGTTAGAAATTTAATTTGCATGAAAAACCTTCTGACTCCACATGGGGGTTTTAGGCCCAATTCACCAAGTGCTCATGACTCTAAGATTGAAAACCACCACACTATGAGAATAATACACATTAATCAAGGAAGAACTATCATGACTATGGTGAACTTACAATTTTAATTACACTACATGATGAAACAGCTATATTAAATGACTTCACTAATGACTAAGCCTTACAGTACAAGATCTGGTATGATTTTTCTTCAAGGTATTAATTTTATCTGAAGACTGGATTTTTTTTCTGACTTTGATAATGTTTCTGCATTGATATCTTCATAGTGCAAAATTAATTGCATCTGGGCAATCAGAGATGAGTTTGTGAATTCCTTTGTATTTTATTGACTCCCCTTTTTAATATTTGAAGGTACCATGAAAAATTATTTAGATTTCTCCCTCTTTCACTGCTTTGTTTCCTTTTGACACAATACATATTTTTCCAAGACCTAATAAAGAAGGAACTGTTCATAAAAGATTATTTTTAGAGTTTTCCATTTTCTGTATTCAGCCATATGAAGGTGATATCATTACGCTGTGGGGATTGTGTTTTTTGTTTGCAGTGGCACCCCAGAGACAGTATGAGGATGCATTGACATAACCATTGCCCTCAGAAATGTCATATTATCAAGTTTAACTTACTGAGCAATAAATTCTTACCAGCTTTCCAATCCAAAAGGGGCAGCATGGGAATTACTCTTTATATCACATCTTTATACAACCATTCCTTATATTTTCTAGGTGACAGAAAAAATACAGTGAAGTAGGGGAGGAGGAAAGGGGAAAAAAAAAACAATAATCTTACTCATGGTGGGAAAATATGAAAAGGTCATTTCTTGATTCTGGCCTGCTAGCCCTGGGGCATATTTTCCTCTGTTTCACTGCCCGACTTTTACTAGTGCTTTTGAGATGAGGCAAGGACTTATCCACCTTCACAACGCAGTTCTGTTTCTGTATGCAGATAGGACTGAAAACAAAACTGAATAGGAACAAATACTGTGGGAAGATGCTTTCAGCCAAGTCCTCTGGGCATCCCCCTTCGATTCTTTTTTCTGACACCAGATTCTTCTTCTGACACCAGATGCTTCAGGAAAAGGAACAGTTTGCATCAGCTTCCTCACTGTTCTCAAATACTAGTTCAACTTTGACTTATATCTGGTTTTACCTCCATGTTTTATGCACAGCCCAAATATAATTGCTTATTTAGCTTTGATTGTTCATGTACTTAATCTGTCATTTAGGCAGCATGTTTCTCTTCCTCTTCTTATTATGACTTGGGAGCTGAAAAAGTACTGCTTTTGATGGCATATGTTAACCCCAAATTAAAGGTATTAGTATGGTCTTATCACTGCCTGGTTCTGGAGTCATTAAATTTAAAATTGTAAACAAAAGCCTAGGAATAGTCAGATATAATCTACTGTTAAACTATGCTTTCTGCATCCTAATCATCCATCATATGGATCATATCCTACATCATATCCTACAAGTTGCAGATTCCCATTGCATCAACAGACAAGTCTGCATTCTGGCCAGTGGGTGGCAAACGTGTAACTGGAGATCTGATCTGGCCCTGCTATGTGGCCCCTAATCTACAATATTTTAGATACCACTTTCAGCATGTCACTCCCATCAGAGGTCCTGCTACAAAGCTTCAATGCCTGTATTGCTCAGAAAGGCAGCTCTAATCTGCTCATTTGTGGTCCTGCTCCAAGACCTCTCGTCTTCCAGTCTCAGTACAGGCCTCAAGATCAGTACAGTCCATCACCATGACAGCGACACTGACTCCAGATTCATAATGCCATATGTATCCCTAGGAGGAAGCTCAAAATACACACAGCAGGCAAAACAGATCTAGCTTATAAGATAAAGGTATGGCAGAGCCCTGTACATGTAGCAGGTAGACATAAGACAGGTGAAGGATGTCCTCAGTGCTCCTCCTCTCCATCCTGCCTGTCTGGGAAGAGGAGGAAACTGAAACCAGCTCCTTCACTCCCTTCTTCACCAGACAGATGCCACTGTGATGAAATCAATGTGGGAGGGAACTGGCAAATACCTATATTGGCAGGATTCCTGTAGCTTGATGGTTGCATTAGCTATCTCCTCACTCTATAATACTTCTCCTTGCGCCTTTAATTTTGATTAGGATATGAAAACAGCAAAAGCTAAATGACTCTCTTCCCACAGAATAAAAATACAGGATCCTGGAAAAGTAAGCTTAGAAATTTAAATTTTTTTCCATCATTCAAAAGAAGCAAATATTTAGTGTTTCTCATTTCTTAATGTTTTGATACATTAAAAACCCAGTCATCTTTAGGGCTGTACTGGTCTGAAATGGAAATAGCTTCTAACAGCTAGATACTGTCCTTGGCCAACTGCATCAGATGACAGTGCACCACCACCATCTACTGATCAACTGGCTGTACTACCAACAGAGACCCCCCCCCCTCAGACTGATCTGGATTTGCAGATATTTTAATTCACACATTAAACTTCTTGTGCTGAGCCAGAGTTTGTCACACATGGCATCTGCCTAACAAGGAGAGCAAGGACAGCTAAATGCAAGAGTACAGAAGAATCATGAAGCTGAAAAGTTTCAGGGAGCAACTATTTAGGTTTTTTGGATAATGCTGAGCTATTGCTGGCAAAACTACAGATACAGGTTATTCGAACAACTTGTCACTTTGATTTACAAGTAATGAAAAACTGGCCACAGTGGGGTAGGCATCACTGATTGTTGCTCTGAAAAGATTAAAAACTGCTTTCTCTTCCTGCATACTTACTCATGCTAATGAAAATCATCAGAAATATTGCATAAGTTATCCTTGACAACTCTTCCAAGATATTCAGCTATCTACATCCATATAAAAATCCCAGTAATGTAATGCATTACATTGCATAGGACACACACTTGGTTCTTTATGCTATGCTCAGGGAACATTTGCTAGGAGGAGCTAAGCTGTCACTTCTCAGTATGTCTTCTTGAATTTGACTATACAATTTATAAACTATTTAATGGCAAGATATGTTCATAGTTATGAAAGGACTAAATTGATGAAATATTTCTTTGCTTAAAAGGGCTTATTTTGGTCCATATTCTTTGAAATATCAGTTGTTCTTTTTCTAACCTTACAAGGTCTCTATGTACTTAGACCAGCTATTCCCTTTTTTTAAGAGGCTGCATAGAGTCTTTGTCTGCCTCTGTAGAAAATTGAAAATGTTTACTGGAAAAGTTACTGATATTGAAGGTGTGATCTCTCAGCTTTTGTTATGATATTGAATCATTTTTGTCTGATACGGCTGTAAATCAAGTCAATGTGAATGAAGATTAGCCTGGTAGTCAAAGCTGTGTACAAGTGGGAGACTAATCACAAGAATCTTGCTGGGTAATTAGTGAAGGATCTACACCTCTGACAAGGGATCTATCAAAAATACTCATTCAGAGCACAGAATTTCAAATCTGTTCCATGGTGGAGTAAATGTCTGTGCAGTGGGTATGAAGACTCAGAGTCTGTGCTCAGAACCATCCTTTCCACTTCAGGTCCACTGCCTTTCTTGAAGTGCTCCATATGGCTACCTCTTCAATACACTTACTTTCTTTTGTCTGCACTGACGGAGCTGTGCCAACTTACAGCAGTAGATAACTAGGTGTTATGTCCTGCACAACTGTTAGCTCTGTGTTTCACTTTGCTGTGTCTGTGCACTAACTTAGATAATAGGTATTTGACGCTAGTCACCTTTGATTTACTGTTGAGGGTGCTGCGCACACTTCTGTTAGTGCAGACACAATAAATAGTGTGATAATAGCAACTCGCCTCCATTGAACAAGAAAGCAGACGCATTACCTTATGGGTTGTCTTGTCTTTGACTGCTAACAAAGGAATTTAGAGGTGCTCAGCTGGCCACAGGAGGGCTTTCATATTGTTCCTTAGATTCAGTAAGGAATATAATGTGAACAAAGACCACGTAATTCAGATCAGACAAATTCTCTCTCTTCCTAGATTACACTCATAGCTTATAAAAAATGAAGGCTTTTTTATAGTTCTTAAACAAAGCCTTTCCATCTGGGTTAAGGCCAGCTGGGGCCATTAGATCATGCTACAGAATATGAATCTGTTGTTCCCACAATTTTTGTAGCCAGAACTCCCTGCAGCCACCTTCTCCACTTTCCCAGTCCCAGACTTCATCTTTATCTGTCTGGTCCTTTCTGCTTTTGTTTTCCTGCCTGTGCTCTCCCTTGGCTTAATGTCTCTTAACAGCAATAGCAGGGATGTCATGGTAATTATCCCAGCAGGGTTTATTAGCCTGGACTCCAGTCAGTGGCATGCTTTGACACTAATGTCATGATTCTGTTCTGAAGCACACCTTAGTGACTGGTAAGTAAGGACATGAGCTGTAAGATTTTATCAATGTGCTTTGATTTTTCAAGATGCCTGTGCTGAGTGTATGTTTGTGTGCCTTGGCACAGAACAGTCATTTTTAAAGAATTATATTAACCCTACAGACTTTAAAGTGAGCAAGGAATTAAAGCCTTTTACTCAGTCAGTACTTTCCATATATACATATATATATATGTATATCTACCAGTGGCATGCACAAATACACTTGTAGCATCCATATGTGTACTTACGTGTCTTGATATATATATATATTTAACAATATATACATAAAGATTGAAAAAGGACAGTATTCCACAGTGACATTGCAAAGACATAAATGCTTTCCATGAAGGGGAAATACAAGAAAAGTTTGCTTGAATTGTGCAACTTCCATGTTGGTACTACTGGATTTCCATTTTTACCTGTTTGTGTGTATCCACGTGCATGTGCATGCATATGTGGTTAAGTCTAACATTTGAAAAGTCCCAGTTTCCTACAGTCCACATTTCAGTAGTGTTTATATAGGTTACAACCACCCTGAGTCCTTAATTTCAATAAGAATCATGTATCCAAACATTCCTGAGAACACTGTGCCTGACTGTCGAAGGTACTGAAGTCCTTAAGCCCAAAACCAGCACATCTCACAAGCAGGCTGGCATGTACTAAGCCAGTCTGAAACAGGCAAACAAACTCAGTGCACATTTAACAGCACTGGCACTAGACTGAGCCACTCTCACACTGAAATAATTCCCTGCAACCAGGACAAAAACAGGGCTTCCAGAGCACCTCTCACTCTCTGCAAGTATCTAATGCAGTTTTGGGACTGTCTACTTTTCTTGGGCTAAACCCATTCAGTTTTATCTTTATTTTCTCAATCTATATAAAATCATGGAATCATAAGATACATACAATGAGTTCACATCTCATTTTCTGGGTTGCCCTAGAAAAGTTACGTAAGTTACATTCATCATGCTCTGGAAAACACATTTGCAATGGACAACTTTTAGTTGGCTTGATTTCAGTGAAAGCTGAAACAGCCTGCTTCTCAGATCTTGTTGCACACTGGTTCTGTACTCTCTTTGGTGGCCGTACCATCCCTGTCAATGAGTGAGCATGATATATTTTCCCAGTTATTGTCTTTTATTTGCAGTGTACAGGGCTTGTAAGAGAAGCTGAGTGTCCTTGAGCCTTCCACTACAGGGATAGCCTGGCTCTGATCTATGGCCATTATTCCACAATCCCATGCTCAGCAGTCCTATAGGTTTCTCCCCTCCTACGGGGAAAAAAAACCAAGAGATTTTTAGATTTCTAATTAATGTTTACCCTGTCTTCCCAACATATGGCCACAAACTCTCTTGCCTTCTTCTGTAGCTTCCTCTGTGTTGGATGCAGGGGATGATAATAACACTTTTTCCTTTATAGAAGGCATACTTTCAGCCAAAGCTGTTCCTGGAGCAGCACAGGGTGTAGGAGTGCTCAGTAAGGGACTATGAATGCTCCTCAGGAAGCAGCACAGGCTTCAGTGTAATATTAATCTGGATAATCCATAACCAGAGCAGGCATATGATGTGTCAGCATGTTGGGAAACACCAACAGATCAGGGAGAGGCTGTGAGCAGATCTAAGGGGAAGGGCCTGGGAAAGAGAATTTTGATGCCTTTCCTAGAGGCAGCTGATCCCTTCTTCAATGACAGCAGAGGTTTATTACTCTCAGGAGTCTGATCTAATAGGCAACTATCCACTTGGCCTTTCTCAGAGCCAGGCCTGCCCATATCAGTCTTCAAAGAGTTCAGAATGCCAGACACAAAAGCAATTTCACACACTTCAGTCCCCATCTCCTGAGGTTTGTGCCTCTTGAAAAGCCTCAGCATTTTCCTAAGTAATAATGAAATAAGTCCCTCCCAGCCAGTTATATTTATGATTAATTGCAATGCCCAGTCTTATTCACTCATGAGACAAATAATACAGTCCTGTCCATCATTTTAGTATTTCACATTTCACTGTGTTTATCTTGCATGCTACTTGAGCTCTGTCTTTTCCAGATGATGAGTAATTCAGGCAAAACCACCTGCAGATGCTCCTTCTCTCATTCATGCTCTCCTCCCTTGGAAATCTGTGGTGGCATCTGTTTCAGACAGACAGTCGTCCAAAAGAATAGGAAAAACTGATTCTCTGATAGCAACTGAGACAATAACCACTCCCCTATCTTTTTAATGTCATTTAATACAAATTTCAGCAAACGTTTAATTCTGGTACATTTGTAATCAACAGCACAGATGTCAGGTTTAATTAGCAGTCAGCGATGGGTTCTGTATTTGTGCTTCAGTCAATACCATCTACCAAGTATAAGGTAAACTTACAGTGCAGAGTATCACAGTTGAAATGAACAGACTGTTCAGGCATGTCTACACGCTCTGGACAAATACAGGGATAAAAGGAGAGAACAGTTCAGACAGAGTTCTGTGCATTTATAATAAGTATATGGAGAAATACAAGGGAATATATGCAAAACCTGACCTGGAAAAGTCCTGGTACAAGTGTATAAATATTTGCCAGTATGGTAATTAGCTTCTTGGCTGAATCTAGATGACATTAAATGATCAGTCTCAGTGCACTCAGAAAAGCAGTGGACCACGGAAAGGGAAGAATATTTAAATATGATAATGAAATGCCTTTTAATTTTTTAGTCTTCAGGTGAACCCCCTTCATTTTCAATTCTATCATTTGTATTTTAAATGCACAGAGAAAAAGCTGCTATCTCCTTTTTACTAAAGCAGGGACTAAATTATTTCTCAAACTCTGGCATACAGAACGCTTCAATCACTTCTTTCCCTAGCTGACAAAATAGCCAGAACAAACCAAACCCACTTATAACTGTTCATCAGTCCTTTGGTCAGCTTTCTCCAACAGGTTTTTGACATTGCCTTCCTTCCTTCCTTCGCTGCCAGATGAACCTTTGACACTTTGGTTCATGTACAATCTCATTTCCATTTCTTCCTATCTCTGTGCATAGCACAGAGAACAAATGCACTCTGGGTCTTCAGGGACAACCTGAAAAGAGCAGGACTGTGACTATCGTTACTTTCATGCATAATGGTTTCAAGGAATGGTAAAATCTTAAGGTGATGGGTTTAGGTTTTGTGTACTTACACAGTAATGGGAGATGCAGAAGAAAGAAAAGGCCTAAGTATGCCAAGAAGCTTCCTGAGACGTGAGCTCTGGAAATCATGTGACTCAGAATAATTGCAAGTAAACCATCAGAACCATTTATAAGCATAAACGCACGTGAAAAAAACAGAGGTTTACACACATTTATGTCACAGAATTAATACTTACATGTCACATGAAAACACTTGGTAGCAGACTCTGTGAGTTTGAAGACATTATTAATGAGCTTGGGTTTAGTGAAAGAAGGAAAAAACCTAATATTGCAATGTGCATTGTGTTAGTGGCTGTGGGAGGGACACACTTTAGCACAAGCTAATTCAAAGCTGGGCCCTTGGGAGCTAAGAAACTAGTTGCATTTGCTGGCACAGCTGTAGCTGTCTAAGAGATTACTAAACTGTGATGGGATGTGTGTGGCAATCAGATGCAGCAGACCAGTCATTTGAGAAAAATTGTACCAATAATTGCCTCGATAGTTTGTTTTTGACTAGGTAGACAAAATATTCAAAACTTATTTCCAGTCAGGGCTGGTGGCATAATGTGGTGAAATGAATACGTGAAATAGAGCCTAGAAAGTCATACTTTAGAGAGGTCCCAAGGTTACGATGCATTTCTCTGTCAATTTCCAATACCTCTGAATTATTTTTAAGCTGCTGCATAACTGCATTTGAAAAAATAAAAATCTTAAGCTTTACCTTTAAAATGCTCTCTCCAATTCTTATGAAGAAACCATGAATCAAACCAATGCAGCATCATCTGCTTGAGTCAGCAGGTGTATTGACACCAAACAAAGATAAGGGCTGAATTCTGATGGAAACCAGCCGTTCCTCAGTTCAGATTAAAGAAGGAAAGAGATTGAGGTAGGAAGGTGGGAGTGGATGTGGAGGGACCTGTAATAACAGAGATTAGGTAAAACTGCTTGATCAAGCCTGTGGCAGTAGGCATGTTTAGGATAAAGCAAAGTTCAGAAAGACACACTGGGATAAATGTATGAGAGAAAACAGATGGAAAAAAAGAGAAAACAAATAATGAAATCGGACATATGGGTGAGAGAGTGCAGTAAGCAGGTTTTAAATGGTGAAGGAAAGGATAAGGTTTTTGAGAAGGTTATAATTTCCCATCAGTTTCTAAAATTGATGTGTTTGAAACTAAAAGGTTGAAGTTAAAAAAAAAAATTGGAGCAGAAAGATGAATGGGATTTTAGTAATATAGGCAGTAGCTGAAACCATAAGTGAAGTGTCCTGGGTGAGACAAGGTCAGAAAGCATAGGTAAAAGGCAGATGGAAGGAAGGGGAGTCACAGAAAGACAAAATTGACTGGAGAACTTTAGTGAAATCCTATTTTTAAAATCTTACTAAGATCATGGCTTCTGAGAACAATGTTTGACAGTTCTGTATTGATCTATAAAGTGGTTTCTTTTTATTTATTTATTTCCAAAAGACTAAAATATGTACAGAACTTCTTAATGACAGCTCAAGGCCATTAAGCAAGACTCTCTTGCATTTTATTTGTGCTGACTCAAAGGAAGAGAACAGAAGTAACTATCATCAGGAGGCACAGGGAAGCACAAGCACTCGCAAGCTCCATGAACAGAGCTGTGCCTGGACCAGGTGTTCATATCTCCATCGATGTCTAGAAGAGCTGTACTGCTATGTTGCATGGGGAGAGACAACTGAGAGTAACGGTGTGACTCTGTGGTAAGGCTCTCAGATCTAAAATGCTTTGAGTATATTTTATCAAGGTGGTTAAGCAGAGTGGAGGCTCTTAAATTTAGTCATTCAGAGCTTTAGAGAAGACAGTGGGTTTAGTAAGGCATTGTTCCAAAAGTACATTTTTGGAAAACTTCTATTTTGCTGATATTCTTTTGCCATCCCTTGCGGTAGCACAAAGATAGTTTGGTTTGTTTAAATCTGACAGGTTTCTTGTTATGAGAGCTTTGTGACAGTTCAGGCAATCACATAGATCGTGTCCAGCACAGTTCAAATCAAGTTTTAAGTTCTCCTAGCTCATACCTGAATGGTAGAGTCATTCCTTCATATAACTCAAGCCATATATAACAGAAAAGGGAAAAAAAGGATTTTTGAGCTGTATACTTGACTTCCTCTTAATTATAGTCTGTGTTACCTTATAACAATGCTTAGTATGAATGGTTTTGGGGGGTTTTTGTATTTTATTGAGAATTTTGTTGTGTTGGTGTTCTTACTAAATCCTTAGTGCTCAGAGTCATGGGCTCATCTGGGACTCTCAGGTATTTGTTGTTTGTTTCAAATTCAGCTTTCAGAAACACAGGAAAATCTGGAAAATGTAACTACCCTTGAGGTTAAAAAAACCCAAACAAACCCCTGCCAGTCCCAAAATGTGGATGGAAGGAGGTGAGGTGTCTGGTTTTTAATTGGGCATTTAGGATTAGTGATACTGAAAATCTGAAATTAATGCAGTAGAGAATAAGGAAACTACTCTTGTGTGTGTGAGCACTTGATGCATTATACATGGTGCTGCAGTTTTGGGCATACAAGAAAAGAATCTTAAAACTAGGATGTACTTAGCCACTCAGCAGTAAGCAAGTCTAAAGCTTTGTATGTTTGTATGAGCATGAACTGGCAGAGGCTAAAACGAATCATAACTACAGCTCTACTTCAGAGCATTTGTGGTTAGACACTGAGACCTTGATTTGCTTGTCAGTGTTCTAGTTTTGGATTGCCTTAATATTTTGTCTTTCAATTAAATGAAATCCCTTCAGCCTAGTGCTAGTGGGTTCTCATTTGTTTATTGTTAGTAAGCTGTTCACAAGGCAATATGCCCTCTCTGGCCCATCCTCTGCACTTATAAAACTTCTTAGTTTATAAAATAATAATTTGATCATATCCCCAAGTGTTGATTTTAGCATCTCTCCATGTTTTAGAGAGACTTCCAGCTGCTGCATGTTTGAATATATTCTGCCCTAACTTAGAGACAGCAAACTGAAGTATCCATGCCTAACTTGCCAAGACATGTACTATCACTGGGAAATAATGTAGGTACCATTTCTACACTGGACTGGCAGACTAATGTCTGGAAGCCTTTTTCATCATATGCTTCTATCAAATGTTTTTCCAGCAGAAGTACAGGTTGCTTCAAAGAAGCAATAGGTTATTGTACAGTATTTCTGAACCTGCATTCTCCCTCTTAACAGAAGAGTATGAAGCTTTTTTAAATAACCTCTGCCCTAGACTCCTTAAGAGTCCTTGAGGTGAGTCCAGACCTTCTTCAAGATAGATTATCACCCAGCTAGTTGTTCTAGTCTTCAAGGAAATACAAACACTGTGCTGTAGATATTCCAAGGAGGCTTTGCACAGTGTTGACAGAGAAAGCTAGTTTTTGATGTAGGCAGCTGCCTAGGGCAGCAACCTACAGGAGCTGCTGCTCATCCCAGTAAGCAATAGCTGTTTCCTTACAGGTCACCAGCCAACAAAGGGGTAAGTAGAGCTCACTGCTTCCAGAAGTGGACTTCAGTTTTTGTAGCTATGCACAGGTCCACTTGCAGCTGTTCGCACTAAGGGAAGGCCCAGGGTGGGAGGGACAGTGGCTGCTTTGAAGGGGAGCCTGTGATCTGCTGGTAGTGGCAATCACAACTCTGCCACTTCTCCCTTGTGCTGCTTTCCTCTTCCGTTGCTCTTGGCCATGGGCCTGCACTTCACTTACTCATGTCATCTCTCTTGGCAAGAGCAGAGGCTACTGTTTCTGCTAAGAGGCAGACGGTGTCAGGAAAAGAAGACAGTGGGGATCTGCTCATCTTCTGAGCAGATCATGCTGAACGGAGAGGCACAGTCTCACAGATACTGTGAGCTATCTCACATAGCTCCCAAAAGCTTCACAGGCCCCATCCTTCATCCCTCATTCCCCTGTCCCAAAGCCCACTGACTTCTAAGTCATCCTTTCACCCCTGCTTCAGATCTACCACTGTCTTCCAGTCCTTTCTCAGCTGAAAGAGACCAGCTTCCTAAAACTCTTCATTTTGAGTTCAAGATGCCCTACTAGTTTTTCCTCTGTGACCTTAGACAATGCTTACAGATCCCCCCTTTTTTTTAATCTCAGCCTAATCCTATTCTGGTAGCTCCTGAAAGGTAAATATTATTTTATTTAATATAGAGATAGGGCTGTAAAACCTGCTTTGGCTCCCATATTTATTGAAGCCTTGAGCTGGGCCGCATCCAGTTGTCTACCAAGGGATTTAGTGTGCAGTCAGGTGTGGCGATGTATTTTACACGTAACTGTTCCACACTGACTTCCCTATGTAAACAAGTACTTAGGTCTTACTTAGGCAAATATTTCTTTATTTTATGAGCACATACGGCACTAGTTGACTTTCATATTAATAGCACAGCATGTGTATATCAACATTGAAATCATCTGAGATCTTCAGGGTAAAAGATATGCAAAAAGATAGCATTATGTTTTGGTATCCACTCTCAGCATGGCTACAACTAAAACAACAGTCATAATTAAACACTGCTAGATTTCTGGTAAAGATTGGAAATTGTTGTTGTCCTGGCCATAGAACTCTGCTTTTCACTTTGAAAGATCCAGGACTAAATAGCTTCTGTAGTTTTCATGTGAAATGTTGAATACCACATAATGAGCAGCTGGCTCAGCAATAATCTTTAGGGCTTTGTACTCTGACATTCACTCTCTTTTTTTTTTAATTTATTTAGTTTTGTGTGATCATCCATATGCAAAGTAAAGAAGGACTCTGCTAGAAATGATAAAAGCCATTCTGAAATGCACAGACTGGTACTACCAAACATAAAGGCTAGATAACACCCTGTTATATAAATGTATTTATTACAGATATTCGCACCTCTTGGTTCACCGAACTCACTTGCTATATAGAAAATATTTAACTCTTAACCCATTCTAGATTTGCCATTGGCTGTCTGAGCACTGCTTCAATAATTTACATTTGTGTACACAGAAATAATACCACAAGAAAAACTGTACTAGAAATTGTACGCAAGAATAGAAAAGAATTAGTCTGAATTTTTGTTTTACTTATTCAGCATCCTATTCAAAAATGTTTGTGAAACTACTCAGCATAGAAAACTATAAGCCTAACTTTTTGAATATGTCTATCTACTAATAATTGGTACAGAGAGCCTCATTAATAGCTGATGATGTTGAAAGTATATTAATATGCATTACTTGAATGGTCCACTATTTGAAAATGTGTTTGTACAACTTAAAATGTATGTGTTGGTACAATTTAAAATGTAATTTACATTGTTTGTACAATGTAAAAATATACAATGTGTACATGCCTAAGTGCAGACTGCACAAATAGAAAATGCGGTAGAAAGGAAACATTTCCTTTCTACCTTGTGGAATAGGTCAAAACATCTAGTTCGAACTGCACCTTGAGTGCTAGGCCTCAAATACTCCTTCTGAACAGAAATCACTAAAGGACTGAAGTTGGAAGTGACCTCTGGAGGTCATCTGGTCCAATCCCTCTGCTCAGGTGGGGCTACCTAGGGACAGTGGCCCAGGATTGTGTCCAGATGGCTTTCAAGTACCTCCAAGGATGGAGACTCCACAACCTCCATGGGCAGCCTGTCCAATGCTCAGGCACCATCACAGTAAGTTAGTATTTTCTGATGTTCAGAGGGAGCCTCCTGTGTTTCAGTTTGTGCACATTGCCTCTGGTTCTGTCACTGGCCATCACTGACAAAAGCTTGGCTCCGTCTCATTTACTCCTTCCCTTCAGGCATTTATATACATTGATAAGATCCCCCTGAGCCTTCTCCAAGATGAACAGCCCCAGCTTTCTCAGCCTTTCCTCATTAAGAGACATGTTCCAGTCCCTTCATAATCTTCATGACCCTTCGTTGGACTCCCTTCAGTATGTCTGTTTCTCTTGTACTGGGGAGCCCGAAACCGGACGCAGCACTCCAGGTGTGGCCTTGCCAGCACTCAGTAGAAGGGAAGGATCACCTTCTTTGACCTGCTGACAATACTTTGTGTAATACAGCCCAGGATACTACTCACCTTTTCTACAAGGGCACATTTCTGGCTCATGCATGCCTAGAGTTAAGGCTGAACTCTCACTAGAGCCTGACTTAGGTCATATTATTGTGTTAATGTTACTTACTGACACCCCTCCTGTGGTATTGACTTAGATTACAGTAAATTGCTCCCTCTTTTTCTTTAAAGGTTTCTAACCAATGGGTATTGGCAAACAGGGCATGAAAAACATGGCTAGGGTATAACTGATATTTGCTTAAGTTTGAAGAGTATTTGAATTGAGCTCTTAGACATGAACTGTTGCATGTGTCACAGGGAGTGTTCATTCAGGAATCAATGGCATTACCACTATGTCAGCCCTAGATACTTCAGTGCTCACTGAAGCAAGGCAGAAAAGTGTTTCAAGAGAAGCTCTTTGGAGGAATAGCTCAGTTTCATGACATGAGTGGGTGCATTTATGAGAGTGCTACCACATAATTATATACATAAATTTAGCTTATTCAGGAAGGAGACAAACTCTGTTTACCCAGCATAGTATATACCTGGGCTGAAATAAAGAAGGCTAATGCAGGGAGTGTGTGGTATATATAGCTTGTGTTTTCAAAATATGCATAGTTTATTTAGGATCAGGTATTCACACCTCACCTTGGTAGGGTCAAATATTTATGACAACATAATGAAAAGCTATTGGTTTTCTTTTCATTCTCTGCCATGTTTTTAGGTAGGATATTGTAAAACTAAGATCTAGATATTAACTTATATGCAATTCTAAAAAGATTTGTGAATAACCAATTTCAGAAGAGCTTTGATCCTTTCTTTGTGTTTAATTGGCTTTTGTCAACTGGGAGATGTCATATGATGACAGCTCTTAGTCATGGAATCCAAACAGGTGAACTATATTTCCTAGGATAAATAAAACCAAAAAGCTATGAGACCACCAGCCTAATAAAGTTGGGTTTCATAACTTTAAGGCAGCTTACTCAAGCTAGGTAGCAAATCAACATAGGAAGACCAAAGCAGCCTGTAGCTCCAGTGGGATGTGATAGCTCCCAGTGCACAGCCACAGGAGAGAGGAAGGTGCTATGGAGAGTGGCTCCAAGTAATACTCTTTTTTCTTTGAAGGAAAAAGGCAACAATGAAAAGTTAATGTTTCATATGCTTGTAGCTTGTAGTATGATTTAGGAGACATCTCAATGCAGTATTTAATTTCTTTTCCAGCTCAAATCATTATGTTATCCATTGGTGTTGCAAGGTCCACGGTATCTGTTTTCTGTAGAAGTAATACAGTTATATTCAGGAAAATGCATATTCCTATTTGTAACAAATTGCTCTAGCCTTCCTTATGAACAGAAATAGATTTTATGTAAGTTTCTAGCTATGAGCTCATCTTACGTATGCTAATTTGAAACCATGGACATCCAGAGAAAGGGAAATGGGGTCTCAAAAAAAGATGTTATATAACGTGTGATTATTTACCACATGGCTAACCTTTCTTTAGGAAGGAGTTGCCTCACAGTCACTAACAGCCCCTGAACTCTAATCAGCTTTGGTATAAATCCAGTTGACTCTTAAGACCATGCTTGCTAGATGATAACTGTTTAGACATGGCATGAGTTTACAATATAGAAATCTTTGTTTTATGATGAGCAGGAGTAAGATCAGATGATCTGTACTTGCTCATTTGGTCTCCTCTGTGAACTGAATGGCCTTTTTGTACCTACTTTTCTTCTAGGACAAAGTTTTACAAGCAATTCCTCCAGATTCTCAGGATAAAAAAAAAAAGTTGCAGTTTCTGCTGTATTTACCAACTCTCAGAAAGTGTATTTGAACAACTCAATGATAAAACCAAAGTGAAATATATTGTAATCTATTGGAGCATCTCTTAAAAGGAACCATAAAATGTGTTTTAACACTTCTGGGGCACAAGAATTAAATAAAATTTGTAAAATTAACCTGTAGCTTGTGGTATACCTACCCTGCTCAAATACTGAAGTGACAAAGTAAACTGCTTTCTAAAAAGAAATGTACAGCCCATTGCATTTCTATGGCAAATTTTATTTAAAAATAGATGTTAAAACATGAAGCTTTAAGACACTTTTGTGAGAATGAACTTGTAGTTATACAAACTTCAGTCTCATGGGCAAACTGAAGCACTGGTGATGTTTGGGAGCAGATCCTGGGAAATCTGTGAGGCAGTAGGGCAGGGACTTTGCTTTGCACAGCTGTGTAAAGACTTGCCATAATAGCTGTCTGTAGCAGCAACCCCTGCTCTGGAGGAAGCAGGAGGAGCTCCTGTTCTCCCTCCTCTAGGAAGCATAATGCTCAGCAGAGCTCAGGAAGAGAGGAGTGAAGGATGTGGCCTTGTATTTTGTCTCTGCTGGCCTGGAAAACAATGCACCAAGGGATGCTCTTACGATGGTGCAAAACACACTAGTGACAAAGCCTTCAAGGAGACTTCTGTGCCCTGGCTAGTTTCCACAGTGCTGCTTCTGTCCCGCCCTGTACTGTGATACAGTGGGAGGCCATCACACTGCCACAGCCCACCTCAAGAGCCAAGGCTGACCTCAGCCATCAATGCCAGTATTTCAACCTCAAAGTTTGCGTTCCTTGTGCAGTTTGCAATAGCGTTTTTTAAACAGTTTTACATAAAACCAGTAGATGGATGCATTTTCTGTTGTTCTTTGGTTGTATTTTTCAATATCACTTGAATGTATCACCATCATCAGGGACGAGGCCAGGTGCCATGCACAGCAGCATGGCCGCGGGGGACCCTGTGACTCAACACGTCTCAGCCGTGCCATTATAGCCACCACGTCCGTCTTCCCCCTCGTCCCTCCCGCTGGGCTGCGGCTGAAGGCGAGCGAGCTACCGCAGCGGGGGACAGCACCACCGAGGAGGCCATTTTGCAGCCGCTGAGGTGGAAAGAGAAAGGCAGAGAGAGCGGGCGGCGGGCGCGGCCAGGGACACCCGCCCCCCCGCGGCAGGTAAGAGCCGCTGTACCTGGCGGAGGCACATGCTGCCCTCCAGGGCCATACGCCTGCTCCCCCGGCCACGGCCGGTATCGCTGGGGGCGCACGCCGGCGGCAGCAGGTGAATCCGCCCTGCAGGCCCCGGTGATCGCCGGGGAGCCGCAGCCCCCGGCCCCGCGGCGGGCCGGGAGGGCAGGGCTAGGTGTGAGTGGGCCGGCAGGGGGCGCTGTGCCGCCAGGCGCGCCGTGCGGGGCACAGTATGCTGCAAAAGGGTTAAGGAGCGGGCGGCGGAGCCCGGCTGCTGCTGCCGGGAGAGCGGGGAGAAGTGAGCGGTGCAGGGCATAGAGAATACAGCTGGGCGGGCAGCCGCGCGGCGCCCCCGCGGCTCCTTCCCCTGCGGTTGCTTGCCCGCGGGGACAGCGCGGGATGCGGCGGCCGGGGCGCAGCGGCGGAACGACAATGCAGCAGGCGGAGAAAGCAGGAGGGGCAGCGCACGGCAACATGGAGGGAGGCGCGGAGCGGGCCAGCCCCTGATGCGGCTCTTTCTCCTCCTCCTCCGGGCAGCGGCTCCGGCGGCTATTCCCTCCCTGGCGGCGGCTGGCGGCGGCGGGTGGAAATGAGCAGATCGGCGGCGCTTCTCCTCTGCCTGCTGGGCTGCAACGTGTGGAAGGCGGTGACCAAAACCTTAGCGGTGCCTGAGGCGACTCAAGGTCGGTGCGGAGGGCGGCGGGACTGGCCCGCTTTGTGCGGCGGCCCCCGGGGCGGTGGGGGGCTGCATTGTGCGGGCGGAGGCAAACTTGGGGGGGGGGGGGAGGGAAGGAAGGGCTGGCCGGAGATTTGGCGGTGGGGGAACGGCGATGCGAGATGCAGCTCCCACCGCCCTCCGGCTGTGGGGCGCCGCGGGAGCGGCGCCCGCTGCAGAGCCCCCCGGGTCCGGGGTGGTTGAGGCGGGTGCCAGCCCCGCGGCTGGAGAGCTTTTGTTAACGGAAGGGGCAGGGGCTGCTGTTGGCCTCATTGTGCTGCCCCCTCCCTCCCTTAGCGCCGCCGGAGCTGTTGCATTGCGTCCCTCTACCCCGGCTCCTTCCCTCCCACTGCGGGGCCCGACGCGGCGGTGAGAGGCGGGCTGAGGGGTACTGGCGGCCGCAGGCCCCGTCCCCGGCCGTGCGGGAACACTGGGCTGAGGGTTCGCCCCCCGGGCTGGTGGCGCGGCTCAGACCGCCGCCCCGGGACGTTTCCGGGCCTTGGCCGGGCCTTTTGTTCGGCGAGGTGGGCTGCCCGCCGGCCGGGCGGGGGCCTGTCACGGCGCCGGGGGGCCGCTGCACCCCTCAGTAGCCGGAGAGGAACGCTTCCCTTCTGGGTAGGGCTGGCCTCCCCCTCCGCCCTCACGCGGGTGGGAGCAGAAGCCGCGGCGGGGCAGAGCCCTACCCACCCCCGGGGTGTCCGCGGCCCCTGAGGCTGGTCCTCCTCCTGGTCGTCCAGGGCCGGGGTCCTGCCTGGTCCTCACAGGTGCCATGGTGTGGCGTCCCCTCGGCGGCTCGGTGCACCTGCCCTGCAGCCTTCTCCCCGTATGGAAACTCAGCTTGGGGAGATGCTCCCCGTGCCCTCGCGTTTGGGGCAGAAGGACACACGTCCTTTAGCTTTCTCCCACCTGGCTCTGACAGGCAGCCTGTGGCAGCATCACACCTGCCGGGACCACGGCAATGCTAGGAAGCAGAAAACTTGACTACCTAAGGGTACAAAACATGCTAGGAGGAAATGTATCCCCCTCATGGTCAGTGTTAGCCTCGTTGGCATGCGTTGTCAAGAGGTGAAATGTGTCATCTAGGATGAGAGATCGTATGCTCGCTTAGCCTTCGTGGTGATGGTTTGGCAGCATTCTTCCTGCTGTGGCTGGGTAGAAATACACCATGCAAAGTGTATGCTTATGTCCAGTTTCCTCTAAGCTTTCCTGTCTCACATGTTAAGAATCGGTAAATGATGCTTGCCACAAGAAGGAAAACATTAGAAGTAACCTTTTGAACTTTAATGGTTTTCTTTGCAGTAACGTTTGTGGTGTAGTAAGATCTAGGTAGGCCTATGAATTCTTGTACAGAGTATTCAAAAACTATTGGTATTTTCTTGCAAAGCCTACCATGCTAGGCAGTCTGACATCAAATGTTGTGTCAGCTAAGGACAAAACAGTAGTGGTTCTGGAATGAGAAGTACCAAAATGTAACTCGGAGACCAGTAGACTCGAGACTATACTGTTTGTATTGATAAAGGTGTCAGAAAAATAGCACTGTGTTCATCCCTTGAAGTCAGCACTTCAGATACCAGTGTAATAGTTAAATCTTTTTCTGTGTCATATGGAAAATCTTTTTCGTATATGTGATCAAAGTGGTCAGGTATTGGGCAAATTAGTGCCTTTCAACTGCCCTGTTGAAACAACTTGTATTGTCAAATTCAGTTCATGGTACGTGGAAGAACTTGTCTCTATGTCACCATCAAGCCTGATAGCTGATTATTTAAGTAATGGCAGCTATATCTATGAATAGAGAACATTTCTGTCTAAATAGAATGGTCTAATTTTATCTTTGGTGTAGGAACATATGAGCTTTCATAGATAGCATCACTTTCCAAAGTCTAATTATGAGCCAAATCTTTACTTTTTGTCATGCACATCGGTAAGTGGATATGTAGAGCTAATATCAAAGTGTATTCTGCTCACTAGTTACCAGCTACTTACGACGAGTCTTTCTTTTGAAAGTTTATGCCATACCAGCTTGTAGCCTTGAATAAATTTCTTATCACCAGGTGTGAACGTCATTTGGAGAGATTTAGTACCAGTCACATTTCTTGTTAGGATACTGAGCACAGTAAGTGCTAAATAGCTGTGAAACCTAAACCAACTGTTTTTTCCCCTCTTACCCTTTTGGCACCCTGGTGATAGTTGTAGGTACAGGTGAATGGCCATTGCCAAAGTTCAGGGATGTTTGCAGATGACTTACTTTCCCCTTCTAGCTGGGAAGACACTAGTGAAAAACGAAGGCTTTGGAATAAAGCTGGAAAGTGAGAAAACCAGAGGATGCCACCGTGGAGTTGGTTCAGCTGCAATATTTATTGCTGGCCAAGCTGGAAGATACTGAGTCAGAAAGCCTTCCTCAAAATGGGACAGATATATTGAGTTAAGATGTTCCATGCCTGTGTTAACAGATCAAGTAAATAGGTCTTGCATTGAGAGATATTTGAAGGAGGGATTTGTCGTCGGTGTTCTGATTAAGGAAGGGATAAGGAGCGGTGCTCTGCATCGAACGTTTGTCTCTTTCGCTCCTCTCAGCCATATGTTAAGACAGTTCCAGCCTCAAACTCTGCTCCGCCAGGCTGATTACGTAATTCCTGAATATGAAAAGCACTGGTAATTAAGCTCTGCAGTTAGCACCCTATTTAGAAAATTGGGTGACTTTGGCATGCTGTTACCTTGTTTGACTCATTATGCAGATCTTTTGTGCCCTCTGAAGGTCACAGAGGTACCTTCTAAGTTTCAGTAAGTCGCTGTCTTTAATATGGTAAAATCCACACAGGTGAGTTGTTCATTTTTGTCGCTGTTGATGCTTGAAGCCCCAGCAGTGAGGTGGTTAAAAGTCCATGAAGGTACACTTTAGGGTTGGTACAGCTTTACCTCCTTAACTTCTCAAATACTTACAACCTGACAAGTGTTTCAAGTGAGGACTTGGATTTGAGAGGGTTGGGGTTTTTTTGTGAGGTTTGCTTGGTTTTTAATTGTTCTACCAAGTATTACAGAACCTAAATGGGTTTCAATACTGAAATGAACGTGCGGAAATTTTAATTAAACCAAAAAGCCAAACCAGCCCTTAAATGCATTCCTAGACTGATCACTTGTCTGATGGGTACAAACAAAAGACACAAGTGAGTTTTCTTCATTTGAATGGGTCTCTTTTAAATTTAAGGAGCTTTGCCTAAATGATAATGTAAGAGTTATGTGAAGAAGTAACACTAACCCGGGGAAAAGTAAGCAAAATTGGTGCAATGTTAGAAGGGGTTAAATTTGTCACCTGTAAACTTTGCTTCACAGTAGATGAAGGCACCTCATTTGTAGATGCTATGGAGGCTCTTTGAGGAAAAAACCTAGGATTTTATGCTGTAGTGCAGAAGTCCAGTATGACTTCGGTATTGTTTTTAAATCATGTCTTGGTTGATCTTCAGATTTCGGTAGTTGCTCGGAGAAGTTAGGAATAATAAAATATAATTTGAGCAATAACTAGCAGCCACTTCAAGGACTATACTACTAGTAGGTGAATATGCTCAGGGTATCAGCTTTGTAATCCCAGAGTGAGATCAGGCAGATACTTTTTTTTTTTTCCTAGTACAATGGTGGATAAAAGTTCAGCTGTTGCTTCTTATTCGGAATATGCAATATTTTCTCCTTCTGTGCACATGGAGGACAGGAGGGTTGATGCTTGAGTGCTGCTGTTTGAATTGCCTGCCTGCCTTGCAAACAGCCATTGCATTGCTTGACATTGTAAAAGCTAATTTCACAACCATTTCAAGCTGGATGTTTTGTGAAGGCTTCTTTTCTGGACAGCACAGTAACAGCTGTGAGGAGACCCACAAGTTCCTGTGTTGGGTTTTCTTTTTTTCCTAAGCCAGTTATCCTGAATTGCAGTTTTAGCCATGATGATACAGTTTAGATGATGCAGAAATAGTCTTTCTTTTGTCTTGTGCTGCCATACTCTCTCATCTCGATCAGCAGCAAATTACTAATGACCTTCAAATGCAAACTTTTGTTTCATTGATACCACAAATGGACTCATAAGAGTGGAAGCTAAAGTGATTTAAAACAGCACAAAAGATGGTGTTTTATTTTAGTGTAGGAGCAACTTGTTTACTTAGTACTAGACACTGTTGCAAAATCTTCATAAGGATGGGATATTCATTGATTTTGCTTGTTGTAAGATGCGGGTTAGCACGAATTTTTTTCCGGATTTCTTTTTCATATTTACCTTGGACTACTAATGTCTGCAAATGCTTAGTAACTGATTTCTCTCAATCATGAGTAAGCTCGGGTGAGCTGAAGGTTTTTAACTGCAGTCTTTTTCTACAAAACATTTGTATTTAGTCTTTTGGCTTGTAATACTTCCCAGTAAAGGATTCAGCTTACCTTAAATAATGTGTGTATACACTTGTTAAATGACAGCACATTCATATGCTGGTTTTCCCTGTGGTCATTTGTCTGCTTGTGTCTTAAGATGGTGTTAATTGCCATGTGTCACCTAACAGAAGGGTTAAAACAACCTTTCTCCCTCTCCCTTTGCTTTTGTCTTTTTTTTTTAAACCTCACACTGACACCTGTTACTGCATGAGACTGGAACTTATTTCATTAAAGTTTTAGGGATGACTCCTTTCTGGGCCAACTTCTGTTCAAGTGAATGGTTTCAGATAGAAGTCCTCTCTCCACAAGAGAGTTTTCTGATATCAATGAAATACAGTTTACCGTATGCTTGTTAATTTAACCAAATCACCTGGGTATATGTAGTTGTGTGCTGGGGAGGAAGAAGGATTGTGCATTTAGGTTTGTTGGAAAACTTAAGAAATCTCCAGTGGTTTCGGTGCATGGAGGAGCAGAGCTGTCATTCTGCCTCCTGCTTGTGCAAACTTCACGAGTTTATTCTGTCTCTTGTCTTCTGTGCCATAGTCTTGGTGCATGAGAAAAACGGGAAAATGCATGGCAAGGAAATTCAGTGCATAGGTCATGCCAGTGTAGGTATGCACAGAACCTGGCATCTTGGTGGTTCATCTTTAATGCCGTTTTTTAACAATCCTTCTGGAAGTTTGGCTGTTGGATAGCAGTCTGGTTGGGAATGATCCTTCTTTTCCACATATCTCAAATTAGTACATTTGATCAATATAGTTGTGTGGTGTATCTTGAGCTGATAATTAGGAAGGTAGTTAACTTTTCCTGTCAGCCAAAGGTAAACTAAATAATCTCTCCAGAATACTTGCATCAAATCAAAGTGTGCATTTTCAGTATTTGTTACTTTATACACCAATTGCCTTATGCATGTTGCTTTTTTGTAACATTAATTTCCCTTGCCTTCAGTGGATATAGTTTCTGGTTTTAGATATGAAAAAAGGCAACTCCTGAGAGAACTGCACTGTTGTTATTCTGCTGCTCCTACAGGTCTCAGTGGTTTTATAATTTACCTGTCAGGAAGCACAAATAAGGGAGGCGAGAAGCCTGTGTAAAGGGTTGTATTTACTAGAACAACTGAGTTTAATAATACTAAATATAATACTAATAATATACACTAAAGTATTTTGTTTTGGGAAATACTAAAGTGAGCTGAGTGCTGCTTTTTTCTTCCTTCATAAATTCCAGAAACATTTTCCTGTGAGCTGGTTTACATTATGTTTTCAGTTAATACAATATCTGGTTTGTTGCGCATGGGTATTAAGTACTACACACATGGTTTTTACAAACACCATCTTTAGTTTTATGGGAAACTGGAAAGATACCTGTATAGTTGTTAATACAGAGTTGTAAAAATATGAACATACTGTAATTTCTTGTTGCTTTTAGCAAGCACATTGAATCTTTCACTTTAAAATATTTAGACAATCATATTTGATATAATGGTGAGTCTGTGGTCTTGAAAGCAGTATTTAAATATATTTCAAATTAGAGCTACATTTTTACTTCATGCAAAATGCTGGTATTCTGGTTCAGATATACCTGTGTCACTTCTTTGCTAGCTTGATGAGCAGTTGATCTTGAGACAATCTGAAGGAAAAATTAATTTACACACAGTATGGTCTGTAAATTTATCTCCCTCACTAGCTACTTGGGAGATAGGGTGTATTTAAACACAACTGCTTTCAGTATAAAGTATGTTTTGAATAGAAGCAGTCTCTGCAGGCAGGGCACAGAAGTCCCTGGAAATTCCACACTACAGCTATCTTTTAATTGTTCCTGCTCTTAGCTTTTGCAGTTCTGTGAGCTGTCACTGCCTGTGCCATGCTGTGGAGGCATGCTAGGAAGTGAAATCCTGTCTTTATGGATTATCTGTACACCTCATGCACCAGGAGGTGAAGCCTCCCTGTCACTGCGAGTAGGAATCTACGATGAGACCTCTGCTATGCTACTGTAATGGTAATTTTTCAGGTGGGGAGGCAAAAGCACATGGCAGGAGAGGGGATATAACCTAAACCTTGCTGAACGAGTGATGACTTGTAGGGGCCATCCTCAGCCTCTCTGCCATGGGAGAACCAAGCTTCTTCTAGGAGACACAGCTGCAACTGCTGTTAGCAGGGAAGGAAATAGGAAATGGAGCATGGGGGAAAGCTCAGGGGAAGGAAATAGCAGCATCCTTTTGGCTTGGGGACAACAAAGGAGCTGAATCCAGTAAGGTGCAAAATACTTTCAGTTTTCTTAAATTCAGTCTGCAAGAGTGCTGAGAACCTACTGTATGGTAGGTATAATACAATATCAGTGCTTAACAGCAAAGGTGAGCTTACCTTGACAGTCACTAAATGTTGAGACTAGAGGCACAGTAATAGTCCTGCTTTTTTAAAAGAAAACAAAAAGGCCTTTCTTCTTCATGCAGTAATTAACAGAGATGATAGCAGTGTTGGAGCTCCCTCTAGTTTTATCCCACCTTTGTGACTGTGATTGTCATTACTGGAAAAAAGGTCTCTTTCATTCTTTATAAGCAAGGGCGTATACTGATGCAGCAACAAGTATTTATCAAATGGTGCTGTGAGACTTGATAATAAAAAAAGAACAAATTAAGCTAAGCACTGTATTTGGACTGCTGCAGGAAGAAAATTAATGTATCAGCAGTTTTGTCCAGCCCTCCTGCACTCTAGCATACAGTGTACAGTTGTGCAAAATAAAAGGTTAAGATCCAAACATCTCATCTCTCAGTCTGTGCTTGATATCTGAATGTAAAACTTGTCATGCAAAGGATATGCACCTATCGGCCAGGGTGAGAAGTGTCCTGTCTAACTTGTGTGTCTGCAGTCTGCGAGTGTCTGTGACCTCTTAGCTAGTCATCCACAGCCCTGTTACAGACATGAAAATCTGATCTTTTCAGTTAATGGAGCCAAGTGTCGTTCCTGTCAACTTGAGTAAACACATTTGGTCAGGTGGACTGTGTTGTGTGAACATTCATTGACTAACATGGCAGCCTAGACAAAGCTGTTTGTACTCCCATTTAGTCAAATGAATTCTCCCTCAGATACTTCTAACTGGCAGTTTCATCAGCCTGGTGTTGCCCTCTGGCTCAGCCTCAGAGCTGCTGAATATGTACCATGTAATAAGCTGTGTGAAGGAACACACACGCGTGCTCTTGGATTACCTGGCTGGGTTATCTTGCATTTTTCAGGACTCAAACAAGTGTGAGTTATTGTCTATTTACATTTCTAAACTATTTGTCTTTGTACATCATGCTTATGAGCCTAAGTGTTTCACTCCCAAGAGCAGGTAAACAAAAAGAAGGGTTTAGACAAGTCAGGAGGCTTGCAGAACTGTTTGAGCTTGTCTGCATGTTTTTTTGCCTGCATGGTTTTTTGCCATATTTTAATTAGCCTTGTATTCCCAAGGGTTGATTTATTCTGAATTAAGCTGCACTGTTACTCCCACCTTTGTCTGTTTTCTCTTACTGGCGTTCGTGTAAGCAATATGGTAAACCAAATCAAGGAAGTCATTCAGCGAAAACTCTGTGCACCAGTTTAGTCTTTACCTGAATCACTTCCCTTTGGGAATTACACAAATGCTGTAGCTGGTGTGGAGGAAAGGGCTGAGAGGAAGTGACAGAGAAAAACAAGGATTTCAAGGCAGTAGTGCCAGTTGATGCAGGAACAAATTGTTTGTAGAACTGTGACATAAGATGTAGGACACAGCATTTAATAAGTTGAGTTTTAGAAGTTGCTGCTCAAAGGACATAGCTATTGTCTAAGAATACAATACTACCCCATTGCTCAAAAAAAGGCATGAAGAATTTCTTGAAAACTAATTTGCCTACAGTCGACAAGAAGTCTGAATTAGAGCAGTGAATAATGGCAGATCTTGACATAGGTAGAATCATAGAATAGTTAGGGATAGGAAGGACCTTAAGATCATCTAGTTCCAACCCCCCTGCCATGGGCAGGGACACCTCCCACTAAACCATATCACTCAAGGCTTCATCCAACCTGGCCTTGAACACTGCCAGGGATGGAGCATCCACAACTTTCTTGGGCAACCTGTTCCAGTGCCTCACCACTGTTACAGTAAAGAACTTCCTCCCTATATCCAATCTAAACTTCCCCTATTTAAGTTTGGACCTGTTACTCATTGTCCTACAACTACAGTCCCTAATGAAGAGTCCCTCACCAGTATCCTTATAGGCTCCCTTCAGATACTGGAAGGCTGCTATGAGGTCTCCATGCAGCCTTCTCCAGGCTGAACAGCCCCAACTTTCTCAGCCTGTCTTCATATGGGAGGTGCTCCAGTCCCCTGATCATCCTTGTAGCCCTCCTCTGGACTTGTTCCAAGAGTTCCATGTCCTTTTTATGTTGAGGGCACCACCACTGCACACAATCCTCCAAGTGAGGTCTCACAAGAGTGGAGTAGAGGGGCAGGATCAGCTCCTTCGACCTGCTGGTCACACTCCTTTTGATGCAGCCCAGAATACGGTTGGCTTTCTGGGCTGCAAGCACACACTGAAGCTGGCTCATGTTAAGTTTCTCATGAACCATAACTCCGAAGTCCTTCTCTGCAGATCTGCTGTGAATCTCTTCTCTGCTGCACCTGGGATTACCCCAACCCAGGTGTAGGACCTTGCACTAAGCTTGGTTCCTGAGATTCATGAGGTATCATGAGGTAACTTCATGAGATTGGCATTGCCCTGCCTCTCAAGCTTGCCAAGGTCCCTCTGGATGTCTTCCTTCTCTCCAGTATATCAAGTGACCCATGCAGCTTGGTGTCATTGGCAAATTTGTTGAGAGCACACTTAATCCCACTGTCCATGTCACTGGCAGAGATGTTGAATAAGACCAGTCCCAACACCGATCCCTGAGGGACACCACTTGTCCCCAGCCAGACATTGAGCCATTGACCATAATTCTTTGTGTGCAGCCACCCAGCCAGTTCTTTATCCACCGAGTGGTCCACCTATATCAAATTGATGACACTCCAATTTAGAGACAAGGATGTCATGCAGGACAGTATCAAAAGCTTTGCACAAGTCCAGGTAGATGACATCAACTGCTCCACCCCTGTCAATCATTTTTGTAGCTCCATCATAGAAGGCCACCAAATTGGTCAGGCAGGATTTCCCCTTAGTGAACCCATGCTGGCTGTCACCAAGCACCTCATTGTTTTTCATGTGCCCTAGCATGCCTTCCAGGAGAATCTGCTCCATGATCCTGCCAGGCACAGAGGTGAGACTGATTGGTCTGTAATTCCTCGGGTCATCCATTTTCCCCTTCTTGAAAATGGGGGTTATATTTCCCTTTTTCCAGTCATCAGGAACTTCACCTGACTGCCATGATTTTTCAAATATGATGGCCAGTGGCTTAGCAACTTCATTCACCAGCTCCTTCAGGACCCGCTGATGGATTTCGTCAGGTCACATGGACCTGTGTACATTCAGGTTCTTAAGATGGTCTCTAACCAGATCCTCTCCTGCAGTGTGCCTAAAGTCTAGGTTTTCACAGTCCCTGTGTCTGCCTTCCAAGACTTGGGTGGTGCGGTCAGAGCCTTTGCCAGTGAAGACTGAGGCAAAGAAGTCATTCAGAACCTCAGCCTTCTCCAAATCCTGTGTAGCCAGTTCTCCTGATAGCTTCTGGAGGGGGCCCACATTAGCCCTGTCTTTTGTTTGCTACATATCTATAGAAGCCCTTCTTATTATCTTTCACGCCTCTTGCCAGATTTAATTCTTCCTGGGCCTTAGCTTTTTTGACCTGGGCCTTAGCTTTCGTGACCTGGTCCCTAGCTTCCTGGACAACATCCCTGTATTCTTCCCAGGCTCCCTGTCCTTGCTTCCTCTTTTTCAAAGTTTCTTTTTTCACCTCTAACTTTCTTCAGCAGCTCCTTATCCATCCAAGGAGGTCTCCTGGCCCTCCTGCTGCACTTCCTTCTAGTTGGGATGTGACCCTTCTGAGCTTGTAGGAGGTGATACTTGAATATCAACCAACAGTCTTGGGCCCTCCTGCCCTCTGGGACTATATCCCATGGAACCTTATTAAGCAGGTTCCTGAGGAGCAAAAAGTCTGCTCTCTTGCAATCCAGGGCAGTGAGCTTGCTGCACGCTCTTCTCACTGTCCTGAGGAACTCGAACTTGACCATCTCATGATGTCATGACTACTGCTGTTATGTGAGGATTTATTTTAGCTCAGGAGACAGGGAGAGAGAGAGAGAGATGTAGATATACATGTACAGCTATGAATATAGATCCAGATATAGAGATATAAATGATATAGGTATAGCTATAGAGAGATAGAGAAGGATCACTTTCCTCCAGAACTGGGCAGAAGCAGTAGCATTTTCTACTCTTGTACATGAAAAACATGGGTGTTTTGCCTAAAAGAAGAGTTTGTTCAGACAGACGCAAAAATTCCCTCATTTCAGACAGGAGCCCATCCGGGGCTGTCGTTTGCTGCCTACACCATCTCCAGTAACAAACTCTGTGACTGTCCCTTCCCCCCCCCCCTTCAAGAAATAAGCCTATGGGAGAGAGACCAGTGGGCATTCTGCATTTCAAGAATCTGGACAAATGTGCTGGGTGGATTTATTGCCAGTTTCCCAATCTCTGCCCTCTGTACAGTACCCTTATGAGACACTTAGCTGAGGTTTCTAAAACCGTTCTACACAGCTGAGTCAGTTCTTTGTTTCTCTTGAGTGTTGCAGGAAGAAACTGCTCATTCACGCGGTTTTAACCAAATTGGGACCAAAACACTTTATTGAGCTATCAAGAACATGGAATTAGGCAGCAGCCAGTGAAGTCATGCACTCAAGTAGCAATACAAGATGTAAACCCCCAAACTAGACCCATGAATGTTAATAAGCACAAATATTGAAACACCCTATGTGAAAAACACAGAAGATATTTCTGAGTTTCTTTCTTCTTTCCAAGAAGACCTAACCATAAGCAGCATAGTAGCAATTGCCACTTGGTATATTGGTGAGGGATGGTGAGGAAATCCTATGTGCTCTCTGTGTTTCTGCAGTGTTCACATGGAGGGAACCAAAACCCCGTTCTTTCACCTCTGGGATCGCCACACTCCAATGACTGTATGGGGTATAAAAGCCTTTATTGATACAGCCTGGACAAAGGCATTAATGTAGAGGGACAGCCCGTAGTGGTGCCCAGTGTGTGGCTGCCATGGGCAGGGACATCCCCCTGGGCCTCCTGGGCACAGGCACTGCCTCAGGGCCAGCACCCCAAAGGTCTTTCTCCAGGGCATGCAGGGCCAAGGGGCAGCAGCAGCAGCAGGGCTGCAGTGGGCAGGGCTGTGGGGGCACCGTCATCCCCGTGTCATAGTGCCAGCACCCGGCAACGCAGCATCACAGTGCTCTGGGGCACTATAAAGCCCAGTGTTCTCCACCAGTGCTTTGGAGCTCCAGTGCCAAGCACTGAAAGGATTGTGGCTCCCAGGCTAGATCAGGCCAGCAGCATTTTGCTCTTCTTGGGAGCCCCTGAGATGGCTTCAGGTGGAGGCAGAACAGGCAGTGCCAGTGTCCTCTTGTCCCCTCAGAGGCATAACCAGCCCATGGATCAGGAGCAGGTCTTGCTCACGTGCTCAGGGAGTAGCCGATCGCCAGCGCTGGGGTCAGGAAGGAATTTTCCCCCGGGCCAGATTGGCACCGGTCACTGGGGGTTTTTTGCCTTCCTCTGAGCACTGAGCATGACCACTTGTCAGGGCTCCTCTGGTCCTGGTGCTCTGCGTTATCGCCTGGTGCTCATGCACCACGAAGGTGGCCCCTCGTGTCCTGCAGCTGGGGGAGGAAGGCTTTTTTGCCCCCAGGTGGACTAGCAAGTGTCCCCGGGGTTTTTTGCATCCTCCGCAGCCGAGCACAGCCCCTTCGTGGGGCTGCTTTGGGTTATTGTAGCCCGAAGGCAGCTGCTCGTGCTCCACGCAGGTGGCCCTCGTGGCCCGCATCTGGGGAGAGGAAGCCTTCTGCATTCCCAGGGTGGCCCCACCGTGGCCTTGGGACTTGCTGCTTCTCTCTGTAGCACTGAGCACCCCCCTTGTCAGGTCTTCCCTGGCCTGTTCTGGCTGGGTTCTTTCTTGCACTGCTCTTGCACCACCACGGGACTGCTCCTGCCCCGGCTTTGTTCCTTTGTCAGGCTGCAAGGGAGGCTTTTTTCAAGCTAGATTTAAGGATGCGTCAGCCTGCTGCTGGCTATGCATGGGCATCGGGTTAATGCTTGTGAGCATCAGCTCTGAAACAGGTAAAGAAAAAGAAAATAGAATCTATACTAAATTAGACTAAAATTAACTAACTGAAATGAGCCTAAATTAACCTCACCTAAACTAAGGTAAAATAACTTTGTTTATAAATAAATACAAATCATAGCAACAGCTATGATATGTTGCACATGACAAGCTGTGACCTAAGTCTGAGGGAGTATCTGCAGTGCAGGTCCCACAGGAGGCAATGGCAGATGATTTGACTCTTTCAGCTGTGACTGGTTTTTGTCCCTGCCTCAGGTACTTCAGTTTGTACCCTGTGTCGTAGTTTAAAGAAGAGCTTCATCTGCAGTTTCTGCTTAAGTGAAGTGTGAGATGCAGCACTCATCAGTGTTTCTCCCAGTTGTAGGGTAATGGGTGGGTTAGTATCCAAGTCATCTTTTCTCTGCTGTCTGGATGTCCTATATAGGTTGAGAGGAAAAGATGCACTTCAGCTTATTTAAATGCCATAGAAATGCGGAGGGCAGCTCTGGGCACTCACCATAGCATTCTGGCTAAAGTAACATTTGTCAGCTAGCTGTGAATGCCCGATTTGGCATAATTAGTGCATAACGCCTGATAGCTTCTGGTCACTCCTCCCTGACCTGTCTGTTAGCCAGAGCAGTTCCCACTCTCCACCAGATAATTGCCTTGCTTTCCTTAGTTACTGTGCTTCTGCATTGATGTCTGCTAGATCAGGGTGTCTGCTGAGAGATAAGAAATTTTCATTCCTTATCCCACCCTTTCTCCTTCTGTCCCTGTGTTAGCCCTTTTGTGTCATGAAAGGCTTGGAGTGGAGTTGCTGCAGACAGGCAGGAAAATCTACTAAGTGTTCATGGCCGTTTCATGTTTCTGTTGGGCAGGCATTGCTAGGACAATAAATGGTCCAGGAGCTCTGGAGACAGGACTGGTGGTCTGCGGGGGGTGAGGCAGCGAGGGTAGGAACATGCCACCGGGCAGCAGGGTGATAAACGTGTTCAGGCGCCGCATTGTGTTTGCACAATGTGTGGCATTGGCTCAAGATGGGAGCAGCAGTTGCTCACTTTGACTCCCTTTGAACTGTGCTCCTGGCATGTTCTGAAACCTGCTGAGCAGCGTGCTGACCTGGGCAAATATTAGGGTAGTTGAAAAGCTACTTGTGGTAATAATGTTGAAAGACACAGTGAAGCACAGCAATAACTATATTGCTCTTTTAGCTTTACTGCTAGCACCCAGAGTATTCTTGCAACTCAGTTTATTTCAGCATATGGTGCTGTATTTGAGGTCCCGGCAAATAACTTAAATTTGAGCCAGTCTCTAGGTTCATAATGTAGGATTTACAGGAGCCAGAAACACAGATGGTTGAAATGGGAGCTGTATTTTTGTTGTTTTGCAGAGTGCCTGTGTGTGGGGACTGTGGGAACCTTTTCCCCTGCTATTAAAACTTTAATATGAATACATTTGTTGTCTTTCAAAAGTTAAATTTTCCTTTGTTCTTCCAGGACAGTTACTCTTTCGTATGCTGCTAGTTAAAACTTTTTAGAGGGAACTATGGCATAAAACTTACTCAATGTAAATATTGTTGTTAGCAGTCTACCTGAAAATTGAAAATATGTTTGCTTCCAGCAGCCTGAAGCAGTAGGAGCAAGAGCTTCTAATGGGATGAATTTCAAGTTCACTTGTTGCTGCAAGCTATTGAGTTATAACTGCAGCAGGCTTTGGAATATTAAACTAGTAAAAATACTTCAAAAATCAGTTGTTGAAGGAAGACACCATGATGTATTGAAATTCTTGATGAAAGCTAATAGTTTTCCAGACATTTGATTAGATAAGGACTTCCTTCTTTAGATCAGATATGAGTAGCTATCTATCTGCTCTGGGAAGTTTTACCTCGATGAAAACTACTTGGCACTCTTCAGCTATGTTCAAAAATCTTGCTGGAGATCTTTTTTAATTAGTAATTTTACCTGTGAGTATGCAGTTAATCTTTCAGTAATATTCTTGCTCACTCTCTGTTTTTAAAGCATGGTTTACTGTTGCTGCCGAAAGAGCCAAGTGAGCCCTCTCAGCAGATGTTCTCATTAGGAAGGGGACTGAAGCAGTGTCATATCTCAAGCTAACTTTCTGCATGGAAAAAATCCTTGGGTTTTGAGGGGTGAGGGGCTAGATAGCAGAGAGCAGAGCAGTGTTTGTGGTGGTGTCCTAGAAAGGTAATGGTTATTCCCATGTGCAAGTTAATGCATGCTTTTAAGTGAGTACTCCAGACGTTCATAAATTTGTCTGTGGTGAAGAAGAATCCAAAAAGATGTGTATCGGACTCTCTTATAAATAAGTGATAGCCCTGTGGATTCCTCCAGAGCAGCAGAGAATTTTTGTTTACATGGATGATTGCACACAAAGATGCTTTTTAATATCAGATGCATTCAGGTATTAAGTTTTGCATCAGTTAGCCACTAGGAACTGATCAAATATCATCCTTCCTTACCCTTAGCCTAATTGCATGGTGGAGAATATTGAAGCTCAAATTTTTATGGCCGAACTCCCAGGTGTTATTTAATCTGCATGTCTGTGCCTTACAAAACTGTGGTGATTCTTGCATTTCCTAGAAGGTGTACATTGAACTGGAGGACGAACCAGATGCCCTAGTAGTGTTTCCTGACCATGATGCTGACATGGGGCAGAAATTCCGTTGCCTCACTCTTTCTTTATGCCATTCTGTCTACTGCTATACAGATTAACAGTAAGTAAGGATATGCTCTTAAATAGTCCATCATGAAAGAGCTTTGGTACATCTGGGGACTGTCTGTAAACAAACAGTATCTGACAGTATTGGGTTGCAGGGCTGATCAGTGCTTCCTTTCTGGTGTGTCTTTGTGGAGATAGCAAAGTGCAGCGTTCATTACTCCAGATCTCTTTAAAATTTGGAAGATCTCTTAACAACCCAAAGGAGGTGATGCATGCATTCGCCAAGAGGAATAGCACTTTCTCTTGCTGAGTTGCATCTCTAAGTTATTCTTTATAACATCTTGAGTACATAATAAAAGTTAACAGTAATAAGAGAATGTATCTTTGTTGAAACACTTGTTGCTTACTCTCTAGTTACAGGATGATGAAGGTATATATATTGTACAGAATATAAGGTCAAGAGTAAAGAGAAAGAGCAGTGACCAAGATGGCACATTGTCTAGGTTGGGGCTGGGAAGTAAACCAAGGCCACACAAGAATTGGGTCTTAATTCATGCTAGTTTTATTTCAATGATTAGGGGGATTTTAACAAATTTGCTGATAGTCATGGTAGTTTCTTTTTGGACCCTTATGAAATAATTTCTGGATTTAGTCACCCTTTTCTTGCTATCCCATGCTTTTCTTTGTCACATTTGCATGAGTGAAAAGGGGGAAGCCAGAAAGCTGCCTGACAGTAGGCAGTGCAGTGGTGTGTTATCGGTCTGGGCTGGTTTTTGGCCTCCTGAGAAGGCAGACAGCTCCCTCCTGCTACACTGATGTTCAAATTTGAGGAGATTTTTTTTATAAGTAGATACATAGCCAGTATGTATATGGCAAGCTTGCTTTCTATCCCCCAAATGGATGGCAAGCTTGGTTTCTGAAAATATATGTTGTATAAAAATATGTATGATGGGGGGGGAGGGGAAGACAAGCATGAAAATGATAAAATGGCATGTTAAAATTCCTACATAGGAAATGAAGTTTGAATAGGTTCCAGCTACAAGTACTAAAAAGCTTCTTCCTTTTCCTCTTGCTCTTTCCCTTCCCTTCACTATGGAGTTGAACTTAATTTTTAACTTCATTTCAGTCTGCCAGAAGACAGCCTACATTTTCAAAAGCAGTCATGTAAACAAATCTGTGTTTCAAACATACTCACAAGCTTGATGTTGGGAGTAACATCAGAATCTCACTTCATGTTCTTAAGCATCAGGAGGATGAAATGCTTCAAATCCAAAGTGCTGTTAAGAGTCAGTATTTGCCTATAGTTACAATGCAGAAAACACCGTAAGAAGCAATTATCTTAATTCAAAGAGTAAGGCAATGCAGATAAATGTTGACTTCAGAGAAGTTTGCTGATAACTAATTGAGCTTGTAAATTATGTTCTCTCTGCACCTAGTGTAGTATTTCCTTAAGCTTTTTTAAATTTTAAATGCAGACTGATGATCCGTGAGTTTGTGAAGTAGCCACGTATTGCATTCACAGGACCTGTTTGCCTGAGGGAGTAATAAAAATACTGCATGTTTTATACCATGTTAAACAGAATAGGGAAGAAGAAAATAACGCAATGATATGTTCATTGATCCCTTTCCTTGTCACGAATTATTCAACAGCTAATATGATTGGTTTTGTCAGGTTTTAGGGTTGCTTTTTTTAAGCCTTTTAAAGATGTTATATAACTAGGTATTATATTGATGGTAGGTATTATTGTCACACCTTAATTTGTTTCAGTTTGACTTAATTACCAGGTTTCTGAGACAATATTACTAGCTTTCCTGAATGACTCTGAAAAACTATGAATTCAGTATTTACTTCTGCTAGAAAACTGGGATGGATATAATTGTGGGTTGGACACCTCAGCATTCATGCACACATGTGCAGACGTGCGCACATGCTTGTCTTGTAAGACCATATGGTATGAATCAAAGCTTGCCTCAGTAGTAAAACTGTAATGCATTTTCCACCATTGTCAGTTATGTGTTCATGGCATGGTACTCTGTACTTTGAACAACTTAAAGTGATTGTCCTTTATAAATGGTCATTATTCTATGAAATTAATGTGTTATCCAGGGTACTTGGCTTCAATTTTGTCCTTGGATTGCTGCAGTTATTGAAATAACACCAGAAGTTGCATCTTCTTTTCTGCTCACTTTATTCAAAGCAGCTTTGGCTTGTAGACATATACAGATGTGTTTGTTCTTTCTTGTTCATGGCAATAGATTTGAAGTAAATCCTTGCTAGCACATAGAAGACATGTGAATTAACTGAGTGTGTGAGTATGTGTACTTCCTTTTTCAAAAATTTTAAACAATCTGTTGAAACCTTTAATTATGCATCACAGGCTTCTGGTCTTCTTTTTTGCCTGTAATTTTCATGGTATTTGCATACTATTACCAGGAGTTCTTACAAATCTCAAGTTTTCTCAGAAAAAGTTGCTTTTTGGTATTTCTCTGCTTTAAGGGGGTCTGTATTACCCACATACAGCGGCTTGATTTAGTGATATGTGATGTTTGTGTGAAGGTATAGTCTTTCTCTGTAGGTGCAGAAAAGAGGAGCTTACAGGGGAGAAGGGCATTGATTTGTACAATTATAAACATAAGCATTTATTTTTCTTACTCAGTTGTGTAAAAGCTTTTAATATAGGTATTCAGGGTCAAGGTTCTGGGTTGGCCAATGTGATGCCTCACTATAAAAAGGGCAGGAAGGAAGACCCTGGAAGCTGCAGGTCTGTCAGCCTGACCTCAGTGCTGGGAAAGGTCATGAAGCAGATAATCCTAAGTGAGATCACAAAGCATGTACAGGAAAACGGGGGGATCAGGCCCAGTCAGCATGGGGTCACGAAGGGCATGTCCTTCTTGACCAACCTGATCTCTTTCTATGATAAGGTGACCTGCCTGGTTGTTGAGGGAAAGGCTGTGGACACTATCTCTATGGACTTAAGTAAAGCTTTTGACACTGTCTCCCACAGCGTTCTGGAGAAATTGGCTGCTCATGGTGTGGATTGTAGATTTTTGACTGGGTTGGAAGCTGGCTGGATGGCTGAGCCCAAAGAGTGGTGGTAAATGGTGTCACATCTAATTGGTGACCAGTCAGTAGTGGTGTCCCTCAGTGCTTGGCGTTAGGGCCAGTGTTGTTTATTATCTTCATTGATGATCTGGGTGAGGGAACCAAGTGCACCCTCAGTAATTTTGCAGATGACACCAAGTTGGCTGGGAGTGTTGATCTGCTGAAGGATAGTAAACCTCTGCAGAGGGATCTGGACAGGCTGGATCGAGGAGCTGGGGCCAGTGGTATGAGGTTCAACACGGCAAAGTGCGTGGTCCTGCATTTGGGCCACAACAACCCCATGCAATGCAACAGGCTTGGGGAAGCTGTTCAGTGGAAAAGGGCCTGGGGGTGCTGGTTGGCAGCCAACTGAATATGAGCCAGCTTATGCCTAGGTGGCCAAGAGCAACCTGGACTGTATCAGAAATAGTGTGCTTAGGAGGACCAGGGAAGTGATCATCCCCTTACACTCGCTCTTGTGAGGCTGCACCTTGAATACTGTCTTCAGATCTGGACCCCTCACTTCAAGAGAGACATTGAGGTGCTGGAGCTGGTCCAGAGAAGGGCAACAAAGCTGGTGAAGGGTCTGAAGCCCAAGTCTGATGAGGAACAGCCAAGGGAACTGTTTAGTCTGGAGAAGGAGAGGGGAGGCCTTATTGCTCTCCACAACTACCTGAAAGGAGGTTGTATTAGGGATCAGTCTCTTCTCCCAAGTAACAAGCAATAGGACAAGAGGAGATGGCCTCCAGCTGTGCCAGCAGAGGTTTAGATTGGATATTTGGGACAGTTTCTTCCCCGAGAGGGTGTACAGGTTTTGGAACTGGCTGCCCAGGGCAGTGGTAGAATCACTGTTCCTGGGAGTGTTCTGAAACCCTGTAGATGAGGCCCTCAGTGACATGGCTTAGTGGTAGACTTGGCAGTGCTGGGGTGATTGTTGGAGTTGATGATCTTAAAGGTATTTTCCAACCTAGGTGATTTCTGTGATTGTATTCTCTTCAAAGACAGTCTCAGTGCTATGTGGCACTTGCTCTTCATGTCTTGTAGTGCTGACTTTCAGATCTTTACATAAACCTGTATCACTCAGAAATTTTTTTACTCCCATTCTAGGAGCTCAAGACAATTCAGCCTTTAGTCTGTGATAGTGCCTTTGAAACTATTAAAAATTATCCTTTCTAAAAACACAAATATGCATAACATTAAAATGGAGAGCTTTTTATCTGTTAAGTAGGGTTCCAGAGGTAGTTAAGTTACCCTAAAAACTGACCAGATGTTGAATCAGATGTATTTACCCAGAACTGATAGATTCTGTGTATTTTGATTTCTTTTTCCCAACTCACTGGTGCTTTGTGCTGGAACCTGTGTGATTCTGTATTGATGCTTGTTGACCAAAGACAGAAATAATATACTTCCAAGATGATACTACTCTGTTATAAGTAGGCTCTTCACTTTGGTGGTGATAGTAGGTCCTTGGTTTCTAACTGCTCCTGTACTCTTACTAATCAGTTTGGAACTGATGCTCTGTCATTTTTCAAGGTTATTACCACCCCAACTTTCAGAAGAGATGAAAATGTCTCCTCCTCATCACGTTCCTATGCTTCCCTTAGAGCAAGGAGCACACTCAGGCCAAAGTATTGAGGAGATGAATAGTTCATCAGGGAGTTGTGCTAAAGACTTGGTTGTTTCATGATTCTTGTTTCCGGAGGCTGTCCATTCTTGTGGCAATCCTGAAGGTATTTTACGCTTTGTCAGATTCACTTGAACTTCTGTTCAGTATTTCCAACTGTGCATTATAAAGGTTGTATTACCTAGGTGTTTTACTCATGAGTTATTTGTCTCTGATAACTTGGCAGTGTTTCAACCTGGCCTTCTAGCTGCTTGAAATACAGCTTCATTTTGGCTTCTGAAATACTGTAATCCCTATGTTTTACTCTTCTCCCAGATTCTCAATCCCAATTAGAAGTGATTGAGGAGGATTTGGTTGCTCAGTGGATCCTGGAGAGAGATGCTGGATGTGTGGGTGGAATAAGGCGTTTCAATGGCCTTTGCTACCATGCAGGGGCTGTTGCTACAACAGTATGTTTCTGTGTTATATCCTACTTGAGGGATGCCTGGTTAGCTTGACAGTCATGGCAGTGGTATCTCATGGCTACTAAGTGCTGCAGTGCTTGGGCAGTCACTTGTGTTCTTTTTGACACATTGCATCCAGACTGCAAAGAAACTATCATGTTGGCTTTCTGCCCACTGGGGATCCTATACTGCAGCTTCTCCAGCATGGGCTGGTGTGGTGGAACTTAGAGCAGTGAGCAAACTATGCTCCTGTTCTTTGCAATCATCCCAGGCCCACTGCAGCTGCTTTTTGAGTAACTGTGCATCCAGATGGCATGGATCTGTGCAATAATTAATAAAAAATTATTATTATTATGAACATTTTGTGAACTCATTGTGGGAAGGGAAAAAATAAAATAATCTTAATTGGCTTCTGTTCAGAAGAATGGTGGCTGCTATACAGTTGTTTTTGCCTTGCTGTATGAGCTTGGAACAAACGTCTCATTGTTTAGCTCTCAGTACTTGCAGGAGGCAGATACTGGGCTTGCACTGCCTACCACTGCTGTAACTTCTTGCTTGGCTATTAAATATCTGTAAACAGCAGTAATGCATGAGGGCCCCAGCTTGTGGCTCAGGTTCTGCTGTGCTGTAATCTGTCAAATTGTGCTTTTTTTCCCCCCCTTTTTCCATTGCCAGGGAGCTAAATAGCAGAAGTTGTGCTTTGTGACAACTTCTGATGCTGTAAGTTGTGCACTAGGTAAAAGCAAATCAGATAGAAATAGAAGAAAAAAGTTCATATGAAAATGCTTCCAAAGTAGTTGGAAGAGGTAAACAGAATAAGAGAGGATACATGAAAGGTACCCCTCAGTGTCTTACTGGCCTTGGCTGCTTGTTCTAAACTGGTAAGAGAAGAATGTGTCCACCCTCATTTGCTGAAGGCAGAGTTGTGCAGCACTGCGTCACAGCTACTGTCCTGCAGTACTGAGTAGGAGCTGGAGGGTATTTTACTGTTCATTAGTTCCTGCTGACAGCTTGGAGTTGATGGAATTGGATACTTGTAGAGGAAATATATGTAGTGCAAGGTTATGAAATGATGGGGTAGCAGTTATCTGTCTTCAAATGTTAGCTTCTCTATCCACGTTACATTTCTCTGCTTTAAGGGGGTTTGTATTTCCCAGATATAGGGGCTTGATGAAGTGATATGTGATGTTCGTCTTATGGAATAGCCTTTCTCCATAGGTGCTGAAAATAGGAGCTTATAGTAAAAAGGACATTGATTTGTAGAATTAAAAACACAAGCATTTATATTTCTTACTCAGTTGTGCAAACGCTTCTGTTCTAGGTATTCTCTTCAAAGACAGTCTCTGATTTCTGTGTGGCGCTTGCCCTTCACATCTTGCAGTGCTGACCTTGTCTCTGATCTGAGTTCACTGTGGCTGGATTTTAGTGATGTTCATTAGTCTTTACTTTCTGAGCCCCTCTAAGAAGAAACTGGTGGTGTGTGCTTGACTACTGCCTCAGACTGTTCCTTTTTAATAACTCCAGGCTTTATGTTCCTGTTTGTCCCTTTCACTGTGGAGTGCTATTTGGCTCTGTCCCTCCTCTCTGCCTGTATTCTCCCTCTAAGAAATCACTGCTTTCTTCAGCCTTATCTGTCAGTTCTATATAGGTCATGTTCAATTCTACGTACTCTTTTAATTTTGATTTCTTTGTCTGTCTGGTCTCAGTCAGCTCCTGGCTACAGTATAATTTATTACAAGTGACAGATTTGAAGGAGGAGGAGGTCCATTGCTGTGTCCTATCTCTTGACTATTGTACTGATGGCAGATGATCGTGCTGTGACATTCCTCTGCTTCAGTATTTTAAAAAAGTTCCAGGGTGGAGGAACTGACATGCTCTGCGAATTGTAAAACCCAAAGGAGTTTAAAGTAACAGCTGCCAAACAGCTTTAACTCTTTACTTACCATCTTGGTTTCTGAGGGAGGAATAAGGTTATTTTTTTTTATGGGGGGAAAAATATGGACTGCATTGTCAACTGATGAAAATCAGATGCTAACTTTTTATTGTGCGATTCTTTAAAGAGTTAAGACGTAACAGCAAGGGTGTTAATCTAGCAAATGTCTTCTGTTCATGTTTTAAAACCAGCGTGAACAGACATGGATGTTTTTAATAAAAAAAACAGATATTTAATTCCAAGAAATTCCAAGTCTTATACCAGAATAAATATAACTTGTGATTTCTGGTTAATTTTTTATTATAATTATTTTAGAATTATCTCCTCAGGGGCAATTTGTACTCTTTGGAGCACTTCAGTAATAGTCTTGAGATCTTGTGTATTATATAAACTTGAGATTTCCTTGTCAGTAATCTGTGTTTATTTGAATTTCTGAAAGCTGTTATAGGAACCATTAATAATAGCCTGTACTCGATTTTTGGATTACTGATTTTCCTGTTTTTAACTTCCCTACACATACATTTCTTTAGTCTAATAGGTCTGTCTTGTCTTCTTTGCTTATAACCTGGAGCAAGATGGTTAACTGTAGAAGATAAAAAGCAAGTATTTGCTAGCTGAAAGTAAAGGGAGGCTGTCTCATTTCTCCTTTTTGGTGTGCAAAATGGTTGCATGTTTTCAGAGCGAGTAGCTTGGCCTACAAGGTTGTAGTTAGTGCTTGTATGCAGAATAGGAGTGGGAACTAGGTGAAATTCCTTTGTGTTAGATGTCATATCAAATGGCCCTTCTGCCATCCTATCTGCACATGTGTTACTGCAGAAATTACAGGTGGTGTGCAAGATGCAACCACAATGCTCTTTGTAGGTGGGAAGAGGTAATGAAGTGCAGCAATATGTTAACTTCTGCGTTTGACCTAAATATGTTTGGAACACAGTTTTGAATATGAACAGTGAGCCTGATGAAAGTGTAGGAGTATGGGGCTGGAACCAACTGGATTGTCATCTCTATAGCAGGTGCTGTGTGAGCTCTTCTTGAATCTGATTGACCTCATCTCAAAACTGAGTTCTGCTTGATTTCACCATTTATGAATTGGAGGATGCTTCAAAGCATTTCACTGTAATATTGTGTTATCCAGAGCAAACTTTACAATACTTTTCATCTGCAACAGCAATTAAAACAGTTAAATAATAGCTCATGAGTGACCCAACAGCTTGATGCATTTGGTTGAGTTCAGTGAAAGTCATAGTTGTACAAAACACCCTCATGCTTGGTGTAAGGTAAAAAAGAAGAATAAATTATAAGCTAAAAATTGGACACATGGGATCTCTGCCAGCAGATGCTAGCCACAAGTGTTCAGAAAACCAAGCAATCAATTCCTATCCAGTTTTGGTATTCAGGAGAACTTGGGTAACTGAACTGAAGTGGTAAACTAGTCTGAACCGCATAATCCCTCATGCTTTCCTTCTTCAGTCTTACCCAAATGAATGTAGCTTGCATGTGGTCCTGTTTCTTAGAACTGTTGTATTTTGGACTATCTTGTGAATCAGAAAACCAGCAGGTAAGCTTGCAGGCTTTTCAACTTGTACATACTTCAGTAGGGTTACACTGACTTAAATTTAAGTTAATATTGAGACAAGATGAATTGGGAGGGAGAGAGGATGGTTAATATCCATCAAACTGGAGAGGGGAAGGCACTGAAATAGCAGGGGGCTAGGATTACAGAATCACAGAAGTTTTGAGGTTGGGAGGCACTTCTGGAGGTGGTCCAGCCCCTGCTCAAGCAGGGCCACCTAGAGTCAGTGGCCCTGGATTGTGTCGTCTTTTAAGTATCTCTACAGATGGAGACTCCACAACCTCCCTGGACAACCTGTCCCAGTGTTTACTCACCCTCTCAATGGAAAAAATGTTTCCTGATGTTCAGAGGGAACCTCATGTGTTTTAGTTTCATTGCTTCTGGTCCTGTCACTGACTACCACTGAGAGGAGCCTGGCTCTGTCATCTCTACACTGAAGTAGGAAGTGAGGAAAAACTGTGACTATATGGTGTTCACATAACTATGCCACATTAAAAGTTCTTTTTTCCAAGTTAAATTTCATTGGAAGGTGCTGCTACTAATAAGACCAGAGAGGGTAAAAAGACACTTGTGTTTGGAAAAATTATTAAAATCTTACTAATTACTCATTCAGTACAAGATATGTCTTGGAAATGAAGCCTTGCATACTGCCTCAATATTATTAATTCCATACAGAGGCAAGAAATTGACAGTAAGCCAGGTTATTTTGAGTGAAGTTGTATTGCTTTCAAAGCATTTGTTATTGAAACATGAACAGTAAAGATACAAGGTGGATGGCCAGGCAATTTGGGTGTTTAACAGTTGCCTGTGATCTAAAGTATCTCAAGGAAAATGTTTTCACATTACATCTGTCTATCCAGAGCTCTGGCTATGTAGAATTTAATATACAGCGAGTTGTAGTATTACCCTGCATGTGTTCTTGGGTTTTGTTTATTTTTCTTTTTTTAGCCATAGGTGTTGGCATCTATTATCGTATTTGATAAGCAGTTTTATATCATAATCCTTACACTGTTTCCTCCTTACAGTTAAGATTATTATCTTTCCAGATCTAGCAGAATCAGCTTGGGATATTGCAGCAGGTAGATTTTGCTATTCTCCAGTTTGAGTTACTTCAACTGATTTTCATCAGAAGCCTGTTGGCAGTATTGGTGGATGGAATCACTGCCTGGCTGCTTTTGTGCTGTTGTAGATGAGATATGCTCAAGTAAGCTCTGTGATCCTTCAGCTGTAGGAGCAATAATATGGAGATGAGGGTTGGTGCTAGGCAGCTTGGGTATGATCATCCTCATCTGCTACTGATGTTAGTGATGACACTGTTTTTCCTACCCCTTTAGTACTCATGGTGAGTAGCTGTTATAATGGTGTTTGATCCCATTCAAAAAGCAGTCTTATTCTTTAGGCTAATCAGAAGTGAATGCTATTTACCTATCCAGAAAAGGATAGCTGTTGCTAGCCTGAGCTCACAGCTTTGCAAAGCCACATGGGATTTTGCTTTTTCTCTTGTGTTAGTTTTTGCCACCTGGCACAGCTCCAATACATTCAATTTTCTCTCCTTTTCCAGAAAGGAGGAAACAGCCGCTTCAGGCCCTGAATAATCATATAAACATCAGTATGTGATGATTGGAGATAAATGAATTCATTTCTTGTTTCTGTAATGTTCATTGCTATCTAGCTTTTGAACTACAGATGAACTTGCTCAATCACACTTTTTTTCTTCTCATGGCATAATTAACTTAGTTTTCCTCTAGTAAAGATTGCTCACAGAAATCATTTTATAGGATAGATTCCATCAGCATTTCCGAGTATATTGCTATGTTCTCTTTTGACTTTCAGCTTTGTACTTTCAGTGACCTAACGCTGCATCCCAGTACTCGCAAAACCCTTAGCTGTCTATCCCCCATTAAAAAAAGGGGGGATACAGGGTGGAGGGGATTAAAAAGGTTTCTCAAGATTTCATGATCAAGCTGGTTGTCTCATGGCCACACTGTGCCATCCCTAGGTTAATCCATAAGACCTGCTGCTTTTCTTCAAGAATTCTGGAAAATATTTTGGAAAATAGCACGTGTTTGACCTCTTGAGCGGTGTAAGAATTACTGTCACTGCCTCTTGCTCAAGAGGAGTTGTAGCTGGAAATTCACCATCAGAACCGGGGACTTCTGCAGTAGGTGTCCTGTCTACTGGATCTTCTCTCAGGGTTGCACCCTGCCTTCATGGTTCTGCAGATCAGACCACCTGTTAAAAGCACTTTTATTGTTTTTTTTTGTACTTCTGAGTAACTTTTTGCAAAGTTATAAATCCTGAAGACTTGTTTTCATGGAAACATCACAGTTCAACCTATTACATCATTTATTATTGTAATGTTATGCTTTCAGTTGTTACAGATAGGAAACTAATTCTCAAGTAAACTTTCCTAAACATTTTTATCCCGAGATCTTTGTATTCTTTTGCATCCCTTACTGCCCTTTGTGTTCTGTGGTCTCAGTTACAAAGCTCTGTTTTTCTTACAGAGTTGAAATGCTCTTTTCAAAGCTGAAAAGTTATCAGAAAAGTATGTGCTTGCTCTATGCTCTTGTTTTGTCCATGTCAGTCGCAAAGCAAATGTCTTAATATTAAACATCATAAATGCATCCAGTCGTAGAATCATAGAATGGTTTGGGCTGGAAGGAACCTTACAGATCATCTAATTCCAACCCCCATGCCATGGGCAGGGACATCTTCCACTAGACCAGGACACAACCAGCCTGACCTTGAACACTTCCAGGGTGTGGGGCATCTATTACCTCTCCAGGCAACCTGTCCAACTGTCTCACCACCTTTATAGTGAAAATTTCTTCCTAATATCTATTCTAAATCTACCCTCTTTTAGTTTAAAGCCATTCTCTTTTATCCTATCACTACATGCCTTTGTAAAAAGTCCTTCTCCAGATTTCTTGTAGGCCCCCTCAGATTCTGGAAGGCTGCTATGAGGTCTCCACGCAGCCTTCACTTCTCCAGGCCCAACTCTCTCAGCCTGTCCTCATAGGAGAGGTGTGCTAGCCCCCTGATCATCTTCATGGTACTCCTCTGGACTCCCTGTCTTCTGCTTAGCATATACATTAATGGTCTTGAAGTAAATGGTTTCATAGTGCATGCAATAATCCAGTAACATGGGAAACATCATATTTATTAGGATCACTTTTTAGCAAAGTTTGAATCTTTAATTTTTACTTGTAGTCTTACATCTAACTTCTAACTTGATAAAGGCTTCAGTGTGTCTTGAGATTGCATTTGTATTTAGACTTCCAGAACTTATGCCTTGGGTTTTGGGGGTTTGTTTGGTGGGATTTTTTTGGGAGGAGGAAGGTGAGGGTTTCTTATGTGTTTGTGGCTTGGGTTTTTGTTTAGTTGGTTCTGGGTTGCTTGGGGTTTTTGTTTTGTAGGGAAATTTTAATTTTATATTGTCTGCTCTTTTACTTCTAAGAGCTGAAAAATGGCTGTGATGAAGAACATTTGTGACTGTTTTCCCTTATTTTCTACAAAGCTGAGATTTTGATAGACTCTTGTAGAAGTTGTTTTGGATCTTTCTCTCGTAACATGTTAACACTGCGCATAAGCTTCAGATAATATTTAATGGGATAAAAGTGCTGTTTCTCTAAAGCTTATGGAGCCCAAACCTTTCAGTACCTGAAGTACCAAAGATGTTAGTAGTGTTTCATGCAGGTTTTGTTTTGCATCTGGCATCACAAAAGTATTCCTATGTGACCAAGCATACTAGCCCATGAATAGGTACTGAATATTTTTACTGATGTTTTTTTTGTTCACATTTCTAACGATAAGATTTCTAAAGGTTTAATTTTATAACATTCTTTACAATATGAGGCAACTGTATTGCAGTGCGGATTTATGGCTTTGGGGACCAATAACAAGAATTTTCAAGTTGGAGGCTCATCAGTCATTACAGAAGAAGAAATAGACACAAGAGTATCGGTCAATCACAGGGTGTTTTATGAGCCGCTAAAGTGATTTTGCTATGGAAAAAACGAATGTGACCGCAGAATGTGTTGTATGAGTTCTCAGCAGCAAGAGTGATATTAACGCTGTTGTAAAGACATGGGCAGCACCTTCTCTGAAATTCTGGATTCCATTCTGTTTCTTGTTTGGAAGGGGGTAGTTCAAACCTTTGAAAATACATTTTAAACTGGGAAAGCAAAAGAGGGTGCCTCTCAGTGGAGAACAAAAGGGAAAAAAGGGACTTGGGGAAAAAGAAGAGTGAAATGTGATTGCTGTCTGCAGATACAGAAAGAACCTCTTTAAGGGAAGAGTGACACTTCAGAGTTTGGCCATGAGAAATGAGAGAAGTGGGGTTCTGGCACAGCAGCCAGCTGCATAGGGATGAAAGATGTGTAATTACTGTTTTTAAAATGGCACTTGAAAAGCTTGTGCCTTTTTTTGTTGCATATAGTTCTTGTGGACAGAGGCCTGGAAATGACTACCTGCATGATCCCTTTATGTCCTTTCTTCTAATTTAAAGCATTCCTACTAAGAATAACTGAAAAGAATTAAAACCACAGGAAGATGAGGTAGTGCAATGAAGATCAAGATAAAATATTTTTCCTTTGTTTTTAATTTTTATTTTTTCAGTGAAATACAAAAATCCTTTTTCTAAAAATGGCCTGAGATGACCCAGTATTTAAATAAAAAACTAAAACTAACACAAGATGTTGAAAAAGTTACTCTATAATTTCCTGGGATTTATGCTTCCTTTTGTATGCGTATTGAAGTTTATTAGGGATTGCATGTTAGTATTTCTTGATAATTCCTGTACAGGTTGCTTTAAGTGTAAGTACTTTTTGTCCCTTCTTACTGCAAGAGAACTTGTAGCTCTGTTCAGTGCACATGGGTAGTCTTTACTGTGCAAATAGGGGACTGAAAGGATAAATATTGTAATTGCATTTCAGTGCTGACTTGAATGACTGAATATGGAAGAATTCGCATTCTTGTTTATGGTGGGTTTGGTGGTGGTTAATCACTAATGCAAATGACTGGATAGCAAAAGGAATATGAAAAACAATCCAAACTTAAATGCAGCTCCTAATCTTGGGAAAAGTTAAATGGCTGTTTAGATGTCTATTCTATGATCACACAAAGGTGTGACTACTGCGGATATTGCCTTAATGAGCTGATGGAATTAAATTTATATAGTGGTGGCTGCGTTCTTCAGCAAACGTGCTTTCAGAACCTCAGTCTGTGGGTTTCTTTGTGTGCTCACTTACAGTGTAGAAGACTTCGGTGATAAAGTGGCAAAGGTTGAAGCTTTAGTCTATCCAAGTATTCTCAACACTTGAATAAGAACAGAGAGCTCCTGCTAAGGTTAGAGAGCTAATTGATGCAGTTTGGTTTAATGTTATGACCAGCAATGGAGATTGTTCACAATTTTAGAAACATTAGATTCTTTTGATGCATGAATGCTTTAGGCTGTGGAATACCCTTCTGCATGGAGTGTCCTGCACACAGCTAAGTCTGACCAAGCTTACTGCAAATAGCTATTCAACTATTTTTCAATAATGTTTTCTAGCTTAGCTATTTTTCAGCCAAAGAATATTCTGTTTCTACATTTGTTTTGACAAAATTTAAGTATTAGTTGAAAACTGATCCCAAGTGAAATTGCAGATATGAAGAAAAAAAGCAGATATCGGGATCACGTCCTTTTTCTGCTATGTGACCTTGCTTTTTTTTGTCTTGCTTACTGCTCCAGCATGGTACATACAATCCTCTATGGCTTGCCTGCAAGTTGATCTTTTCCTGGATGGTTCTCTCAAGAAGTTTCCTAGATTTTTCTTTTTTTTTGGGGTGTGGGGGTAAGTTAACTTTTTTTCCCCCTGATTTTTCTTCTTTTTCTATTGCTTCAGAACTTTGTTAGGTCTTAACAGACCATAAAAATAACATCTCCTGGCAGCTGTACTTATCTACAAAAAAGGTAGATTCTTTAACTTAGGTCAGTGAACTGAGCAGTTCTTTGCTTGGGAAAGTTTTTCTCTTTAGTCCTAATAAAATGAATGTGGGAATTATTTCCTGATTATCCAAATAACTTCCTTGTGGGGAGTTTCTTGATAACCATGAGGCATCTTAAAGGATATATGGTGTGAGCAACACTTACTGTCTCCCAAAATAAAAAACTGAGTAAGAAAAATTGATACATGATACTGCTGCATATGTAAAAGTCAGGGTGCAACTCCACTGCCTTGACCCCAACCACTCATCTGTCTTCTCTACCACCTTTTGGATGTACTGGTACCATCACTACCCACTATACCAGTGACCTGGGTTAAAAACAAATCCTGCCCGTCTTAGTTTTTTACTTCAGGTTTGTTAACCAGCCCATGTTTGTGGAAAAGTGGAGAGAATTAAAGGCCTGCAAAACTCTCGAGTGCTGCTGTACCCTGGTTAAGTCCCTTCTGGAACAACATTTGAAGAAGGTCTCTTCTTGCACCAGCTGGAATTTTGTTTTCCCCCCATCAGTTCTTTCAGAATTTCCTTTATTGACTAGATGTACTTGGCAGACGGAGCCCCATCTGTCGTGATACCATCCATTATCTGTTGTATTTCTAAGTTTGCTCTCACTTGTAATGCTTGTGAGATTACTTCGGCATTGTTCTTAATTGCTCCTTGGACTGCTTGCAGAGTTATAACCTTGAACAGTGAATTAACTCAGGAAACTGCATAATTTATTACATGATTTTTATGTAAGACAATACACTTTCCCCGTTCTTTACCCTTTTATTCTCATATATGTATGTTGTACAACTCTTCTTTTTTTTAATTGGGCTGACTTTGTCACTTTCTTGCCAATCTGCAGTATTGAGCCAATGACAAAGGCAAATACCATACAGTAGTGGTCTGATCTGCTGTGGCAGATCCTGTTTACATTCTTTAATAAATGGTTTGTTTGTTTGTTTTTTAAATACATCTGTTGGTTTAAAGTCTGATTTACCTAAATCCAAACCACAAAGAAGTATTGCAAATTACTTCATGGTAATCAAGTATTTTGAGGCTGAGTGTAGATGTAAGTTGTGTCTAAAAGCATAAATGAATGAATGACCGTTGGGAGTGTCAATATAAGGGTTTAATGAGGTGAATGGTTTTCATTATTTCAGTAGTCACGCTAGTAAATTGCAGAACCCAACAAAAGATAATGCAGTTTATAGGTCATTGGTTCAAGTTCAGCCCATATTCATCATTCAGGGGTCCCTGATCTGTGAAGTAATATTCGCTGCTGCCATTAAAAAATAACCCACCCAAACTGCCTGAAGGCATATTTTAGTGGTTCAGCCTCATTTCCTAGCTTTGATACTTGTTTTTTGTCAAAGCAGTGACTGAGTTCTGTCACAGAGGATCTGTCAGGTGGACTGTACCCACCCTCTGGCTCTGGATAACCCTAAATTTGTATGGCTAAAACCCGTCTCACACTCTGGGTCAGAAATCAATAGGTTAGTCAATTCTCTGCCTTGCTTGTGAGTTAAATGACATTCTGCCCTGTGTTGTAGCAGGGGAATAATTGGCAAACGTTTGTTTTGTTGAGGACAGTACTGCCCTGGTTTTCTAAAAGTTCATTCAATAGTGGACTTGGTTGACTTTTAATATTTTGCATACTCTTTATTATATCTTGACAAGTACAAAATGACTGGCTGGTAAGGGGGTATCTGCTTTGAAGTTCTTAGTTAAGGAACTCTAGAGGCTCCACTGTAGATGTTGCTTTTGCTGTCAAGATATAACTGACCATGCTTGACAGTGAAATACATAGAACTTGACTCTGTACGCTTCTAGAACTGCCTGGGGCATAGCTTCCTTATTGGATAGCTTTGTTATATTGAAAAAACATCCTTTTGAAATGTCTCATGGCTCAAGAGGATACAACATTCCTCTGGTTCAGTGGCTGCAACTGGGATGTCCAGTTGTCTCCTCATACCAGCCATATGTTCATTTCGTGCTGTTTCTAAGCTGCTGAAGATATAGTCACTGGCAAGATGATTAGGACTTGTGGAATATGGAAAAGTTGAAATTTAAAGTCACTAAAACAACTGTCGTGACTCATGACAGGGACATGAATTTATAGAGTACACATGTGAGGACTGTTGAGACATTTTATCTGTGTACCTCCGCAAAGGTGCAGCCCAGCAGATATTTCAGGTTCTCATCTGTTAATCAGTTACTGAAGTTAATTGTAATGACTGTTGCGCTGCCTGACCTTGCAAATGCTCAGCTGTTTTGTAGCTCTGATGGATATGCTGTAGATAATGCAGTGAGACTGAGCCCCATCTTGTCTCTTGATAGTATGTTCCTGAAGTATAGAAATGAAATTTTCTTTGTAGAATCAACACCAGGGATGCAGCAATTTGAGTAAAATATGCTCTTTGCAGCTCTCTGCTGCCTTTTTATGTAAATCATGTTGCTGAGTAGGAAAAAATACAGCTTACAGTTGGACAAAAGAGTGGGGAAAATATATCTATCTGAAAAAAATAAGTATCTTTAGACTAAGTCAGAGTCTCATCTTGCACATTATGAAGGTCGTCATGCACTAGTATTCACAGCAGGTTTCCCCTCCTTCTCTCACCCCCTACACACACTCTCAGTCACTCTTTTTAGTAACAAGTCAGGGCTTGGAAAAGAGTAGTAAGTGGCATTCGTGAATCCAAAATGTAGAGCTGTCCCCATGGTGTTAATGTAAAGTTGGAGAATTACCTCATAGGATCATGGGGCTACTAAAAGGATAAATGTCTTTACTTAACGTACCCGTGAATACTAACCTTAGTGGAGTTTTTCCTTCTGTCCAGTCAGTATAGCCGTATTCAGACAGCATTGATAAAGTTACAGAGCAAGGCCGGTGGGTGAGTAAATAGGCTTGTACACCCTCTAGGTCTTTCTAACTGATGTTCTCTTAGGGAAAAGAACAGCCTTAATGGTTCATTTCCTTGACATTCATCCTTTCTGTGGTGTGTGTTGTCTGATCTGGAGTCCCAAATGAGATGGCATCTATGTGCTTGTTGCAGAAGGAACTAGGAATAGTTCTGATACAGCTGAATATGGGGCTCTGTCCATTACAAGTTAACTTGCTTAAATTGCCGATTTTGTTTGTACTTACCTTTCCTCAATATCTTGCAGAAAATAAAATTGACCAGTTTAAAATGGAAAAATAATAAAATTATACCTTAAAATCCTTTGTACTTTGCTTCCATGTGGTAACTGCATCGGTTATATTTTCCAGGAGGTTTGTGTCCTCAGAAGTAAACTGCACATTTCTTTTGTTCCTTTCCCCAACACACAAAGGCACATGAGGAGTTGAGAGCTGCAGTATTCTTGCATGTTGTATACCTAGGAATAAAACTTCTTTTCAGACAAATACTTATGCAGATCACCAAAGACATTTTTCTGAAGATTTAAATTTGTTCTTTCTGCTCTCTTGTTTTTCCCTTCTTCCAAATGTAGGTTGTCCCAAATGTACTATGTGGCTTATAAATGCAGGCTAATGTGGTTGTGAGCCTTTTCTGCATTCAACAAAAAAGTCTAATTGAAGGTATCCATCCAGGCATTTTCCTAAATATTTACCAAAATGATGGAAGTTTTGGTCATCTACAGCCTTAGAAAAGGATCTTTTTAAAAAGCCCATGAAAAAACAAGGTAGTGATCTAAGCCAAATTAAGTTGGCTAAATGTGAAAGACTATATGCATTATTTAAAAGAAAAGACAATTAAGCAGTGCAGGTTTCAGTTATATTACTCTTGGCAGGTAAGTGGTGTTGCCTTTGCATCACTGAATTGCCTTTTCGCTTGTTCGTGTCATGTTGACTTGTGAGCAACCATATTAACTTCACTTGAAAGTGAACATTTCATTGCTCTCTAAGCCCTGTTTGTGCAAAACATACTTTTAATGAGCATGTACACTTAGCTGTAACAGATTGAAAACAGAAGGACTCTCACAGTAGAAAATTTGTATTTTGAAAGTTTGCCCACTACTATTCTTTGTTTCTGACACTATGGTAAACTAATGCACTGTTAACAGCCCTGGCTTCTGCTTGTGGTTGGGCTTTTTTTCTGTTCTTTGAGGGGGAAGGGAATGACTGTAATTAAGGTGATATACCCATTATATTCACATACAGGAACTGTTAAGTGGGGTACTTTTATCTTCAACTAACATTTAATGTGAATGTTAACTCAAATGTCAAAAGAAATTGAAGTGCAAACGAAGTCATTATTGAAAAGGACTTGAGGAAGCATCAGGCTTGAAAGCACTCCAAGGAGAAATGGAATCCAGTTGATTTTAAAAAGTGGCTTGATGCAGGTAATGTTCCCTGTTAAGCATGGAGGGAAAACAGATTGCCTTTTAAACCAGTTTCCAGTCTGCTTTAGTGTTATGTCTTTTCCATACTACTCTTTCAACTGTATTTTCTCAAAGGATGTATTTCAGCAAGATCACTCTTTCAAGATGGTTTAGAATAAGATAATTTATTGCAGCAAATTTTGACTGAGTGTTTTTTGCTATATAAAACTGTAAAGTGTCCACTTTGTTTTCTCTTTTAAATACAGTGGACAGCAGGTAAAAAGCATATAGCTGCAAGATATGGGACATCAGATCATTACTATGCTTTTCTAGGTGTAACTAAAAGGAGAGGGAGCATATCCTTATTTTGTAGGCAGGCTTGTTCATTATCAGTGTGTGTGTGTGGATTGACTTAATGAAGATGCTAGGAAAGTTGGAATTGGACTATGTGAAAGCTAGAATATCACTTGATTTCATTGCCACAGTGTATTCTGTTAGTTAGGAGATTATTTTCATAGAAAGCTGTATGGGTTTTATGCACTGCTTTCCTGATACCTCATAGCAGTATCGGTACTGATAACAGCCTGATTAACTACATTTGTAGTAACTTTGTAGTGGTCAGAAAGCTAAGGGAGATAATACCACGGAGGGTTAAAGATTGCTTTGTGAAATTGCTTTAAACTGGCAAATAATGGTTTGCTCTCTTTGACATCTGTTAAATAAATGAATACAGATGAATTTAAGTCAACTAAAGGGAATGCTGCTCTGTTAATCAGACTCCTTTTCCCCTTTGCTTACCAAGTACTTCTCAGAGAGACAGTTTGACTACGAACTTTTCCCCCAGTTGCCATGAGATTTTTCTGCATAAGTTTTCATGTAGATAGATGGAATAATTTTCCATATGAATTTTAAGCTTGTATGGGTATTTAACTTGCTTGCAAATCAAAGTACCAAAATAAGCATACTGTATTCTTTACATTGTCACTGGAGGCATGCTGACCTTTCCTGGAGGTGCTGGATTTGAATGCTTCTTGCAGTCTAAAACATACGATATAAAACTCCCTCACTGTGTCTCCAGTCCGGGATTTTTACACTTAGAGCTTTATTGTAGCACTTCTGATCTGCAAGGAAAAGAAGTCAGAATAAGATAAAAGACCTGAAAGGCAAGTCAAATGCCAGGCAGTAGCAGTCCTGCATTGAACAGTCATGCTGCTTGCTGCTGGTGATAGAATCATAGAATAGTTAGAGTTAGAAAGGACCTTAAGATCAACTAGTTCCAACCCCCCTGCCATGGGCAGGGACATCTCCCACTAAACCATGTCACCTGAGGCTCTGTCCAACCCGGCCCTGAACACCCCGAGGGATGGAGCAGTCAAAACTTCCCTGGGCAACCCATTCCAGTGCCTCACCACCCTCACAGTAAAGAACTTATTTCTTATATCCAATCTAAACTTTCCCTGTTTAAGTTTTAACCTGTTACCCCGTGTCCTATCACTACAGTCCCTAATGAAGAGTCCCCCACCTCAGTAGACCTGTATAGTTGCAGAAGACCACTATGGTACAACTGTCGTGCACACAGCACTGTCAACCATCAGCTCATGGTATGTGTTTGACAAGGGGGAAAGGTGAATCTTCTCAGAGTTCTGCTTCTAGCTCTGTTGTCACAGGATTTCACACTGAGGCCATTTTTTGTCAGTGGGCATGCTGTGCATGGATGGTGTGATTCAAGCAGCCGCGCCACATTGCTGGATCCATACTGAGGTGTGACATATTTCAATTCTGAAACATATTGTGTTCATATGATAGTGAATAAGTATTCTGATACTGAGAACCTTACTGTCAGATACAATTAAGTTTTTGCTTGCCACTTACAGTTAAATGACCACCAGATTGAATGGTGCTGAATTAAAATTTGTCTGAAATTGTAGTATGGGTAAGGCCTTTCTGTTTGGGTTTCTTGGCTCTATATTGATACCATATGATGAAGTGTTCTAGCCCCGAAACAAAGCCTGCATGAAGTGGAAATTGTGGTTTCTTGATTTAACTGCAGGAAAGTTAGTCCTCACTCTTCCTTGTGCATCTGAGCCAATACTTCTATTGAAGATGTAATGCATAAGGAGTAATGCATAAAACCCACAAAGTTTTTTAGGAAAATAATCTCCTAATTGGAATGAAGGATATATTCCAGTGAAATTAAGTTAAATTCTTATTTTCAGGTGTTTCAGTTCTGCCTTGCCTTGGCTGAAGAAAATTATAAACTTCCTATTTAGTTGTTTGCTTTTTAGTAAATGACACACTTTAAATATTCTTTCTTACTCCTGCAGGAAAACACAATATTAAGATAGGTGATGTGGTTGTAACACTAAAAGCTGTGAGCTATATGAGGGTGTATACTAATAGGTTGAATTCCTGTGGTGACCAGGATTTACTCTCTCTCTTTGCATAGAGCATGACAAAAGCAATAGGTGTGCAGCAGTGGGCTTTTTAGTGTGTGCGGTGCTGTGGTGAACTGTTGCCTTCTCCTCCCTGTAACCACAGATGCAGTAGCAATCCTCAGGAGGGAAACTGCTACTTATAAAACACCACCCACAGACTGAATTTTCCACACTGCAGAATCTCAGCAGCCTATTATATGTTTCACTAGCTGTCAGGGTATTGACTGTGAAAGTTTATAATGCAAAATTAAAAACTGTATCCTTGTCAAAAAGCTGCAAGTCTATTACAAGGGAAAAGTAGCAGAAGCATAGTAAGATATCCTGGTGATCTGCATGACCTACCCTGGTAGCAGCCACCTTTGTTTTCTGTTGAGGTGCTGTGTAAGTTTGTAGGTCTTCCAGTCAGGCCTAAAGCCCTGCTGAAAAAGCAGGGATCTCCTCAAAGAAGAAGAAAAGTCAAGAGCATTTTTCTTGACTCATAGGGTCTTGGCTTCAGGGTGGCTGTTTCCTTTTGCCTGGTTCTGCAGTGTAACCTGGGGCTTCTTGTGCTGCTGAGGCTGATTCACAAGAAGTGTCAACAACTCATCCTTGCCCACGAACCAGACAATAAGCACTGATCAAAATGAGCCCAGTCAAAAGCATTACTGTGTAGAACTCACCTTAGATTTTTCATGTTGGCTGTGGGCAGCAGGGGTGTTTGTTTTAAGACTGAGTAAGAAAACCTTCAAACTGTGCCTTTGGGACTTGAGTGGGATGAACCCACAAGGTGGTAGGAGAGTGGTGGAAGAGTGAGTTGTTCTTGGTTCCCCATCTGCTGCTGGGTCTCTTGGTTTCAGTAATGAGAGGAAATCCGTTTTCAGTACTCCCACATGATGGTTCCTGTGTTGCTGTGGCAGCAAAGCAGGGTGAGAGTTGGCTGCTGAAACAGGCACATGAGGGGTTCTGCAGTGAAAAATGAAGGCAGTGATTAGTGCGTCACCAGATTCCTGCTTGTTCTCACAAAGTGGCTGTCATCCTCGGCCCACTCACCCCTCTGTGAGCCCTCTGGAGCTAGCTATGAATAAGAGTCATTGTGAGCATTCCTGCCAGGGAGGCAGTCTCCCCTTCAGCACAATGGAGAAATATTTCCATGTGGCCACCACGCAGTTCACAGAATTTCAAGCCCTTACGAATTGCTTTTATTAAAAATTAAGGGGGGGGAAGGTTAATAAAAAATCTGTTTCCCTGAAGTTACCTGTTTTTCTGTTGGTCCTGTGGGTCATACTGTAGAATCTGTGTCACACTTCCCTGGAGGAGCAATGTAGGAAAGAGCATGTTGGCTAGACATGTCAGGCTCCTTGGTGTGAGGAGTGTCTAGAACTGGGAAACTTCTCCCATGTATGCCTGTAGTCTGTTCCCTCAAACCCCAGGAGAGCTTGTCATCTTTTTTCCATGTAAAACTTCCAGTCACCTTCCTACCTGACTGGGCAGAACCCAGGCTGGGAACTGGAAGTGTCTGGTCACTTGGTGAAATTCACAGCTGTTTTTCCTATATTAAAACTACAGTTAAAGTGGTATTCTTGGAATTAAGCTTCACACACAACAGATGATTTAGATTTTTTACGTATTTTATAAAGATCAACTTCTGTAAAGAAGGGACTCTGCTTGCTAGGCATGAATTGTAAATATGAATGCAGTATTTTTCAGACCAGATATGAGTAAGAATAATTTTAAACATCCTTTTTTCTGTTTGGGGTTTTTAAGCTCTTTTAAATCTCCCTTTTAAACTATGTATTTAATGTGTATATTTTGTTTAAAAGCACAGGTTGATTAGAGCTTCAGACTATAGTGTATAAGGCTTGAGTTACATCTTGGTTTGTTAATAAGCTGTCCTAAGAGTGCTTTTGAATATCTCAAAAAAGCCATTATAGCAAAAGCCAGAAGAATGCAGATAAAGCCTAGGAGTTTATAAAATTTACATATGATAGGCAATGGTACTCACACTTCTAATGCCATTGGCCTTGGTGCTGTTGTCCGTGTTCTTGCACCTTAAAAGCTTACTTTTCTGGGTACTCAGTTAAGGATGTTCTGGCAGCTGGACATGAGTAGTGTGTAGAACCAAACTGCCTGGTAAACACTAACTGTATTCTGTGTTGCCTCTGGCACTTCATAATAAAATTGGATTAGTGTTAAGAACGAAGTACTTTCTTTTTGTACTAACTTTGAATAATTCAGGACTAGTTTGTTAGACATACACAGGCAGAGCATTCAAAAACAAGAGCCTAAACTTAACACTCTGTATTACTTGCCTTTTTCACAGAGGTATGCTGGTGACATAGGAGCATGAATCCCTATAGCCTCTGGAATCCTGCAGGTCTATAAAGACTGCTCAGAAAGCTTCAATTTCTGGACTTGCTAAAGCTTGCAGTTTCTCAGGTAAACAAGTAAACAAGCTTTAGCCTGCAAGTGAGTGTCCTACAGTTACTCATTGCAGCACCAGTGAGCCTTTTATGTAAGACTTCAGTGGGAAATTTCTGTGTAAAAGCTAGCAAATATCTTACTGGCAATGAGGAACATAATTAAACTACTAAAAAAAACCCAAACATTATCTCTAATCATGTAACATCCGAAAAGCACCAAGATTTTTGGAGTTAAGGCAGCATAGAAAAAGCACCTATGACACACCATTTGCATTTAAGCATGCCATTTTTACTCATTTCACTTCATATATTGCTTCATATGTGTTTCAAAAATGTATCTGTGTCTTTCACCACTGTTCATTGCTGCAAGTGACAAAATCTATTTTATTTGACCCCCTCCTCCCATAAAACAACATTCAGATCATCTTCTAGCACTTACTTAGCTGCTTAACCTCTGATTTACTGAAGTGTTTGTGAAAGCCATGCTAGTGTTAGATGCCTTTCTCATTGCAAGATAAGACCAGAGCAAGTTGCAAAGTGCAGCGAGTGTCCCAGATGCTGAGAGGATCACACAAGCCAAGTCAAAGGTCCAGGGCGAGAGGGTTCCACCACGTGCCTTGCAGTTCTGGCTGGGGTGGGACACAGATGGATTGCAACTATTCTGGGTTTCATCTTGTGGAAAACAAGCTGGAGAAGCTGGAGAGGATGGCATATTCCTAGGTCTCCTCTCAGCTTAGGACTGGCACTGGGATCTGTTGAAGCAGTGCCTACAGAGCCAAAATCCAGGAAATTTCCTTAAGCCCTATAATAGGAGACGGGGCATGCTGTTCAGTATACCTTCCCCTCACCCCTGATACCCTGCCGCTGGTTTTGATGCTTGCATGATGTGAAGTTAGTGCTTGTATGAGTCACTGTTCCTCTGGGGGAAGGAAGGAGGGAGAGAGAAAGAGGGGATGTGATTTTCCTGCAGTCCATGAGCAGCATCAGAGCACAATGTGTGGGTAGGGAAGTGTTTGCATCTCTTGCAGCTTGTCTTAGCTGCTGTGGAGGGAGAAGACAGAGCCTTGGATTAATTATTTTTCTCCCCTTTCCACCTGGCTTCCTTACCAGCTAGCTGACAGCCCTGAGATAGTGTGGTGAGGCAAGATGCCAAAGTGGCCCAGTGGGCAGGAGTGTATGCCAGCTGTGGAGCTTCCCTGTTCTACTGCCTGCCTCCACCAGAGCACAGCTGCCTGCAGCCCTTGGACCGCAGTGCCTTGGGGTGCAGCAGTGATGTAGTCCTGTGCAAATCAAAGAGAGCAGCCTGAAATACTCAGCTTCTTATTTTATGTCCCAGCACTCCCACATCCAGGGGGACATGATACTTTTCGTGTACAAACCCCACATGTGTAGGAGGATCTTAAACTTGAACAGCCAGCTGCTGTCTTAAATAAAACGTAGCAAATGATCTCAAAGAGTAAGGGGAAATAGGAGTCAAAAGGCCAAGGTGTTCTGGCCCAGAGCAGATGTTGGCAGTATCTGGGGTGGACGTGCTGGGAGAGGAGTGAATTTTGCATGATGTCAGTGAAGTGTGTGGGTCCAGCGATGGGGGAGGGGGTAGCCCCCCCAGCAGAGCACTAAGGAAGCCCAGCTGCTCTTTGCTGTCTGTGGGAACATAGCTTGTGCTGCCTCTGCTGCTTTACACCTCCATTCTGGAGAGCTTGGCAGGTAAGGAAAGTGGAGAGGTGGGTGTATCAGTGAGCAGGGCCTGTGGCATTGTCTAAGCCTCATTCTCTCACCACTGCACAAAGGAAAAATTTTTGCTGCATCTTGCTTCTCCTAATACTTTTGGATCCTTTTTAAGGCAAGTACAAGCAAATTGCAGCAGTCAGTCTAGAGCTGCTGGGAATTACTGGAATGTGATAAGGACTCATAAAGGAAGGAGAGCCCAACATTCAGGGAGAAAACCCTTGGGTTTTTAAAATACTCCAGCAAGACAGAGGGATAGCATCTACAAACCTATGACTTTTCCATAAGCATCTCTCCTTGTTCTTGTTTATTTGTTGCAGTGGATGGAGATTGTCCACCTCTCCCTGTGTCTTCCTGTCAGCTTTGTACATACTCAAGCTGCCAGAGATGGCAGGTAATGAGATGGACTCTCAGCTGTGTTAGGTGTCACTGCCTGTTGAGCACATCCCTTTACTGCTCACCCCAAAGGCCTTTTTTTACAAGGATACATTCACTCACCTGTTTTTATCTAATAGAAGGTGAAAGTCCCACTGAACACAAAGCCTTGTGTAGATTCGTTGCAAGCTAACAAATTATTAGAATAAATCTATTCATAGGCTTTAATTTAACTCATGTAAAAGCTAGATACTACTCTATTATATTTCCATCTTCCACTATTGCACTGTTATTCTTTGAGTTCAGAGCTTGTTTTCATGCACAGAGTCTGTAAGTATCAGTTTCTTAAGAATCCCAAACCAAGAAGCAACTCAACTGACATCTCAATAGATTTCTTTCATTATTCAGCAGTGGTTTTTATCCTTTTTGCTTTTATGAATCCTATTAAAAAATATGGAAACATCCAGTAACAGCAAAAATGCCAGTACAACACTGGTAAGCCTCATGGCTTGCTTTTTTAAGGCTTATTGTTTTTCAGGTGTCATTTGTGAATCTTTAATCTGTAGATTCAGGGACCTTGTACAGAACCTGAAAAACACTGCCATGAAAAACAAATAGATGAGTAGGTGATAGCTTCCCTTGAGGTCAAGTACCCATCTGCTGACTGTTACAATTGAGTGATACGCAAGAGTAATTAGGGCTGCCCACACAAAATGAGAGGAAGATGAGTTCTTGTGAGTCTGCTAGACCCTTAGTTTTCTCACCCTAGATGTAGGAGCTCCAGGACTCTGGTGTACCAAGGGGCCTTCTTGCTGCTAGACCTTCGTGATCTTACCACATTCCAGATACTCAAAAGATGTGCAACATAATTCTGTGGGCTTCTTTTAACTTTGGATTTAATTTGGTAACTTCACAACTGAGCTGCTGCACTTGCTGGAAGCAGTGTGCCTGCTGTCACTGTAGTAAGCAAACTAAAAAGGATACTTTTTTCAAGGGGACTCTTGGGCATCAAAGTAGTGAGGGTTGCAATGAAGCTGTTGAAAAATGAGCAGTCTTAATTTAAAAAGCAGTTTCAAATTTTGATGCACTTTGTAGGATGAACTTCTGAAACCTGTTTTTTCTCTGCAGATTGGCAGAACCTCATGTGAAGCTTGAGACAGGTTATATCAAGCTTTTGCAGAGAGAGACAGAAATAAAATAGATGTGTTGTTTTTTCTTTTAACGGTGGCAGGTCTGGTCTTTAAGCATATTTGGTATAATATGCTATCACTACTTAGATAAAATGAAGCTAAAGACATATTGCTCTAGAGTAAATGCATTTATTTTGGGTTTTTAAACTTAAAATCACTTGATTAAATTTATCTCTAGCAGAGCTTTCTCCTTCTGCTTTTAAACAAATGTGTATTATTGAGTGATGGAGTCTTGAAGTAGGAGGACAGCAGGGCAAAGGTACCTGAATATGAAGCAAGGTGTTTGATAAACATCTCTGAAAATTCATAGCTGAGGTACAGTACACATCAAAGTTACATCAGCAGAAGCTCATCAGGCCAAAGAGGTGGTTTTAAGCCAAATGAGACTTCAGCACAAGAGTGGAAAATAAGCCAGACCATGATTCCTGGGTGAGACCATCAGCCTTGAGTACCTTCTTAAACTGATTGTGCCAGGAACCTAGGCCAGGGAGATGCTCTGCAACTGCACTGCCTGCCAGGGAGTCTTGGAGCACAGCTGCCTTTCACAGACCCCTTCCTTATGCCTCTGGTGTAGCCTAGGCAGCAGAAACAAGAGAACTGTCAAGGGCAAAGCCACATCTTCAGAGTCCAGGCCTTGTTACAGCTGATTTCTGGCAGTCCCCAAGGCACTTTGCCAGGAAATCCCTCTAATTTGCAGCGAAGGATAGGCATGGTGCAAAACTAGCTTATGGCCCGCAAAGCCATCTGCTCCTACCATTCTCTGTGTTGACGGAAAGTTTAGCACTGTATCCCTAAGTGAATCATGAAATCTCACCCATTATGCTTCACAGGTACCTATTTGCTTTTCAAAAAGTCCTTTTTACCAAGAGAGTTGGAACAGTAGCTCTAGGAAATATGTTTGCTGAGTTCCTATCTGAAAAGAGATATTAAGGAATTCCACCAACCTCGCTGCAGTTTGTTAAATGAATTTCAAAAGCAGAATCCAAAGTACACAACAATGTTTTATATGTATCATCCTCATTTAAAAGGATACAAAATGTATTTTTCTTGGCTTTGGTACTCAGATAACCTAAGAACCACCAGGTTTTAAATGAATACGTATACACTGTGAGTGTCTGTACTTAGCCAGGTGATTACCTTGCATTTTATGTGCTGTTCATGATCCGAAGGATTTTGTGCTCTATGTGAATATAACCACAAAATAATTCCAGTCTAAGTTTAATATGCATTTAATGACTAGAAAGATAAAGTTCAAATACTTAAGGTTGTTTCATTCACATTAACTGTTAATGGTTATTACTTGTCACTCTTTTTCTTTATTTAACTACCCACCGAGGTGGGAGCATCTGATGAATGGTCCAAAGCCAAAGTTAAAATCCTTCTTGCTTACATTGAACGTCTTGGCATTGGTGTAACAGCTTTTTCTGGGAGAAACTTGAAGTCTGCAGATACACTATTTGACATTGACAGTAAGGCGATTTTGTTTTCGCTGCATCCACGTGTATATGGGTAGAGGATGTTAATGTTGTAGCTGTAGAATCAGAGCTGTCACTCGTTCACTGTCCTGCATTAGCTGATACTGTACTAGATCAGCGGACCCAAAGTCCTTTTCTCTTTGTAAGCATCTAAGGCAACTCAGGTGATTGTCAATAATCTTTGAGGGGGTAGACAGTCAGTTCCTACTGGGTGAGTGCTGCTGGATTTCCTAACCTTTTTATGTTGCAAGCTCTTTAAAACTGTGCATATTGCGCTCTGCCAGCTGATGGCTAGAAGCCTGTCTTGTGCTAGTACTGTAGCACAAGGCTGCCTGGGAATTCGGGTTGGCTTTGAGCAATAATAGCAGTCTGCTGTCCTTTTACTCTTCCCTTAAGTAATTCTGTAACCTCAAGAGAACAAGTGGCCACTTGGGTTATTAGACCAGTTGTTGAAATAAATACATCAGCTTTCTTGTAAAACTGCTTGCTGTGGGATGTGTGTTTATGTACATACACATCCACTGGGTTATGTGTTTAGTTTTTTTTCCCAGGGCTTAATGTGAAGAGAGAGAAAAAAAAATGAAGTGCAATTTTGATTTAGAACATATGCTCAGCAAAGCAGGAAGAATACCGTATTTTTCTATTTTGGAGTGTTAATTTCCCAAATCCCAGCACATGTTGAAGTTATCTGAACTTTTAAATTAGGTGTATAGCACTTCAGAGAAATGGACGTCAAAGTAATATGTAACATGAAATGTTACTGAATATATTGCTAAAAACTGGTATTTGCAGATTTCCTAAAGCTGTTAAATTTCAGAAGATGAGGATTCTGTGTGTTTATTTTACATATTTACAAGGTGGTTAGCACTCCTGTAGTTCTCACTGGAATTGTATTTGTGACTAAATATGGTAGAACAGGTTTTAAATGTATGCAGCTGGCTCCTTCAAAATTTTGGCTAACTGTTGTATACTGTTATTTTCCTTAGCAGTTCCCTTTCTCAGTGTGAGAACAGAATTAATTGCAAACAAAAGATGATACGGAAAAAAAGGGAACATTTCTGTATGTTTTCTTAATTTTCTGTGAGAAAGACTAGACTGATGATGTGAGGTTTTGTAAAATAATTGCACTGTTTTCCCAAGAATTCCAGGCTAAGATTGTTTTAATTTCATATACCTTGGGCTTTGTTTGCTTGGCCACCTAGAGGCATTCTGCCTCTGAAAGGTGGTAGGAGCAAATCTGCTTAATGCTTCTCGAGTTCAATACCAAAAAAATCACAGGCAATTTCTTAGAGTTACTGCACGCTTACAGTTGGATTAGAGCAACGTAGAAAAGGTAAAATGTCTTAGCAAGGGTCATTTTTGTACTGTTAAACAGTGTCATAGCAAGAGTACAAGAGGAATAATTCTTCTAAAGATTGAGACTACATAAATGCAGATTTTTATCTCAGTTTTGCACAAAGTGATATCAGCCAAACTTTTCCAGACTGTGTGAAAGAAGGTGGTACCAAGTAGTGTAGAAACTATTAATGCAAACTACTTCTCACCATATACTTCCCCATCCAGTTTATATCCTCCTCTTGCTATAGGGAAGGGACAAAATGACACAGAATGAGAGTGAGTTGAGAATTCACTGTTCCCTGACTGAAGTCAGCTTCAGGCACTGAGAAGATGGGTGGCATGGTTTAATGTGAGGTGTCCCTGCCCATGGCAGGAGGGTTGGAATTAGGTGATCTTAAGGTCCCTTCCAACCCTAACTATTCTATGATTCTATGATTTCATATCCCTGCATGAAATACATAGTTTCTTAACATCAAGAAAGTACCCCTAAAGCAGCTTCTTAGAATAGGTTTCAGGACAGTGATATGGACTGATAGTGCCGAGGAAACTTTTTAAGTAAATGCTATAACTTCTAGTGGGATTAGCTGTACCTTGTATTTTCAGTTTAGTTTAGCACACATACATGTGTGCAAGTATGCATAACATCCATGAACCCTTCATCTGCTAACCTTATGTTCATCTTAGATAGAAAATAGAGCATATTTTACCCTTTCAGAAGTTGATTATTCAGTTTGTACTTTTTCCTTTGCTTCCCAGCAAATTCCTCCAGCACATCTTGTTAATGCAGCTTCTGTATATATGTTTAGCATCTGTATGATATTGTTGTTTAGAAATGCCTTCCTTCTGTCTCCCCTTCAAACACTGCTCATATGCAGTAGTTTACTTTCCAAACATACAGCTATTTGTTTAAAGCAGTATAATAATTTAAAATGCTTGCTTAATGCATAGACTAAATGGCCTACAAAATATTCATGTTGCTGTCTGTGCCAAGGAAACAGAGCATGCTGCTGGAATGTTTTCAGTTCTATGTATCTGCTTGTTAATGGGAAAGTGGACGTAGTTGTTAAACTAAAAATGCCAGCAGCCTGTCATGATAGCGTTACTTTTAAACAGATGTGTGTTTTGCCGCATGAGCATAGAAACAGAAGAGATAAAATGGCAGAATTTGAGGGATTTTGTGCTGTGTGAGAGAGCTTGAGCAGGGTGATGTTTACAGCTGTAAATATCTCAGATGGGTTTATGGTGGAGTATAACCAATAACCCGTTTCTGTTGTCAGATGGGCAAACTAGTAAGTAATAGGGGTGTTTTTAAGAATCCTCTACTCTCTGACTGGACTTAGGTAGGCCACATGTGAAGGGTAAAATGCTTAATATCAAATGTACTTAATTTGAAGATATTTAATGTTACATGGGATTTTTGTTTTAGCACAGTGATACAAAATATACTGTAATCACAATACCAGTGCAATTTGCACTTAGCAAATAGGAAATACAGCAATGGCAATAACAGTTCAGTCACAATCACCAATGTGTGATACCTGTTGCTGGTCTCTGTAATATGTTCACCATCACAATGCTGGACATCACCAGTCACCAAGAAGAAATATGTGGGTTGAAACCAGCTGAAGCTCTTTGCTGTCTTCAAATTTACTTGTATCTGTTGTTAGTTTTTCAGGTTTTATACTTTGTGCCAGGCTGAGCCATGCATATGCCCTATCCCCATGGTGGTCTGGGAGACATTATCTCTCTTTTAGTGAACCTGGGAGAAAGATTTGATCCACTCACCTGTGGTATAGTCGGTTGATCCAGTAGCTGTCAGAGGAACTCATGTTCATGTAAAACCAAGGCCAATCTTGAGTCCCATTTGTATTGAGATGAAGTCAGCCCAGTTTGCAGCAGCTGTGTTTAGTCACACCCTGCATTATTCCCAGAGCTTCAGGGCATGTCACCCTTGCCTGTCTCCTTTCAGCCTTCTTCCATCATTTATTGGCCAATCAGAGCATTTTACATTGAAATTTATCTCTAAAGAGAACAGGTAATTCACCTGTTTGTTTGATCAGCCGTTTCTGCTGTGGTTCGTTGATTTTCAACGTTTTGATTTGTGAGCCGCAAGAGCCTCCTCTAGCAGAGTGCTGTCCCCTTCAGGCCCCCCTTAGGCAGGCAGTCTCACAGCCTAAATGAACATGCTTCACCAAGTCAAGTTTCAAACATGCCCAAAGCCTGGACCATGGACCTGTAAGTTGAAAACCCTCCTAGCTGCAGTGCTGGGAGACTGCAGAACTGTAGTGGACTCTTAACAAGTGCAATCAGAGCTGCAGGTGACCAAGAAACACAAAGGTATGTTCCAGTGCTCTTCTGGTAAGAGAAAGCAATATAGGCTGGATGAGCAGTGTATCAAAACTCTGGTCATTGTTGCTTTGTGGTTTTTAGATAAAATGAGTCTGCAAGAAAGATACATGTTGCAAGTGCAACTGTAAATGTACTTTCCAATCATGATTGTGAATTTGTGAAAGAGCTAATAACTTTGATTTACGTAATTGACTTCCAGTGTAGGGGAATAGAAAGTAGTATTTTAAAATTCACAGTTTTAGTCTGATTAGAAATTTTTCTAATGAAATCCTAGCAGCCCTAAAGTTAATCCTCTTACAGGAATTAAGATCACCATGCTGTTACAATAACTTAAACTGAAGCAAGTTTTGGTTGCTGAGTCAGTTGTTATGCTTTGCATATATATGCAGTCATCTCAGCTGAAATACAAACAGTGCAGCAGCCTGGTTAAAAATATTAATTGAAAAATTGTCTTGGATGAGAAGACTTCTGTGTTACTGATACTGGATGAAGGGCTAAACTGGGGCTAATGACAAATGGCCCTGTGTCAAGCTGGGGATGTTTCACAGGATGGAGGGAACTGTATGGGCCCTATTTTGTTTGTAGTCTTCATTAATTTTCAAGAAGAAGGCTTAGATCAGAGATTAATTTTTTTATTAGCTATTTCAAATAAGGAAATGTGAACATTGTTTTGAGCAAAAAAAAATCTCAGGAACTTGGAAATACACTGAAAAATTTTTGGAGGATACAAAAGTTTCAGTATAGACAAGTTGGGGGTAATTAATCCTTGGCTGCAGTGAGGAGAAAACAGAAGCAACAGCAGCTGGCATGTTAATGAAAGCACTCTTTTTAGGGTTAGGAGGAACAAGCAGTAACCTACCTCCACCCAGACAGAAATATCAGCTGTGCCTGTAGAGATTTGTGGGTGTTCAGGAGCGGCTGTAAACCCTGTATAGTGCCCGTGTGAAAGTCCTCACTACTCCAAATCAAGCTCTTCCCTTTGGCATTGTCACAAGCATCCTGTCCTTAAGGAGCCAGGTACCATTTTGCAGTGGTAGGGGTACCACAGCCAGGAAGTTATTTGGGACTAACACAAAATAAAGGTTTCCTGCAATGTACACATCAAATACTGACCTAAAGCTTGTCTTAAGTCGGGAGTGGCACAGGCAGCCTTCCAGAGTGACCACAGGCAGCCTTCCAGAGTGACCATGGGGTGCAGTTACTTGAGAAGGTCTCTCAGGGTGTGTTTCAGTGGTACAACTGTGCAGACCTAATTGCCCATGAACTGGCAGGCGTGGAACCATTCCTGCTTTTTCCTCCACCAGTGTTGTGCTTGGCCAGAAGACTTCATGCCTCTCTGTCACCATGCCTGTCCATTCTGCTGATGTTGTCACTTAAAGCCATGTTGCTTCAGCAGCTCAACCTGATAACCTGGGGACAAGCCTTCTGTTTGGTTACACTGGTGCTGTGCTGGGTTAGTAAATGGAGCTGACACAGTGAGAGGTCCAAGGAGCAGCAGAGCAGCAGAGGAGACAGAGTAGAAGTCTTCAGGCCAGGCCATGGAGGGGGGAACGGAGGGGATGTGCCTGTTTTTTTTCCCTGGAGTAACTGAGCAGCAGTGCTGAGCTCCTCATCACCTTGCACAAATCTGCTCGGGCAGGTTGCTGAGAAGAATGGGGTTGTTCCCATGCATAGCTTCACCTAGGCTTAATTTTCCTGTCTGCCAGTTGGGGATAACCTCTTCAAGGAGTGAAGTGAATATAAATTGGTTGTTTAGTTATTTGAAAAAAAAAAAAAGGTCATGCAAGTGCTTGGATAAAATTTTAACACAAGAATTTGCCTCTGTATTAGCTTTTGCTGATGGAGTACTGAGATGAAAGTGGAAATCTGCCCTGCAGACTGCAGTGGGAATGTAGAAGAGTCACTTGAGTTGGGTTTGTTTGAACTGCTACAGTGGTTTGTTTATAAAATAAAAGACAAACAACTCGAATAAAAGTACACTCTTCCAAAGGGATATTTAGCTTTGCTTTCACAACAGGTTTTGGAAATAAGTAAAGCTTAAACCTAACGCTAAAGCTGACTGGAAATAAGCAAAAAGAACTGCTTATCTCCTCCTGCCCCATTACACATGCGCTGGTTCACTTAGACATAGAATACAGCTGCTTTAAATTGTTTTCATCAGATGCATACTGTTAATAATAGAGTTAGGAAAAAGATGTTCCAAGAAAATGTAACACATCCATTCATGGTTAAGCAAATCCAGGCTTTCCCTTTCTGCCCTCCCCCAGGTTGGATTGGTAATGCAGTAGGTATAAAGTTGGCTTAAAATCCCTGCAAGCTGTTCAGCAGCTGAGCTCATGCGTTGTTATCCTCAGAGCTGATGTTGCAAAATCAGCAGTGGTCTTGTTTGAGTCAGTGGAGAACTCAAATGCTCAGCAACTGAAAAATATCAGTGCATTAACTTTTCATTCCGTATTGATCTCCAGACAGAGTTTCAAAGGACTCTCTTAGGGGAAAAAAAGAGAGTTTTAAGCTGGGATTACATTTTCATGTTTTGCAAAGAATGCATTATGTGTGTGGCAAGCTAAAGCTTTGAAAGTCAACTTCCATCTGTATCCATGACAGTATTTTATATAATTCGATGTCTAAAAGACAAGGTTTGGAAATGAAATTAGTTTACGTCATGCACAGTTCCTGTAGAGATCAAAGGCAGACCTGTTAATGCAACTATTGCTATTCATGAGTTTCATAGCCGTGTGAGTTTCAAGTTAATTATAAATGCTTGTTTAATCACTTAACAATAGGGTATCGGAGTCTCATATGGGCATTGTGCATATAGCTCTCACTTTTTTAAATTAAAGCAAATTCCTACCTTTTTTTTTCCCTAAGAAATTAATTTTGGTGGTACTGCTCCAGGCTCTCACAGGTTGGGATACACAAATCCTCTTTTAAATGTTAGACAGCTGTGTGATGGATATCTTTATTTTATTATCCTTTCTCTGCCCCTCCCTCCCCCTTGAGCACATGGTTGTTTAGTAGCCTGGTTGTCACTGGACATAGCATAAATCGCTCTATTTTTTATATTGAAGTTCCTTTTGTATGCATTATTACTAGCAGATACTTTAAGATTAACTAATGTGTTTATCATTTGAGTTTTCAAATGCTTTGTTTAATAGATTTTAGACCTGAAGAGGCAAGTAGGCCACCTGTCTGACCTTCATATCACAGACCACTGTGCTTTAATATTATGGATTGAGTCTAATTATTTTAGTTAAGAGAAACCATTTCTGTCCCATGGAAATGAAATTTGTGCACACTAGAGGAACCAGACACAGTGCCAACAATGCCTGAGGCACTTGCAGTGGCAAGGAATGTTAGATGAGAAATGCAGACAAATCAACCTGTGCTTCAGAGGAGGAAAAAAAGCCTTATGTACCACCCCAGAGCATCGCAGATGGGCTTCTCTGCACCAGCTCAGAGGCTGGACTATGCAGCTCCCATTGCATGAGTTCATACTGTTTCTGAGGAAAAGCAAGGGATAGGAATAGAAGAAGAGCTCAGAAATCAGAGTCAGTTGTACATTTGGGGAAAAATGTACTTGAGGTGTGAGAGTTAATTATAGTCATCCCATAACAAGTGCTCAGAGTGTGCAGACAGAGTGTATCAGGACAGTACTGACAGTCTTCCCCGTGACCTGTAAAGCAGAAAAGTGTTTAGCAAATTCAGATTGCAGTGCTAAAAAATCAGAAGCACTACAGACAACCATTCGGGCTATCTTCATAAATGTTCTGGAATCAAACATGAAGTCTCTTAACTCCAGAATTAAACATTAATTGTAAGCCTTAATTAAGCACTTAAAATTAGAACTATTAAAAAAAATAAAATCTTCCCACTATCTGTCAGCACAAATGAGTCTGCTATCTCTCGAGCTGTTCTCTTGTTGCTGAGAAATGACACCTGAATTTGATTAAGTTCAGTGTATAGCTTTTGGGTCATACTGTACCTCTGTCAACAAGACTAAAGCTGACCTGGTTTTGGCAGTTTCCCTGTTTCACACAATCATCCAGCCCTCTCTTTCAATAGATGAAGAGGTCAGCTTCTTCAGATGGCTGGTCCCAAGGCTACTTCCCTGTACCCTAGATTTTTATGTGGCTCTTCTCTGAACCCCTCCACTTTGTATATCCTTCAGGTGTGGGCCTGAGAACCAAGCCCTGTTGTGTGGTCCTTACTACAGTTCTGACCAGTGCTGTGGACAGAAGTAAGGATCTTTCTGCTTGATGCCAGGGACTGCAGCAGCCCTAGTATAACCTCAGGAATCACTGAACAGGCAATGAGTGGAAGCAGACCTTCCAAATCCTACCCTCTGCATTGTTGGGTTCCCTGGAAACCAGTGGCAGATGCTCACCCAGTTGAAGGCTTGGTCTTCTGTGGTGAAGGGGAAGGCTGTGTAGTACCACTGGTTTGTCCTGTTTCCTGTGGGCCAGAGCCTGTTCTGAGCAAGGGATGTCATTGTCTTTGTTGTGAGTATTCTACAAGCACACATAGTCTGCTATTTAAGATGGTATTAGTGAACTTACTTTTCAGGTGCCGACATCAGTGAAGATCAGACCGTGCTTCTAGAGGGATTTTGTGTATATTTCCTTTTTCTTCATACAAACTTACTCTGCTGCTGTTTTGAAGCATGGTTGTCAGTAGAGCCTTCTTGATACAGTACATTACAAAGATATGACAATATATAAATGCTTGAGTTGGCATCTGTGGCTGGGGGGAAACACTCCTTTTTCTAGGAAAATGTTTTCCTTTAGATAAATGAAAATTCTATTGTTTGGCTGAGGAGTGACCTTGCACTTGGGCAAAAGGTCAGGAGGCAGAAACGCTTATCCATTTGGCACATAGGATTCAAAACCAGGCAAGTTGCCAGTAAGCTCAATCAGAGCAGAGGATGCAATTTTAAATAAAGTTCATAATGGTATTTTTTAAATTAACAGGAAGTTTTCTTTCTCTAATTAAAACCTAGATAATTTAAATATCTCTTGCTTTGGTAATATCCTGACATTGTCCATGGATAGGGGACCCTCAGAGGAAACGATAAGTGATAAAGGCTGCCTGTGTCAGCCTGTTCCCAAAAGAGATCATCTGTCCAGCAGATATCAGTGGGAGTCTGCCTGACAGGAGTGTATGCACACCAAATTGCAGGATTGGCATCTAAAGATTATAATCTTTTACTTCCAATCTGTGTCATAACTTTTCTCTGTTTATTTCAGTATTTGAGATCTGACAGTGTGCCATCACTCAGATAGATTAGGAGTTTTCTTTCTATGTAACATTATATAGAATGTTACATAAAATTTTACAAAGAATGGGGGCTTTGTGTGTGCTTTTGATTATTTTTAAAAACCAAAACTGGTGCTTTTCACTTTTCAGAAGTTTGGTTATAGACGACAGCACTGATTATACCAGTTCTGAAAGTAGCCATTCCCAAACTGGGAGTACGCAGCAATTTAAAGAGGGGTTGCAACTGCAGAAACAGTTGTCTTAAGGTTACTTGTATTTCAGAGGAGGCAGTATGGTTCATAAAGCAGATGGCACTGGAAGGATTGCTCAGAGAAAGTTTAGATTTAGCAAAATCTCAAAAATCAGATTAAGAAGACAGATGGGGTTCTGGATTGGAATGCTAACATGCTAGGGCTTTTTTTGCCTTTTTCTATTTCACTTTCCCAAATTATAACCTTGGAGATGCTGGGATTTTTTTATACAGCTGACAATAAATTTAGTACTAGAAAACTGGGAGGGAGTTATACTTCAGCAGCTGTTTTCACTGTAACTAGTAGGGTTTTTTTGCACTCATTTGAACAAGATGCAGTTGCTGAAAGAAGACAAAGGATTATAAATGTGAGAAGAGAAATTTAGGCTGGACTTGCTTGAGCATATACATACAGCAACCTTGTCCTCTTTGTGGATTGTAACCCTGTATTTGCTGTTTTCCTGCTAATCTCCTTTTCCCACTTCGATTTGGCATTCTTGAAGTGGAGTTGCAGGGTTTCCCAGATGGCTTGCACTATTTAACCATTGTGTGGCCCATTCCTAGCAGTGCTTTTATACAGGGACATAGAGTCTTTTTGCCCATCCAGACAGGATATCTTTGCTTGTAGTTTATCTCCTGGAAATGAACAGTTAACATTAAGTAGCTCTTGCTTTGAACAGGAAACATTCCTGTAGGAATATTACAGGGCATGCACTAGTAGTACAAGCAAATTATTCTGGCTTTACCTGTGCCCTGCAAGCGAACAGGGAGTCGTGTGCCAGAGCCCAGGTCTGAAAGGGTCACATTCATAGCACAGTGGTCAGGAGCCAGGTCTGCTACATAGGGGCTATTGGCTCAGGCATAGCCTGTCCTGTCTGGGGGGTGAGATCACAGCTGCCCTGGGTGAATTCATCAGCCTGGGGCCTGTCACCTCAGCCATCTCTGCTTTGATCTGCAGGGAGGAAACATCAGCACTGTGCACCATTATGTCCCCTTCCTTCCTCCAGAAATTCACTAGCAGCACACAGCAAAGTTCCTTCAGATCTTAGTAACTGAATATTCCTGCTGTACTCAATAATAGAGAGAAAACAGTATCACAAATCTGTGGAAGAATGAAGCATGCTTCATGTTAGCAGTTCGTGTTCTCAGAGTTTACCTTCTACAGTGCTTTTGGTTTCCTGTCTCCATCGTGTTCCCCACTAACTGCAGATGTTCTTCCTTCTCAGAATCCATGTGTCTTTAATTCTGGCAGGCTGTTTGCTGTGGTAGGCTGTAAAACTCCAGAATAATGTATCTGCTTTATTCCCACTGTTTTACTGAAAGTACAGACTAAAATGTTTGCCAGATATTTTAAAGACTGTATTCTGTAGCTAATAATGAGTCTTCTAGGCAGCTTTTTATAATTAAATACTTCTTTTATTATACCTGATGCTTCGGTCTAAGACCTCCCTATTAATTTGAGGTCAGAGTGATTTTCATCACTTGCTGTCTTTCCTCTGCTCTCTTCTTTCTTAGGTTCTCCTGTTAAGAAGTCCGAGTATCTCCTAACAATTTTCAAACTTCCTGTATAGCTTTAAGTTTTTTTAGTAGTCTCTCTTTATAGGTTGTTCTCGTCACACTCACTGTTTCAACAGTTTCTCTGCAATTTAAAGCTTGTAATCATTCTGTTGCTGTGGAAATCACTGTGATAATGCGGGTTTGCTGTTCATGACTTCATTGCTGCATTAGATAAGAAAAAGGAGCTTTTGCGTGGGAGAAAGCCCTTAGTTAAGTAAGTTGTATACGTTTCACATATATGTCAGGGAAGATAATACATGAAAAGAAATTGGGGTTGTTCAGGCTGCTAGGATTTTCTCTATCTTCTGAGTCATAAAAAAGCCCCAACAAGTCTAAATATTAAAAAGGAGGATTAAAAAAACAACAAAGCCCTGTGTGGATTGCAACAGCAGTTCCAGTCTGTTGCCTTTTGGGACATCAGTCTCCCATCTTGGGTGATGGCCTTTGCCAATTCTGTTTAGAAACAGGATTTTGGAAACCCTTATCTTTTCCTTATCAGAACAATAGAAGGATGTAGACAGAGCCACCTATATAGCTGTCGAGTGAAGGATAAAGGAATTTCCTATTGGAGATACCAATGGCTAGCTCTCTTGTTTGGGAAGAGAGATCTGGATTTGTGTATTCAGGAATTTTTTTGGTTTGTCAGGCTTTGTTTCTAGATCAATTTTAGTAGTAGTCTATTCTAGAATTTTGAATGTCTATCAGGAATTAAATAGATTTGATACTTCTGTTGTTTTCTTATACTCTTCTTTGATTAATATTTAATATTTCAAAGCTCTTTAGCTCCTTCTTATATGTGGTTGTTTAGAAAAGGCTAAACTTTCATGTTGTTGAAATTACTAACCACAGTGTTCAGCTTGTCCTGTTCCCTTGCTTTTTCTTTAATGCATGACCCATTATTCTTAACCGCATCTGTTCTTCAGCATTCTTTGCTAGGCAATTCAAAGTGGGAAACATTAACAGCACAGCTATCTGGCTTTGGATCTAAGTGTATTGTTCCTGCACATTTTGAAAATAACTTATATTGCTTTTTGCCCTCATGTTTGTAAATACATGTACAGTTTGTAAATACATAAATACACAGGCATTCCTCTTTTAATTAATGTGGCTGCTTTTCATGTGCGTAAGACTTCACAAGTTGCTTGGTGGTCAAGGCAAGATTTCTAAAGAGGCATTCAGTATGTGCACATCAGAGTGTATGGTCACTGTTTTTCAGTATATGTTGTTTCCTTTGACTACTAAATGCAAAACTGGGAACAAGTCCAGAATCTTTAATAGCTAGGGCGTATTTCATGCTGATCCCTTCTAAATTGGCATTTGCCATCGCCAAGTTCTAAAGTGAGGGCTGCAATGATGATGAATTTCTCTAATGGGGTTTTTGTTCAGGGCTGCCTGATATTTGTATTTTCTGTACTATAGGATTAAACCAGAAAGTCTCTGCTTATAAAAGGGCCCAATATGTTTCTGGCTGAAATGCCCTTAAGACAGATGTGCTGATATTTTTGTATTAGTTCCTGATATCCTTTTAAATTTTTATGTTGTTACAGTATGTTTCTCAGCATACTCAGTTGTGTCATTTCACTATTGAAATTCACAACAGAGATTTTGTTCTTTGTGGTTCTTGGTGTTATGTCTTGCTGGCTCAGGGCTTACACTGAAATAAGTTCTTAAAATCTAGTGCACTGTAGTAACAGAACTGTACCACCAACACTGTTCTATGTAAATCAATGTGTTGTTTTAAAATCTGTATGAAAAGGAGGTCATGCTCTCTTTTCTGGGCAGCATGTGAAGAAATGTGTTGCATGTGGTACTGTCTGTTATCTTGGGGAATGGAATAAGCAGAGGTGGGGGACTTCATGCAAGAACAGCAGGATTTCCAAAGATGAGAATGAGAGAAGGGAAAGTGGAAGAGAGAAGAGGGAGGGAGGGAGATACTCATGGAGGAAAACAAGGCAACTGTAAATGAAAAAATCCAAGAAGTGGCTTGGTGGAGTCATTGAACCGTTGGTGTGTCTTTTCAGTGCAGCATTGCATTTGAGTCATAGTTACTGAAGAAAGGCAACAGCTGCTTCTTTAGAGCATGAGGCAGAGGAAATATTGGAGGGGCAGAAAAATAATCGTAGATACAGAGGAATGCCTTCCACAGGGACTGTCTTGCACAAGCCACTCCACTTTATGTAACAAAGTCTGGTGACACAATGCATGGTTTAGTCATAGGAGTGCCCTGGAGTAGACATATTGTACATCTGGAAACATTTAAACAAGTAATTAGTTTCTGGAAAAATCGCAAATTACTGAAGGAAAATGAAGTTCATTGTGTTAGCTTCTGACTGCATGTCTACAAGATGTATGATTCTCCAGACTGCCTTAACCTTATCACTTCTTTGCTTCTCATAGCCACCACTTGTATGTGGGGACAAGCAATACAGTGGTATCAGGGCAGACAAGCAGGTATCACCAGGGCCTGTGACATGTTTGCCCCTTCAGAAAAAAGGCCACTGAACTGGGAGGTGGTGGGGGAAGTGTACCCCTCTTCTTCACTGCTAGCATCCTAACTGTCCTGTGTTTTGAGGAAAAGGACCTGATCCTGTGGGTTTTCACTGTCTTGGTTAGACATCGCCAGGGAAGTCCTGTGCCAGCTGGGGCAACCTCTCCTGCTGGGGTTCAAAATCTCTGACTGTAACACAGGCCCCACATTGTCCACTTTCTTCCCAGGCTTCCATCACAGCAGATGACCTCTGTTCCTTCACTGCACATGGAGAGAATGTTTTGGGGAAGGGGTGAGGGAACACAGCAGACTTCCAGCCCTTCCCTGTCCCCACTGCTGGTGGAGAAGGCTGGCTGAGCAGAAGCACAGGAAGTCAGGGACCTTACAGAGTCAGGATGCCATACTATCCATGATGTTTGATAGTGTGCATAATTAGAATTATGATGCTACTGTGAGATTGACATGTTGCCCCTCAAGGGGGATATTGCCTGTCCCTGGTGATGTGCTGCCTGGCTGCATGTGAGTCATGAGTGGAATATAGAATATAGAAGCTTTTGGGATGATAATTGCTGTTGTTGTTTGTCATTACAGAAGTAACGCTGAAGGTCCATGTAAGCGATGCCAGCACACATCAGCCAGTAACTGAAGCCTTCATTGAGATTTTTACCAACCAGATCTCCATTGCATCTGGAACCTCAGGAGCAGATGGCACTGCCTTCCTCAAGTTTCAGTATAAGCTGGGCAATCAGCTGATAGTGACTGCTAGTAAACATGCATATGTGCCAAATTCTGCACCATGGAAACCTGTAAGATTGCCTGGTAAGAGATCTTTATTTTTGTTCTGAGGTAAGATTTTGCATCTAAAGGAAGCTACACAGTTTTGTATGATGTGTTTTAATGCTTGTGATCCTGGGTGGGAGGAAGAACATCTGGGTTGTTCAAAAAAGGCAAGGTTTCTTCCTCAGTTAAACTGTGGCATCAGGGCTGTGCAGGGACTAGCTCTTCTGGCTGTTCTCAATACAGTGCTACATCAGTTTTCAAACAACTGTTGGTGCTCTTAGAGCTCCACAGCAAATGCAAATCTATTCCAGATCTTTTTCTTTATGGGAACTATGTTTCCAAGTGTTTTGTTTCAGCAGCTGTGATGTACTCATTTGTTTCTCTCCCAAGGTGTAGAAACAACTGTTGCACCATAGGCTGTAGTGTACAAAAGAAGTCCTGGCCTTTCAGTTCTGGGCCCTGCTCATAGGACAGTTTTATTCTGCAGTTATGTTATCCAGATGTAAGGATTTTTTCTAACTTAATTAGCGTGATTTGTTTCTTCTGCAGGCAGAAACTGTAACAATAATACTTGCATGTTAGTTTTTATCAGAATGTCTCAATTTTATGAGAAGTGGGAGACTCTGCATTAGTTGTACAGAATGGGAATCGGAGTCATGAAGACTTATTTATGTACTGCTAAATAGAACAGATTGGGGGTGGCTTTCAGACCTTGAGACATAACATCTAGCTGAAGGTCACATCTGCAGTTTTCTTCTGCCTTTCCTCTAATCCCCAGCCACTATTAGAGTCCAAGTAGTTTAGGAATGGTCCCAGGTTTGTATTATATCCAGATCACACCCAAATATCACCTCAGATCTGATAACTAGCCCAGGCCAAAGCCATGCCAGGTTTTAAGTGTGCTAATATTTAAATAATATAAATGATCACAGGACAGTGTTCAGCCCCATGCCTTGGCTCCATTTTATTTATTACAATGTATTTTATTTATTAATATTTATTAGTATCTATTTATAGTAATATTCATAAACCCCCATTTTATTTATTAAATATTTTTACTTCTTAATATCAATTGGGACTGTGTGACTTGCTGCAAGGGGAAGCAGCAAATGTATTTTCAGATGGGGAAAGGAACTTTAGTCTCTTCAAACTGAGGATTATGCTTTAGGCATTTCAGCATGCTGGTTACTTACCTGCATTTGTGTGCTTCAGATAAGATAGACTGACTTCTTCCATATTTCCTCTGCTATATTCTGCCACATTTTCCAGCTGCGTAATGGAGCTATAGTGAAGAGTAAGCCAGGTTCTTAGGTGCATAGTGAAAAAATAAGAAGCAACTGAAATACATTGCAGCAAGGAGAGTTTCAAAGAAATAAAAGGGAACAATTCTTTACAGCAGTTGTAGTTAAAGATTGGAATAGGTTGCCAAGGAAGGTTGTGAAAGCTCTATCTTTAAGGATATTCAGATCTCAACTGGACACCCCCCTGCTTGATTGAAGCAGGTGACCTCCAGAGGTTTACTTCCAAATGTAATTGTTCTGTGACTCTGTTTAAAAAGGTCCCTTATAGTTTTTCTGTTTAAATAAGATGAAGTGCGATTTCCTCAGCATACTTCATGTACTTCCTTAAGATATAATCATATATCATTAAAGCATGCAATAGCCTTTTCTTGCTTGAACCTTTTTCTTGTTTTGTGTCTCCTATCTTTCTGACTTGCACCCTAGATCCTTTGAATGTGACCTACTCCTCCATGGCCTGGAGTTTGTTTGGTTAGGTTTTTTTCTTGTTGCTTTTTCTCAGATACTGAGTTTGAGGGAAGGGAATCAAACATGGCATTGTTGTTTTGGTAAGTCATTGAAGTTTAAAGAGCAGTAATTGTATACAGTTTCCACAAAATCTTTCCACGCCTGAAATGTGAGCTTACCTCAGAAAATACATTCCTTTCACCTCTGATCATCCTCCATTGAAATGGGTTGCCATTGATTTAATTGGGAGTAGAATCTTTCCTTTTGCTTTCTTTACCTTGAACTTAATCCTTTCCTTGATTAAAGAAACAAGAAGTTACAACTTGATACACCTTATGTAGATTTAATAGGGTTGTTCTTTGAGTTAGTCCTTCAAAGGGCCATGGCAATAAAGTTCAGGCCCAAGATACTTAGGCTGTTAGGTTTTGTATTGATTAAGGTACCTAGTCTTTAAAAACCTTACCAAGAACTGTTTGTATTTAAATGCCCTGTATTTAAAGGCCTCTTCAACTTGTAACCAGCACAGTATAGAAGTCTTGAAAACCAGGGAATTTTTTGTTATTATTTTTAATCTGAGTTGGATGATGAGGAGCAGGCAGGAACAATGCTTCCATCACAGTCAATATGCATTAGTTATAATCTTACATTGAAAATTTGAGCAGCTACTGAACTCATGATATTATTGTATTAGCTTTAAGGAGTAAGCATCAAGGGTTTTCTGTTCCCTTAATTCAGCAGAACTGAACCTTTCTTATATTAACCAAAATAATTACTAGCATTTTATCACTTAAGCAGGAAAATTATTTGTTTACATAAAGGTAAATGGTAGGGGGAGAAGATTAAGATCTTTTTTTCCATTGAAATATTTATCACTAGAGCCATGGCTCCACTTATTAACAGTTCATTAATTTAACATCACTTGAGCTGTTGAAGTGTTCGTGATGGAAGATGTGCTCATCTATCTTGCTGTTAGCTGCACATAGATTTTTCCTTTCCAAATGATTTGGAAGAAAAATGTTTGTGGCTGGTAGTCCCTGTTTATGAGGGCGTGTTTGGAGCAGCATGTGCAGTGAATGGTGGGAAGTTGCTAAGGCAGCACAGTCCATACAAGCTGTTAGGGTCATGGTTGTGTTTAACCCTAGCTAGCAACTAAGTACCATGTAACTGCTCGCTCACACCCACTACCTGCTGATCGATCCCAAGCCTGTCCCAGAGCAGAAACTGGTGCCTCTTGGCCAGCTCTCCCCAGTCATATACTGGACATGATGTGCTCTGGTGTGGAATATCCCTTTGGCTAGTTTGGGTCAGGTGTCCTGCCTCTGCTTCCTCCTGGCTTCTTGTGCCCTCCTCACTGGCAGAGCATGAGACTGAAATGTCCTTGATCAGGGTAAGCGCTACTTGGCAACAACTAAAACATGGGTGAGCAGCATTGTTTTCATACTAAAACTGAAACGCAGCACTGCAGCAGCTACTAGAGAAAAAATAACTCTCTCCCAGCTGAAACCAGGACAGTTAGTCAAAGCAAGGCATGTTATTCACTGTGGTGAAATGTAGTCCTATGAACAGAGGATGCTTATGATGCTCCTGGGAGAGGAGAGCTCATCTGGGAAGCAGCACCTCTGCAGATGACATGTGAGTCATGGTAGATGAGCGACTTAAAATTACCTCCCAATTCAGCATTGCAATAAAGCAGAATAATCTGAGCCTTAGCTGTAAAGTAAGGTAAACACTGAGAAGGCAGAGTATAGTGTTTGAGAACTTGTCCTTGGTACGACCACTCAGGAAAATGTGTGTCCAGTTCTGGATCCAGGCTGCAAGAAGAATGTTTAAATCTCTAGGGTTATATCAGGAGTGATTAAAAGATTGGAAGATATGGCTTCAGGGAAAGACTTGGAAGTGCTTAATTTATTTTGTTCACCAGAGAGAAAGCTCATGGAGTAATTTGATCGTAATCCATCAGTACCCACATAGAGAACAAGAAAAGGATATGAGAGAATTCCTCTGTCTAGCAGGCTGGTATAAAAAGCAGATCAAATGGCTGGAAGTCTAACCTCAATAAATTTTGATGGGTAAAAAGGCACATAGTTCAACTGTGCTCATGATTATTTACCAGAGCTTTGATGTCGTGGTGTGTTCTTCACCACTGGACACTTTAAAAGAAAATTTGATAGATTTTCTACATATTTTCTAGTTTAAGCTCAGCTATTGGAGCTGAAGCAGTAATTAATTCAGGGAAGGCTGTGGTTACACAGGAGTGAGACTGGATCATCACAGTCATCCTTCTGGCCTTAAAAACTGTGACTTTCTGCCTTTGTCATGCTGAGAAAAGATTGTACAGAAAAGCCTGAGGGAACTTTGGGGGTTGCATGTGCATTATAGTCTAGCATATATGGAAGAAGATGTTGGCATGTTTTATTGTAGTGAGCTCCCCAGGGTGTCTAAATTATATTAGCTTTCTTCATACAAATTAAGTTATTGGAGTAAAGACAGACAAATTCTGTAATTGTGTGGCCTTAGTGCTACTTACACTAGGCTTTCCTATTTATGTTGCCTGATATGTAGATCTCTTTCACATCTAGAGCATTAGAAAGAAAATTCTCAGCTGTACTTGCAATAACATGATTCTTTATTTTTCCAATGTTCAGATACATTAAGACCATCTTTTAGATGGTGGTTGTTATCAGTGTGTTTCTCCAGATTTCTTCTCCTTTCCATCAAATAGTAAAATTTATAATCTTTAAAAAAGTATATTTCTTAAAACAGTTTCCATATTTGTAGCTAACATCTATACAGTCTTTTGGGTTAGGTAATACATATTAGTTTAGAGGAAATTTATGAAGCTCCAGAAAATCAGAAGAGCTTGCAGTGTTCCATTAATCAGTTCTGGAAGTGTCTTTGTCAGCCTGTGGTCTCTTCAGAATGGGATGAGTACTTTCCAGGTGCAAATGTGGGATGCTGCCCACTTCCGAAAAATTATTAGTCCCTATTTATCTCCTTCTCTTCTTCTGTCTTTGAAAGCCATGCATGGACTGCAGGCAGATTTACTTCTTACTGTTCATGGGTGCAGGAGTCAGATGTGCTTGGTGGCTAATTCCATACATACTTCTGGTCTTCTGGGTCTGAAGAACTTAGCATGAAATCGTACCATGATCTTCACTCTCCAGAGATGTGTGTGCATACAGAGACAGCCCCCTGTAAGGAACATCAGTACCCAGTGGCAAATGAGGTCCTCAACGGGCAAATTTCTTGCAGCAAATACCATTTGTCTGTCTCATTTTGCACCACTGGTAGAGACAGTAGTTCTGCTATATATAACACTGCTGTAGTGTGGGTGATGACTCAATAGGGATGTGCTGTATTCTAAAGCAAACTATTCAGACTTATTCATCATACTTTAACTTTCTGTATGACTTTTTATGTAATCTCAAAGTATTTAAAAAGTTAAGTTTCATTAATATCTTCCTGAGGTAAGAAATATAGCTGTTTCATAGAAAAATAATGCAGTCAGACTGAGTTACTGTTCCAGTTGTCTTCGTGTAATGACAAGTGTTTATCTGGATCTGGGAATTATAACCCAAAACCCTGCTTCACACTGCACTCATGTGTGCTTTCAGCTACCATGCGTGACTTGCAGGAGCCAAAGTGTAGAACAGGCTTTTTAGGTCAATAATAATTACCCTGGCAGTTTGATTGTTTGGTTTAGAAAATGCATGTGGTTTTTGCCATGTATGCAGTATGATTGCAGTAGTTTGGGTGGCCTGCTTTTGCAAAAATGTAGAAGTGTTGTTGTTGTTGGGTTATGTTTATAAGAACTCAAATATATGCCACTTAAATCACTTCTCTCCCACAGTGTTCTCTTCACTGAGTCTCGGCCTTCTTCCTGAACGCTCAGCTACTCTCATGGTCTATGATGATGTAGTCCAGATAGTCTCAGGATTTCAAGGTATGATGTTTATTGGAAGTCAGAAGTGAAATTTGAGGGTCTCTAAACAAAAAGCCTGACAGCCTGATATTTTCTGAACTCTATCCTGTGGGTGAGAATGGTATTTCATTGGGAGTTTTTCTGAGTTCCCCAAGGAATGCTCTTCTGGGGAATGGTTTTACCAAACTGATTAATAGCTAAATGCATTCCTAACTGCTGTGATTAGGGAATTTGAGTTATTTGCTAATAAACAAGTTTGGACTTCAGCGTGCTATCTGAGAGCTACAGATGAAATTTATTTTGCTATCTGTTAAGTGGTTTGGTTCTTTTTTATATCTAACCTCATTTAGCTGCCCTTACAGAAAATGTTTTCTGATGTTGTTATTGTCTAAGAAATTTATCTGGTGTTTATTGCTTCCTACTATGAAGGCGTTAGAAATTTAGGGCATAGAAAAATTTTTCATATCAACTTTGTTGTATTCCCTATACAAACTTACTTTTCTTAAGTATCTCCTGTGGTGGGCCCCTTATTAGACTGTCTGCAGACCCACATACTACAGAATGAAACCCAGTGTATTAGAAGAGTAAAGTTTGAATACCTTTTCATAAGGCCAAACGTAGAAGTTGAAGCAACAGTAGCATCAATAGGATGAACACTGTATTTCCTGAATTACATAGTAAAGAATAAAACGTTAATCTGACCTAGGGATCAGACCTGATTTAGCCTAGTTGATGTGACAACTGAGGTAAGTCTGTTGATGTAAGAACAGAAATTTTTAAAGATACCTTTAATGAGCCAAAACAAGGGACATCCTTCCTGTGAGCTTATTGGGCATAAACTTTGTCTTATTCATGTGTATTATGATTAGCATCACTCCAGCAGATAATTAATAAACATGGGAATAGTACCTTCAATCATATTCTAAGAGAAACTTGTTTTATCTGAGAGAATGTAATACAGTTATGCCTTCCTGATACCTTTTTTTTATATAGTTAGAAAGCATCCAGATATACAATATGCTTTTCATTAATTATAGTAGTAGATACAACTGGAGCTGAAAAAGCACTAAACGAATTAGCTGATGGAATGCTCAGAAGGAGCTTGAGAACAGCACAGCTGCCATACATTCTGCAGTTTGAGAGCTCGTATTATCTAATGGGGTAGATTAGATGGACAGTGAGCTGTGTTAAACCACAAGGGATTCCATTAGACAAGACATGAAATGTTGTTTACCAACAGTATTCTACTAGCACAGTGTATTAAATACTCTTATTCTTTTGTAAAAGTGCTAACATTATGCAGTTAATTTTAAAACAACAGTCTTTTCATATTTACAGCTTCCTTTCTTCAGATAAATGGGGGATGTTAAAAGACTAGAGGGACAATTTAACAACTGAGTGACACTCATAAGTATTTCCCGCATAAGCATGCTCCCTTCAGTGAATTGATTCACAGTGTCCCCTATATATATATATAAATTAGAATAATATTACTGGTTCTGCTGGTATAGCAGAGAAAGAGGATAAGAGAGGAAAGTGATACCACAAGTACTCTAAGGGTTGGGATTTGAACCCACAGTCTTGTCCAATAAAAACTATTTTATGGGAACAGCCCACACTCCTTTTCTTGGGAATTCTCTTATGGTGAAACCTGAACGAAAGACAGCCTAGACATTGTACTAAAATTTGAATGGAGCCTCTCTTGTCTTGATCCAAGGTTCTTGTGACCTAGTTTTTCTCTGTTACTTCTCCAGTTTATTTCCCAGTAACTTCACACTGCTTCAAAAGAGCTGATCAAGAGTTACCTCAGTGCAAAAATGAGAGCAAAACAGAACTCATTATACCCAGGAACGGACTGGGAACACTGGTGTTGGAAGCACTAGTCAAAGGGAAAGAAAGGCCTGTCTGGTACAAGAAGTTACCAGTTGCTTCTGAATAATTAAGCAAGCAAGCGACTTATTATGCAATTGAGAGGTTTGTCTGAGTTGATACAGCCAGCTTCATTTTCATGATGGCATTACATTCCGCTGCTCTGCTCTGTCAGTAATTGCAAGGGATGGAGTTTGCCAGCCACTGGGTCATTTAAGTTATTTAATACCAGCCCAGTGATGAGCTGAAGTTCAGTATTCAGTGAATGGGAACTGTATGGGTACCCTCTATCTGCCTCTGACACATGAGCAATCAGAGCATGAACTGATGATACTTCAATGTTATTTTGCATAGATTGAAGCTCAAATGCCAGTAATGCCGTGTGTCATGTATTCAGTGTGACGAGAGGTTCCCTAGAAGGGACTCTTTGAGATGGTTACGTCTTCAGGTGTGTACTAGCAAACTGGAGCTGACAGCCTTTGAATCATTGTGTGATTCAATGCAGGGCCAGTGTGTTGACAAGATGTTTAAAGAAGGTAAGATCAATGCTCAGCAGTCCTTTACCTCATGGCACTCACCAAGTAGAGAGAGCTCACATGCCAGTTTTATACTTGAATGTGTTTGGATTGTGTTTGGGTTTTTTAAGTCAGAACTAGATATCATGGAATCATGGAATACCAGGTTGGAAGGAGCCTCAAGGATCATCTGGTCCAACCTTTCTAGACAAAGCAGGACCTAGACTAGATGTCCTAGCATGCTGTCCGGATATCTTTGGTAGAAGCAATAACAATCCACTCCCAGTGATAAGTGTTGACTTGTTGAACAAAAAGAGAGTATGGTCAGCACAAGTCTATTTCTGCATTTTACCACTTCCAATTCCCCCAGTAAATCTTCTCCTAAACATATGGTCCCAAATCAGGAAGAACTTTACTGTGAGAGTGACAGAGCACTGGAACAGGTTGCCCAGGGAGGTTGTGGAGTCTCCTACATTGGAGATACTCAAGGCCTGCCTGGACAAGTTCCTGTGTGATGTACTCTAGGTTACCCTGCTCTTGCAGGGGGGTTGGACTAGATGATCTTTTGAGGTCCCTTCCAACCCTTGGGATTCTGTGACCTCCGTTAAAGGAGTACACTGGATTATCTTCTAGCGAGGTGGTGAAAGAAGGCGAAAGTTTTGGTAGCTGCTTTCCTCACAAGCCTTTCACTGGTAGGTCCCAGTATTCTGCCACTTTGAAGACTCTTGCCAGGTTTGGAGAGATCCAACTGAGGCTAGAGTCAGGGTGAATGGCAGGTGTTATATCAGTATCAAACAGCTTGTTAACATAGAGTGAATTAACTGCACTGCACTGATTTACTGTCGGTATAAGCACTATCTACAGAGGAAGCTGTTTCTTCCACCTTAAAACCTGCATCCAAGTTTTCTTGCCAGGTCTGGGGCTCAGCCACAGGAATACCTTGTGCTGCCTGTAGGATTCAAGAAACTGAAACTGGCTTTCTGAGTCCTCCATATCTAGTTAAAATTTGGAAGCTCAGTGCTCTCCCAGAGCTACAAAACAGCTATTTGTTACTAGAAGACCGTAGAGCCTTCACATAAACTACAGTGTTAGACACTCAACAGCAGTTACTTCGGTTTTAATTCTTAATTACTTCAGATCTTTGGAAATATAATACTGGTTCTTGGCAACTTGCATAAGTCATCTTAACCAGAGATTCAGACTGCAGAAGAGCCTACAATTTTACATTGAACTGTTAGTGATAATCCTAATGCCAGTTTCTTTATTGTGTTTAGGGTTTTTTCTGTTTTGTTACTGTGAACACTTATCACTGCGGGCTGTAGGAGCCTGCTCAGTAGTGCAGTCAGAGGTTTCTAACTACCTGAACAGATCTGTTCCCAAGGTATAGCAAACTACTATGGTGTTGCAGAGCACTCGGGAGAAATCTTCCCCAAGTTCATTGCAGTCGATTTAGTCTTTTATGTTGTTTTCTGTTTAAGCCTAGAAATTGAATAAGTGAGATTCCTCCCTGTTTCACGTGAGTGTTGTTTAATGCCCATCTTAAACACTTGATACTGCCAGTCCTGAGAGCCTCCTGTAAATACTTATGTGTTTCAGAAACTGAAAAACTTGGTTTATAGCTTTTTCTTGCAGATACTTGCCTGCCTACATAGCGGTTCCTGTTGGCCAATGCAAAGTTTGTCCTGTGGAATTTTATGTTTTCTCATAGCTAGAGCTTCTGCTAGAAAATAATGCAAGAAAAGATTCCAGTCTCCTGGTTTAATGACATCGGCAGTTACAAAGCTTAGGAGTTGAGAGTCAAACTCTTTAATCTTTCTTGCCATGAACTTGCATGTAACCTTAAAGTGTTGGCAGAGACTAATAGGGGAAAAGAAGCAAAATTGTTTGGAGTTGACATTTTTGAACTGCATAGTCAAATGCAAATTAAGAAAAAAACTGCTTGCCTCTTGATTTTGTGCCGGGTAGGGAGGTGGGGGGAGAGGGGGTTGTGTGTTCAAAATGAGCTCCAGAGAATACAATAGCTTTTGATTTAAAAATTAATTTCATGTTGCACACACAAACTTGCAGATGGAGTCTTGCTGTGTGTTGCTGAACAGTGATAATGTGAACATCCATTAAAAAAAGACTATTGACTTTGTAAACTGAGATTTAAATGAGACATGAAATGCCATAGCACATAAAACACTCTTAAATCATGTTGCAGCAAAGACCCCTCAATTAACACCTAGTGATCTTGAAAAAAACACTCAAACTGTACAACACAGAGGAAAAGAGAGAAATTTTAGATGCCAGCTAATCTGGTTCTGTTTAGATGTGTTCTTTATGTGGGGAAAGGTGGAAACTTTTCACCCAAGTTTTGTCAAGTAAATCTTTTTATCCAGTGATTTAAATGAAGAACATTTGTTCTCTCAGCCCTAGAGATAGATAACGTGGCCAAAGCTTTGTAAAAATTAAATACAGAAATTACACAAGTTAATTTGGACTAGAGGTAGAATTGTCTCTTAGAAAATCACTTTCAAGAGTATAAACTACATTTACCTTTCTATTTCAGGAATTCAGGAAAAACAAAATGTAAACAAATGTGGTGAACAGGATGTTTTTCTGTGCTTTCACATGCTCTGCCTCTGAACTCAGTTTTAGTTTCGGTTATATACATTTAAAAAAGCATGTAATGAAATTGGAGGTGATCCAGGGGAAAAAAACATAGTCAAAAAAGCCTCTGACATTAGTTGCCTTAACAATTTTGCTCTGTAATACTTGTGGAAAAATAATGGCAAATGCAAAATAAATGTAAAAGTACTGTTTTCTGTCCTCTTTCATAATAGCCCTCTGATGTCTATCCTTCACAAACTATCACAGTTTATAATAGAAAAAGACTGTAAATGTGCTTCCATAAATGCAAAAACCTACGTATTCTGCCCACCTTGGGTATAAAGTCGCTTCTAATTTTTTTTAGGTGCACGAACTCAGCCACAAGTTCACTTTCAGAGAAGATCTGTGAAATTACCAGAGAACACTAGCTACAGCGATTTGACAGCATATCTGACTGCAGCCAGTTCACCCTGGGAAGTGGACAGTTTTCCGTATTTGCAGGGATTAGATGGAAATGGAACAGGTAACTCACTACTTTGTTTTTGCTCTGATTTCGTACTGGTCCTGGGATTGACTTTTGACCATACAATTTTTTCCATTCCCGATTTCAGCAAATGTTCCTTAAAATTCCTGTGATGTGACAGGTTCAACTTCTCTACCAAAGTGCTGTTCCAATAAGCAAGAGAGCAAGGTCCTCTGTCCCTTAAATGGGGCCACTGAATAGCAAAGGTGAAGACTCTGGTCTTGGGAGATCAGAAAAGTTTCTTACACCTGTAGTTTAGAGCTAAGTTTCCAAATGTGTCACACATGCACATACAAGAATGGAAGTTAATGTGAAGGGACAAAAGAGAATTTAACTTGAGGATGCCATAGAATTCTTGGTAATTTTTTTTTCCTAAAAATAAATAAAATGCCTGTGTATCAAGGATTCAATACTCTGTTGTTTCAGCTAAGAGTTGTTTCAATGGCTTGGTTAATACTTTTGAATCTAGCTTCAGCCAAAAAATGTGGAAATTCATCTAGCACCAAAGGGAAAACAATGAAAATTCATAGTAGAAACACAACCACTGTTCAGTTCAAAGCTGTAATACATTTTTATGACTGTGACTGCCTGTTAATCTTCTTCCACTTCTCATTTACTCTTAATTGAAATGATTGGTGTTGTGTAAGCTAGAGAAAAATAGAAGAATTGGGAACAGAACTCTTTAAATTCATAAAGTACTGCTGGGAAAAGGAGAATAATGTTTTCTATGTTCTTATTGATGTAGAAAGCAACAGTGGACTTGCAGTGCAGCAAGAGAGATGCAGACTAGTTATGAGGAAAACCTTGCTATGGTGAGAACAGTTTAAGCTTTAGAATCAATTGCTTGAGGGTGTTGGACAGGGTTAGGTAATCACCTGTGAGGATGGCATAGGCGTTAAGAGCCTGCCTTGAAGCAGGCTGAATAACCCCTTGAGGTCCCTCCCTGCTGTTTCTCAGGATACATTTACCTGTAATGTGTTGATCTAGGTGACTTTGAATGCTAGGTCATGTGTGTATATACTGAGCTTGCTTTCTTTCCCCTAAAAAAGCAAAAAAAAAAAAGGCAAAATAAACTTCCCTTTGTTTATACAAATCTTATACAAATTTATAAAAAAACTTACACAAATCTGTATATCTCTTTCTCTATTATGATTAGGAATGTCTGCTACCTTACTCTAATACTTCTGTGTGCTCCAGGGAGTACATCTCATCCTATCTCATTCTCTCCCTCTGTTATTTCCCTATTCTCTTCTTCAACCGTCAGTCTTATCTGGCTCTTCATACTCAGACATGATCAAATATCTCTTTATCTCTTTTTTAAAATGAAGGAATGCACTTGATCTCATTCTTCTGTCTCCTTCCTCATCTTCCTTTTTATCTCTAAACCCACTGAACAAAGAGTTAACAATGTGTGTGGGATTCCTCTTTCCGAGTCTTTCCTTAGTACTCAGCAACACAACTTCCCACCCTTGCATTTATTTAGTGAAAACAGGTCTTGCAAAGTTTTCAGATGATCACTCTCCTGAGAATTACATAGAATCATAGGATAGTTTGGGTTGGAAAGGACCTTAAGATCATCTAGTTCCAACCCCCCTGCCATGGGCAGGGACACCTCACACTAAACCATGTCACCTAAGGCTCTGTCCAACCTGACCTTGAACACCCCCAAATAGCCAGGATATCATCTCTCTCCTGTTTTGCCTCCTACAGAACAGGTGAACACACCCTTGGATTTTTAGTGTTGCGTTTGCTTGCATGACAGAACCTTTTCTGCTTCAGCATGGGGTCCTGGTTTGGACTGTTACTAGCCTTCAAGTAAATGTATGTCACAAAAGACCAAAATAACTGGCAGATGGGGTTTAAGAGACTGTGAAGAGCCATGTTTTCTGAATGCTATAGTATTAGTATTCAGTATGATATAATAGAGACTACAAATACAATATATTTGTATATGTACTGTAGTATAGGTGAAATGTTCTCCATTTTTATTAGAAGTTTCTCCTCCTGTGGAAGATGAAACTTTAAAATCCTAAACTTGGGTTGACTTGCTTTCCTTCATCTCCAAGTGGCTTGGTGAAGATTTCACCTGAAAAACTTTTGAAGCAACAAAAAATGAGATCACCACTTGCTGGGGGAATTTGAATATTTCTCTTCTCAAAAGGAAAATATGTAAAACTTTTAGAATTCTAAAAAAAACTTAGCATTTACATGCATGGGAAGTTTTGGAGTGTTCCTGACCACTGCTCCATGTCCCCTGTCTCTCACCTCTCTTCCCTACACAGTTACTCCTCTGTTTTTTCACAGTTCTACATGTCTGCAGAGTTTTGGAGAGGTCCTCCCGTTTGTTTCAGTGAGCTCAGTTCTCTGACTAGTATTCATCCAGAGTGACTTTACAGTTGTTTTAATTAAAACCCATTATCTATGAGTTCAACAGTTTCCACTAAATCCCAACTAGGTGTTGAATATGGAGCAGTGAAAATTCATTGCATGAATCAGCATGTTCCAAACATAAAAATTCCAAGAATTTAGCTGCTCATAGTGACAAGCCTGTATAGTATTAGCTTATTGTTTGTATTAATCACCAGTTGGACAGATTGGTTTCACCCTATCTTGTCCTTTTAACTAAGGTAAACAAAATTTGCCATCAGCTGCAGCAATAGGCAAAGCTGGCTAATAACCATTACTCTCGCTGCATTTGTAGGCTGTTCTATGAAGAGTTGAGTCTAAATCACAGTGGATTTTCCTCTGATTATTTTTAGAGCTCTTTGCAGGTCACCAGAAGTCAAAAGTGACAAGAAAGAAATGAAAGCTGACATTTATTGAAGTCCATTCCCATTTAATCTGTGCAAGTGCTTATCATTTTTATAGCATGTGAGAATTTCATAAGCATTGATTTTAATTTACATTTACAACAGAAAAGACAAAGATTTATCTTTTTAATGAGCATTTGCATACTGTGCAAGTTGGAAAACTGGAGGATTATTTCTTCTTGCAGAGGTCAGTGGATTTCAGAAATTTCTTCCATTTGCTAATGTAACTTGTTCAACCCAGCACTGAGCAAAGCATCAGTACAAGACAACACAGAGCAAAGTCAGTACATCTTACGTAAAAAAGATGCAAAGTCAGAATGCTTTTTCTGGGGATGAAAACTCATATTTACAGATAGTAGGCAGATATGCTTTATCAAGACAGTAATGAAAGAGAAATTCAATACATTTGATACCTAAAAATAAGTACAATTTAATCTTAAATATTAATCTTAGTTCAGATAACTAAGATCTGAAGCTGTACCTTTTGTCATTAGGCATTTGTATATGCCAGAACTTAGTCAGGTTATGATAATAAGTACCAGGAATTTATTTCTCTGATACAGCCTGACAAATTTACTGGCTCAAGTCCAGTGACCCGGGGACAAGTATCAATCTGACATAAGTTATAGATGCATGACAGAAGCAGTGGATTGAACAATTGGGAATAAAGGAACAACTTTTCCCCCCACCAGTTTCCTCCTCTATTTCTATTTTATATTCTAAGGCTGTAAGGGGATGATACTGTGCACCGCTGGAACCTGTAATATACAAATGCTTGGGTAGGCTGTCAGCCTTCCCCTACCCCTTAACTGAATTTCCAAACCTTATTTTTTTTCAGGTTTTTTTCTCTGTTAGCTCTGTGGCTTTCTTATATGGCCATCTTCAGAGTGCCTGTTTTCTCAGCACTTTAATTCGGAAGATATGCTTCTGCCCTGCTGTTCACAGTAGATCAAAGCAGCGTGCATGCCCCTTGCATGTCAGCTGTGCAGCAGTGACACTCGCCTTGGAATCTGGAGAAAATGTGCATCAGAGTAGATGCTATAGTAAATGAGCCACATGCAAGCTATTTTCCATGTCTTTAGTTTGGCAACTCTCACAAAATCCAAAGAATTTTAAAATTCTGAGGAGTTTTGTCTTTTTCCTTTCCCTTTGCCACTTTCCCTTTGCCACTTTCCCACCCCTTTCCTGGTGATGTCTTGACTTTGCTGAGCTGTTACTCAGATATATCAATTTTAAAAGCCATTCCTTGAGACTTACTCACTGTTAGGAGAAGTCATAAAAGCCTTAGTGCTCTCCCTTCATTCCCTCAAATGTACTTACCCTAATGAACAGCCACTGAGATAATGCATGTTCGTGAGAATACTCTGTGTCTCAGTGTTACAGGTAGTGTACCACTGAGGGGTGTGAATGTGCTTTTACAGGCAGTTTATGCTGATGTAAGGCACCAGGATGACAGGAAGGACAGTACCCCGTGCTCTGCCAACCAGGCACCCCTGCTACTTCTGTCACATTAGCCCCACAGCAGGATGACCAGCTGCACAGCCCCAGATTAGCACGAAGGAGATTGCAGGACTGCTGCTCTTGGCAGCACTAGGGACCCATAAAACTGGAAGCTCCATCTCTTCAGATTTAAACTACTATCACTATTTCTTAAAGTTTCAGTTCTCTTTGGTTTTAAACTTCAAGCTTTTCTCCTCTGAATACATATATGTATATACCCTGAATACATGTGTGTGTGTGTGTGTATATGGTATTTTTCCCTGTCAATGATTAATTTGGTTAAATGGCTGAAGGGTTATAACGCTTTTTTAAGTAGTGTTGTCATGAAGTAACATCCATTGGCATGCAGTTTAAACATAAAGAGTAAATATTATTACCTTACATAGATAAGAGGCTAACACTGTGTATCCTAACAATGCCTTTAGCTTGGTTTATTTCAGTGAAAGGCCAAAGGAAACCCATCCTGGCATTCTTAAACATATGCCTGACCATCATGGTATTTTCACTCCATGTTTGGCTGTCTGTTAGTTATAATATGGGCATGTGAGGCTATAGTAAAGGCTTGTGAGATTATTTTCTTTTTTGCTATGATTATCACTGTGATACTCATATGTATTTCTTTAAGATGAATTAAAGTATATGCAGGAGATTTTTTCATTGTAGTTTTCTTCACAGTTTTTCAATATTAAGTGAAAAATACAGAAGCATGGATATCTGTGTTGTGAATTTTGTAAGGTGGGGAGGATTACTTCCACAGTCCCTAGAGGAAATATGCTGGTGTGGTACTGCAGTTTTGGACACCATGGGTGTAAATTCTAGGAAATTCTGTGGTCACAATATTAATTCATTCTCTTGATAGGAAACAGCACTAGGTATGACCTCACCCCTGTCACTGCAGTCAGCGTTCATCTCCTCAACAGTGATGGGACTCCAATCCCTGTGAATGGCCCCATCTATGTAACAGTGCCTCTGCCAACAAACAGCAACCTGAAGCACAATGCGCACGTTCCAGCGTGGAGGTTTGACCAAAAATTTGGTAGGTAACATCTCATTGGGATTCCCTGGATGGCTTCATTTGTCTGAAACAAATGTCTTGCTGCATTTATTATGTTAACATAGTATGGTCATATAAGCATACAGAAACCTGTTCTCTGTCTAAAAGAAGAGAACACTGAGTTTTATTCATCAAGTAATACATAGTATATATGCAAATACACTTGAGTAGCATTGTGTGCTGCTTCTAGACAGATTTTTTTTGTAAATGTACCATTTTTGCAGTTATTAAATATTTCTTGTAAAAACTATCTTGAAAGAACTTGATTTCACCCACAGACGGAGAAGTAGGAAGACGTATTTGCTGCAGCATTGAATTGGAAGCCTGGAGAAATGGAAACTAGCCTTATCTTTGCCAGCAGCCAGCTATCTGACCTTTGGTCTGTCTCTTGTCTGTAGCTCAGTTTCCTGCCTGTCAGATAGGGTATATAGTACCAACTTCTTTTGTAAATCACTTTAAGATTGACTACTGCATTAAAGAAGAAAAGTACATATAAATGATTTAAAATTAAAAAAAATAAGGCAAGCAAAATTAATAAAATATTTTTGAAAGGACCAAGTGAGTAATGCTAGCTGTAAAATGTACTCAGTGTTCTACACTTTAGGATAATGTTTCCTATTGTGAACAGGACATTTTCCATAAATATGTGGTTTAGGCTCCCTATTTATGTTTGTTTTTTTCACTGCTAGCTGGTATACTCTGCTGGCTATCTTTACACCTTCCAAGTGTAAAGGATTAAGGGGTGCCTAAGTCTTTTCTGGTGGTTCCCCTTCAGTAAGTTGTACTGTGTCTTCTTAAATATGCACCAGATGGTTGTTAAGAAAAAGAAGTAAAAAAAAAAGAAGAATTGAAGGTGGGAAAGATAGATGCTGTGAGGAAGAGAAGAAGAAAAAGGAGACAAAAATGTGTGTCTGTATAGACAATTGGTGGGATTTTTGTCCCTGCAAGGCAAATGTTTTGAGCCAGTGTATGATCACATCCAGAAGTAGAGCAACAAGCATGAAACCAGCGTGTTGGTGGAAGGGAGGGGAGGGAGGATGAGAGAGGTGAAGGGGGAAACATTTTTTGCTTCCTTCCTGCCTCTGTTCATTGAAAAAGGTGATGTATTTTCAAACAGCATGCTATAAATCTTTTGTCAGAAGTTGGCTGTATTAGAGCATAAAACAGTGGGATTTAATAAAGAATAAATTTGAATATGGTATAAAATGGAGCAATAGAAAAAAGAGTGCAATGAATGGATTCAGCATTTCCCTGAACTGTGGAAATGGCACTTGTCTGGTGGTGCTCTCACACTAAGTTTCGCTGCATTCTTCCTGAAACTGATTTTAATTTGTGAATTTATAAGCTATTTTGTTTTCCCTTGTTCAGAAAAAGGGAAGACTGACTCACCTTTACTTTCTCCACAAAAAGCAGTCCATCCCCAGGCCTTCCTGTTAGCTGTGTTATAGCTGCAGACTGCTTCATTGCTAGTTACTCACTTCCAGTAAAATGGTTCTGATTTTGATTATGGAGCTTTCTCATTTATGGCTGAATTTCCATGCCCCCGTCGTGGGGCCACAAAAGCTCTTAGTATGGAAAATGTTTTTTTACTCTTGCATATAAAGAGCTAGTTACCCTTTTGTTGCAGTATATATTAGTAAAGAGCAATATGGGTTAGTTAATTAGTGTTGCAGGCTTGAGGCTCCCAATCTTGAGACAAATCCAGCCTTGTTTGATTCATGACAAACTGCTGGAGCACTTGTATTATTGGAAAGGGAAGGCTTGAGGACCACTAAACAAAATGTGTCTTTGTTGGGCCACTTAGCTTCACAAAGCCATGGAGAGGAAGGTATTGAAGATGATACGCTTAGGCTCCAGCTCACACTTCAGCTGAAGCAAGCATCTTTCCATGCAACCAAAGATGTTGAACAAAGACGCATTTAAGCCCTGACTGCATCATGCCAGTTCTAGTAGAATTTTGGCCATGTCCCAACCAATTTATATTAAAGTAGCCTAATTTAATAAGTAGAGCAGCCATTCTATTTGTGCAGGCTACATGAGCACTCTAAGGCCTGTCAAACTAGCTATATGTAAAGTAAACACGGTGTTACCCTGTCATTCCCCATTCCTGTTGTGCTTGGACTGTAAAGGGAGGAGGATGGATGATGGCTGGGATGGCTCCATGCTGGAGAAGTATTTAACTAGCAAATAAGGTACAGTAACACATTTGCACTGCCAGATCTGTGCCTTGTCAGGAGAGGACATCTAACCTCATTATTCTGATTTTTTTTCATTTCAGGAGCTGCTTTTTTCAACGATATTTCTGTTGCAGTCTCTCCTTAATAGATTTTCAGTGGATTAAATCTTCACACTTGTATCTGAAAATTGAGTAAATGCCAGAGATAGGGAACTGTGACTGTATTACCAGGCAATAGTGCAGTGCTTCTCTCTAGCATACTAGAGTACAGTGGGTGCTTGTTCGTGCAAGCCATTGTTTTTGTTTAGAATCCATGTGGTTGTCATCATTACTGCATGAAGTATAATTTCTGCTCTAAAAAGCAGAGTTACTTTTCACTTTTAGAGGAGAAAATGGAGAAGGGACAGAAATACCACAAATATGTTTTAAACCTTAGAATCTCATACATTTTGCTGCTCTCATAATGTACTAATATAAACCCAGTGGCATCTGATTGGAAGTGCAGAGATTTTTATAGTTTCTACAGAAATTAGGCATATTAGCATATTATAGCAGCCAAAAATAATTAATGGCTTTTTAGGATGTTTACTGTAAACAATCTGTATTTTCATGACTACAGTTTCTGTCCTTGAGAGAAGGGGGAGAAGCAGCATAGCCTACTTAGGGCTGAGGGTGGTTCCATTGACACTGATGAAACACACAGCCAGAAAAAGCAGGCTGACATCAAAATAAGACAATCTGCTCCATCTACTTTATGCTGTTCCAAATGAGATTTTCCATTACAGAACAAACTTACTGCTCTACGTGCACAGCAAGCAAATTAAAGCAGTAATACCTTTTTGAATAATTAATAAAATGAAGAGCAGCTAGCTATGCCTGGGAGTTTTAGGGTAAAGGAATATGTCTAGCCTTGTTCTTGTGATGGAAATGCACTCCACCACTTTTCTCTGTAGCATTTCTTAGTGTTGGTAATAATAAGCACAGATGCATTGATGTTCTGGAGGTACATACTCTAAAATGTATCTAATCATTCCCTGCTGTTGACATATCTGTATCTCTTGTGCTTCACACTACTGTAGCAGAGTAGTTTTATTTCATAGTGCACACTTACAGGATTGAACAAGAAGAGATAGGCATTCTTGTTTTTATAAATCAGGATTGCTCAGTCTGGTTTTCTGGGTTCCTGGCTTTTTTTCTTTCCCGAGTGTTGTCTTTTTTTTTTTTTTTCTCAAAATCTGAAGGGATGGAAAACTTTTTTTCTTCTTTATCCATAAACAGATGGTTGGGATCATGACTTCCTCCCTCTGTATTTGCCTTGATGTCAGCAGGATTTACAGCAATGAAATTAATCTCTCTGTTCTTGGACACCAGATTTCTGTCCAATACTTCTTTCTAGCCTTGTCCTCTTCAGTCAGAAATGAATACTACAGATCCCAGTAGGAAGGAAACTTTGTACCTCCTGTATCATTTCCAGCTCTCACCAGCTGGACTGAATAACACAGCACTTACTTAGCTGCATTCTCCTCAGCCCCCACTTAAATGATTTGTGCTTTATGTTAAGGTGTCTGTTTTTCGTTGGATTCAGTGAGTAAAACTGTAAGACCAGAGTTCTCCATTTTAAGTCCTCAGTTTCATCCCATGTGATACAGAGGCATTATATTGCACCTAGACTTCTAGAACCACATCTAGAGCTGTATGAAGGACTTTAAAATATTACCAAATATTCCAGTATGCATAATACAGAAATGGGATTTATTCTTAAGTGGCAATATCAATGTATCTGCTAGTTTATTAATTCCACCCAATAACAGGAAAATATTTTCAACACTATTTTTACCTTGTGGGGCAAAGGACTGTGAAGGGTTTAACCTACACTCCTTTGCTCCTCCTCCTTAAAATGTGTTATTTCTTGTGCACTACGGTAAATGAAGTACCATTTGACTGCTCTTCCTCCTCTCCGAATACTTGGTATACATCTTTGACATGACCTTGTTGTCTTTAAATTACTAGCTTCTTTGCAGAGCAGGCTGTTTCCCCAGTGCCTGAAATCTCAACCATGTATTAATGTAAAGTGATGGCAGAATACAGAGAAGAGTATCTTGGGGAGCTCTTTTTATAGCTTTGTAAAGCACAATAATTTATGTACTCTGCTGTGCTTGGTCAGTGCTTTCTGACTGCATTTAATGCCATCATAGATTTCTAAATACATTTCAGAGTCTAGTACTTGCTTTTTCAAGGTGATGTCCTGCCTTCGGCGGTAAAATTTCCATTTATTTTTGTAGAGTCAGAATTTCCTGATGTTCTTTCCTCAGCAAAATGCAGATACTGTTTTCTGTGTTCAGAAGAAGCCATGAGGGTATACTTTATGCACAAACAATATCAGTGCCTACTTAAACTTGACTGCGGTACGGTTTTGCTGTATTTCATGGAGGTGAAATGGTGCTTGGTTTTTGTTCATAGGGAGAGAGCAACAGCTACTGTCAGGCAGAAGATGTAAGCGGGTTTCTCTTCACTTACCCGTCCAGTTCACTGCACATGTTTTGTAAATAACATGGTTTGTAAAAATCTGATTCAAGATTCCAGTGTGGTAGCAAAGATAACCCACCCAAAGACAAGACTGACTTAACGTTTTCATCGTTTAAAAGTAAAAATCATTCCCTTTTGCTATGAATTCTGTTAATTTCTGACTGCAGACATACACTGCGTAACACAAAATAATCATTCTGCAGTCTGTTACTTGATCAGAAACTGGGTACAAGCACTTGCCTCTTTGAATTTAATATAATCAGATCCAGAACATTTGGTTCTAGCTCATATTCACTGGTAATACGGAGATGTATTTGCAGATTGCAAGGAGAAATCCAAGTTTTCACAAAGTTCATAGCTACATTGTTACTGTACTTTACAAATTCCTTGACAACTTGATTTTGACTCCTATCTCAGCTGTGCAGGTTAAGTTATTCTTAAAGATTAAATACACCAAGGAATACAGATTTTTAACTAACTGCTCTCAAAGAATTTAGTGTTTTGAGTGTTGCCATAGAAATGGTAGCTACCAAACTCAGCTTTTTTACCATTTACGATGTCTACATAATAGGTGCAGATATAATTGTAGAGTAGTAGACAGACCCCTAAGCATTCAAAGGAAAAGAAGCTCTTCCTCCAATGCTTCACAATGTAGCTTACTGAGGTATGTTCTCATTATCATGATTCCTATGGAGAGGTGTAGTGGATCACAGGATGCAGTTGTGCTTGTTTATTGATACGTATGTTGGTTTTTAAATGGATGTTGTGACTTAGACATGTGAAAGTGATGTGAATGGATTGTTTGATCTTCTGCCCACCTCATATACCATGTGAATTGCATTTGTGGTAAAGCAAGTATGGTATGCCATAGCATGCTGGTGGAGCTTAAGAGGATGTTCAAGGAATCAGGCTGGTGCCAAAGCTTAGTGATAAATGCAAATACTTTACTATTATGTCACTGATGATACAAATAGTGTGGGTTTTGGGAACAGGTTTTAGTAACAGACTATATGCTTCATGATGTAGATGGCCCTGTAGCTCCACCTACAGAAGGCATGCAGTAGAAGGTGGGAAGAGGTGGACATGGAAATTTCAAAAGTGGAAACTTAAAGGCTATTGTGCTTGTGCAGCTGCTTGGGCTGGAGAGGACTTTGAGATTGGTGGAAATACATGCAGGAGTGCATAGAGCAGGGGTGTGAAGTGTCTGGGTGGAGCTGGAAAAGGCTGAGGAGGGGCTGGGACAACCTTTATGGCCTTGGGGTGGCAGATCAAATCTAAGTGCGTCTGCTTCTACTTCCAGCTTGAAAAATAGAAACTGAATGTGAGCATGATGTGAGGCTGACTGAAGGAAAAGGCATGCAGTGTTTTGAACTGCCTTGAGCTTTTATTTGTTACTTGTTCTAACAATTTTGTCAATAATTGACTGAATGTGGTTAATAATGTGATAAAGTAAATATTAAAGGTAATATCTTTCACGTACACCAGTAACTAGGGATGGTGGTCTAGTGAGCATAGCTAAGCTTTCCCTTTTGAAATACAATTATTCACCAATAATTATGTATGGAAGTAATTTCCTTAATTAAATCTCTTCTGGCATTCTGGAAGGAAATGTTGAGGGGACTGAAGCAATGCAAGCAGTTCTGTGGACAGTGTGCTCTGCCTTCTGCCCTGACATAATTAAAACTATGAAATAATGAAACTGTCCTGTTCTTTTGTTTTTTACTTGACAGGTGATTTAAGGGGAAAAATGAGTAGAGATGGCAAAAAACTACAGAGCTTCTCAGACACTAGTAGCAAATAGAACAGTTAGACATCCTTGCAAATATCTTCAAGGTATGATGTTAAAAACATTTCCATTACAGCACACCAAATAATGGCGGTTCTGCTCGAACAGTAGCAAGATTCAGCCCTGGAAGGCTTGTGTAACAAATTCTGTGAGAGTGGCAGAATAATGAAGGTATGAGCTCAGAGCAGGGACGTTTTGTTTTTTTTTGATGTTGCCTAGCAACTCCAAAACCAAAATTGTAATATTAACTGAAATACTATGAATTTTTAAACCCCTGTGTATTGGAGGAGGGTAAGAGGAGATTAATCTCTACCAGTACTCAAGAAGGAATTTTTTGGCTTCCAATGCCAGCAGCTTTTTGCTTTCTAGAAATTAAATGTAAAAAAAAAAAAAACCCACCGAACTATCCTTTTGTAGTAAAACTTCCTGTGCTGATGCAGATTAGAGGTGTTTTTCTGGTTGGAAGAAGAAATCTGATAAGCAGCTTTCAGCTGGTAGAATGAAAAGCTGCATTTTATGTATGTCAGAACATGCTTTAGGAAGTTATTTTCACAAACTTGCCCTTGATTAACCTCCATAACAACATTGCCATTTGAAGTGTCTAAATCAATTACCCCTGGAAACACTGTATGTTTTGAATATCCTTTGCTGTCCCACACCCTGTTTAACAACCTGCCTCAATTCCTTTTGACACGTTTATTGCCATTTAACTGTGAATCTCTGCCCAAGGAAGGGGCAATGGCAGTCTTGCAAGACATCATAAACAGCGTAGAAAAGATCCATGCTGAAAGAAAAGCACTTCCCATTATGTTTATTTAAAACATCTATGCTATTTAATTGTACAGTTGACAATCTCTTTCTTTTCTTTCCAAAACTCCTTTGTCCAGGGAAGATAATCTTGTGAATAAAAATAAATTCATATAATAGGATTATGCTTAATTTGCTCTCTGGCTAATTAAATCCTCTTATTTGTCAAACCTATTGGATGGAAATAATTCATGCTGTAAATAGCACGGTTTTGGTTCCCTGATCGAGTGGGATCAGATGACGCTGTTGCCTGTTAAAAGAAACAAAACGCAACTAGTATTTGAGCAGTGGAAGAGTTTCTTACCAAAAGCTCACACGTAAAAGTAATCCATGAAAAAAGACACCAGAGCTTCCATATATTTAAACACTAGCAATATTTAGACTTTATGACTGTCCTTAGGGGAAGCTGCTGGCTACAGCATGCTCCTCTGGCAGTCATTTACCAGAACTGTTTTGCTCAGTGACAGGAAGAAGTCACAGTCAAAGTCAACAGAAATCACTGCAGCAGTAATGATCTGGGGGGCTCTGAAAGAGTCAGTTTAGAAAGTTCAACCTGAAGTAAGCAGCATTGTGCATCCTCCAAGAGAGTCGCACGGTGTGCTGGGGCACCAGCATGCATACCCTCCCTTACAGCCAGCACACAAGGGGAATTTGTCTCCTTTCTTCTTGACTTCAATAGGAGTCACAAGCATGTCTCTTAGCGTAGGTGGCCTGGTGGGGCAGTCCTGCCTAAACGAAGTATGGTTGGTCCTGCCTAATGTAAGCCAGTCAGAGGTTTGCCATTTGCTTGAGCTGGAGCAGCACAAGGTTGTCAGCATGCAGAGTCACACACATTGAAGCCAGAGAGGTGTATGATTCCCTGGATTTCACCACAGATTAATTTAAAATAATAAGGTCTAGCTTTAAAATATGGAAGCAATGTCTTATTCAGAGGCATCATGCTACAAAAGCAGATCCATTCATGCTGTCTGGATCCAGCAAGCTGCCACATTGAATAGTTAGTGTCTTTGAAGACAACAAGATGTCTCTTTTCTTGGTAGACTGGGCATGCATGTAGTGACCTAATTGTGCAGGGAAATAGTCTAGAATATCTGTTTTGTGATGGTTTCTCTGCAGTAGCTGCCCACCTGGACACCCTCCTTGCTGAAAGTGTGGTATCTCAAGCTAATTTAAAAGTAAACTAGATCAAATTACAGAAAGACATTTTTAGTCCAAAATGTGTGTTGAAGCAAAGATTTAATGCGCAAACCTGTTGCCATTAAATTTACTTGTAACCCTCTCTTGCCCCCATTGGCAAGTCCTAAAAGCTGCCTCAGATAAATAAGCATGTTCATCAGAATCAAAGTCACTGCAAAGCATTAAGATGCTTCTCTGTAGCAGAATTTGTTTCTCCTGCTCTGCTGAAATCTTCAACTTGTCTCTGATATTTGGGTATTTTTGCAGCCAGATGGAGCTCAGATTTCTTTATCCAATTGTTTTTTGACTTGTATTTCTTTTAAAGTACTCTCATTTTTATATCCTTTGTAGTGTCAATGATGGTAATTCTCTTGCCTTGGTTTTAAGTTCTGTGTAGGGGTAGCACTCCTTCATAAGCTTTTTTAAAAGTTTGTTAAATGACACCATTTATTTGAAGAGGTCAGTAACACTAAATATAATTTTAGTGAAGAAAGAGTTAACAAACTTTTTGGTTCTCCCCCTGCCATTAGTTTGAGCCAGGAGACAGCTCCCCTGACTTGAATCCTGGATCAGCATGTTGGCTTCACTGAGCAGCAATAGAGGAAAAAGAGGAAGAGAAATGTAAAAGTGATCTATAAGCAAGAATGTCTCTATATATAGAAGTTTTCCATGGAGCACCAGACACTTCTTAGGAATTAATGGCAAACTGTCCCAAATCATACAGTGCTTACAAACTATATGAACTTGCTGTTTCTGCTCCAGAGATGCATTGACAAGTTTTCTTTGTAAGTACACACTCAATCCTGAGCAAAAATTACCAGTTCTATTACATCAATTATCTGTACTGCTTTTTATTTATAATCCTGTATTGCTTGTTAGTTAACAATTATTTCACATCGTGTATTAAACTTTATGAGCAATGAAGCCAGTTGATTGAGCTGCCTTGGGCAGGGGGAGGAAGTAGATGTTATGGGATATTTGGAGAATAATGAATTAAATGATCATAACACAGCCATGCAGGGAGGTGAGATCTCTCTTCCCTCCTAAATCCTTCTGCTTAGTTCTGCAGCTGTAATCCTGCCTGCACAGAACAAAAGGAGTGCTTCTTGCCCTTACTTCATTTACAGGCTAGTGGATAGGAAAGGACAGAAAAAGTCCTTTACTCATTGCCCCTCAGTCTCCTGTCTTGCTTACAAGACCAAGTATGTGAGGACACAGAGGATAAGCAGCTGTGTTTTTTAGAACAGAAAAACATCTTGTTTCACCCTGCAAGGAAGAATCTGGGGCAGGATAGGAAATTCACTCTTGAGACTGCACAGCAGTGAAGTCTTGCTTACTCAAGGCAGCTTGAAACACTAGAAGCAATGGGCAGAAAGTACAGTGTGTTTGGGTTTTGCTGCTGCTGTTCTGAAGGATCAGGTGCTTTATTCTCATTATCCCATCATGTGGGAGGATGCTCTGTTTTATTAGTGGACTATTGGTAAGATATGGTGAAAATTTAAGAGGAGAGTTTATCACTAAAATGTTGGACCAAGAAGGTATTAAAAAAGGCAGTTGATGATGTGTACCCATGGTTCCCAGGAACCTGCTCTTGTTGTCTTGATGAAGGAAATCGGGAAGTGTCATTTAAAAAGTAGTTCTTTTCTAGCAGTCGTCACATACTGATGTGTAGGGTGTCATCAACAAAAGTTCCATTACCAGTATCGGATATATTTGTTAGTCTTTTGAAATTCTTCACTGTCCATAAGAGAAAGAGGGAATTACATTTTTCTCTAATGATATAAAGACCCTTACATTTTCTTGTGTATATCCAGTGCTTAGCAAAACAGGGTGACCTAAAAGAGCAGAAGACAAGCATGAAACCTGTCTGATCATGTGCAGTAGATACTATTGTTTGCTTCCATTGCAAATACAGGAATTCCTTTCATTGCTAAAATATGAGCAATCTGAGCTGCTGCTTGTTTGGCAGGATGGCAGCTGAGCTCTGCTCAGAGCAATAAGAGTTCAGCCTCTGTTAGCATCTTGATCACTGCATTATGCAAGCAGAGTATTACTGAGCAAAAGGCTTTTAAAGAGCGATTAGGAGGATTGTGTTCATTAGAGTGCAGTGCAATGTGAATAAGCAAGCTGAGCACAACTTCCCCCTAGTGAGAGAATCAGTAATAGTTTCTGCGCAGGGAGGTAGCTATATAGATTGTAAAGGTAATGAACTTTGCTACATTGCATATGTGTTCTGCTTGTGTGTAAATGTAAAGGGCTTAGAGATGGTAAGGTAAGTATGGGAAGCATGATGAATTCATCACCCAGGTCCTCCCATTCTTCTGTTTTTAATGAGCACTTTTATATCTCTTTTAGTCTTCAAAGTTTTGTTTCACATTGTTGTGTATTTGAATAGTTGGTGCACAATCTTGTCTAGAACTTGCAGAAAACAGTTACAAAGCTTAAACTTACAGGAGTTTTCTTACAAATGACATTTCTCACCTTGTAGTTCAGGGCTATTAGTATGACATCTTCCCAAAAACTGTGTGGGTAGAAAATTTGAAGGGATAGTGGCCATCTTAGTGGAGAAAATGAATCTACTTTTCCTGGGTTTTCCAGAACCTTCACACATAACTGTGGACAATTCAGTTCTATTCTGTGTGTTCTGATATGACAGCTATGGATGCCATAAATGCAGATCTGTACAGATTTTGGTCCGTTTGGTACTATGAATCAAAACCATTTGTCTTGTGTAACTTTCTTTATGAAATAGCAGATTATAGCTATCCTGTACAGACTGGAAACAATACTTGGAAAGCTGAAAATTACATCAGTAATTCCTACCCTGTTGCCCACAAATTCAGTTTGGTTACAAATGTCTGGCAATACTAGTCACCTAGACCTAGAAATCCTCTCAGACATGTGTTTTTCTAAACCTTTCACTGTATCATAGAATCACAGAATCATCTAGGCTGGAAAACACCTTTAAGATCATGAAGTCCAACCATTACCCCAAGACTGCCAAGTCCATGACTAAACCATGTCGCTGAGGGCTTCATCTAAATGGGTTTTGAATACTTCCAGGGACGGTGATTCCAGCACTGCCCTGTTCAGCCTGTTCCAATGCCTGATCACCCTCTCAGTGAAGAATTTTTTTCCTAATATCCAATGTAAACCTCCCCTGGCATGGCTTGAGGCTGTTAATTCTTGTCCTATCACTTGTTACTTGGGAAAAGAGACTTGACACCCCACACACACGCTACAGCCTCCTTTCAGGTAGTTGTAGAGAGTGATAAGGTCCGCCCCCTTCTCCAGACTAAACAACAGACATAAACAATATGTAAATGCATTTATTCTTAGCCAAAGATAGTGGACTTTAAGGGTGTGCTTACATAGGACAAGTCAGTAGTAGAGAGAAACTAAATACTTAGGAAAGTCATTCTGATCTGTACAGGGTTTGCACAGATGGATAATCTAAGGAATACAGGGTAAATCATCAGGATCTCAGAGTTATTAAAAAAACCCCAAAACAATAGCAGCATCTCTTCTGAATGCTATGCATTCACTGCTAAGTGTTGACATGACTGTCATCCACAGATGGTCAGTCTTAGCCCTAAGTGACATCTGATGAAAAGCACTGTTTCAGGAATTACATGCCAGAGACTGAAGGAAAGGGAATCACAAGTACAAGATGCAGCTTGCCTTTACAGTGAGCAGTTGGAGTAAGGGAAATGCACAAAATTTGAGAGCTGTGCTACAGAAGTGCAGAGGGATTTATCCCTTCTCTGTACACAGCCACCAAAGTGAAGAACCTCTTTCGTGAGTTAATGTCCTGTGTTACGGCACCCACTGGAGATGCCAGACCAGGACTGCAGCTTTGGAAACACTGCTTGGTGTCAAGCGTGGCTTCCCAGCAACTGCTCTGTGTCCAGGCCAGCAATTCTGTGTTTCTTTTAGAGACCGTACATATGGGGGCAGTCTACAAGCCATGCTGGACATTTAATACATCAGAAACTATGACAATTTTGTTCTCCTATAGCCCCAGAATCAGCGGTCTTAATGAATTACAAAAAGGCATACAGCTGATATAGTTATAAAGGTTTTTTTTGTAGCCCAGTTCTTGCAACAAAATCTATCTTCTGTAAATAGAAAAACGCTCAACTGGTGTAGATTGTCAGTCTGGACTACTTAAGAGCTATGTGAATGTAAACACATTGTTTTACAATTGCCAGTCTTATTTATTTCAGGATGATCATTTGGTAATTCTAAAAAACCTTTTACATTTCCTTTGAGAAGCATGTTTTAAAAAAACTCTTCATCTATTATCAAAGAGGATTCCTGGGTGTATACACATTCTGAATGAATCAAAGTGATGGTGCAACTTAATTCTACATGAATTGGCAGTAATATTCATAAGCTTGTTTTCTGTATAGAAAAACTCACGTTTTGTGGAAGTATTTTCTTCAGCCCTCAGAAGCTGACAGCCAGAGTTCATAGAAGAATGGTGTGAAGAACACGCATGTGGTCTGGGAGATGTGATGTCTCTTGAGATACAGTTTTTAAGTGGGCTGCCTACATATAATCAGCTTCAGGAATACCCTTCTTTAAAAAATGGAATCTAATATTGGAGCAATAATTTTCTTTTAACCCTTTTTGAAGATATTTTTAGTTTTATTTAATCTTCAATGTTTTTTTCTGTACTAAGCTTCTGAGAAGGCCGTGGGGATGACTGCTTGTGGGAGTTCTCAAGTGCCATTGACAAAAAGGCACAATCTTCCACTTAACAGCAATACATACAACCCCGACAGGGTTTGTTACTACTTACTTTTCCACCTGTTTGCAGAGGAAGGTATGACTATATCTGTAACGCCTTCCTACAAACTTTACAGGGACATGGCTGAAGAGTAGTTTGGGCCTTGTACAACAAGAAGGAAACCAGTTGACTTGGACTTACATTGCACCTCAGCTGGGCTACTGGGTTGCAGCTATGTCACCTACTGTCCCAGGTAAGATGAAATTGAATTTTATTGATGTTCACAGCACTGAGTAATTATTTATTCATCTATAATGTTTATGTTTTTCAGAATGACCCCATCTGAGATGCCACAGCTTGATCAATAATGGATTATTAGAAAAAAGAAATCTGAAAGTAAAGGGCTAAAATCTTTTGGGGATTGTGGGGGGCAACCCTTGTGCTCAAAATCTCTGAGCCATTTAAATGGGAAACTTTTTAAAGTGTTCCTGCTTTGATGCATATATGTCACCACTGCCTGGTAGAGCCATTGCTAGAAAATAAGGGGAATTATAACATCAATGTATTGGTGTTACGGCAGGTAGAAAAATACGTGCTGTGAAGTTTCTGTGCAGAAACTCTCAAAGAAATGAATTCACCTAAGACCAACATCGTTCTGCGTTAGATGTTTACTAATGGTCTGATTGATCGTAACTTGTTTTTCTTTTATGCTGAAGATGCCCATTTTGCCCTGACTTACACTTTGCGTCATCTTGGTGACTGATTAATTCACACCAAAAATAGCTTGGCGCAGAAGTTAATGGAAAGTGTATTAACAGAGTGGCATTAGGAGACCAGCTGACTGGTTACCATCTGCAAGCCTCTTGGCATGACTGTCGAAAATCCCTTTGAATTAGGCATTATATGTACTTCTGTGCCTATGGAGATCATTAATGTTGCAGCTTGCTCTTCCTTTTTTTCTGTCTGTGGCTGCCTGCATTTCATAGTGTTAGTTCTTCAGCCACCAATAACCAGAGATACCTCTCTGTATAAAAGAGCCAGTCAATCAAACAAAAACTACATCCTCCTCTTCCAGATTTTCTTTAGTAGGTTTTCTGGATGAAAACTAAATCAGTAGAAATGAAAACATTCTTGCCTTGTCTGTGCAAGCTAAATAAACTATATTTAACCAACAAAACAAACTCTAGCATGAGGACTGTTTTTAAAGTCTGTTGTATATGCCATGAAGTTGTTCCATGATAAGCAAGCTTTTTATTTGAGGTTATATCAAATGAAACTGCTGGAATATTCAGCTGAGTCCTTGGTGAGCAGAGCTTAGAGGCAGGTGCAGATCTGGATAAGCTCTCATACTGAATTTAATGGAACTTTACAAAAGAATTGTACTTTAAAAAAAAGCAACTGCTCTGAATCAGACATTTTGCGGACTGCAAGGAAGTTACACTAGCCATGAAACTGTTCCTGTAACTCTTAAGGTTAGAAGTTGTGTAACACTAACAGAAGGCTTATTTGTCCTTGAAGGTTCACTTGTATGGCAGAATTTCTACTTGTATTTTACTTTTCCTTCTTTCTCGGGGCTAGATCTGTGTTCCTAAAACTTTATGGTAATGAGAACAGTATCTCCATGAAAAAATTCAAGTGGTTCATCTCTTCTTTTTGCTTAATGTCCTGAAGCAACAATATCAATCAATTATATAAAGGTAGTGGTGGGCCAGAATGTATAAATATTTGTATTCCCCAAATGCCATATAATTGATGTTGTTTTTAATGAGGTTAATGTCTTTGCTTATTTTATCTCCTCATTGAATCTATTTAATTTCTTACCTCAAAAAATGGGCAAAAATGAGCATTGTGTTCCTAGCAGTGGCTCTGCTGACAACTCAAGATCCACAGATGAGGTTTTACAAACCTCATGATCTAGAACCTTAATGTTGGCCAAGTTGGCTGTCCTTCACAATATGTGCATGTTACTCTGTCAGCTGGTGCTGTACCTCCTTGCCTGCAGATGAACATTTGGGCTGTTATGTCAAAATCATGATAAGGATTTTACAAACCAACAGGGTTCCACATGCATAATTGTGAACAGATGCTGTTCATGTGTGTGCATTCCTTCGTATGTTAGAACATTTACTAAGCATTACTGAAACCTGGAGTTAACAACACTGTTTCATTGGCAGCCTGGTTTTTAAAGCTACTGAAGATCTGCTTGGCTTGGCTTGATCTAGACTTCAGGGCACCAATGCATCTTCCAGTGAATCCTGTACTGCACTGTATGTACTGTTTAGTGCAAAGCACCGCAGGTGTTGTTAAAGAGAAGTTGTTTGCCACAGGGCTGCTGCATGCATTACAGTGCTGGAAGATGTTGTAATGGTTTTTTTCTGCAATGATGAGAGCTTTGGTGCACTGTGTTGGCATCAGGAACTGGAAAGCAGCCTTCACTGGCACATACTCCCATTGAAACTAACTGCTTTTCCACAGAATGATCTATTTGGGCTCGCAGTCCTGAAAACCACCACATGCTTTCTCCACAACTTGCTCCCTGATCCAGAGATGGTCTGCTCAATAGGCACCAGGGCTATGAGCGGCAGTGTTGCTCACTTATCACCCTCATAACAGGGGTGGATGTTGCTCTCTGTTTAAGTGTTATTCTGCTTCTTGTTTGCATGTTGTCACAGGTCTAAGTTCTCTTTTCTGGCCCTCCAGGTCCCGTTGTAACTCACGACATTACCAGCTATCACACAGTGTTTCTTTTGGCAATTTTAGGAGGAATGGCTCTCATACTTCTAGTCTTGCTGTGTCTGCTTTTGTATTATTGCAGGTAAGATTCACAACCCTGGTTACTTAGTTTGTGTTGGAAATAGAAGGGGTTTTGTGCTTGTCAAATTACAAGTTTTTGTATTGAAACTTTTTCACTTTGGAAATTTGGGAGAGGGGGAAGGGAAGCAAAGGCTTGAAAAAGAAACAGTGAAATCAAATTTCATACATTCCTGATTACATGCAGCAGGTAGAGTTGAGTGAATCATATGCATCTGTACCTGTGATTTTCTTGTAAGATGTTCTAACACCTCCTGTCAAACATGGGCATAGGTACAAGCTGTCTGTCATTGTACCTGTAATACATTTCATAGAATCATGGAATAGTTAGTGTTGGAAAGGATCTTAAGATCATCTAGTTCCAATCCCCCCGCCATAGGCAGGGACACCTCACGTATTTGCAAGTGATCTTTCTGTTGGTCTTACATTAAAATGAATGTTATATCAGCATGTGTATATTAATGAGTGATTTGATATTTGCCTCCTCCAGATATTTGCTCCAGTTTATAATTGGTGCATGAGATATTTCCCAATTGACATTAGTTATTCTTAAATTTTATCTTCGCTGCTGGAATAAGCTTTTAATTGTTAGGTTATGTAATAGAAGTACAATTCCCCTAATACTAATCACTGCTTAAAAATCTCCCATTAAAACACACTTGCTGCTCTTGTTTCTGTGTAAAACAGTCATAAATGTGTAACTTCTTTTTTACTGGCTTTTGTAGAAGAAAATGTTTAAGACCACGTCAGCATCATAAGAAGCTGCAGCTTTCAACAGCACTGGACACTTCTAAAAAGGATCAGGCAACCTCAATGTCCCATATAAATTTAATCTTTTCACGTCGTGAGTCGGAATTTCCTGGCGGATTGTCCGTTGCTAGCAATGGACACACTGAAAACTCAGGTGCAAAGGAATTAATCAGCGCTGTCCACATGGAGATGGCATCACCTAGTGGAGAAGCAGATATGCATACGCCTATGCTCAAACACTCATTCAGCACTTCCCAGGAGTTTAGCTCCCGAGAAGAACTGCACTCTGAGAAGGAGAAAGACAAGAGCAGAATTTCCTTGGATGACCTGACTCCCAGTGGGTCTCTAAGGAAAGACTACCACAAGTCAGCAGATAGTTTTCCTTTAAAGACAAGAAAATCTACAGAAACAGCTGAAGGCTATGAGTCCCCTATCAAAGATGAGTATAGGAGGAGTTACAATGCTATGCTGTCTCAGCCTTTATTTGAAAAGCAAGAGAGAGAAATTCAAGTATCTATGAATCATATTGCTACTGGAAGTAAATACAATATTCAGGAACAAATATACCCCACACCTTCAGCTCCTGAAAAAGAGCTGCTGGACTGCAGACCTACTGATTGTATGATGTCTCGTTCAGTTGATCACCTTGAAAGACCTACATCTTTCCCTCGACCAGGTCAGTTAATCTGCTGCAATTCTGTTGACCAAGTCAATGACAGTGTTTACAGAAAAGTTTTGCCTGCACTGGTCATCCCCGGTCATTACATGAAATTGCCAGGAGAGCATCCTTTTGTTAGCCAGCCACTGGTTGTCCCAGCTGACCAGCAGATTGATATAGAAAGACTTCAGGCTGAGCTTCCTAACCCTCATGCACGACTTTTTCCACACCCCCCACAACAGCTGCAACCCCAGCAGTTAGCATCCCAAGCAATATCTCAGCAACATTTGCAAGATGCAGGTGCAGCTGAGTGGAGTCAACAGAATGCTTCCATGTCTGAATCTATTTCCATTCCTGCCTCACTCAACGATGCATCCCTGGCTCAAATGAATAGTGAAGTGCAGCTTCTTACAGAAAAGGCTTTGATGGAATTAGGAGGTGGAAAGCCATTGCCTCATCCTCGAGCATGGTTTGTTTCTCTAGATGGACGTTCAAATGCTCATGTTAGACATTCATACATTGATCTCCAAAGAGCTGGTAGGAATGGGAGTAACGATGCCAGTTTGGACTCTGGCGTTGACATGAATGAACCAAAATCTGCCCGAAAGGGAAGAGGAGATCATCTGTCTGCGCCACAGAGTCACCCACCAGTGCAGGAGCACCAGCAGAGAGAGCGGAAGGTTTCAGATAGCACAGCTTACACACAGCTTGTGTACTTGGATGATATGGACCAAAGTGGCAGTGAGTGTGGAACAGCGGTTTGTAGCCCTGAGGACAATGCTCTACGATGCCTACTAGAAGGCACGAGTAAGAGAAGTGGCGTGCAGCTGCCCAGCCTGCAGGAGGAAACGAGAACTGTGGATACCAAACCAGAGCCATTAACTAGTCCTGAACATGGAACATCAGTTCAAGATGAGGAGGAGGATGAGGAGGATGAGGAAGATGACCAAGGTGAAGATAAGAAGAGTCCTTGGCAGAAGCGAGAGGAGCGACCACTAATGACTTTCAATCTGAAGTGAGCTATTGTGAAAATCCACCCTTCAGTGGAGTATTAAATTGCCAAATATTCTTTCTGTGGAAGTGCTTGATTTTTTTTTTCCTTTCTTGGTTTTTGTTTTGTTGTGGAGAGAAACGAGAAAAACAAACTGTGGTGAGCAACATTTGAAAGAACTTAAATGCATTACTGTGTAAATGTTAGAAAAGAGTTAAAATCATTCCTCTGATTTAACAGCTGCCTCCAGTGAGAGAGCTGAACAAAGAGTGTGATTATTATTCCATATACTTGATATTGGTCATCCAGGATGTTGAAAATACTGACAAGTTGTTTTTGGTTGGTTTATGACCTCAATCTCCTTATGAATGGGAGCTGGTAAAGCTTTTGTTTTGTAGGCCAATTTTATGTTGATAATGCTACTGAAAGTATCTTAAAAATAAGAATTTGACACATGGTGTCCAAAATTGTGCATTATCTTAATGAAAGGCTATGCATTGCTGCTTTTAGTAATATTTGCTTATACTATGCTTTTCTTAATTTTACAAGTTGGTTGTAAACATTTTATGTCCTTTATTATAAACTACTCAGCAATTTATTTTAATGTAAAACTGCAGGAAACTTGAGTAGCATCCCTTAGCATTGAAGCCTTTTTATGAAACCAAACTGAACTTTGTGTCGACTAAGATTCCTCCAATTCTGGTCCCATTTACTCAAAGTGCCTTTTTTACAGTAACAATGAACAGTCCCTTCTTTTGCTAACTCCTTTTAATTGACCCCATTTGAGATTTTATAAATTTCTGAACTTCTACCTTTTATTTTAAGCTGCATGCCAAGAGTCCCAATTTGTGCTGAGCATTTCTCATTTCAATACAGTGTATTCTGTAGCTATCATGTATATTGTGGATTCTGTTTAGCCAGGATAGACTTAGAAGTCATTTTAAAGGGCCCAGAGTAGCCAAGAAGATAGTTTCATTGACTGTATATATTGTTAGTTTCCTCTGGAATCATATGAGCTAATCACGCTCATATAAAATGGACTATAGACCGAGCAAGTGGACTGAATGTGTCTAGAAAAATTTTGGGAAAGAAAAAACAAATAATAATATACTATCCAAAAGTGCCAGAATGACTCTTCTGTGCTTTCTCCATACAGAGCTGCTTGGTTATCCAAAAATTATAATTGAAAATAAACTGCAAAAAATACCTTTGTGGATTTTTTCCTCTGTTGATAGTCATCACATTATTTTATGTTATTTAATGAGAAAAATACTTTGGGTTCACTTTGCTGTGCGTATGTATCTATGCTTCGGTGACTTACATACTTTCTCATGCAGTTCTCATGAACTTCAGTCAATACTGAAATTAAGACCACTTTTCAGAAAAGCATCCTCCCTGTCTTGATAAATATATAACTATTTACTTAAGTATCATTGAAGACCTTGGAAATGAAATCCTGGTATCACTAAAATTTGCTATGGAGTCACACTTCCTGTGGGACCAGTTTTCTTTCTGAGATTTCTGTGGGTGCTCATAGCACACTTCTCACTTCTTCATGAATCAGGTTCAAAGAAGGGAAAGTTTGACATTCACTGTTGTGGAATCCTTTGTATACATTCAGTTTATCATGTTTAATTGTTATATGCAGCATCAGCAGCAGTCATGCTTAATAAAGTTAACTATTACATTATTTCCAAAGTGATTAGAGAAAGTATTACATAGGTCCTATTTAATTTTTAATAATAAGCCCTGACTTGGATTCATTGGGTTGTTTTTTTTTTTAAGTAGATTTCAGGGCTTTCTTAGAAGGCCAGTTTTGTAATTTCTGTCTTACTGAATGTCTTAACTGGGATCTGGGCTTGAGCCAGCAACCAAATCCTGATTTCCTAGTTGCCAGGCCAGTGCTCCTCTCCATCCACAAAGTCACTTCACCTCTGTCTTGCTTTGATTTATGTTTGGAAGTGGTGTATGTTGTAAAAGAAATCTAAAATAATATTTGTGGAGTGTGCTGAATATTGAAATCACCATATTGGCAGGAAGTTATGGTTTATTCATCATGTGTTCCAGATCCTTCCTCTTCTATTTAGGAATTTTGCTACTGACCACATGTGAACTGTCTCTGGGGCCTGTCTGTGCAAGGTCACTGAACAGAAAAATACTGCTTTAAAGGAATAGTATTTGTCAGATGTCAGTAAGTGCTGGTAACACAGTGTCACTAATCAGAATGCTGCATCTGGTTAGAATTTCCACGTACTAGAATTATCGTGCTATTTAATTTTGAACTCTCTGTTGTCTTAAATGGGTCATTTTTAATTGCATTCTTTTTCAGATTCCTTTGCATTTTACATCATTATTATCTTGTGAAGTGAGATTGTTGCTATTAAATTGCAGTGGTTTGTTTCTTTAATTGTGTTGGTTTTATGTTCAAAATGTATTTTGATGGTCTGATAATTTGTGAAAGTATACAACAAATATATTTGAACAAACACAAAGTGGGTATTTTGCAAATCTTTAAAATAGCATTTTTTAAAATTGCTGTGATACCATGAGCCATACAGTAGTTGGGTTGTGCAGAATAAATAGTTTATGAAACGTAATTCTTGATACATCCAACAGACCTGAGCCACATGTTAAATGAAATAGGAACAGAGTAACACAGATCTGATAATAGCTGAGATTAAAGTGTGTCCATTGTACACACTTTGTGTAATCTTATAGTCCAGTGATAAGTTCTGTGTTTTAATTTTCAGAAGCATACTGAGGAAGAGTTCTGTAAAATATAAAGAACTTTTGTTATATTCATTTTGCAGTTGCACAGTGAAGCAAGTACCAATAAGACGTATAAAACAGAGTGAATTATAACTTGAATAGGTCTTGGCTTAAGCAGCTCCCAGGTGATCTTAGCCCACGTAGAAGATAACCTAGAAAAGTAGTCATTTTCTTACTTTTTGATGGCAAGTATTAGTGGGGAAAAATGCAAAATATTGTAATGACAAAGATTACAAAAGTCATGAAAATACACTGGACTTAAACGAAGAACAGGGCTTCAGTTGATCTGTCAGTAATCAGGATTTTCAGATGGATAATGAGTGAAGGAGTAAAATCTCAGGTTTATATTATCCAAAGTCCATATCATAGGGCCTATGAAATGTTAGGACTGTTGGAAGTTAATACACTCATTAAGAATCCATTCACTTCATGGTTGTCTCTCAGCTCCCTCTTTGTTCCCAATAAATACTTGCTTCTCAAAGCTTATTAAACTGTCTGTAAAGCACCTTGACTTATTGTGATAATGACCCTCTGTTACTTGATAGAGTGCTTTGTCTGTACCAGCATGCTAAACCCTCTACAAGTACAGGAAAAAAATGGTTCCTGCCTTGCAGCATTTGCAATAACACATTACACAAACACACAAAATTGTGGTACTGAGCTTAAATAAACAGCTTACAAAGAAACCCCATCATGTGGAAATAGCTTATGATGCTTTTCTCTCTTACAGGAAGGATTTAGTAGCTTTATTAGAGTAAATTAAGCACTCTCAAAATGCCGTGGCAGTATTTTCATTTTCTTTCTTTTGTTTTATCCATAAATGCTGTGGTGGATCAATGTAATTATCCTAAACCAACATGGTTGGACTGGTAAGAAATTACTTGTCCCATGTAGGGTTTAGCTTACAGAAGAGTACAGGTGTAAATGAGCAAGTGTTGGGTTAGATATTTACTCTCTCTAGCAAGGTCCGTAATGAAACAAAAAGACATGTTTTTCTTAACAAGAATTTATCTGAGGATTAAAACTTCTAGTGTAACACGGTACTTCTTAAACTATCAATAGGCTGTATCCTGGGGCATGGTAGCATCTATCCCATGCGTCCTTGGACTTGGTCAAACTAGAAGAGGAATGTCTTTTCTAAAATAGAATAAAATAAAAAATTTAATAAGATAATAATTAAAAGAAGTTTGCTTTTCTAAAATGGGTGACAGGTAAAGGGTATTTTTTAAATCACTGCTGCTGTTTGGGCCCACTTAGCATTTGAAATTGTTGAAGTTGGAATATCTGCCACCTGGTGGTGAACTGTTTGTCTGTACATGCTTTCTATAAAACAGTTCATAATTTCAATATGAAGCACGGTTTGTAACTTCAGTAACACCAGTTATTGAAGGCAGCTGGCAGAAGAGCATCAGTTGTTCCATGGGCCTGTTGTCAATCTGAATGCTTCAGAAGTTGAGAAAAATAAAAGCTACTGAATAATTACTCTTTTCCTGTTCCTCTGCTTACAGATAAATGTAAGCTGTGAGGTTCACTGCTGACCTTACTCATATATATGATACATGGTGCAAATAGTATAATGATAGATCCTGTACCATGATATGCACATGATATTTTCATGATATATGTCTGATATTTTCATTTCCAGGCTGCAAACCTTCTGGAATTGGAGCTTCAGGTAGACCAGTAGGCAGCAGCCAAGTGCCTTTTTCAGCATGGATGACCATTTTTTTATGTTACTGGTATAATTCCAACTGCAAAACTGACACCAGGTACTGTCTTCTATGTGACAGTAAGAACAGACAAGGTATCTAGTTCTTTTTAATAATCTTCTGGTATCTACAGATTACTAGCTTGCAAAATGTGGCACATGGTCCATTATCATTTGACTGAAGTACTTCTTGGTTTATTATTGTGCTTTTCTTTTAGGAATAAACAGTACCAGTTAGGATGTTTGATCATTAAGTGTTTCTTCTGCCTGGGAATCTTGCAGAGAAGGAAAATGTAATAGGGAGGTACAAATGAAGGGGTTTATTTCTGGTTTATTTTATGGTAATTCTTGAGAGAAGCACTTTGTGTTCACGTGACTAGAGAAACGTGTTCTTGCATAAACCCACCTGAGGAATGGTCCTGCCAGTTTTATATTATAAAGGTAGGAAATGGTTCTTGAAATGAGAAATACCATTTCAGAGAAATGGCTGGTCCTGCTGAGAAAGATGTTTGGCATCAAAGCTGTAAGAAATTATCTGAAAGGGGTCCTCTTACCAGCATTGGTTTTTAAAGGGTTTTGGTGGTTTAGTTGTTGTGGGGATTTTAAAAAATCTTCAAAACTGTCTTCTTGCCACCCCTCACCAGATTTTCACAAGCACACTTGCAGCAATGCTGGCCCCTCAGCTTCTCCCTAGGTAGAAACCCATTGTTGTCCTACTCTGATGCTGGAGCTTACAGCTCTGGCTGTGGCATGTGCACCACAGCCAGAGCTGTGCCAGCTACTCCAGGGAGATTTTCTTCCCTATGCATTTCTTCTGGGTTTCTTCCATCAAAAAAGGAAGAAGTCAGAACCACACCTCAAACTTGGGAAAATCTGCATGGAAAGAAACTAACAGCAGATTTGCCTACATACTACCCTTACCTACATGTTCAGGGCAAGGCCTTTCTCCCAGTGTCCCCAACCCCTGAAGGTGAGAGGCCATGAGTCTTGGCTTCCTTCTCTGTGTCTTCAGGGAATAGCCCTTCTATAAACTCAAATCCCAGTTCTACCTTCAGTTTTGTGCCATGCTGTGAGGCCAACATGGATGGGACATAAATGTGACACTATAATATTTCAGGAATGCCACTTGTAGGTGTTGGTGAGGGTGAACTTTCTCAAGCTATGTCTCTTTGTGTCTATGCCATTAGCTCTACCTTGAAGTTAACAGCTTGTAATCCTATATTGAATAACACAGTAACAATGGCAGAAGCTCAGTGTGGTAGCTGTCTTCCCCCATATGAGGAAAATTTTTCTTTTGAGAGACAGATTGGGCTTTTATTCCTTGAAATCAGTGAAGCATACCTGAGTAAATGTATGTGTGTATTTGCATGTGTAGATACATGTGTATTTAATATAAAAGCTGGCTTAAATGCTACTTTCAGCATTTTGACATCAAGTGATGCCAAAGTAAAGGTCAGTCACCTAGGCTGACTGGACGAACCAGCATAAGAGCTCATAAAGACGTGTATTAATTAATTGTCCTTGTGATCTGACATTGCAGGGTCAAAGCCATGCTTGATGCTGAGTTTCTGCTGTGGCTCTGCCCTCACCTTCCATGAGATTTATTCACACTTCCCTACTAGCCTAAGTCCAATGTCTAAATTTTATGATTAAAACTTGTCTAGTGACGATGTTTTAAGTCATTTACTCTGCAATTGTTGCAGCATTTGACAGAGGCATTTCTTTTGCAGGAAGTTGTAAAATTCTGAAGGGTAAAATCTTACTGCAGAATTTCCAAAAATTTTGCATAGAAATGGAGGAGTCATAATAAAGTCTGATCTCCCATTTTCATCACAGGGAAGACAATGTGTCCATGAGACACTTAATCCAAAGTAATTCTCCGTGCAGTAGGCGTGCATCTTGAACAACACTGTTAATCTGCTTCTAACTGCCCAGAAGGTATGCAGAACCTTTATTGGCATTATCCATTTATCTGATTTGTAAGTTAATGGGATAATTCTGGTTGGAGCAACCTACAGAACATTGGAAAATATTTCCTGTTGGCTCTCTCATGGAAATGTGAGAAATACAGCGTCTACCCAGAAGTAACAACATACTGTTTCTGAGCAGGTTGTTCACAAGGGACATCTATTCATCATAAAATACTATCCTCATCCAAGGCCTGCTTGTCTTTAGAGTGCAGTCTCCCAAGACTAGAAGAGCACTTCCCAAGTAAAAGTGATTTATGCTAATGTGAATAGATAGTGAATACTACAGTATTTGATAAACATACCATTTGTTTGGGGATAGTCAGACTTTCAGGTTTTCTTCTCTGGACCTGAACTTGGAGAACTATCCTTCTTAATATTCTCAAGGTTTCCAGACATTAGTCTCCATTTAAGGATGTCTAACAGTGTTAAATACCCTAGGAGCACACTAATAGTTCTAGTCTGTTACAAATGCTCTGAGAGTTATAGTCAGGCTGTAGCCTCTTCAGTCCAGCAGGAAAAAAAATTGAAAAAGTCCCTTTTCAGTTTGGAATAAAAACCTATCAGAAACAGACATAAAAGAAAACTCTGAAAAATTTTGGCTTGGAAAAATACTGAAATAGTCACAGGATGAAGAATAATTCATGTCTCTTTGCTCCTTCCATCCAGAATCTGGAAAACAAAGCATCTTGACTGTGCCTGCAGCCTCCCTGAAAAAGGAGGAAACAGCAGGCATAATGATAGGGGGGAACTGTAAAAGGCTGATGGGAGAACTGGTCTAGGAGCAGACAGGAGTAAATTGGATTGATTTGGAGATTGGATGTGCAGAAGTAATTGTTGAGTATTGCTCAGAGCTCCTGCAGCAGGAGTGTCAACATCATCTTTGTAAAAAACTGTTGCCACTAATCCTCATATATGCAGTTTGAGAAAAACCTGAAAGAGTCAGGAAAAAAAAAGACATAGAAATGCAAAATATGTATATTTGTAATATATTTGTAGTAGTATATATTTGTAATAGTCACTATTTAAGAGTCAGTTCTAATTATTAAATATCATAGAATTATAGAATCTTAAAATAGTTAGGGTTGGAAAGGACCTTAAGATCATCTAGTTCCAACCCCCCTGTCATGGGCAGGGACACCTCACACTAAACCATGTCACCCAAGGCTCTGTCCAACCTGGCCTTGAACACTCCTAGGGATGGAGCATTCACAACTTCCCTGGGCAATCCATTCCAGTGCCTCACCACCTTCACAGTATCTAACCTGAACTTCCCCTGTTTAAGTTTAAACCCATTACCCCTTATCCTATCGCTGCGGTATAAAGAATGATTTATTCATGTTTTACCTTTTAGGGATAGAGACCCTAGGAACAGAGGAATTGCAATGCTGGAACCAGTTTGAACCTGTGTTTGATCTAAGTCTTGTATCCTGCTTCAAACAATCATCAAAAACAGCTGGATCAGAAAGCTGCAGAAGAAATCTCTACTAGTGATAATAACCCCACAGGATAAAAGTCTTCCTATCCTTATCACATATATCCTTAAGCATCAGGCTTTTTATTTATCATACACATTTTTTCTAATGCTACAATATGTTCTCACAATGCATGTAAATGTCTAACCCTTTTTTAATGCTGTATAGCCCATAGCCCTTGCAAATGCAGGCATCAGCATGGAGAAGGAGATGCTTTAGTGCAAAAGGCAAGATATAAAATTGGAGAGGTATGAGCTGCATTTTAAAATAAAATTCAACAAAAAGAGTTGAATGTCAGAGTGCAGCAGAAAGAGTGGGCTGTTTAGAGTGCTTGTCCCCCTGTATGAATGCAGCCAATACAGACCAGCAGCAAATGGGCTGTGGGAGACAGGCAAGGCTGCAGCTCACCAAGTGTGGTGTGCAGGAGGCTAAAGAGATGTAAAGTGGGTAAGACAAACCGTAAATATCAGAGACATGATCTCACATGGATACAGGTGTGCAACACATGGGATCACAAGCTCATTTCATTCCCTATTTCTACCTATTCTGTTTTTTTCAGTGTATTTATATATATATATATAAATATATATATACCTATTCTGTTTATTTCAGTGTACCTATTTTTTCAGTGTATTTTGAACCTGTATTCTTTTACCCTTGCATTTCATTCAAGATGGAAGAAGGCAGTATTTAAGTTCTCAGGATAAAGAACAGCCAATAAAAAAGATACTGCTGCAAGGCAGTACTACTAGACACTTGTATGAAGCAAAGTCTAAATATATTTGTTTGTTCCATAACTTTATTAGGAAAATAGAGAAAACACTAAACTGCTAGCCAATTTTCAAATTGAATCTATTTTGCTTCCAATTTACAAGATTACAAAAAGTTCATACCATGTTTTTATTATCTTATTACTTGCAATAGCAAATCCATTTTAAATTATAAATGCCATGGACATTACAATATGGTGTGTGAAGGTAGGACCAGTCATAAGACTGCGTGAAAATTTCAGGTGCTTTTCTTCTGTTGTGTTTAACATTCAGAACACAGACTAATCAGATGATGCCAATAGTCTGAATGCTGTATTGTATATCACTAGGCCCCTGGGATGTAATTAATATATATCACTAGGCAGATAAACAAGTCTGGATTATGCCTGGCTGCTTGAGGGAAACTGAATCTGTGACTGGCTGGCTTTATTCAAATACAGAAGAGCAAAAAGAAGAAGGGTATGCCCATAACCATGTACTACACAGCTTCACTTGAGGGTTCACCCAACAGACAGGATCTGACAAAGCCCCATACAGACCTGGGAGTTAAGGCTTCCCAGTCCTCAGTATTTCTTATCACCAAGCTTAGATATCTCCTCCTTCAGTAGCCTGGGGATTCTTTTGAACTCATGCTGGCCACTGAAATGCCCCAAGTATTCCAGTGTTTTTAGGGCTTTGTTTTGAGTCCTGGATTTTGCTGTGGGAGTCAACTAGGAAAATGTTAAACATGGCAACACCAGAATCTAGTGTTTAGGCATAGGTTAATTTTGTGAGCCATGACAGACCCATGATTGCATTTGTTATGGAAAGCAGAGGAGAGAGAGCCTAGGAACAGAAGTAGGATTGGGAAAGATCCAGAAAGCTGTGATTTATAATAGTGTTGAGGGTTCCCTATAGTGGTCTGTCTCAGTTAGCTGACCAAGGTGGAGTAGCTACATAAAGCTACATCTATAGTGTGTTACTGACCTTTCTCTCTTCCTTTCTTCCCGTTTGTTGCTATAAACAACTGGATATTTTGGCTACATCTAGAAGCAAACCTATAGTCACTACTGAAGCTCTAAGGAGACCTATGAAAATAACCAACCAGCCAATGAATAATTAATCAATGCTGGAATGATTTTAATTGACTTCATGATATACTGTTTAGTATTAAGTAAGCAAAGTGTATCTCCTGATTAGGAAGTCTATTTCCCTGTTATTAATTTTTTAGCTTTTGTGTAAAATGACTGGGTTTTCTTTTTAATCTTCATAAAATAAAAGGCTTTTAACTTCCCCATACATCTAGGAAGAGGTCTTAGTAATCAGTTAAAAACAGTAAATTGACACACAGCAGTTTGGGGAGTTCCCAGACATTCCACCTGTAACAACAGAGGTCTTGGAAGTACAGACAGCCTGTTAGGCACATCAGGTGCCATCCATACTGCTTACTGTCCTGGTGGTACACATCCCAGTAACTCACTGTGGCTGAGCCCATGGGGTCCTGAAATTCAAGGGTACATTTTTTTTTCACCTGGCTGATCTATTTTGGGAAGACAAATCACGTATACAAGGTGATAGCCAACATCTATGAAGTAGTGCAAGTGCTGAGTGGTGTCTTGTAGAGTTAATTTAAACACTCTGGGAATCCATCTGGTAACTTCAGAAATGCATTATTGCAGGACAGATGCATACCTCTCGCTTCTGGTCAACTTCTCGACTTGTGGTATAAGCAAAAATTGCATATTCATAAATGCAAAGCACAATTCAGTATTGTTCATTTGGCCTTTTAACAGTCAAATCTGGAGTATAATTGTAGTTGTGCCTCTCAGGAGTTAAACTGTAATGTCCATCTTCACGCATGCTATGAAGTCTAGAATAGCAGCCTTTCTGCAGCTATTCTCCTAACCTCCCTCCAAGGGTAACCGAAGGTAGAAGGTGACGGCAAATGGTAGCTTGCTGGGAGATATCCATACTCCCTCTTTTATTATCACTGTGAACTACAGGAAGCATCAGGATCCAGGTTTCCTATACTTCACCTCAGTGGAGTGAGGAAAATTGTAGCAAAGGACAGAAGATGGTTAAACCCACAGTTTTTCCAACACAGTGATTCAATGTAGCTGTTTAGTCACTGACATACTGTTCTTCACTTTCTCCTACTCATTATTATGAGGAGGAAAAAAAAACCAAACATGAGTAATCACTGGATTAACTTCTCTCCAGGCTACTGTGCAGCTGTTCACAATTGGGGTTTTGTTGTTGAAAATTGTTGGGTATTGTGCTTTTTTTTGAGACTTCCTTGCTCTCCTATACACTAAAGCTGAATGAAGGTTTACTTCTAAAGGTCATTGTAAAGTGTGGTAACATGGTAGGTGTATCTCCCCTCTGAACTATTGTGACAGCTTGACACTGGGAGGTCATACATGGCCAAGTGTTAATTACAGACTCCGCAAGTTTTGCAATAGTTGAGGGTAGGACACCTGTCTAGAATTTTTTCCACTCCCTTTACTCATCTGTGGAAGATCAACACCACCGTAACAATTTAGACATATTCAGGATCAACTCCTGTTTTCAAAGATACATGTATGTCCTGGTTTCAGCTGGGATAGAGTTATTTTTTTTTCTTCCTTCTAGCTGGTGCAGTGCTGTCTTCAGTCTGAGAACAACACTGATAATACTGATGGTTTTAGTTGTTGCTCAGTAATGTTTACTCCGACCAAGGACTTTCTTTGTCTCATGCTCTGCCAGGAAGGAGGGGAAGCTGGGAGGGAGCAGGGACAGGACACCTGACCCAAACTAGCCAAATAGGTATTCCATACCACAGCCCAGTATGTAAATGGGGGGGAGAATTACCTGGAAGGGACCGATTGCTGCTCCGACTGGGCTGTGTATTGGCCAGCAGATGGTGAGCACTTGTATTGTGCATCACTTGTTTTCTGAGCTTTCATTTATCCTTTTTTGTTGTTTCCTATTATTATCAGTATTGTTATTGCTGTTATTCTGTTATCACTATAGTTTAGTTTTGAACTGTTCTTATCTCAACCCACGGGTTTTACATTCTTGTGATTCTCCTCCCCATCCCGCCCAAGGGATCAGTGGGTGGCTGCATGGTACTTAGTTGCCAGCAGGGTTTAAACCACAACATGTTATGTCATGGTTTATTTTATTTGGAATGTTGTGGTTGACTGTTTTCTAGCCCTGTTGATTTAGTACCTTTGATTTTTCCAGTCACTGTAACTACTGTTTCAAAACAGTTAAGACAGAAAATACCTCTCAGATGATGGAAGTCACACATAGTACAAGACATCTGAGTGTACCATGATAGATGATACAGCTGATAAACCTGTACTCCATTACCCATTCAGAATTGTCCTTCTCTCTGACCTTTCACAACAAAGCAGGAGGGGCTTCCACAACTTCACCTGCTTGATGAAACAAATACTCAGTAATTATTTGATAGCTCAAGGGCAGCACTTTATGTATGTTACAACTTGGTTAGACTAAGAAAAGTTGGGAGGTAGTTTAGGAGAATTGCAACAGATGAAGTACAGCTGACAGTGACCTGTGCCTTGGATGGTTTATCATTACATTGTCTGCCTTTGGCTCTTCAAGGATTTTAAAGCATTTGAATGACAAGTTCCTGTGGTAACTCACATGTTGTAAAGGACCAAGCACAGTGGGACACACAGTGACACAGGGCTGGTGCTCAGCATGCACAGGTTCAGAGTTTGACTGCGAGGACACAGCTGAAGGGACATCTAGGGGTCTTTTGCATGGCCAGTGAGATCTTTTACTTGACATCTCATCTGCAACATCTGATAAAGCAAAATATTACACTGCCTTACATCAAAATGGGAGGAAGTGGTATCTTCCTCACATTATGTACTTTCAAGAGAGCAGAGGGGATAAGGAGACATTACAGCTAATGCATACTATTCTTAGTTTTAATGTGATTCTGGGCAGCACTGCTTAAACCACACACTCCGTGAACCTCATCCAGAATTCTTGGTATGACCCTGGAAATCACCAAAGTTCACATAATGAATAGCAGTTTCCCTTTATTAGTTTTCCTGGGTTCAAATCACTACCACTCAACTCCAGGGTTTTTTTTTCTAGCATGGAGTTCGCAATAGGACAAAGTTTCGGGTAAACAAGTCGTGCGACAGCCGGTGGCCACGGCCGCCTCAGCAGCGTCTACCAGCGGCAACTTTGGCATCGAAGTTGCTATGGTTTGAGAGGGAAACGCAGAGAACCAGCTAAACGAGCTCCTGCGCTGCGAGGCCCTGCAGCTGCAGCCGCACCGCGCGGGCCCTCGCCCGCTGCAGGCCCCGGCCGCGCTTTGCCGGCCACCGCCAGGCCTGCTCTCGGGCCTCGCCAGCAGCGAGGGCCGCGCCGCCTCGGTGCGGACACCTGGGACCACTGGAGGCAGGAAGAGCGGATCAGATGTCGGCTACCTGGGGTTCAGGCAGGTGCCGGGCAGAGCAGCTGCACTGCTGGGATGCAAAGAGCAGGACAAGCCACCGAAGCCCTCACATTATGGCCCAGCCCCGCCCCGGTCCCCCACGGGGCGGTGGGGAGCGGCTGGGCAGCCCCGGCGGCCTCCGCCTCCTCTGGCAGCGCGGGGAAGGACAGCAGCTAGAGGGAGCTCCTCCGGACTGCATCTGCCCGTGCGCCCCGGTTCCTTTCATAGGCTCCCCCGCCCCGTCCCCTCCCTCCTTCCCCCGTGATGGCGGAGGACAGCGAGTCTGCGGCCAGCCAGCAGAGCCTGGAGCTGGATGACCAGGACACCTGCGGCATAGACGGCGACAATGAGGAGGAGACCGAGCACGCCAAGGGGTAGGGGCGCGCTGCGGGACGGCCGGTAGGGCACAGCCCGGGGACAGAGCCCCCGTGTCTGCTGCTGCGGCAGCAGTAGGGCAGGACGTGCCGCCGCGGATACTGTGAGCGGCAGACCGGGCCGGGCCGGGCTTTCGTTGCCACCCGGCGAGGGCGGGCAGCGGAGCTCGGGGCATGCGAGGCGCGCTGCTGTCAACCGGCGGGCGGCCTGCATGGCGCGACGCAGCCCGGCCTGGCGCTCCTCCGCGGCGCCTGCGCGTGTAGGGCCAGCGGTAGAGGGGCCCCACCGGCGGCAGCCTGCGTCCGCCTCCCGGACCGCTCTGCGCTGCGGCTGGCAGAGTCCGGGCGGGCGAGGCAGGGCCCTGTCGCCCCGCTGTGCTGCACGGCTCCGCTCCCCGCGCCCCGCCAGGACCGAAGGGAGAGGCGTGGGGACGGGCTCCCGGCCTGAAGTGAGGAGGGCGGCGGGGCTGGCGCTTTTTCTCTGGACACCGGCCTTAAAAGGGAGGGTAAATTCTGTTATGTTATCTGTGCTTTCTCAGGATTTGGGGGCGTTTCTTGGGAATTCTAGCCGATGGAGAGAGCCCCGTGATGGGCCACGGGGCCCTGGGAAATGCCCCCGTGCTCCCTTCCTTGTTTCGGTCGGTTCCAGCTGAGTGGCCACCTCGGGTCAGGCCTCATACCCCCCTGTGGCCCTGACACCCGTCCGCACGCTCCCGTCCCGCCCTGGGGACCTGTCCAGGCATCATCTCAATCTGTCCTGCAGACGCTCCTCTTCAACATCACCTATTGTCCAAAAAGGAAGTATTACCTCTAAATCCACATACTGTAGAGAGCAGCGCTCGTCTTTTACCAGGGCATTAGCCGGAGAAAGCACTGTTGTTCTGGCTGTAGTTCCTTCTCCGTTAATCTTATGTCTTAAATCTTCCCACGCTGCGGATCAGGTGCTGTCTCCAGTTGCTTGGGGAGCTGACAGGAGAGGCAGCCAGTATAAATGCGGCTCCCTGCAGCCGGGCGCTGTTGGGCTGCACGCAGTGTGGTTCTGTCCAGGCACAAGGTCTGGCTCGCTGGGCACGTCGGGGAGGAACATGTTTTAAAAACTGACTTCAGTAAAATGCACTTTTTTTGCGGGGATATCAGATGTGATTGGAGAGAAAACGTTTTGTTGTTGCAACCAGGAGTGGCTGGAGTAACCTAAAATAGAACTAGGCTAATCTATACATTGCTACACAGATATCTTCCTCGTGAATTTCTGATTGATTGGGTTGAGAGCATTTCTGTAGGTGATTGGTGTTTGAGGATGTACACTGTTTGTCATCTTCTGCCCCTAGGATTTGCTTGGCAACAAGCGGCTCTGCATCTTAAATGTGGCAAGAGAAATCTAGGGGGCCACTTAGGAGGACTGACTTGTCTGAGAGGCAGGAAAGGGGAAAACTTTGATGCTTGCAGCTCTGTCAGTGAATTCATGGCATGCATACTGAGACAGTTGTGTCAATTATAGTAATATAAGTCTGGCATATTGAAAAGGGACAAAGTAGTGTTTAATTATCTTGGAGCCTTTGTTACATTTGTTTGTGTAAATATGCCACAGTTGATGATTCCCGAATACGCAAAAATAACGCCACTAACAGCAGAGAATGATTACTGCTCTTCATAAGAGCCAACCTGACATGCCAGGAGAGATTATTTGATAGCTGGCTGACGCCTGCCTAAGAATTCGTTCGTACCTTATTACTACTTCAGTTTCCTCTTCTGTTTGTGCGTGTGACTGAGCTATAGTTGCCCTCTGCAGTTTAGCTAGGCTTGCAGCTACACACTCGGGCTGCTGTGGCAGTGAGTGCAGGAGAGCAGTGTGTAAGAAGCAGCCAGAAAACAAAGAATTGCACTTTGGTGTGTTCTGAATCACGGCTTACTGCTCTACTCCAGCCTGAGTCTGTGAGGCACAACTGCTGCAGCTGTGGGCTGTATGCTGTTCTCCCCAAAACTTGGCCTTGTTGAATATCCTCAGTGTGTTTCAGTGAATATCCCACAAGTATTTCAAAGAAGCTGCTTTATTAATCTTAGAATAAGAAAGTGAATGCTTCCAGGTTATATGAAGTTTAATTAAATTAGTGATAGATCATTCCAGTAGAAAAAAAACCTCTAAGTGTTAGTATCAGTTTTCTATCATGTTTCTGATGCATTCTGATATTATGTCTTCTGTACATTATTGTAGACTTCTGATGAAGTCTAATATGGAGGTTTGAATTACTTTATTTTCCTGTAATCTTTGAGAATCTCATATGCTACTATTTGCAGGCTGAAGCTTTCAAACAGGTTATATCAAACAAAAAGAAAAACACTACAGCAAACACAAAGATCTACTTTCGATCTGGGAGATTAACCCATGCTAGTAGGAGCCTAATTATTCCCTGTTTTCTCTCTATTATAGTATATTATTTTTTGAGGTAACTTTAAAGTTTGCTTTGAGCTTTTAGATTAGTTTGTATGTACCTAAACAATCCATGAGCAGTCTCACTACTTGAGATGATGAGTGTGTGAATGGGCTTGCTAAATTCTGAATGGTCTCTATTGCTGCCTATCAGTATTTAATCTCATGCTATTTTAACCCTCACTTTTTTAGAAGGAGGTAGAGTGTGTGTTGCATGTCAGTCTCTAGTAGGATTGCTTTGTAAATGAAATTACTTTCAAGCTGTTTCTTGACATTTGAAAATAAGTCCTTATAATACCGACTGAAAAAAACTGATTTCTTATATATATGTTTTACTGTTAAAAAAAAATTGCTGTTTTTTAATGTGCTTGAGCACTGAATGTCTGCAGCAGAAAATACCATTTGACAGCTCTCAACTGTGCAAATGTCTTTGTCCTCTGATTCTGCTCCTGTTTTTTAGATGCAGGATTATGTATGTTGTGTGAGTCATTGCTGTTCTCCTATTCTGTGTCTGCAGTTTGCTCCTGCTAGATGCATTATGCTGTACTTGTTCGGTTTCATAATAAAGTGTTGTTTACAGAATAGCTTTGTTAGTTTGTATGTAGAAAAATATTTATTGCACCTGAATCTACCCTGCTGAGCCTAGCTTTTAAAGATCTTGTAGTTCATTCTCAATAGCTCCTTATGTTCTATGGTAGAAAGCCTTTGGGCGCAGAACATTTAGTAAACAGAGGAGGAAAAAGGTACCACCTTTAAACAACTCTCCTGAAACCTCACAAATTGTTTACTTTGAATGTCTCAGTAGTATAGCCCTTTGATTATTGTTAAATGGAAACTTTATAACCAGCACTACTTTCAGATAAGTATATATATAAGATACCTATATATATATATTTTAAGGTACTGGAAACAGTGTTTGGTTTTAGCAGGTGAGATTTACGTCTTAGAATGCAGACTTGAAAGGGGAGGCAGAGGAAACATGCAGAGCTTTGAGGAGTATCTGTTGGGTTAGGTTTTAAGGCATTGCTGCTATGTTTTCATGCTCAAAAAACTTGCATTTCCAAGTACAGAAGTGTATGCAAATGAAGTCTTTGTCCAGAGAGTTTTTTACTAATGGCAGTTTGTTTGTAAGTGGAATTTGAAGGACATAAGCACCTCTGGTCAGGATCTTCTTTCTTGAAGTTGTGGTAGTATAATACAGCAATGGGCAAGCCCTTTACATCTAAGCCTCCATTTTCTTTATGAACCAAGGACAGCCCTAGTATAAAACACTACTTGGAAATTTTTTGGAGTCTTGCCCGTATACATGAGACCTGATTTCTGTGATCAAAAATATCTATATATCTTCAGAAATGTCGTTTTGCAGCCTCACAGAGAGAAACAAAAACACTGTAAAGGTAAAAACCACACACAGGCCTAGGCCTTTGCAGCTTACAGTATGTGTTTGGTTTTAAATTTGAGAAATTGCTACCTTAAAATTCCCATTCAATGTAATTTAAAACAGACGTTGATATTATAAAAAGCTGTTTCTGGTAAAGAAGAACTTAGCACCCAAAAAGGCAATTAAAAGAATACTGACAAATACTCAGTGAGAAAAGATAACCTCAAATCAAAACAAAGGAAGCCAAAACAGTTTGACCACCTGAGTAATTGTCATGCCCCCCCTGATACTTCTGTCTTAGCTTTTCATGGTTTTGGTCAGAGCTGCACCAAGTAAGTTTCTCTGCCTTTGCCACACCTCTCCCCAAATGCAGTTAAGTATCCCCATTTTTCAGTTAACAAAAAACCACATTCACAAAACCCCCAAACCCCAACACATGCAGGGAGAAGCAAAAGTCTTTTTTTTTTACATTCATGCAAAACACCAGATGTGTGTACATAAGTGGAAAGGTATGTGGGTGGGATCATGGGCTTGCATTTGTTAACTTGCAGACAAAATCTTGAAACTGTGGGCCTAAGTGACTGTCTCAGAGTCATATCCACAGCCTGTTTCTGTGGCAAGGGTAATTCTTTCTGGGGCAGAACAAGGTCTTTTGGCTCTTCTTTTGCCTCAGCTGAATTTTTATTTACATGCCACTTTTGTGCTGGTCTCACTTCTTTCTTATTCATCAGCCTGACAAAACTGTCGTTGTGGATGCAGTTAAAAATACTTTAGTCCACACTTAGGTAAACCTCAGCCTCAGTGCGTAGGCTTGCCCTCCTGTCAGTAAAGTGCTCCTGGTATAAAAGCGTGTCTCTACTAGACTGACACAGTCAAAATCTTGGCCAAGTCTAATGTTTTTCTTAATACAACCAGCTATGCTCCACGTGGTGGACTGGGGCAGATGTGTTGATCTGATGCATGAAAAGGTTATGTTTCCTGTCCTGATAGCTAGGTGTGTCATCACCCTGAGGTACATATCCTTTTCCTGCTTCCCACGTGGAACCTTCATTCTGAGTTTTATCACCTTAACAGTAGGAGGGTAGGTCAGAAAAAGAGATTTCACACTTAAGGGTCAGCTTTGACAGAAGTGGGAAACTGCCCCTTTCCCCCCCAAAAAAGTTCTAAGAATGAGATACATTTCATGGTGTCATCACACAGATGTATCAGACCAGACAAAGAACTCAGGTCTTAGTCAGCACACAAGTATGTTTAATTAAGAGAAAAGCTTTTAGTAGGAGCTTTTGCTTTTAATCTTGTTACCTTTTCATATCCTTTGTGCCTTCATGTTCAGTGTAGTTACTACAAGTTGAGCAACAAAGTGCCCTTCCCAGCCATTCCCACTCCCAGTTTTGTGTTTTTTCAAGGCAGTGTGAGAGAAAGACAAAAAATCATGCGATGTTTTGGTTTTGCTTTTGCCCTAGTTTGCTTGGTATCTCTGGTTGTAACTTCTGTTGGACAAACCTGTTTACTCAGTGGAAGTTTCTGCATGCGGCCTGCTGCCAAATCTCTGAGTTGTAGGCGTGCCTAAATAGTTGAAGGACGGGTGGATCTCTCTTTAAATCCTCTTTTTATATTCTGTGGACTGCAGCAGTAAAAAAGACTGACCCAAGCAGGACAGTGTGCATAAATCACTGCTCTGAACAGTTGCTGGATAACCTGTTACACAAAGATACTGGTATTTATTTTGCAAGAGGCCACGTGAAAACTCTAAACCTGAAAGTCATAAGCCAAGGACTGGAAATTCGAGAAGATTTTAAAAGAAATCAGAAGTTTTAAAACCCGTGTATATTTTGTAGCAATTCAGTCCTGTCTTCCCTCTTTCCCAGCTAAAAAATATGCATTCCTATGTGTAAAAGAGCTGGTCAAAAACAAACTAAGATTATCCTGGTAAAAGTATAGTTTAACTGGGGGTAACATTAGTAAAGCTTGGCAAAGCTGATGCTTCTTCATAGCTGCCAAACATTTTTGAGTACCGTTGTTCATTATTTCACCAAACTAAATAAAACATTGACCCTCAGGTAGTCCCAGTGAACAGAAATCTACTGCAGTGTTAAGTGGGACTGGCTCCTGCTGAAAGGCAAGAAGACAAGTGAGCTGTACCAGTGCTACTCAGGACTTGGCACCTACTGAGGGTGTCCGTTCAAGAATGGTGTTTGCTGAAACTCATAGTAGTCTTACATTCAACACAGAAGCCCTTGAGAGTCAGCTCAAGGACACAGTGGCATCATTTGTTTGCTGTGAGGTGTTAGAGGAAAAGGTGAAAGTTTGTGACAGTTCAAGAAAGTAGAAGAGTACCTCATTAAGTGAGTCTTAGCAAAGGTGAAATAACTTTCCCCAGTAGTTTTATCTCAGTTTTGCTAGAGGTGGTAAAGCCCTAGGTCTTGTATATGTTTGGTTTTTTACTCTCTTATCTTTAGAACCTCTTGTCAGGCCTTTGGGTCTATTCTGTGTTTAAATTCTGTACAAAATGACAGCTTGGTATGACGGCCTTCAAACAGATTTAAATTTAATTATTTTAAACTGAGAGTATAGAAATTGTTAACAGAATCGGCTAGGTGATCAGCCAGTGTCTTTATCCTGCAACAGAAAATTTCCTCCCTGCCTCACACAACTTAATCTTTTGTTTCTGCAGACTTACTGTCTTCTTCTCCTCAGTGTGTTTGGCCTGCTACCCTTTTGTCCATTGAATAACCCCTTGGTGCAACCCCAGAGGGTTCTGCACTTCAAACCTTCTTCCTTCTTTCTGGGAGCCTACCTTCACCCAGCATCACCATTAATGTTAAGGGTTGGTCTTTCACTAAAGGCTGTTCTAGACAACAGTAATCATCTCACAAAATGAGTCTTTGTTTAGTTGCATGTTTGATTAATTGCAGGCTTTGGCTTCCCAATTGGACATAGAGTGTTTTCTTGACTGGTTCCACTCTGACAAGGTCTAGATGTTAAAAGAGAGGCAAATCTTGAAAGTGAGCATAATAACATGACCCTTAAACATGTTGGTCTTAATAACTAATTATTTAGTTATGTTCTTCTAATTTCTCTTTCTTTTGGTTTGCCAGTTTCATATCTGATTCCTCTCCCCCCAAATTAAAATAAACAATCGTTTTTTTTTCTTTTCCAATAAAAACATGAAAGTCCTGATATCTGTCTTGAGCTCCATTGTGTGTACATGGTTTTGCTGGGAGATTAACCTCTTGAAGAGGATTCAGTGTTAACTGACTCATTGCCTCCTTATTTGCTTTCCGTCTTAGAGCTACCAACACCTCCCACACTTTGCAAATTCTAAATCTGATCTTGATTCTATATTCTAATTATTTGTCAAATTAGAATCTTCTTAAAGAAGAAAGGAGTTGTATTATCAATAGTGAAAATATGGCAGAAAATGCATGTGCAGTATATACTTTGGTGTTTTGTTTTGGTTGGTTTTGCCGTTTTGTTGGGTTTAAGTTTTTGTTCTTTTTTCTTTAATTAAAGTAAGACTTTAATCACTACATACAAACAGTTCCAAACAATATTCCCTGAAAACAGGATGGTTTTGTTTGGATTGTTCTCAAATTCAGATGTGCCTGGTGAGTATCAAGGGGAGAAAATAATCGGGCCACTAATAGTTACTGGAGGCTATTCAGTTCCTGCACTTTCCTGAGTGCTCCAAACTCTGTTGTATTTGGTTGTTTAATTTTTCTGCTGTGCAATAGCATGGAGAAGAGCACTGACTGTTAGATAGTGTCACAATTTGACACTAGTGTGTCAAAATGCCTGGTTGTGCTGGGGTCTGAATATAAAACAAATTAGAAAATTTTTTCGGCAATGCTGTCAGTTCCCCTTTCCTTCCTTTCTCCTGCCTTTTCTCCACATTCAGACTGCTGTTAGATTTTTCAAATTAAAATGCTGGTTTTCCCATATTTAGCTTCTTTGAATTTTAAGCTCAGTAGTATTGATTCTTCTCATTGCTCATTCTCTGAATCTCTGGCAGAAGTCCTGGAGGGGATTTGGGAGCAAAGAAGAAGAAAAAGAAGCAGAAGAGAAAAAAGGAGAAACCAAATTCTGGAGGCACCAAATCAGATTCTGCGTCTGACTCCCAGGAGATTAAAATTCAACAGCCTTCAAAAGTGAGAGCCTGGTTCTGTTTTAATTTGTGCTTGCTTTCTAATTTAATTTTAATTTGTGCATTGCTTTTTTTTTTGTAAAAGCTAGTTGGTAGTTCTGCTTTAACGTGAGAACTAAGCAGATAGTTACTGTCCTGAATAGACAGAAGCAAGATAAGACCTGATGTTTGCAAAGGGTGTAAAGTTAGTTGAAGAGTCATTGTTACCATCCTAGTACACTGTGAGAAAAGCAGAGGAGGAGGTGTTTTGTCTTTCTTTTCCAGCAGTTAGAACTCAGGCTAGTGACAACTTTGTATCAGGAAATCTTAATCTGCGGTGGTAATGCTTTTAAATAGATTTTGTTTACTGAATTGTCTTTAGTTTAGCCACCATCTCACTTGGTGTAGCGCAATTTCAGTAACTTGTACAGGATCATGCTATCTCATGGTGAGCATCAGCAGTAGGGAGGGAAGTTGTAACCTGCTGTGCTAACCAGAGTCTCATTTGGGAAAAGCACCAGCATGTCATCTTGCATGAAATGAGGTAGTCTCTAACATGGAGATACAGACACTCCTGGTTATCTGAAAGGGCTCCACTGTAAATAAGAATGCAAAATTATGTCAGGGGGATATACAGTCTTTGTGAACTTTGTGATAAAATAGCATTGTTTACGTGCTTTTGACTACCACATTCTGAACAAATAGTGAATAATATGACATGCTGGCTTTTTAACATGCAGCTTTTATCTGGATAAAAATCTGAGCCTGAGAACTGAAGTTTGTAACATGATGATAGGAAAATTTATGGACCATCGAGCATGTTGAAGTGATTATTATATTTGCTTTATCAGATTAATGTGAAGAAAGTTACATTGTTCTACCAGTAGTAGTATTCATCCTGTAAGATTTGTCAGGTACATCGGGGCTACCACATAATTTTAGGGGGAAAAGATTGTGCTCTGGCTCATTAATGTACTGGTAGGCTTTGTGTTGTCCCTTTAGGCTTCTCTGTGCTACCCCCATTGCTTTGAATAGGCACAGCACAAGAAATGCTTGAAAATATGTAGGGAGATCTTAAGTAATTTCTGATCTCACCACATGTTTTGATACTGTGTTTCTGTAAAGCACGTGGCATGAATAAATCATGTGGTATGAATACCAATACAGGAAGACTGTTTGCAAGCAATAACCAAGTAACCTCAGACTCTTAGAATTGGAGTGAGATCGATTCTGATGTCAACTTGAAGTTCACTGCTGCAATATCCTGGGAGTTCCTTGGTTCCCTGCTGACCAAATCCATTGTTCTGTGTGTTGAGTCTTAACTGCATTAAAAGGAAGCAAATGAAGCTGCTTAAGGATTGTTTTCTTTTTTTGTTTTCATGTCCAAGATTTTAATCCTCAGCACCTTGCAGTGTTGCCTAACATTTCTCTGGTGTGATGTGTTTTGCAAGCATGGAAGCCTGTCCTTGTTCTAAGTTGTGTACTTGGAGTGGCACCCTTCGTGATTATTTTACTGTCACAAGAAGTTTAGCCAGTTTGTTAGCAGTGTTGCAAGATTTTTTCTCTTTTATTGGCATAAACCAAAAGCCTTTATTTAAGTCTTTCTCTCAAGCTCTAGGCAGCTAAACCACTTCATTATTCTTAAATGGCTTCCTCTTTTCTCTAGTTGCAAATGCATCAGTGTTGGCTGTCCTTTGTTTTGGGTTTTTTTCAAGTTCTCTGCTGTGTTCCAGGTGTACACATGGATAAGCAGATGAACAACTTCTCTAGTTTAGGTTTTGGGGTTTTTTTCAAGCATCTGAGACTGCTGATCTAGATGAGTGTGGAGAAGTATATTTATTTTCTCTGCTACTCAAGCGATATTTAGATCTTGGTCTCTTTGTGCTGTGTGAAATGTTTTTTAGAAAAAAGGCTTTTACCATTTACTTACTCTTGGTTTAAAAGAGGTTTACAAAATATTTCAGAGGAAAGTGACATTATATACCTTAGGTCTTTGAGAATATATGCAGGATTAAGTAGTACTTGGGAGGGCTTCTGAACTCACTGAAAATTATTTTGAAGGAAGATTTTGAGGTCAGATGAGTTTGTAAACAGGTGGACCACTCTGGAGATGAGAAGGACAGAACTGAGTCTCCTGGCTTCTCGCTCTCTTGTGATACTGGACTTCTTGAATGCTGGCATGTTTGTATCCACGGCAGTAAATATTTGTTATAGTTGTATGCTTGAGGACACTTCACTACCCATCTCATAAGACTTTGATCTCTCCATTACAAGTCCCAGTGATGTAGACTGTCAACATTAGTGCAGATGAAACTTATCAGATCTAGAATATTATTGTTCATTATTGTAGTCACCAGTGGTAGTAACAGAATAACTTAGACTGGGGGCCTCTGGAGGTCTTTTGACCAACCTCCTGATAAAAGCAGATCCAAACAGATCAGGTTCCTTGGGCATAGATGAGGTTATTTGGTCTCCAAGGTTGGAGACTCCACAACCTCTGTGGGTAGCCTATTCCAGTACTGGACTACAGTTTTGGTTAAAGAAATAGTAATTCCCTCTATCTAAATGGATTTTGCTGGTTTGCAACTTATGTCCATTCTGTCTTGTCCTATCATTGTGCTTCTCTGAAAAGACTTGGGTTAGTTTTCTTTATCTCCTCCCATGAGGCAGCAATAAGATTTCTCCTGCTCCCTTAAGTGTCTCTTCTTAAGGTTGAACAATGTTTTTGAATCCTCTCCTTGTATGTCATGTGATTCACCCACACCACCCCCCACCCCCCCCCCCCAGTAATTTTGGTAGCCTTCTATTGGACTTCCTCCACAATGTCAATGCTTTCATTGTAATGGGGAACCCAAAACTGTGAGAGGTGATCTTAGGAGTGCCAGAAAAGGTAAAGAATAGCCAGCCAGTCTCACTGGTACAATCCAATAGGCAGCTGCCTTTTGCTGGCCAGCGAACTGCTCACTCCTGTTCAGCTCTTTGTCCACCTGCACCTCCAAGTTATTTTCTGCAAAGCTGCTTCCTAGCCAGTCCATATTGGCCTCTGCCATTGAATGGGCTTTTTCTGTCCCAGATGCAGGTCTTTGCATTTGCCTTTGTCAAACTTCATGAAGTTTCTGTTTCCAGCCAGTCAAAGTAGCTTTGAATAGCAGCTCTGCAGTCCAGTGTATCAACCATTCTTGCCAACTAGTTATCTATAGAATTACAGAGAAAGCACACGTCATGTCCAGCTCATTAAATAGTATTGACTCCTGAGTTCTCAACATCCTCCCCCTGTCCTTCTTGAAGATGGGTGTGACACTTACCTTGTTCTAGTCATAAGAAACTTCAACCAATTGCTGTAAATTTTTAAACTCAGTTAGATAGATCCTAGTTGTAGTAACATCAGCCAGCTCCTTCAGCACCCTCAGATGCATCTGAGCTGTTCTTAGGGACCCATGCATGATTTGTTTGCTAAGTGGTCCCTAGTCTTCTCTACTGCTGTCATTAATGGGAGTCTCATAGATTGTGCTACAAGGAACAGGGATATCAAAGGTCTGAGGTCAGATCTTATCACCAAAACCAAGGCAAAAAAAGCACTGCATACTGTAGCTCTGTTGCACAACAGTGCCGTCTTGTGCTGTGAGGAGATACTTCCCCTAAACTGCAATTAAAAAAACCACTCTTCTTTCTAATTTATGTGAAGTTCTGTGTAGGTTTCTCTTGCTTTCTATTAAAGGGAAGCAAAATGACTGGAAGTAAACTTCTTAGCTAGGCTGATCTTTGAATGTTTTGAAAGGAAAGGAGATTGCTTCTCATGTCCTCAGCTGTGTTGCGTTTAGTACCAGAACATTAACTTTTTCAATATGCTAATAAGATCTTTTTAGAACCAAGGATCTTTTTTTGTTTTAGATTTTTTTCTGTTTTCTTAATGTTGAAAAGAAATTAGAGACTCAAACATACAAAATGAATTACAGATAAAGTATGTCAGTGTTTAGGGATGACTTCATAATGTACTGATAAGATTTTAGCATTTATCTAGTGGCATTAGAATTATAAGACACTGAAACAAACAATTAGATTTTTTATTTGAGAAAATTATCTTACATCATAGTAATCTGGATCTAGAAACAGGATAGGAAGGTTTTATGCTCTAGTAGTTATGTTGCTGTAAAGCGTGTAAACCTGTTACTTCACAACTACTCAGATGACAGGTATTTAAAGCATGTTATCAGGTATAATTTTGCAATACTTAATGAAATAAATTGCATAGTGGTTAGAGAGTACAAGTTTTTTACTATATATAGAAAATTATGGCCTACTTGAGCTATACAGGCAGGGAGTGACTGAGGATACTAGAGGCAGATGCCCATCCAAATGCAGATTTCCATCATTATTACATGTAATTTATAATTTTTCAACACATGAATCCTAGAAATAAAGTGAAATATGGAAATAATGATCCAACAGTATTCAGTAAAAATGAAAAATCTGGCTTGATATCTCTATGCAGAATTGCTTAAAATTTTGTGACGCATTTGAGACTCTTCTTTCAAATGTAATTATTGCACTGCAGTCTGGGAAAACCTAAGCACAAGCATGCTGTTTGTATGCCTCAGAACAGGAATTACCACTTGGGAAATAACAGAACAAATAAATAGATTTTAAAAAGAGAGAGAGAAAAATCCCTTTAGATTTAGAAGTCTATTACCATTATCCCTCTGTACTTACCTATGCAAGTAAAATTCTCATTCCAGTTACATTTACTCAGACTGATCAAAAGTGAGGGTTCAAGAGCTCAGTTTAGAAATGCTTAGCCTCAGGCTTATGCTTTTCAATCAGTTTTTCTGTAAAAATTTTTCATCTTTTAAGTGGAAAGTTACTTTATGTCTGTCTGCTTCTATCAGTTAAAATTACCTTTAGCTGTGAGTTCTTGCCACACCATTAGTGGCAGTATGGTTAACCCCTACATATGATACAGTGCAAAAAGGTAACTGCTATAGTAATTGTGAGCTAATACAAGGCAGATAGAATGTTATTCATGTTTAAAAGTTGATATTTGTAGCAATACAGTGTATCTGAAATACTGAACTGTAGTGAATTTAAAAACTGTTTTATACTGTATGTGTAAAGTCCAACTTCAAACATCTCTGTGAGTACCAGTTATCTTTAGATTATTAGATATCTAAGCTGGTTTGCTTTTTGCTGTTTTATTGTCTTTTACAATAAAGTAAGTGGGGTGGGACAGGGAATATGAGAAGCTTTTTCTTGTGATATTGGTATCCTGCCTTAACGCTGCAGTATTTCTGTTAAAACCACTGAAGTTCCATGGTCAAGTGCAAGCACTACTCAAACCTGTTAAGTATTTTGGGAAGTTGCTTCTCTGTTGCCCACCTTACTTTCCACCCTCCTGCCTTCAAAGGCTATACTGAAACTAACCATGATGAGAAGAGTACATAAAAGAATATGTAGCAGTAAAAGAAATAAACATGTTTCTACAACAGTACAAAGTAAGCATACTCAGTAAGCTTCCTCTTTCATTTGTCTTTGTATGCAGAATCCAGCCATTCCGATGCAGAAGCTTCAAGACATCCAGAGAGCAATGGAGCTGCTCTCTGCGTGCCAAGGCCCAGCAAAGAATATTGATGAGGCTACCAAACGTAAATACCAGTTTTGGGATACTCAGCCTGTACCTAAACTTAGTAAGTTTAACTGGACCTGGGAATAAGATCTGTCTTACAGACCACCAAAAGAACGTGTGCCAGCTATGGGTCATGTTCTGTGAAATTTGTATGAAGTTGGACTGTGTGCAGTGGAGATCCTTAATCTTTTATGGAGTTTATGTGGACCTCTTGATGTTTTCTTGGAAAGTGCTTGCACCCCCCCTCCACTCAGTGATACACACCAAAATATGGTGTTAATAAATCTCATTCTGATGTTCTCTATAAGAATGGGAAATGCTATAAAAATAGCATTCCTATATTTATTTTGGGTCTGAGCTCTTGAACAACAGAACACAGAAGTCTTGCACTTCAGGGGAAAATAATAACTTTTAAGTAGTAACAAAGACTAAGCTTTGATTTCATTTATTTGTTTTCCTTTTTTTTTTTCCCAGTAGATAGATTTGCTATCACAGAGATAATGCCTCTCCTGCTGGGGGTTACATTGTTTTCATGCAGCTTTAAGTGAATAGTGGCGCTTCTGTCATTTATGAACACTTCTACTGCTGTGTGTTCATGGGCTTCCTCCACAATGTATTCTACCTTGAAGATGTGGGTTCTTGGTACCAAGTAAAATGATGAGGTGACCTCTCCTTGCCTTTGATTTTGTAAGGAATTTGGCAGATTACTTTTTATACTGTTATCCCTGATAACACAGTTGGTAAATCTTAATCTTTGTAGAAGATAGTTGCTAACCCTCTTGCTTTTTTTAAATTGTTTTCTGATCTTATTTCCTTCACATTATCTTCAAGTTAAGCAGCTGTAGCTCTTCAGTGCCTGCGAAACTTCAGGAGCCCACAAATAAAGGAGTGTCAGCAAAATAGCTGTCATCCTGTCCTCTCCATGGCATTGGAGATTGGTATAGCATAAGCAGAAAGAAGATAGTCTAAAGCACAGGAGCACTCTCTCTCTCCACAGGGCAGCATTTCACATTAATCTGTTTTTATAGCTTAATCCATGGAGATCTCATTTCTACTTCTTGCATAGAGAAGTCTAGAGCAGAGCCCTGGATGCAATATTTTCCAGTGGCTTGAGCTGACTCTTTTCCATACAAGCTTTATCCAGATACCATCTGTAAACTAATGGTAGTAATTGTCACAGTAATCTTGCCTAGGTGGAGGAAGAGCTTAGGCAAAATAAGTTTATGTATAAGTCAAAAAATACTTTGGCCATAACAAACATGTTTCAGAACTGGTTTAGATGTCTTCGCAGCAGTTCCAGGAGTTCAGTTCAAGTTAGTCAATACATCTTACAGTACTTCTTTAGAGATGAGAGTCTGACACTTGTCAGCCTAATAGGACTAATACACCAATTTGTTAGTGTTGTGCAGTAGAAGTATGCTTTGTTGAATTTGGCTAGCAGAGGTTTTGTCCAACAGTGTTTATGAATTTCTTCTTGATCAAGTTATTTTTTTAAGCTTTTCGTTTATCTGTTGAATGAACATATTGGGAAGTCTTCGCTATTCGATATGCTGGATATGTTTAGGTGGAAAAAACCCCAACTTGTTGATTCATGAAATAGCTACAGGGATCTGTGTATGAAATTAACTTCAGAATCCTTCTGCCTTCTAGTTAAGGTTGTTAGCAATAAGTCCTTTAGTGAAGACATGTAGTAGCAGTAACATTTAGGCTATTATTTTCTGAAGTTTGTGTGAAGATACTGATAATGTTGACCTTCCAAACTGTGTGGCAGGCTGTAACTACTAGTCAGGGCTGTGTATCATTTGAGAAAAGTTCACACTTTTGAGTACTTTGAGAACATTTGAGTGTCTAGAGCTTGATGATGATGACAGTAGGGTTGACAGTTTATGGGTGAGACTCAGGAGCAAGGCCAAAAAGGCAGATTTCATGGTCTAAGTCTGTTACGGACCACCCAACCAGGATGAAGAGGCAGACAAAATATTCAATAAGCCACTGGGAGAAGTCTCACAGTTGTTAGCCCTTACTTTTATGGGGGGCTTCAACGTAACAGATGTCTGGTGGAAATACAGTACAGTGGAGAGGAATCAGTCTAGGAGGTTCCTGGAATGTGTGGAAGACAGCTTTCTGACACAGCTGGTGAGTGACCCAGCTAGGGAAGGTGCTTTGCTGGACCTGTTGTTTGTGAACATAGAAGGACTTGTGGGTGATGGGATGGTTGGAGGCTGTCTTTGGCACGGCAGTCATGAGAGGTTTTGATTGGTGGAGAAGTAAGGAGGGGGTTGGCAGTACTGCTGCCTTGGACTTCTGGAGGACAGACTTTGGCCCGTTTAGGAGACCGGTTTAGAGAGTCCCTTGAGAGGCAATCCTGAATGTGAGTGGAGTCTAGGAAGGCTGGACATTCTCCAAGAAGGAAATCTTAAACACACAGGAGCAGGCCACCCCCATGTGCTGAAAAGACAGGCTTGTGAGCATGAAGACTGGCCTGGCTGAACAGAGAGCTTTGGCTAGAACTCAGGGGAAAAAAAAAAAAAGGAGTGTTTGTGGGCTCTGGAAGAAGGGGCAGCCAACTCAGGAGGATCACAAGGATGTTGTGATGTTTTCCAGGGAGAGAATTAGAAGGACTTAATCTGCTTGCTGCTGTAATAGCCGATAACAAATGTTTCTATAAATACATTATCAACAAAAGGAAGGCTAAGGAGAATCACCATCTTTTACTGGATACGGGGGGTATACGTAGTGATGAAGGATGACAAAAAGTACTTATTGCCTTCTTTATCTCAGTTTTTAATAGGAAGACCACTTGTTTGCTGAGTACCCAGCACTCTGAGCTGGAAGACTGGGAGGCAGAATGAAGCCCCCATAACCCAGAGGGGGCTTGTTAGTGACCTGCTACACCACTCACAAGTCTATGAGGCCAGATGGGATCCACCCAAGGATACTGAGGGAGCTGATGAAAGTACTTACCAGGCCACTTTTCATCATTTATCAGCAGTTCTGTCTAACTGGGGAGGTCTCAGTTGACTGGATGTTAGGAAATGTGACATCCATCTACAAGACAGGCTGGATGGAAGATCTGGAGAGCTACAGGCCTGTCAGTCTGACCTCGGTGCCCGTAGAGGTTATGGAGCAGATCAGCTTGAGTGCCATCCCAGAACACATACAGGACTATCAGGTGATCAGGCCCAGTCAGCATAGGTTTATGAAAAGCAGGTTCTGCTTGACTAACTTGATCTCCTTCTATGACAAGGTGACACACTTAGTGGATAAGGGAAGGGCTGTGGATGTTGTCTACCTAGACTTTAGTAAAGTAAGGTTCTGCAGGGGGATCTGGACAGACTAGGTTGATGGGCCAAAGCGAATTGTATAACTTCATGTTGAACCTCCAGCAAGGCTCAATGCTGGGTCCTACACTTGGGTCACAACATCCCCATGCCATACTACAGGCTTTGGGAAGAGTGGCTGGAAATCTGCTTGGCAGAAAAGGTCCTGGGAGTGTTGGTTGACAATTAACTGAGTATGAGCCAGCAGTGTGCCTAAGTGGCCAAGAGCATCCTGGCCTGTATCAGAAACAGCATAGCCAGCAGGGCTAGGGAAGTAATCATCCACCTGTGCTCAGCATTGGTGAGGCTGTGCCTCACTGTGCTCAGTTCTGGGCCCCTCACTACAATAAAGACATTGAGGTGCTGGAGCGGGTCCAGAGAAGGGCAACGAAACTGGTGAAGGGTCTGGAGCACAAGTCTTGCAAGGAACGCTGAGGGAACTGGGGTTGTTTAGTCTGCAGATGAGAAGGCACCGGGGGGACCATATCGCTTTCTACAGCTACTTGAAAGGAGATGTCAGTCTCTTCTCCCAAGTAACAAGTGATGGGACAAGAGGAAATGGTCACAGATTGCACCAGGGGAGGTTTGGATTCGATATTAGGGGAAATTTCTTATGGAAGGGGTTGTCAGTTGGAACTGACTGCCTGGGGAAGTGGTTGAGTCACCATCCCTGAAGGTATTTAAAAGATGTGTAGAGCTGGGTGCCTAGAGACCTGGTTTAGTGGTGGACTTGGCAGTGCTGGGTTAACGGGTTGACTTGATGATCTTAAAGGTGTTTTCCAACCTAAATGATTCTATGATTTGGTAGGTGCAGCTCCAGCAAAGAGGAGTAGTTTCTGTTTGTAGCTATATATTGAGAGACTGGAGCTGTAAAATCAGGAAGAAGAAAACACATTTTCATGTAAGATTTTAGAAGCAAGTTTCACGTTTCACCAGTATCCCTTAAATGCCCTGGCTTTGCCATGTCACTGCTCCTGAGTAATCCTGTTGAGCTCAGATCTGTTCAAGTCAGTGGTAAATAGGATCCGAGCCACAGCTTGTTAGCTGTGAGTACAATGTGTTTCTCATGATGAGACCATGGATCTCGTGGCTGGCTAAATGGTGTGCATATGCTGATGAATTGCTGTCTTGTGTTACGAAATACTGGGTATCAGTTGAGGTAGAGTAGTTCTGTGCGTGTCTATAGATACTCTGATGAGATAGTCATTAGTCCATCTCATGCCGTCTGTGAAAAAGAAGTAATACAGGCTAACAATACTAAATTTTTTTCAGCATTTCTTAAAAGCTCCATGTTCCTATGAAATAATGGTGAGAAAATACATGATGTGAGTTAAATGCAGTTTTGAAAACTACCAGGAAAGCAAGCAGTGTAACCACTCTTTTTTTCTCCCCCCTGCTTCTCCTCTCTCAAAAGATGAAGTTATAACTTCACATGGTGCAATTGAACCAGATAAGGACAATGTCCGCCTAGAGCCATATTCTTTGCCACAAGGTTTTATGTGGGACACATTGGATCTTAGCAATGCTGAAGTTGTAAGTAAAACAATTTTCGTATGTATCTAAAGTCATTCAAGTTTATCCTGATTGATGTGTGTGGATAAATCTTTGGATTTTTTTTGTGTGTGTTTTCAGCTGAAGGAGTTATACACACTGTTAAATGAGAATTATGTAGAAGATGATGATAATATGTTTAGGTTTGATTATTCACCTGAATTTCTTCTGTGGTGAGTAGCAAGTTCCACATTCTGGTCTGGCTGAAGTGCGAAGAAGGGTGTTTTTATTACATCTTCTTAGGCAGTAATTTGTAATTATTTCTGTCATCAATTCTAGGGCGCTACGTCCTCCGGGCTGGTTACCCCAGTGGCACTGTGGGGTTAGAGTGTCTTCAAACAAAAAACTGGTAGGATTCATAAGTGCCATCCCTGCAAATATTCGTATTTATGACAGGTAAAATGCATAATTACTTTTGGTTTTGTAAAAGAATAACACCATGAAACAAATCTTAAACTGGTATCCATTGCCACAGAGAATTTTAAAAAGAGAGAAGGATGCTTACTGACCATAAAGTCAGATGAATCCTGTGTGTGCAACAGTGACTTTTTTTCCTGCTCTTCTTCCCTCACCCCACCCCTCCAAGCTCATGAGCTCATGGACTGCTTACAGTGAAGACCAGTAATACATAGTTAAGGAATTTTCTTATTAATAGATGATACAGCTAATGACACAGAATTTCCCAACCCTTCAGGAAAGTATTTAAAGGATAGCCCATCAGATGGACTTCATTGGCCAGGTCTTCATACACTGGCAAGTACTATGATACCACATAGCATGTGCTTGGATGCCACACTGCATCTTAAAGTGAGACAAGTCTCAATAGAGCCCTGAAAAAGGAGTGTTGCAAACACCTTAGACACAGTTTGCATGTTGCACAATTTGCCATTGCAGTTGCAGTATCATGGATTAGCATTTGTTGCAGATGTACTTTTTCACAGGCTGATTTATTTTTACCTCGAATTCTTCTGTCACAACATGGAAAGCCACAATTATGCAAATGAAAATATGCAATGTGCAACTCTCTTTAACTTTTCCACTATTTAATGTCCTTTTAGTGTGAAGAAAATGGTAGAAATCAATTTTCTGTGTGTCCATAAGAAACTGAGATCTAAACGGGTAGCACCTGTCCTGATTCGGGAAATAACCAGAAGAGTAAACCTGGAAGGAATTTTTCAGGCTGTTTACACTGCTGGAGTGGTACTCCCCAAACCTGTAGCCACTTGCAGGTAACCTAGGTGATGTTCATAATATCAGTTCCTGTAGGAGTCATTTTAAAGAGCATGTTATGTAATTGGCTAGAATCATTGCAAGCATAAAATTTGAAGAAATTACCTGTTGCAGCTCTGACTAACCTGAAGGCCTCAGCGTTTGTCAGAGTGGAATTTCCATGTCTCCTTCCTTCCTTGTCTCCTTTTATTTATTTTTTAACCCATTCCTTCTTTCCTTCCTTCATTCCAGTGTTTTGGATAAAACAGTTCCTTAGACTACGATCTAACTTTGGGTTTGTTTATCATACCTTAAATAGACTAAGAGATGTTTCTGTTGACCTTCTGGTGGGAGCCATGCTAGCAATGACAACATTGTATACCTGTGTTTTTCAAGCGGTTTGTTTCCCTGCTGGGGCACTTCCTTGTTGACATGCTTGCTTGCCAAAGATGGCAGAGCATTTCTGGGAATTGTATGATTTACTTTTTGAAATACTTTCATTTTTCCTGGAGAAAGGAGGACTTGATCAGCATTTGATAAAGGTGGAAGACTATCACATGAGAAGACTTGTATGTAATCAAGGATAATTTTTGTTTGCTTGGGATGGATTTTATTTCTATTTGGAAAAGTTTAGTTCCAGCGGTATTAGTTCAGCTGTCTGTCCTGGAGCACAGGGTACTTCTTAATTTAAAATTGCATTTCTACTTCTCAACACCGAAGATCCTGTCAGCTTTTGTAATGAAGGATAGACAAAAAAAGCTATGCTGTGTTAGAGTAACTGGGGATGTTCTGTTGGACGCTGATCTGCTAGGAAGGGGAGATCTCCTTCAGCAGACTACTTAGACATGAGTAGAGGGTCCTGTCTGTACAACAAAATTCATGTTATGGTGAGATATTGAGGGCAGTGTACTAAAACACGATTACTCATTCTGTAATAAAAATCATTTGCTTAAAGATATGGTGGTAGCAGGCCTTGCTGAAAGCTACTGCTTGGATGTAACTTTTTATGTTTTTTGCTAAAGCTTCCTACAGGCATAGTACAGGTTTGCTTAGAAACAAATTTGTAGATGAGGTGCAATGCGAGAAAGTAGGGAAATGGATGCTGTTTAATCTCATTATTAATTTTATTTCCAGGTATTGGCATCGATCACTGAATCCCAGAAAACTGGTGGAGGTGAAATTTTCACATTTGAGTAGAAACATGACTCTACAAAGAACAATGAAGCTCTACAGACTTCCTGATGTAAGCAGTATGATTTACAGAGAACCCCACAGTTACTGTGAGGCCCAAAATAACCTTCCATCTGTCTCTGACAGCACAGGCTTTTCTGTGGAAAGGCAGTGTGTGCAGGACATTGGCTTAAAAAGTAAAAATCTCTGTTTGATAAAAAAGACCAAACAGAAGAGACTGTTGTTGTTAGAAATGTAGATCTGTATATGGAGAAAATAGAACTTTTGATCTAAAAGCCATAAACAAAAACATTAAAAACCAGAAACCTTGACTTATACGTGTGGGATTTAGTTAAAGATGTGTAAAACTATTCTCTGTATGATTAATCTAATAAGAGATTACTGGAACAGCGAACCATCAGTTCATGTCTTAAGAATCTCAGAAAAGTCTGTCAGAAAGCTGATCGAGTACAGTGGGGTTGTTGATTTGAGTCTAATTCACAGCTTTTACTGTCGGAGAATGTTGTTGTTCTGCAGTAAGCAAGCTCAGCAAAAGCCACTTCAGTATGTTGTGTACTGTTTATTTGGATGGTCTAGCAAAAAAACCCCAAGTGTTCTGGCATAGCTAGGTTGGTTACAGATATTTTTCCTTATGTTTGCAGCTAGTAGTTAGGCTGGCAAAAAGCCTTAGAATGCATTTCCAAGACAGGGCAAGTCACTGTAAGTAGTCTGAGATGTACTATTAAAAAATCTGATTGCCGTAATTGATACCTTACAGAAGATAGCCTGAGCTTTATGATTTGAAAACAATTTCTTTGCTTGTAAAAGCTACTTTTCTATTTGGAGGGATTGCAGAATACCCTTTACCTGTACCATATCAGTAAGCCTTTATTTAAACAAACCCTCCCTTTTGGTTAAAAAAAATACATTTTTCTTCACTTGTAGTACTTTGTAGTGATTTCTCTGACTTGGAAGATTGCATCTGTTTATATTTAGCTTGATGCAGCAGGTTCTCTTACTACTTGTATATGTTAGTAGTACACTAAGCACTTCTTGCTATAAAGCACATGCCATGGCTTGATCTGGACTCCTGCTGCTGTCAGAGAGACTGGTTTTCTGTGCTGCCTGCTTATACCTGTGTCTGCACATGCAGGTTCTCCCCTGTTGCAGGGAAGCAGTTTTCAGAGCTTAGGAATTAATAACCAAATTAATTAGGTTTTAATCATGGAGAGCTAAATATAGCTTCCATCAAATCGAGAAGACTTTTTTAATAGTCTGAAAAAGTGCAGTAGACCATTTCAAATACGGGTTTTGATGGCAACTCTAGTACTGTTTCTCATGGAAGTGGTACAGGTAAATAATAAAGAATAAGGATCTTTCTTACAGTACAAAAAGGGTACCTACAGAGAATCATTAGGAACAACAGCAATTGTACCCTGATCATAGAATCATAGAATATTTAGGGTTGGAAAGGACCTTAAGATCATCTAGTTCCAACCCCCCTGCCATGGGCAGGGACACCTCACACTAAACCATGTCGCCCAAGGCTTCCTGTCGTAATCATAAAAACACAGATTTCACAAAAAAATAAATTATGGAAAACAAAGAATACATCATATCTCGTTCAGAACATGCAGCTAAGGCAAACATACTGTACAGAGATGTGCAAATGGAAAACAGGTGCTTTGAAAAGCAACTTTTAAAACCAAGTGATGTAGGAGTCCATATGTCCCAGCTGTCTATTTTTAGATTGGATTTGGGAGCTTCTCCCATGGAAAATAAAGATTTAATCTTCATGTTAATGTTTTCTCTTTAGGTCCTGTGCTTTGGGGGCTTTGGGGGGTTTTGGTTGTTTTTTTTTCCTTGAGAAAGGGTTTAAGTGCTCTTGAGGATCTTAATCATCAGCTTCAGGCTGTTGTCATAAACAGTACCATCACATAAATTTGTTCATTCAGTTCGCACTGTCCTGTCCCTCAGCACCAAACACTGTTTCTTGCATTTTAACCTCTTTTCATAGTGTCCTTGGAATATCATTACTGCTGGAAGCTAGTCTCCCTTTAAGAGGAATTAATCATTCCTAATCACTTGAACACTCTGAATTAAAAAGGTTAAATATTTTTAATTATTCCCACCCTCACTCAAGGTTGCATTTGTGCATGTACCTATAGATAGAATAAATAAAGTGATTTTTTTTCCTAAGTGTTTAATCTCTTGAGCAAGGAGTTTTCTGAAAGAGGTAGATTTTATCTGTGTTTAGATTAAAGACAGGAGCATCTTTGTATGTCTTTTTTCCTGACTGTGATCCTGAGCCAGGATACTGGCATGAATATGTGCCTGGTGCAGCTTGATATGTGGATCAGAGAAACAAATTTTAGCCCAGTTCTATATACTTTCCCTCACTTGTGGGGCTGCGGATAATTGTTTACTGGTGGCCATTCTGAGCATTTCTGGGGGATAAGGATGTTCCAGCCCAACTGCTTTTCCTCCTATCCTATTCCACTGTATAGCTGTAGAAGAAGGACAAAGGCTTGGAGGACACCAAAATTAACCTTTTTTAAGTTATGAATGAAATTCAGCATAGGGAATGTTGTGTTGATGAGTCAGGTGAATACCCTTATGGATACAGGGCATTTAAAAATTTAGATGAAGTGCTGTTGTGGAGACAAACCATAGTCCCAGGCTGCTGAGGAAAGCAGGAAGACTAAAATATAATACACAGGCTAGAGCTGTGGAAAAATATGCCTTGATTTTTTTCATCTTGCTGCTGACTCCCAGAGTATTTGAATAAATACCTCCCCCTGAATAATGCCTTTTGAGCAGACTGTAATCAGATACATTAATTTCAGGATTCCAGTAATCAAGTCTCTACCTGGCTGCTCTTGCAATTGACTTTGCTGTGATTAATGTAGTATGTGTATGTAGATCAACAGATGAAGCAGGATAAATGAGCTTTGAAGAGAATAAGCTTTAGCATCTCTAAAAGGAAATATTCAGGAAAGCTAATAAAAGCTGCAGAGAAAGCTTTAATCACCTTTGCTTGTTTAAATGTTAATTGTGTAGTACTGGAAAGCAGTATTTCCTTTGCTGATGTTTAAAACCATAGAAATAACTTTATTTGTTAAAATACTGTAGGTTTTTAATTTGGGGCACTTGGAAGTTATGAGGAGTTTTCTTGTTAACACAGCAGCAGTTGTGCCTGTATAGAAAGTTGAGTTAGTGAGGGAGTTTGCAAGCGTTAGTAATAGGTGGACTTTAAAAAAAAAAGTGATTTCTAATTATACTTTATCAGCTGACTTTGATTGAATCACAAGTGTTCTTGTCTTCAGATTAATTTCTGATACACAAGTTGCTTTATATTTTGTTTCTGTGTCTGGGCCCTAGGTAGTTCAGAAGAAGATAAGAAATAAAGACTGCCCTAAAAAAACTTAAACAATACAAAATGAGTGAAGTCTAGGCTGTTGGCAATGGCGTCTATTTCTCTGGAGAAAAGAAGCTGTTTCAGTAATGAAATATAAAGATTGAAGTGCCCCAAACTGTCTCAATAATTAGAAGAGAGGGAATTCTGATTGAAAGCCATTTGCAAAATAGCATAATGAATTAGGTGGCTGGGGTAAAGTAGGCTAATAAGGAATGCATTATAGCAAATGGATTGAGTCTGCAACCTACTTTCAGCCTTTGCTGTGTGTGCAGTTTTCCTTTCAACATCTTAACATCTATTTTTCTTTTGTTACAATAAGGCCACAAAGACTTCAGGTTTGAGACCAATGGAACAAAAGGATACTAAAGCAGTACAAGAATTAATCAATACATACTTGAAACAATTTAATCTTGCTCCTGTGATGGATGAAGAAGAGGTAGCCCACTGGTTCCTGCCTCGGGATCATATTATTGACACTTACGTAGTAGAGGTAAAACATACCCTAACTACTTGATGAATGTGTATGTGAATGGTGCTTACAACAGCTCATGTCAGCAGCAAGTTTTTGAAATGTGGACAGTATGAAAAATGTGTGCTATAGGTAGAATTTGATACCATGATTCCAGGTTTGTTCATTGCATTGCATCCCATTAATGTGAGACCAGTTGTGATAAACTGTAGCTCTTGTAACAGGATATTTTTAAGAATTTTAAAAATTCAAAATATCACTATCTTGGAAATAGTGTAGAAAAGAACTTCACGTATTTAAAAACAACCTTTCCACCTCTATTTATCCATTTTTTTCCATAGAGATATGAAATGATAATAAGCAGCAGTCTTCAAATCTTGTTTTCTAGAAAAAAGAAAAAATGATACAATGACTGAGATAAGGATTTGGTTTGAGTTCATTATCATTCAGGTGTCTGGTTTTGCCATACCCTAGTTCAAAATTCTTTATTTTTAAACCCAATTTTAGGGGCACCTGCTGGGGTAATTAGGTTTTTTGATGGTCTGCTTCAGTAAAATTAGTGTTTTTTCATAGTAAAAAAGTGTGTGTGTCTGTGTATGTGTCTGTACATATATACATATAAATATAAAATAGGGAAGTAAAAGTTAACATCCCTTGGTGCTGTTGTGAGTGTTGTCAACTAGCAGTTAAATTATCTTGAAAATTACAGTCTTTGTCCACTAAAAAGATGGATAGCATCATCTGTTCCTAACACTTACTCTTCCCTCCCCAGCCTACTACTCCCACCCTCCATCCAGCCTGTTGGTCACAACACTTCTTGTAAAATAAGCAGTGCAGGAATAGTTCAACATTTGGATTGGCATAGTTGGAAGCTGCAGCAAAGCTAGTGGAGAAAGAGGCACTCTTCCCTTTGAGTCCATACTAAATCAGTTTGTAGACATTGTTCTTAGTGTATTGGTTAGAGACAAGGTTATTTGACAATAATCAGCACTAACACTCCTCAGCCTACCAGCTCCTCACAGAAGCTACAGGTTGTAAAGCTCAGTGTTCCCACATTGCAGCCTGAATTTGTACAGGAGTCTCAGCTGAATTTAGAAACTTACTGCTGCTGGAGATGAGAGGTCCTGCTTTGTCAGTTGTCATTGTCCCAAGCTTAGCTTTCCACTTTCTTTGCAGTGATCTAGTGCTCACTGGAGTCTTCCATGGTACTATTTAATTTGTTGTCCTTCCTTCATTCTCCACTTCCTCTTCTTCACTCCCCACTCCCTGGGTTGGTTTTTGGCTTTGTTGGTGAGTTGAAGACTACAGAAAAATCTGGTGATCTGTTAGATCACCATGAGTGTACCACTGACAGTGCAATTTTAACTGAACCGTGCAATCTTCACTTGTTTGTTTTATGCTGTGTCTTAAACTAGTTTCTCACTATACAAAATGTAGATTGGTTAGTGCTTAAAGACATGTGTGACCTGGAGAAAGTCGGCATCAGTTTTTTAAGTCATACTTGCAGTATGCAGAGCTAAAACCTTAAAATAGACTATATAATTCCTGAATTAATATTTTTATTGTCCTTACTGAATTTAGTGAGGGACTTAGTAACTTTTCTGTTATTTGTTTTTAGTTTATCTCTACTACAGAATCTGTACCTGCTCTGAAACAATAGCTTTTTTACATGTGGTGGGTTCAACTCTCTTACTTTTTACTGTAGAAGTACTGTCAATTTAAGGATCCATGTGAGGTCCTTCACTGAGTTCAAAATAGTGGGCACCAGTTATTCAAAACAAAGCAAACAAGCAAGAGCAAGCATTTGTGTGTCTCCTTTGCCTTATCTTCTTGGAGATATCAGGAGACCCAATCGGAATAGCAGGAGTGAAAATCTGGGTAGGTTTTTTGTGCTCAGCGTGTCAGTTGTAACCCATATAATAATTATTTCCCATTTCTTACTAATCTACACTCCAGCAGGTAGTTAAACTGTGTTCTGTGCATGACAGATGAAGAGAGTTTGTGTAGGATACTTTAGATTTCTATATAAGTACCTTTTTTGATCGCTGCTGTTCTTAATAGAATGTCAGTGTGCTTTAGCAGTTGTCTAGCAAATGAATTAATAATTGTAGCAAATGGATTAATAGTTGATTAATAATCACTAGAACTGATTTAACTATGCTTTGTATACCAGCACTGTACATTTTTCCCCTGGTATTAGAAAGTTGAGAAAATCACTCCTCACTGTGAACAATATCAATTTTAAAAAACATTCTTTTAAAAATTATTTCAGTTGCAAACAGATTTCTGTATTTTTTTGGAAGTGTGCTCTTTTGAGCTTGGAAAACAAGCTGCAATGCTTTGGCAATTGCTTGTCAAAATGTTACTGGTATAATAGACTAGAAAAATCCAAATTATTTCCTTTTCTGAAGTGCATATTTCAGGCTTCAGTCTCACTCTGATGTGTAGATACATCCTTGGCAAGAATTCAGTTTATTCAAACCTTAGCCAAGATTACCTGTTACACCATAATACTTACGGACCACAGAACTGTGCTGTATTTATTACTCTGCTTAGAACAGTCATGTCAGCCTAACCGATAACTGAGTGGTTACTTCTTATTAATTGACTTTTTTTTCTTTTGTAGGGCTCAAATGGTATTTTAACAGACTTCCTGAGTTTCTACACATTACCGTCAACAGTGATGCACCATCCTGTTCATAAAAGCCTCAAAGCTGCCTATTCCTTTTACAATATTCATACAGAGACCCCCCTCTTGGACTTAATGAATGATGCACTCATTATAGCTAAATTGGTAAGTTGTGCTGGGTGGTTTTTTTTCTGCTTCTTTCACAAAAGTATTCTTAGGAGAGCTGGCAAGGCAAGAACCAGCAGGAATTTTTCCATATCATTGCATTCTGATTTCTTCTGCTGTTCACAGAGTGCAGTGTACCAGTACAGGCTGAGGGTTGACCTGCTGGAAAGTAGTGAAGGGGAAAGGGACCTGGGAGTCCTGGTGGATAGGAGGATGACCATGAGCCAGCAATGTGCCCTTGTGGCCAAGAAGGCAAATGGCATCCTAGGGTGCATTAGAAAGGGTGTGGTTAGTAGGGCAAGAGAGGTTCTCCTCCCCCTCTACTCTGCCTTGGTGAGGCTGCATCTGGAATATTGCGTCCAGTTCTGGGCCCCTCAGTTCAAGAAGGACAGGGAATTGCTTGAAAGAGTCCAGCGCAGAGCCACAAAGATGATGGAGTGGAACAGCTCCCTTATGAGGAGAGGCTGAGGGAGCTGGGTCTCTTTAGCTTGGAGAAGAGGAGACTGAGGGGTGACCTCATCAGTGTTTACAAATATGTAAAGGGTGGGAGTCAGGATGATGGAGCTAGGCTTTTTTCAGTGATATCCAGTGATAGGACAAGGGACAATGGGTGTAAACTGGAGCATAGGAGGTTCCGCGTTAACATCAGGAAGAACTTCTTTACTGTAAGAGTGACAGAGCAAGGCCCGCCTGGACAAGTTCCTGTGTGATGTACTCTAGGTTACCCTGCTCTTGCAGGGGGGTTGGACCAGATGATCTTTCGAGGTCCCTTCCAACCCTTGGGATTCTGTGATTCTGTGATGAGACATATACAATATATATGTATTAAAGTATAAAATGCCGTGCTTGTTTTTCCTTTGAGCAATGCTAGGGAATGACAAGTGAATGAAGATCAAGTGTTTGCAATAGCTTGAGCTCTGTAAATAATCCAAGAGCACACTCATGACCATATTCACTAAGTACCAGAAGAATGGAAGGTATCACTAAAATAGTTTCCCTTGAAGATGAATTAATTAGTTCTATTAAATACATTTTGGGGTTTTTAAACTATTTTTTTATTTCTACAAAATCTGAAAGTTCTTTTGTGCAAGCTTTATCATTTTATATTGCTGCCTGTAAAGGTCTGCTAGATTGTAGCTTTTAAACACACCTTCATGCGTGGAATTACGCTGACGGATGGTTTAGTTGAATGGAAGAAACTATAAATGGAAGGTTTTGAACATAGGAATTTTAAGAGTTTGGTGCTGTCTGATGGAAAACTTAATACTCGGCCCTTAATCATCAGGGTTTCATGGGACTGCAGTGCAAACAACAGTGGCAATATAGCACAGAGCTGTGCAAGTAATGCACATCCCAGCACTCTGAATTCTCAGGGATTGTTTAGCCTTGTCAATTCACAGCACTGCACAGGCTTTATCCAGTCCATGATATTCATTCTAGCAACCATTACTAACATGCAGCAGAGCATAGGCATGTTTTCTGCTCCTCATGCTTGAAGCTTGCCCCTCCCATCTGAAGTGTTGCTGCTGCACTACTCGTGGTATTGCACCTACTAGACTGAGTGCTCAATGCAAGGAATTCTAGCTGTGGTCCAGCAGACCATGTTCAGAGCCATCTGTGCTGCATGTGGCACAGGATTTCTGTGTTGATCCTGGATGATGCCAGGGATGGTCTGCAAAGGCTGTATCTGTTCAGACTTCAAGCTACATGAAAGCAGTCACATGCGTTCCTAATGTCCTGCTGGCACAATGCCTTTGTGCTGTTGAGAGTTCAGGTTCTTAGGTCAGACTCCCTCACAGTTAATTGCAAGCAAATAGAGTTTTATATCCAGAACCCCAAGCAAATTCAGCTATTTGTACATGATGACTGTCACTGTGATGGCTTAACTGACTTTATTTCTATGTTGCTTGTTAAGAATTGTAAGCTGGAATTTGAGTATGTTTGTGTTGCTGCACAGAACCCTGTGAGTAGCTCGGCTGTGTGGCTGTTCTGGGAGCAGAGTGGGTCTTTGAGTGGTGAATCTGGGAGGCTGAAGAAGAGATGACTTGGTAGAGGGTGCATGAGGGAGAGTAACACAGAAGATTTGAGTTCTAAATAGAATGGCATTTCAGAAAAGGACCAAATCACAGAAATAAAGTATTTACCATTAACAGAATGATAAATGGATGAAAACACCATAAGCTGTATTCATACAGCTTTAGCTGAAGTAGCCCATGTGTGTCAAAACATGGGCTTTTACGGTATGTGACTGTAAAAAATACGTATCTCTAAGGATAAGATAGTGAATAATGCTTTAGGGACTCTAAAGACCTCTACCCCTGAAAGTGGGTTTAAAATTCCTGCCTTTTGGGAGGTAATCTTTGAGCAAAGTTGTGCCTTATACTTCACTTTTTATTGGGAAGATTTCTTCATGTGTGTACCTAATTAAAAGGCAAGATTTATTCCCTTGTCACTTTTCCACTTAATTAGCCTAGCCTCTTGGATATTATATGCCACATTGTATGTATCATTTGAAACTTTAAAAGGTAAAATTTAAAAAATGTTTTGCTATTGCCAGAAAGGATTTGATGTATTCAATGCACTAGACTTAATGGAAAACAAAACATTCCTGGAAAAGCTCAAGTTTGGGATTGGAGATGGAAATTTGCAGTATTATTTATACAACTGGAGGTGTCCTGGCATGGAATCTGAAAAGGTAAGGAAGAAAAAGAGCTCCTGAATTCTCTTTGGTGTAATGGTACATTAATCTACACTGGCCAAAATGTTTAAAAATAACTTTTAATCAGTCATATGTAAGATCTGCGATTGACATGCAGAAAAGTAATGCTATTTAGATTTATTGCCATAACTGAACTAAAATGCTGTCTTTTTCTTCTTCCTTTAGGTTGGTCTTGTATTACAATGAGGACATTTATGTTTCTAGAACTTTGAGGTCATCGTTTGAGTTAATTTGATCTCCATAACTCTTGGAAGGGTGTTGTTCAAGAGGAGTAAAAGCACAACGTCAGTGATACTGAGGTAGTCCATTAAAACTGAACAATGAAGACATCCATATGTGACCAAATTTATGCATTTTCAGATAGATCAGAAGGTCCATGAAACTCTTTTATTGTCCATGAAAAGAATAAAAGCACATTCATTTAAGTTTCAAAGCTTAGCTTGCACCTTGATGAGAAGAAGGTATTTTTTTTCCACTCTGTAGAAAAGACTGTTTTGTACAAACTGAACTTCAGTGGTGGATTAGGGTACAAAAATATTTGCTATTATGTGGATGAACTGCTGCATTTCTATTTATTAAGTGGTGGTGTATGTTTGTCAGTGTAACAGAATGAAGGATACAAACTTGAGTATCTTTGCTCATTTACTTCACATGGATATCATCATTTGGGGGAAAAACAATGAAGTACAATACGTTTGTAGCTCTATGGAAGTCCTGGATGTTTTTGTAACTAGAGCAGTATGACAATGTACTGGTTTAACTAGTGCATTTGTTTCTCCATAAGCAACGCTGCCAAATCAATAAAAATAGATTTGTACTTTGATCTTCGATAGATCAGTGGATTGATTTAACAGTATCGCACTGTTCAGTGCAGGTGTTATCTATGTTACCGGAATGATAATACATTACTGTACTTAATTTACAGTTGTGGCACAAAACCTTAGTTTTTCCTCAGTAGAATAACATCATCCTGTGTGTAAAACTAAGAATTTTAGTAGTGCTATCAGGATATTTATAGTTTGAATGTTTTCAACGCTTCTGCGAAATTGCACATATTCCTTTGTCTACTTTGATTTCCTATGAAGTCTGTAATTCTAATGAAAACTATCTTGTGTAAATATGTATTCAGAAATTGTTCCTGGTAGTGTTTTTATCCTGACTTTGGAACAAGAAGTTTTACTATATATGTGGCTGGTAAGCAGAAGAGAAACGCTCTGCCCTCAGTCCTTGGAAGTCTTTATATTGTACTTCCTGAAATGTAGAAGGGCTGATCTTTGTTGTTGGGAGGAGTTGTTAATTCCCTCATGAATGCTTAGCAACCAGAGTGGCTTCTGAAGCACTTTATATGCATTCCAGCATAGTGTCATAGCTAGGTATGGTAGCAGTTCTTTCAGCTCACGCATGCTGCAGTAACGTGAGCACTGAGGAAGTCTGCAGTAAGAAACTGTTCTAGCTGAAAGTGCCAAATTGTGGTAGTGAAGCCTCTGTGCTGTAAGCATCTTTTGAATGTGACATGAATATCTCATGAAATGCAAATGTCTAACTTTCCTTTTAAACATGCCTGTAATTCTGAAAGCAGATTTTGCTGAAAGTTGAATTCTGTACCTGAAAACATCAACTTAGATGAAGATAAATTTTGTCTGTTCTTCCTAACTGCTAGCCCTACCCACCTCCTTATAGCAGTGGGGTTTTTCTTTCTTCCCACTCCTTCTCCAATGTGTGAATGGTTTGTGGTTTGGTTTCTTGTGGAATTGCCTAGAGACAGTGATAAATACTTTCCCTTATGCTCTATGATTAAAGCATTTGGCTTCCTTCAAACAAAGGAAGGGGTGAAATATGGTTTGTCTGACCCCTGGGTGTGCATCAGCTTGGGACCTCATTAATTCAAAAGGGCTTCAGAGGAGATCTTTCAGACATCTAATGGTGCAGCTGGGCTCTACAACTTTGGCCTTCTGATAGCTGTCTGCTAGTAGCATTCATAACAGATGGTGCAGAGGGAGCTTTGACTCCCTGTGTAAAGCCTGAGCAGAATTAAGTGCCTGAAACTGTAACTGATGGTAATGATATCTGAGGTTTCAAGGATTTAATCTCAACTCCATCAAAGACTTAGTTCTTAATTCCCAAAAGGCAGGAAGGTGCCTTCCTGGCTGGACATTGGCATTGGAGCCTGCTGGGATGAGGAGGAAGGTGCACCAAGGGGCTCAGCACATTATGCTTCAGCTTTAAAGGCAGAGCTCACTTGGGTGCTGTTCAGCATGAGGTGGGACAGCAGGGCATGGCTCTGTCTTCATGGCTAAGGTACTGAGTTGCTAAGAAATTATTGTGGCCAGGCCTTCCCTTGCTTGGAGAGGTGATCTTGAATGCCAGGTGAAAGATACGCTCGCTGTTCTCTGCCTTCCCTTCCCTTCATGGAAATGCAAGTGGAAGAAGGGATAGCCAGACCTTTTCTCTGAAGTCAGAAGGGAAATCCTCCCTCCAGCACTATTGAAGCCATGATGGGCCCAAACATGTCCAGGTAGAAGACAGACTTGAACCTGGCTTTCTGCCCTAGTCTTGGGGTAATTGCACATGAAGGAAGGTGTGTGCTGTATTCTGGGAGAACAGTGCCATTTGCTTCTGAATCTGAAGGGTAAACTTCCCCGTCTTGTAAATGTTACAGTTAACTAGCATGGCTAAGTACACTAGTGCTAGCATGCCTTCAAGTTTTTTGCATACAAAAAGCCAGAACAAAGGCTGTGTATGAAGGACTACAAAGCCAGGCAAAACCCTCTCATCTCTTCTCGCCACCCTCAGCCAGGGAGGACAGAAACTTTGGCATTAAATATCTTACTTTTGTTTAAACTTAAGGGAGCATCATGACTACAGAATCATTGCTACTGCTTCCATATGTAGTTGGTATCATGAACTGAAGTCACACCTAAAAGAACCCCCAAAATACAGATTAGGTATCTGATGGTACTGTATACTTGGATTAGCAGATTTATGAAACCTACAACATGTAAATTCCATTTTCAAGAATACAGAGTAACTCAAGGTATTTTGTTTCTCCTACAATACCATACTGATGTTTGCTTAAACTGCAGAGGGCCAAGTAAGTTCCTCTGCTGTTTGTCTGAATTGCAGCAATATTCCCCCTCCTTCCCACAACACAAATATCTCATTAGGAAACTACTTGTAATCTCTAGTAAAACTAAAGAAAACTCAAAAGATATGTCGACTCTTTCAGTCTTGTAGCAGTTACAGCTGTCACCTGCTTTTTACCCAACAGTGTATGGCTTATCTGATTTCCTGGGAAACTAATAGACTCCATTTAGAAATCAAATGGAGTTTAGGTTAGCTTATGTTTTCTCACAGGGTGTGTTAATAGCTTGCATAAGGAATTCATCTTTCAAAATGCAGCAGTAGTAATTGGGTTTTGTTCTGTATTTGAAAATATTGTTCCTTCAGCGTATGAGACACCAGGTATTCTGGAAGTCAAGTTTGCCTATGTTCTTCACCAGAACAAGGTTATTGTTCAGCGAACTATGACAGTTCCAAAGGGAAGTCCAACTGTGCTGTTTACTTGAAACAAGCATTGAACCAGCTTTAAAAGTTATACTGGCATGGACCTTTGTTTAAATAAACTTTCACTTTTGGTATTGACTTGTTTGAATAATTATATTTAAATCTGTTTTGCTTGAAGCATGTTCATCTGTACAAAAATACAAAATTTGTTTAGTGCTTTGCATTAATTCCAAAGATGTACTTATTATGATGTGTTATATTACATCAGCATATTCATTATCGATTTTAACTCTGTGCCAATGAAATATTTGCTCCCAGGTAAAGACTCACACCCAAGTTTGAGCAATATTCTTTATTAAAGCAGAAAGTACCTCAGCTGAATGCAACATGAAGTCCACCTTGTATTCAAGTGCTTTACACCCTAAAGCCTAACAAGATAGTTCAGTTAGAGCTGTACTCCATATTGCATTTAAAAAATCAGTTATGCTGAAAAAGCTTTCTTCTTTTTTCGAGGTGGTTTTTTTATCTTATTTGGATTTGGGACAAGTTTCTTGATTTTCATAGGCTGCAAAATTACATTTGAAAGATTGCTTTCCATACGCTTCCGCTTCAGGTTCATGAACTCATCCCCCAGCAACTCTGCAAGCTGCTCAGGTTCCTCATTTTCTGAAGAACCTTCATGAGCAAAATCCACAGATTCTTCAGTTTTGCACTGAAACCATGGCACTTCCAAAGCTGGTATCTTGGGAATTATTGCTGCTATTGCTTCTGTAAATTTATCAGACTGCTTCTTAAAGCCTAGTGCTAAAATGGATGTTAAACCGAGAAGCGGTGCAATAGTTTCGCTGAGGCGGGGAACCTGCCCTGCTGGCGTGGCTCGACTTGCGCTCAGCTGGATGAGGTGTGATGTGATCATAGCAGGCTTTGCAGACTTGCAAACCAGCAAGAGAAGAAGTTCATCCTTTTCCAATGCTTTTGTAACTTCATTAACTCCAATAGCAAGCTGTCTCCTGATACTTGGGTCAGTCCACCCCGTTTTTTGTTGATGGCTTTCTGCATTCTCTTCCTTAGGGAGTTCGCTGGTGCTAGCATTACACTTTCTTTCCATTTGTTTTTTTGTAAGGGAACGTTTTTTCACTCTTGGAGTCTCAACCTTTTTAAGCCCAGTATGTTTAATCCTTTCTTCTAAGGTCTGCAGTATAAAATGCATATCTTCTCCCTCGATGGTTTTCCACTCTAAAACAAAGGGGTTATCTAGACATATTTTTACAGCGGCTTTCTTTGCTTTGCGAAGTGTTGCTGTCCCTTTCTGAATTACAGACATCCTGAGCCTCTTTTGTGTTTTGCCACCCTAGCTGTGAAGGGAAGAAAGAAGTAAACGTTAGTTCAAATACCACACTGGTTGCTGCGAACATCAGTACCAGAAGCTTATATTGGAAATGCACAAGAGAAATGGCACATCTCAAGGTGACACTGGCAATTACTGCCCTCTTCCTATAAGCTCAGTGCTGATCTTTAACATATATTCCACAAGGCAGATGCTGTGCTGCCTCTTTTTAATGAAAGATAATTAAAACAGCAGAGGGGGCAGGAAGGCAACACCAGTGACAAGAGAGCTTCTGAAGCTCAAGAACAGATGGAGATACCATGGTTCTAAAAAGCAAAACAAAATGTCCCAGAACCACACAAGCTGAATGACGGCTCAGTTTTCACTGTTGAGCAGCTACACTGTAGCAGGATAATGACATGAAAAACAGCAAAACCAAAAAAGCAGAATCACAATGTGAAACAAGCTCCAACTTCCTGAGTTTATTGAGGATTTTTAAAACTTTAATTTGCCTTTTCATTCCATAATCCATGTCTTGTGTTTGTCTGCATTTAGAAGGTATGACAGAAACCTGCAGACTCTTATTAATAAACTTATGCTTTCCATGGAGGAAGGGAATCTTCTATGGGCTTCCAGAAGGTTCATGTCTTTTACTCTTGTGTGACCTAGACCATGCCTTTAGGTTCAATAAAATGGGTGTAGGGAAAGTGTAACTGTTACAGCTCTGACAGATCTAGTCCTGAGTTAACAGTGACAGCAGGAAGGCAGGCCTGACTACAGCCCCTAGTAACTCACCAAGGCCCCCTACTCCTTGGATTACCATTCACCATCTCCTTGCTGAATCAGTGGTATCTTCATTATCACACAGCCAAGCTTACAAACAGTTTTGTCAATGCAGTGCAAACTGTGACAATGTCATCTGTGAGTCAAACACAGGAGTGGTTTTCAGAGAACAGTGAAACTGAACAGGTATTTCAAAATGCAGCAAAGCACTGAGCCCTCTCAGTACTCTCAGAACCTGTGCAGTGCCCTGCAGGGCATCCAGGCGATGGTCTATTCATCCCAGCTATTTGCCTCCAACACTGGGAGCTGGAGAAACTCTGGGGAGGGCAGGGCTGCCATTCCCCTCTGCTCCAGCCATCCAGAATGGCACCATCAGGGATGGAAGATCTGCCAGCCTAGTTCATTAGTCCTTAATGGAGCTATGATCCATGCAGTTATCTGATCCCCTCTGCTTACCATCACAGTTGCAACAACCAAAATGCAGTTAACAGCTGAAGACTGCAAATGACCACTAGAAATCTTACATGTGACTGAACTGGAAGTGGAAGCTTATGATAGGTTAAAAAAGAGCTGAGGGTTATCGTTTTTAACAGCTTTCAATTAGGGATGCTCTGATGGCCTTTTGCAAGGGTTATCAAGCTGAGACAGCCACTTATACCTGAGAAAGGAGCAAAAGGTGAGAAATTTTTCAGTTTTAACTTTTCAAAACGGGCACTACTAAGGAAAACAAGCGTGCAAGAACAGGAAATAAAGCAACGATGAAACAAAGACACGATGAATCCCTGCACCTCGCACTGCCGTCCCGGCCCCCTGCGCACGGGAGAAACGACCAAACCGGCGCTCGGCCCCATCCGCCAGCAGCCAGCTCGCTCTCCACAGGCTCCCTGCACACCCGCTCCGGGAACGCGGGCACCACGCGGCACCAGCAGACCGCGCTGCACACGCACCGGCCGGCTCGAGCCCGGGCCTCCACCCGCCTCCCCGGAGCCGCTGGTCCCAGCCTGCCAGCAGATCACCTGCAGGCCGGACCAGGCCCAGAGTGCCGCCACCGCAGGAGCGGAGCCCTCCCCTGCCCGTCGCAGGGCCCGGGCCTCAGCCGTCCCTCTCCAGCCGGCACCAAGTAAGCCTTACCTCCGGCGAGCCCTCCGCCACCCGCACGCTCCGCGGGCACACGGCGTCGCTCGCAGCGCGTCGGCGCCCAGAGCAGCCCCGCTCCGCCCCTCGGCCGGCCTCTGCGCTGCCTTGGTGGGTTCCGCCGCTGCTGCTGCCCGCCTCCTGCTCGGGGGCCTATGCCGGGAGCGGGCGGAGCAGGAGCTGCGCTGGGCGGGAGGAAGGGAGGAAGGGAGGAAGGGGAGTGCGTAGATCGGACGGACGGAAAGGGCAGCCGCCGGGGCCCGGCTGCAGGCGGGTAGTAACCAGTAGCGGATAGACAAACAGCGCATTGGCCTTTGAGCGCCGATGGTAGAAACCTGCTCTCGGCATTTCCTCGTTCTGACTGCTACCATAAATTGTTTACTAGGGGGTAATAGATCTGATTTGTCGTGCATCATCTAATGAAACAATGGCCAAGTCAGACACAGCGATAGGGAGGTCTGTCACTGCTGTTAAATGTGTGCCCTACTGCATGTGTACACCGTATTCTGTCACAGTAAGGTGACAGGTAAGAAGTAGCTACAATCAGGGTTTCCCACAACCTGCTGAGAGGCAGTGACATATCTGTGCAAGCACGCTCAGTTTCTGTGGTTTTATCTGGGTTTATAGGGGTTAAAACGCTGAAGCATGTAGTAGTATAGCTTAATACTATACAGATACATGTACATGAAACCTGTTCAAAGAACTGTACAGAGACGTGAATATGAGTAATTTATGAATTGGCAGATAAGGGGGGATGGGTTTTTTTTCCGTTAGTGGTTACCATGTAGGTTAGTTTATCCGTTCATATTATTTATTTTTAATCCTGTATTTAACAAAGCAAACAAAAACCAGCATTCTCAAGGTATTCTGTGTGTGTGACTGCTGGTGTGGTGTCCCCCAGGTGACCCCTGTATTTTTCAGAGTTGCAGCTGAAGGATGCAAGGTCCCAGGCAGGGGCTGTGGCAGAGGAACAGTGGCAACAGTGGGCTGGTTGTGGTTTAAATCACTCGAGAAATTCCTTTTTCAAACAGAGGGCTTGGAGTCTTGGCTGTATCTCTGCTCTTAGGAGGGCAGCCTAATCCTCAGGGCTATGGAAGTGAGCTCAAGCTCTCTGAATACGCTAGTATGTGCTTAAATGCTTAATGCTTCCACCAACCGTTCCCTGGCACTTGTCGCCACTCAGTTGTCCCTGCAGTGTGAGCAAGCCCCCGTGTCCTGCCCCAGCGTGGCTGTGCCGTGGCTGGCAAGCTGAGGTCACTGGTACCCAGCCCAACACTCTCCTTGGAGCTTGTCCTCACCGCCACGCTCACGCCACAGGATTCAAGAGGCAGAAGCACTTTACATCCCCACTGAAGAAGGAGAGAGGCTGTTCCCTGAGCATCCTTGCGGCATCATGACTCTCGAGGTAAGCAATTCTGCATTTGGTGGGGAAGAGGCACAAGGAGAGGAGAGGGAGGGGGATGTGCTGTCCATCTGTGCAGTGCCGTGTCGGAGATCAGCAGTGTTTCTCCAGCATAAGGATTATTACTGCAAACTCAAGGTTACCTTGCAGCTCATGAAATTTACCTAAGCATTACTTCTTGCAAGCGAAGGATGAGAGACATACTGCTTATTTTGAACTTGCAGAAGCTGTGTAATTTTTGGAGCTTTACCTGTTTAGAAAGTGCATGAATTGTTTTTCTTGTGTGTGTGCAGCTGAGTTTGCTAGGACTGCATTATGCACTGAAAGGTAGTTACATATTTATTTTTTTAGGATCTAGCTATAAAAGAAGGAGGGAAGCTTCTAACACTGAAGCAGTGGTATGTGTGCATTTGAAAAGCATGAGTAATTTCTAAGGCAGTTGTGCATATATTTTTAGAGTGTGTTCATGTTTGGAGTGGTGCATTTTGATGGGCTTGTGTTTTGTCAGGAAAGCTGCTACTTTCTTCCTCCTTGGCTAGAGACAGCTTCCTTCTACCTTGTTTCTGACTATAGAGTTAAATAGTTCTTGAGGAAGTTATCTCCATTGCTGGCTTTTAGCCTCCTACCTTTGTAGCAGATGATGAATACTTCCCTTGTCTTGCTCATGCCCTGATGGATTAGACTGTTTTTCTTCATTAGGCTTTCTACTATCCCTTTCACTTAAAGATTTGCAAGCCCCTTTATCCCAGTCTCATTATAATGTCCCTCTCAGCTTGGTTAGTGTGCATGTTTTGTAAAGAGTGAGCAACATAATGCTCTGACCTAGATGCAGGGAGAGTATTGCCAGTAGCTCAGCAATTTTCTTCTGAGCTCCAGTTACACTGAATGGCACAGAGGTTTCATTGTGGCGTTTTACAGCAAAGGAGAAGAATCTTACGTCTTCAGTGGGTCAGAATTGTCAAATCCTAAGCATAACACCAAATTAAACACTTTATTTAATTAGTGATCACTGAAATTACAGTTTGTTTTATTCTGCCTTGGATTCACTCTAGAGAATAAATTTATTAGCTTGACAATTATGCAATGAGCCATAAATCACACTGGAAGGAGCTGAGTGCAGTATGAGATGCCATTCCATTGCTGTGTACAGTTACACTTTCACATAAAAATCAGTGCTTGAATGTTATGACATGTTAAACATTCTGCATTAGACATTATAGAGGTTTTCTATCCACTGTGGCTTCGGTTGACAGCTACCATCCATATCCATAAAAATTTATTGAATCGAACTGTATGTGAGTGAAGACAAAATTAATAAAACAATTTTTCCATCAGAGAGGCTCTAAAAGATTTATAAGTTTTGCAAACTGGTAAATGAATTCATTCAAGCTTTTTTCTTTGCACAAATGGAGTCTGTGACAATAATCTGATGATTTGTGCATTTACTGTTAATGCATGTGTGTATGTTTATGTCTGTATATATACTTTTGGTTTTGATTTGAGGAGTTCAAAGGGAATTTTATTGGCATGTGTTTAAAAGGAAATTATATTTTGATAAGCTGCTCCTAAATATATTGTGTAAACAAGCAAATCCTGAGCAACAGTGTGTGTACAATGCTTAGCTAGAGGGAGATGAAGAAACAAGTATTTACATTTTATTTCTGCATATTTCTTGCTGTGTAAGAGATGCATTTGCATCTTTTTAAAACAGTACCTTGTGATACTTGCCAACAGATCCAGATAAGAGTATGAAGATAAGAAGCTTATAAAATTAATGGTTTCCTTTCTTAATTTTTTTAAGTTAATTTTTGTCTTGTACAAGTCCAAAAAGGCATCTAGTTCATTCTTACTGTGAAGTTTAGATCAGAAAACAAGGCATGTGGAAGCTTTCCGCTGACTTGAATGGTCCTTGTACATCAGTGCTGGCAGAGGCCCACATGCAGCAGTGGCCACAGTGTAAAGGTGAAGGTAGATAAAACTTATTTAAACTTTAATCAATTGTGGCAACTCGTTTATGTTTTATTATTGATAGCACTTCTTAATCTTGCTGTTAACAGAGCATTAATGCTGCTTTTGTTTGTACGTGCATGAATAGTATTAAGAGATGTCTGTGATGTAGGAGCCTGTGATAGGTATAGTCAAGAATGTCACAATCCTGGTGTTTGGATTTAGAATTAAATACTTATTTTAATACATTCTGCCTATAAAAGAAATATCAAGAGTGGTGGGCCATCCCATTTCTCTTGGTAAGCAAACGTACATCCCTTTTATACATCTGTACCAACAGAGTGAGTATAAATGCTTTGCTTTTAGGACTGTCAGAGATACACAGTTCCAGTTTCCTTCAGACATTGTTAGTTCAGTGTTAGTTGTATTGCTGATTATGTTTCCCCTTGTTGAGTGCTTCTGCATGATAAATGCTATACATCTATTCAAAATACTGTTGTATTTTGAGGAAATCCTTGAGCTTAGTTATCTGGAAACAACTAGATGCTTCAATGATACTTGAAGTGTTTGGGGAAAATGTTTGCTTTTATTATTATTTAATATTAATCACTAAGCTGCTAATATGGCTACTTTTTAAATGGGACCCTCCATAGACTTTCCAAGAGTTATATACTTATACGAGTATGACTATTTATATGGTACCATCTATGGAATTTTGTACTTCATCAGGTTTCTAAGGGGGACATCAGGCAACTATTACTGTCTGTATCATTAAAGTATTTGGGAGACCTAGCCAAGAGTTCTTGAGTTCTGCAAACAAGAGCAGAAAGGTAGGACTGGCTTCGGAGCTTGCAGCTGTCAGAAATGCTGAATTTTACTTCAGTGCAAAGAACAGGTTCTGCTCACATAGCTGCAACTCAGGAGTGAAGATTTTAGTTTGTGTTTAAAATGGAGACAAACAAGCCCTACAAATGTTATTTAAACTCCTGGATGATTTGAGGCAGAAGACACCTTATGAAATGTTTTACATTTCTCTTTCAACTGAGGTGAAGAAGCTTGCACTCGCATTTTCTAGCCTTCAGGAAAACAAATAATGAGGTTTTGTATTTCTGACATTAAACTTTGTAGAAGAAAACACTTACATTTTCTTTATCCAGAGCAAAGAAGAGAAAGAGCTTTTGTTATCCATATAATCCATTTTCAATTCTGATACAAGCTGACTAAATCCAGTTACTTCAATTGAAATAGTTTTCATAGTTTTTAAATTAAATACTAGGAAAATCTTCACTATGAGGGTAGTGACACACTGGCATCCACTCTGGCTGCCCAGAGGAGCTGTGGCTGCTCTATCCCTGGCAGTGTTCAAGGCCAGGTTGGATAGGGCTTTGAGCAACCTGGTCTAGTGGAAGGTGTCCCTGCCCATGTCAGAGGGGCTGGAACTAGATGATCTTTAAGGTCCCTTCCAACCCAAACCATTCTATGATTCTACGATTCTAGTATGTAGAGAGAATAATGGCTATAGCTTTGGGTTGATATGAGTGTGGGTTGCATGATGATGAATGGGGTAAATTTAATGTTTTCCCCTGTGTTTTGAGCTGGGTGTTGAAGGTGGTCCCGGCAGTAGCAGGCACGTCTGTGCCAGCTGTTGGTTGCCTACTTCACTGTCAGCAGAGAAATGGAAATGAAGTGGGAACTACCCCCCAGAGGGTATTTGAGCTCTGCTGCTCAAGTCAGCACTATGCAGTCAGGGCCAGAGGATTTAGAGATCACTGCTGGGGTGTAAAGTTCAGTGAACATCTTCATACCCCCAGTGTGACTGTGAAAGACATTTACAATGTGGTGATTGCATAGACTGCTTGCATGAGTGTGTTTGTAGACACCCTGACACTAGACAGGCAGTAATAATTCCAAGTGTTTAGACGCAAAGCTGTTGGAAACAATAGGTTTACTTGTTTTAGTGGTGCTGACCCCATCATCTAAGTAGGCTTGGTTCCATTTCTAATAACTTATGGTTTTATTAATCTTTCATGGGAAAATGCCTAGATTTACCACTAAACCCAAGTGAGTAATTGCAAGTGTCTAATGATACTACTGTGCGTGTTATCCTTAATGTTTTAAGCACACTCCTTGAGAGGAAATCTTTCTTTTCTTCCACCAGGCTGACTTTAACACTGCTGCAGAAGATGTAAAAAAGTTAAAAACAAGGCCAACTGATGAAGAACTGAAGGAACTATATGGATTATACAAACAGGCTACTGTTGGAGATATTAATATTGGTACTCCTATTCCTATATATACCTCAAATTTACTCCCATATCTTGATGAAATCAAGCAAATGTTATGTAAATCTACATGATAATTAAAGGTATACGTTTATTTTGGCAGAATGTCCAGGAATGCTAGATTTGAAAGCCAAAGCCAAGTGGGAGGCATGGAACCTGAAAAAAGGTGTTACATCAATTAAATTTACATCATCTAGTCATGTTTATAGGATGACAAACATGGAAGGATAATGACTCTACTTTCCTTTGCAGGTTTATCAAAGGAGGATGCCATGAAAGCCTATATTTCTAAAGTAAAAGAAATGGTAGAAAAATATGGGATCTAGAATAATCAAAATAATTCCCACTAACAACTAACCCTTCAGTAGCTAATGAACTAATGCTGTTGAGAAAAATACAACACTAACTCCTTAACTCCTCATTGTGTAGTCTGACGGTAAAATCCTTTAATCATAAGCTGGTTGACAGTAAAGGGTATTTGCATACCCCCTCTGTATTTTAGATTGTATCTTATTCTAAATAAATTTAAACCTAATAAATTAAGCTTCCTGTAAGAATTGTGGATTTTTGTGGGTATTAAATTGCATTAAGCATATTTACAGAGAAGCTCTAAAAGTAAAGTAACGTAGCTGTCATTTCTTGGAAATGAGGTTATGGAATGAAGGATTTGTGCGCATGCAAGATGAGAAGAGGCAAAAAGAAAGATGGAAACTCTTTTATTTTTAATCCCCAAAACCAACATTTATTTTCAAAAAAATCAAAAAAACTCCCTCTTCTAAAGGATTACAGAGGAGGAACAAAGTGACTCTTAGGCATAACTGCATGCAATTGTACAGAAAGAATGACTTATTTTGAGCTGCTGTGAACTTATCTTATACTGTCTGCCATTAAAATAGAGGGAAATACTCTTAGGCCAGCATGTTCCATACAGCTTGTTATCTGTTTTACCAAGAAAATTTCATTAGAGGGATCCAGCAGACAAAAGTGACCTCCAGGAAGTTTGTAGAAGGAAGTACCTCCACTTGTTAGATCATTCCAGGCTGAAAAAGATATTTAAATGATAAATGTCAGAGAAATGTTAACGATTGCAGTCATTCTATGTTACAATTTCAAAATTACTATTTATTAATTACTTTAAATCCCATATCAATTGGTTTGGTTCATACATTGAGGCTGCTTTGTTGATTTAAAGACTCTAGAAAAGCTCTTCATTAACTGATTTGATACAACAGTCAGATGTGTAAGTATAAGCAAAGTACATTCTAAATCATGTGCTTGCTGATCTTCAGACCCATTAAAGCAGGTAGTATCACAAGAGAAGGGGATATTCCCATCTGCCATCTCAGAACTGTGAGCATAAAGCAGTTTGAAAAGCACTAATAAAACTTCCCATCAGATAACCCCAAATATAGGTTTCTTCCATATACAAATTAGCATTTTCTTTCTCCTCCAAAACATAAACTTCAGGAGTTAGATTGTGCAGAACATTGAGGGAAGGAATTACTGTGTCTGTAAGATTCTTAGGTCCTCACCCTACTGCAATTACTAAAAGCTTTAATGAAAGAATAACCCAATAGGAAAAAAAAAAGGAGCTTCAATCTGCAATAAAAATTCTCACCTACAATAAACAAGGATGTTGTCTGCTCGTATTCAAGTTCTAATGTTTCAGGGTGTTATTAAGCATCAGGTTCCTATGGCTAAAATGGGTCCCGCATCCAAGAGTGTCCTTATCTTTGCCAAGGTAAGAAACTTTAACCACTCAGCTGCATGAGCTTTTGTGTAACATCCACTTTGAACAGCAGTTAGGGCAGAAGCAGCTGGTTGCACTCTGGATGCCTAGAACACAGGGATTCTTTGCTTCTGCTTAGGCATGGATCAGGATGCTAAATGCAGTGATCCTGAGGCGCCATCAGTTGAGATTTTTAGCCTCAGAAAACAATAAAAGATGTGAGAATATTACTTTCGATCATACGTAGAACTGTAATTCTACCATGACATGTTCATTTCTGTAATAACAGTAGTGGTTGCTACAATAAGCAGTGTTTTCTAGGGCTTAACTACTAGAAGCACACAAAGGAGGAAACTGTATTTACTGTTTCACACTCTTTTTGTAACAGAAACAAAAACAGATTACAGAGAAAAATGAAAACCTGAATCAGACAGAAATAAAACTGTAAAATACAAGTATAAATGTAATACAAAATTGTAAAACGACCATGTGTGAAGTACTCTAGAGTCTTCTCTGAGAGTATTTATCAGATGTTTCTTACTGTCTTTATTTTGCATAAGCTCAGAAGGAGTTCCTCCTAAAATTTCTAGATATGCAAGGATGTCCTCATCTTTTCCCTCATGTGCGGTTTTGACATAAGTAAATGCTTCAAACTGTCAGCCAGACAAAACAGATCAAGTGTTGTGTATAACATACTTTAAATAATACTTTAATTAGAATTGTTTTAGTAAAAAGTACAATGATTCCGTGTCTCCAAAATACAGGGAACGGCTGTATCCACAGAAAACACTTCTTGGAAAGGCTTAGTTGGCTGTGTTTGCTGAAAATACAGATTGTGAGTGAGCCAAGTATCCTCAAGGTCTGAAGCTTTCACACAGACAAGTAACCATTAAATTAATTTTGTTTGAAGTTTGATTCTCACAGTTGAAATACAACTAATAAAATAACCTATTAAAGAGCAAGAAAAGCCTAGCAGTGGACACAAATCTGACTGATGTGGAACTGGAGAGTCCAACTGATTATGGAAATTTGTAGGAGTAGCAGTTGCTTCCATGAAGTACTAGCTCGTACTCAGGATTGCTTAAAAAGCCCCAGAAGCAGAAGAATGGAAATAGCAAACGCCCTCTGAGAACGGGAAGACAATGAACAAGCCACTTAACTGTTGTTTTCCTGAAAAGACAAGCAGACCCACCAGAACCTCAGCAGAAACTGAGGACAGATTAAAAAGCCAACAAAGAAGGTGGAAAGAAAGAAACAGACAAATGCACTGAGGGTTGGTGCTGGAGGTTTACAAAAGATTAGGTTAAGACAGATATTTCACATGTTACAGAGTAGGGAGTGGCACTTCATGTTTTGTTTTGATTACTTTTCAGTATTAAGCCAGAGGCTATTAGCAAATAATACAGTATTCAGAAATGTGGCATTAGCTTAAGGAGACTGTTCTCCCCAGGCTAAGGTTAGCAGCAGTGAATAGTCTGTAATGTGAAATTCTTTGCCTCAGAATTCATTTCCTTTAAGAAAACAAGACATTTTTCTGCATAGACTCAGAAGCAAAGATTGTTTTCTGTTAAAGCCACTCTATGTCCCATACTATAAAATGTTATTTTTACTCTTGGTAGCTAACTTACTGTTTTGTTTCATACTGTTAATGATTCTGAAACTACCCCTGATAAAAAGGACGGATTGGTTCTAGTCCATACTTTTCTTTCAAGTGTAGTGCAACTGCAAGACTAACATATGATCCAAAACTGCAGCAAAAAGAGAAATTAAAGCAAAGTAAGCAAAACATACATAAAACCCATAAAATTGAAACATCATTTGACTTTCAGTGTTAACTGGCTATCTTGAACAGTTACTGAAACTATATGACATGTAAATTATAGTCATATTAGCTAATTGACATGAAGTGTATTCTTATGCAGTCTACTTTTACAAATCAGACCTTTTTTTAGTCTCTCCTTCTTTTAGTATTCTCCTTAATTTGCAGTAAGAACAGTTATTTTGAATTCTTGTGACAGAGTGATTTTCAAAATCTGTTTTGTGAATGGTTTACTCCCCTACATTTTAGAGCAAGCACTGACACAAATATTAACAGTAAGAACAATAATTTGTGAGTGTAGAAAGAAAAAGGAGCACAACGCTGCCATTTTTTAGAACATGTTGTGCCTGAAGTAACAGAATCTTTGACATCAACAGCATGTTTTAGGATGACTTGACAAAAAGCTTTTGCAGAAAGGTATTTTCCTAGTTTTTGAAAATAAAGGCAACTAACTGTCTATTCCTAAAGTTCAAAGATAAAGCTTCTTCACCAGAGTATCTACAAATGTATGTATTTTTACCTGTGACCAAAAAATGCAAATGGTTTTTCTTGCAGTTCCCTTAACAAAACATTTGCAATTTAATTAACTACATCTGTCATGTCTTTTGCAAAAGGCTCCCCTTGACAAGATTCTCTTCCAGGAAGGCTTACAGAGGATGCTGCAGAAGAGGTGGAGGAAGGGAGGGAAAAGAATTATAGTTATTTCAGATAGAAATAGTACAATAATTTTAATTAAGCTTTTAAATCTTTTGCAGAATATATATATTATTTGAATTAAGCTTTCTTAAATCTGATACAGGGTATTTGCTATTCTATTACTGTTTTTTGGTCTTGTGAATAGGTTAGGTTTACACCCCTTCCTTTACTCCCAAATGTTGCCTCTCCAACTGTTCTGATTGATAAATGCCTTGGGTCAGAAATCTGCACTGTAAAGAATGAATTGATAAGGGAAAGAAGGTTGGTTTTCTAAAATCTTCTTGATGTCACACATACTGCCAAACTCACATGGAAGTAATGGGTCAGATGCAAAGTATTTTAGCAGAGAAAGAATAAACCACTATCTAATACCATAGACAGAAATGTTTGCATCTTACACACTTCCTTTCTGCACAAAACATCTCTGAAAGAGCATGCTGCACCCTGATTTTATTCATCCATGTCTGCATTTGTTTCTAGGCCATCTCCTTAGTAACTTCTTTGGAAGTAGTTCCAGTGAAAAAAAGCTTTTTGTTCCTTTTTTTTTTTAAATAAAAGAATAAAAATCCAGGCAAATCTCATGTGACTTGTGCAACTGCTTACAGAAAGCACACATCATACAAGCATTTAGAGGACTGGTACAATTGTCTTGGCAATGGTCATATTATTGTCATGTTAATGTCATATTGACTGTTAAAAATCCAGTTTAAACTTCAGTTTTGATACAAGAAGCGTAAAACCATGCAAACACCCTGGGTAAAAGAACTTCTGTTCAGTCTCTCAACATTAAAACTAGGTTCTCATATCTTCATTGCTGACTTTGCTGATGCCTTTTTTTAACATATTAACAATATAACAGTGTACTGCTGTTTCTGAATCACACCAGTAGTTTCTGAAGCAGTCAAGCATACTGTAGTCTTGTGAAATTTAGCTGTGAGGATACAACTTTTTAACCTATAATTTGATCCAAGGTGGCACAGAAATTTAACAGCACCCTAATGCAAATGCCAGCTCCTAATAGAATTCCATTCTGGATTAGATCCACTGGATAAACATTGCAGTGTTATCAAGAACATCAGAAAAATGTATTTCAGACATGCTTAACTTCTGCTTTAGCTGCACAAATGACTAACCTTCAATTGAACCGCTGAAGAGGCTTCCCCATTGAGCAAAATAAGCTCCACTTCCAACCCATGGAAAGCATATCAGCCTATAGAGAGCATCTGGCCTTTCATGCGGACAAGCAACCAACTTCTCCATTCCTTAAAAAAAGCCAAAGAAAACACACATCATTCTAGAAGAAGACTTTTCAGGTAGAGCAAATTAAGTCTAATTTGATACAATGGGATGCAATATTTTCTGTAATCAAAACTACTTGTGATACATCAACTATCAGTTATATTCTTTTTGAGATGGTGGAGTAACTAGAGCTGCATTCAGCTTTATCACAGCAGCTTTAGTGTTTTCATTAACTGACAGAAGTAACAGCAGAAGCAAGATTTATAACTCCTTCCTTCTTGCTGAGGAAAAATAGCATCGAATATGCCAACTGCATTGTCTCTAGCACCAGATACTGTCTTTACTATCTGAATCTTCTTTCCAAATTTTCTTGTCCTCCTAGACAAAACTGACTTCTTGCTGACTAGATTTGTGGTGCACTGCATCAATCCCGCTGATTTAAAAAGCACAGGTTAACATGCCATGGCAGTATAGAAGTTGTAGCAATTTCAGCACATGGTGACCCACAGCTTTACTGAAGAAAAAGCCAGATAAAGTGTCCAAGAAAAGCCTACCTTTTGTAAAGAGAGCAGCACTCACACCTCTGCTGGGCAATTTTGTAGGGGCCTGAAAATGTTGATGTAGACCATTGCCTGATTTGAATAAAACACTGCATTTGGTTGGTGGGCCAGTTGTAATTTCTACAAGCTGGAAGACATCATCATGGCTTAACTTCATGAACAAAGATTTGGGGAGGGTTTTACCCACACTTACTACAAGTGTGCCGATGACTAAAAAGGCCAATGTAGGATAGGCAAATCCAGTTGCAAAAAGCACAATGAAAGGTCTCTTTGGGTGGTATAGGTGGGGCATGATTCTTTCTACGTTGTTCTTTCTCCTCGAGACTAAATTTGCATGTGTTCTCAAAGGAGACAATGGTATTATGTATGGTGTGTCTCCAAGTCTCCTGATTGGAGGCCAAGGTGGACCACTGATGGTAGTCAGTATGGCCAAGGCTAAGGTATTGTTTCAGGAAGTCCTTATATCTCTTCTTTGGAGCACTTCCCTTGCGGCAACCAGTGGCAAGTTCACCGTAAAACACAGTCTTGGGGAGGCGATGATCCTTCATCCTAAAGATGTGCCCTGCCCAGTGCAGCTGCAGTTTCACCAATATGGCCTCAATACTGGTGACCCCTGCTTGTTCAAGGACAGTCATGTTTGACACATAGTCCAGTGGATGTTTAGAATTGTATGGAGGCAGCGCTGATGAAAGCGTTCAAAGAGTCGCAAGTGATGACAGTAGATAACCCATGATTCAGACCCATATAAAAGAGTAGACATAGTAGTGCATGAACAACACACTGGTTATATTTGATGATTTTATACTAGCTACCATATTATGCTCCTGGTGACCAGATGCTATCAGACAACCTAGAAACACCAGTGTATTTGTAACCACATTTGTAGTATTAGGAAGATTTGCTTTATTTATTTTATTTTTTGTTGGTTTTAGTTAGCTGTAACAAGAATAATAAAGTAAAAATATTCAAAAGCAGTGACAAAAACTAAGGAACCTGAAGGAACCTGAGTGCCAAATCGGTTCTGATGCTTAACTTAAGACACATAAGGTGAATTGCTTTGTGGTTTTCACATCATTCTTCATTCTTCCACATTTCTCTTCATCATTTCTAGGAAACTGACAAATCTGTGATGTTAAGAGGAAAGCCTGCCTGTAGGCCTACCCAGGCAGTAAGCCCTGCTCCTTTCCCACACAAGGTCTGCATTTTTTTACTCACTCCTGATTTCTGCTTTCCTGGGCAACCCTAAATCAATCCTTCCAACTGCAGCAGTTTGCATGTTAAGGCCCAGGCTCCATGGTGAGGGCTGATCCCAGGCTTGCAGCTGCCACTTCCAAATGGCAAAAGTGGAATCTGTTGCTGAGGTTAGTGCTCTGGTGTTGCAATTATGAAGTAAGATGAGGCACACTTATGTTTGATAGGTGCACAATTTAAAGCAAGTTACATTGGCTAGTCCTGACCTCTGCTGTTATACACAAGACTACTTCTCCACATGAAGTATCTGCTATTATCAGAGGTGTTTGATCATAAGGTGAAATTTATAATGAAGCACCTCACATGATTTATTTATTCCTACTTCAAAGTGTGCCAACTGTAAAATCTGACACCCTGTTATAGCCCTGTTTGTAACATTAACAATTGTTAATGTTATAAAAGCCAGCTCAATCAAAATTACATTTGCCATTTCCAGAGCTGAAGGTAAAAGAGGGCTTTACAGAACTAACTTTGCTAACCCAGTACTAGTACAGAATAGGACAGGCTATTTTGGTTGGAAGGGATCTACAATGATTATCTAGTCCAACCACTTGACCAATTCAGGGCTGACCAAGTTAAGCATGTTGTTAAGGGATTGTACAAATGGCTCTCAAACACTGACAGGTATGGAGCACTGACCATCTCTCTAGGGAGCCTGTTCAGTGTTTGACCACCTTCTCAGCAAAGAAATGCTTCCTAATGCCCAGTCTAAACCTCCCTGGTGTAGCTTTGAACCATTCCCACATATCCTATCACTAGGATAGGAAATTAACAAGTGATAACACTGAATAACTGCAATGACTTTTTTTTTTCTGCCTGGATACAAAACTGTGCTTACCTGCTGGAAGCAGCGAGTGTTATTAGGGAGTAGGAATCGCTCTTCTGAATAAACCCATACCATGGGATTTGATGACAGTGTTTCCCAAATAATTATGCAGGTATTCCAGAATATTTTATGCCATCATCACACATCATGCCCTATGGATAATTGCCAGACCTTTTAGGGAAAAACTCAGCAGTGCTGGCTGAAACGCACGTGATTTCTATGCACCAGTTGAAACAAATTACATTGATCAGAAATTGCTGAAAAAGACCTGCACTAGCAGCTCTGCTGTTTCATCTTTTGGGAATCATCAGTACTTGAGGTGAGCCAAGTAAAAAGTTGCCAGAGACTGAATCACAAAAAAGACAGAAATAGATCCTAAAAAGTATGAAGAAAACCTTCTCAGAAAGCTAGGAATGTTTATGGACAACCGAGGGCACAGCATGGTAGATAATCGAAGGGAGAGCTCAAGGAAGGAACAGCAGACTAGACAGTGACAAGAGCTCACCAAAACAAAAGGGAAGTAAGATGTGGGATCAAAGAAGTGTGGATGCTTATGTGTGGAAATAGCAGGAATCCAAGAAAAGTAGAACAGGAAGAGCCTGTAACTGTAGACGCTGATTTGCTTGACCAGCAAGAGTTTAAATCTGTAGCATATTAGGTAATATGCATATGTATATAGAATATTTGAAGACAAAATATTTTTCTTCTATAGTCAATGATATTAGTGAGGATGCCTGAACCTTCAGACCCTGCTGTTACCAGGAAGCAGAAGTGTCTCACCTCTACTAAGTCACTGATAGAGCAAGGCACAAACAATTCTGCAAACAGCTAAATGAGTATTAACTGATCATACACTGACCTTTATTACATATTGGAAATCAGGTCACAGCATTGAAATTTGGATAGGTATATTGATGAAATGAGGGATGAAGTTGTTTCTTCTCTAGAACAGTCATTTTGCAAAATGGAAAGAAATGCAAGAAATACTCTTGCCAATGTACTAGGGAAATAATTCAGCATGGATGTAGTTTAATACCAGGATCCTTAACATAGAAGCTTTTCCTTGAAAGGATTTCATCAGGAAGAAATTGTGTTGTTTGTCACCCATGACTAAATCACATGACAGTAAATATGCTGAGAAGCTTTATGCTAAGACCTGTGGATATATTTCTTTACTATTTGATATCTTTCTTTTCGTAAATGTGTTGAGGTCATTCAGGTGTTGCCATCATTGCCAGTGGCTTCTAGTAATTATTACTTCATGATACCACCTACAGATATGCTGGCATTACAAATAGGCCTCATCTTCCCACCTTTCTTTCCCCTCTCATACTCCCAGAGCAAAGCTATGGGACCAAAGGAGGATTTGGTAACATCTTTACACAAGTTACTGAACAGCCCATGCTGTAAGCATGAATTCACTGATGGACCTGATGAGATGTGGGTCCTGAGGGAACTGGCAGATATAGTTGCCAAGCCATTCATTATCCATCATATTCGAGAAGTCATGGCAGGCTGGTGAAATTCCCTGTGACTGAAAAGGGGAAACATAACACCCATTTTTAAAAAGGGAGAAAAGGAAGACCCAGGGAACTACAGGCTGGTCAGTCTCACCACAGTGCCCAGCAAAACCAGGGAGCAAATACTCCTGGCAACTATGCTGAGGCACATGGCAGATAAGGAGGCTTTCTACAGAAAAAGGGACTGGAGAGGGTATCAAGGTTCATCACACAGTGTCCAGAGGGACTTCCAGCTGGCAATCACAGTGCTTAGGATGCTTATGAAGTCCAAAGCTAGTACTAGAAAGGCTGCTATTGCTTGCAATCGTGGTTACAAATCAAATCTAATTTTGTTGCAAAATCTGTGGGGAAGGCAAGTACGAGGAGCAGAGCATGGCTCAGAGAGTAACCTAAGACAAAGCTGTAACTGAGCTGTAGGTTTGTCATCAGCTTTGTCTGATCTCGCTGATGATGAAAGAGAGAATGCCGCCCTTCCCATGTTCTCGGAGCATAAATGTCTACCTCAGTCTTTCTGCCAATACTAGCAACTACATGGCTATGTAGTAAGAGCACACTGTTAATCAAGCTGAAATCTTCACCTGCGTCAGTCAGCTGATCCCATACAGTCTCACCATCCTCCTGTTTTTAAGGCAAGCTGCCCATTGTGACCTTTTTGCAATCTTTAGCCCCTTAAATAAGCTGGAAAGGTGCATGCTGAGATTACATACAGCCCCAAGGTTTGGATGTAAAAGACACATCTGTGCAAACCTAATGGAGTAATTTGCCCTTAGTTATTTTACAGCTTTTACTGGACCAAAAATCCCGCAGAGTCTGCCTTACTGGCTTGAAAGACACATTCAGCTGATCTAATTTTCATTTAGAAAAATAAATACCTAAGGCACACACAAGACAGAATTCTTGCATGAATAATCAATCTGTGGCATGCATACAGCTGAATCTGGATTTATTGCAAATCTAAACATATCTGGATGGGGAAATGTCATTTTTATCTTTTTTTTTCTTTTTCTTTTTTTAGAAGACAGCAGTTAAAAATAACAGATTATTTCAAAATTGTCTTTCCACTGCTTTCATCTATTAGCCTTATGCCTAAGATCTGACTTAGATCCTATTACAAAGAAGAAAGGATACATAAGAATAACCCCGCATAATCACGATTTTCTTGGATTGTAAGGTTTTCAACAGAAACAAGTTTTTATTTTATTACCTATGAAGTTAGATATGTGATCTGATGAATTAGTGGCAGACAAAAGCTGCTTTAGAATGTTCATAGTCAAAAAGAATGCTTCTTTGTTGCACTATTGGCAAAGAAATTGCTCAGTGTGAGAAAGAAACCTACTGAGTTTAAAGAAAACATTTCCTGGGGGAGTGCATATTCTTTTATTCTCATTTAGAATAAGCTGAAAATAAAATTTTAGTTCTATAAAGATATAAAGATTGTTGTGGTTTAAGCCCAGCTGGCAACCCAGAACTAAGCAGCCACTCACTCACTCTCCTCCGCCTTCCTCTCCCAGCTCCTGGAGGGATGGGGAGGAGAATCAAAAGAATATCACTCCCATGGGTTGAGATAAAGCCCAGTAACTAAGGTGTAACACAGACCACTGCTGCTGCCACCAATAATAATAAAGAGAAGGGCAATAACAAGGGAAGAGAATACCACCTCTCATCACCTGCTGACTGATACCCAGCCTGACCCATGCAGTGATCTAACCCTTCTGGGTAACTGCCCCCAGTTTTACATCCTGGGCATGATGTGCTGTGGTATGGAATATCTCTTTGGCTAGTTTGGGTCAGGTGTCCTGTCTCTGCTTCCTCCCGGCTTCCCCTCCTCCCTGGGAATGCATGAGACTCAGAAAGTCCTTGGTCAGAGTAAACATTACTGAGCAGCAACTAAAACCATTGGTGTTATCAGCACTGTTCCCAGGCTGAAAGTCAAAAACACAGCGCTGCACCATCTACTAAGAAGGGAAGAATGACCGCTACTGCTGAACCTTGGACAAAGATATAAAAGATTAAAAGAGCAGTCAGATAAATCACAGACTAATTTTGGTAGAAAAGGGCCTCTAGAGATCATATAGTCCAAGCCCTGCCTCATTGAGTTTTGAATATTTCCAAGACTCCACAACCTCCCTAGGTAACCTTACTGTAGGTGTTCAACCATGCTCATGATGAGGGTATTTTTTTTTCCTAGCTAACCCCTTGTTGCAAGTCTTTTGTCTTTTAACTGACTATATCCAAGAGGAGCCTGGCTCTGTCTGTCCTCTTCATACCCTTCCATTAGGTAGGTGAAGATATTAATAAAATCCACATTTAGTACTCTCAAGACAAAACCTCTCAGCCTCTCCTATACACCACCCACTCCAGCCACAATCATAGGGGCCCTTGCCACACTGGCTTCAGTATTTCGACATCCTTCTGGAGCAGTGGCATCCAAAATGGACACAGATGTGGTATACTAAAGAAATTTTGGATTATTGTTCAGTTGTGCTTTTGAGAGATGGGCTTTTGGGGCATGATGAGCTTTTACATTTGCTTTATTCATTGTCATGGCATTACCTTACTAGGTGGGCAAATATTAATCGAACAGTACAACTAAACCACAAACAACAACAAAACTGCTCTTGCTGATCAGCCTCCAGAACAAACAAGGAAATAGACCCAGCAGCCCCACCCTGCAGGGAACGTAAAGACAAAGTTAAAGAAACACTGAGTGCTCACAGCCCAGGCCTGTTTTGATATTTCCCAAGTGAAAAGATATTCTATGGTGCACAGTCTAGAAATCTATGGAATGAGTCTTTGTGAACTGCAGGACTGTGGTATTTACCAGTTGGGCAGTCCAGGACCGGAGAGGCTTCTCAGCTATCTAGGCACTTGTAAATCTTACATGCTAAACACATTTCATTCAAGCATACATGTGTTAACTGCTTGCCTGTAGATTCTGAAAGCCAGGTAAAAAGCAATCCTATCCCCAGATGGCTATCTACTCACAGAATTTAGATCTAAGGTAAGTCAATTCACCAGCTTCCCAATAAGCACAAAGTAGATGAGGGAGCCTTGGAGTCAAACCGTCCACTTCAGTGGTACATATGGAGTCTGCTATTCAGGCCACTGGATTGCTGACACCCAGACAGGCATTTGAAACATCTGGCTGAGAACATGGAAGGTTTAACAAATCAGGACATTAATAACTTGGCATCTGCAAACTTGTAATAACACATCTGGCAGGCTGGAGGACAGTTAGTCAATGTCATTCTCTATTGGCTTTACCTTTACAACAGAAATGTGGAACAAGCCTATGGATACTGGAATGTCTCAGTGTCCTAAACATTGTGATCTAGTTGGAATTTCTTATTTCTGCAGCTGTATCAGTACCTTACATGTTACTGCATCACACACATGCTTGTTCACATTCATCATTCACATCATCATTAATAAAAGTAAAAAAATACTTATTTTCCAGGGTAGGTTCTTAGGCTTTTGGAAAATAATAGGGTCATGAAAAGAGGTGTCCTGTTAGAGAGAAAGCACACCTGCAACATACACTGTAATATTCATTACAGGGGTTTTAGGATTATGGACTCAACTCCCTAAAAGTTTTCCTAATTCAGGGAAAAGTAAGGGTGTGATCTTGCATTTAGGAGGTAAATAAAGCGCATGTCTCAGTAGCTCCGGAGTCCATGAAGCTCCTGGTCTTTTCTTCTTGAAAAATAAAGCCTAAGGCAATCTTTCATCATTAGACATTATAAAGTAATGGAGAAAATTATGGAGTTATACGCAGCTTTTTTCTCCATTGGTCATATTTCTCCCAGCAACATCTCACTCACGCCTGCATTTTTAGCAGATTACACTCCAAATAGGTTAGTGCCATTGCTAACATCTAAAAGTTGCTGCTGAAAGATATCTATATCTGTCTTTATCAACTGATATCCTATTCTCCAGAAAGCTGCCTTACCCATCCCTTTACTTAGACTTTAAAAAAAATCTGTGAAATCATGGAGAAACTTGTTTGTGGACAACTTGCAGCTGATGTGCCCACAGCATCACTAATGCAAAATTACTGAAATAAATATTAAAGTTACACAGCACTCATTCCGAGTTTTATTACCTGGACCTTCCAGGGTGTCGAAACTGCAAATATAAAGACGATATGGATGCTTCAAAGGTGAACATGAAAAGGAGCAACAAAACCTCCCCTCTTTCCATCTCTTTCTGCTGTGAGCTTAGTTGTGCTCTGGCACAGCTGCATAACCGTTGCTCAGATTTTTGAGGAAATTGTTAAACTGAGAGAAGGAGCTATGAGGAAGTCCATAGAGCTGAGCCATGAAATGTAAAAAAGGTAAAATTGGAGGTGAAGGTAAAGACTGCTGAGATGGGGCCAGGCAGCAGCTCAAGGATCAAGAGGAAGGACATAAATGTGGAAAGATAATAACATCTCAAGGGAAAAAAAATGAAGCGGCAGATTGCAACATCAAGCATGTGCCACAGGGAGCAGTGAAAGCTGACCCTTTTCCATCTACTATCAAAGGCTCTATAGGTGGTTAACATACTAATTTAGTAGGTCATTAATCCTGGCTATCTTTCGTGTACATTAACCACAAAGTAACTGCTTTACATGTAACAGCACATACCAAAAGGTGACTGAACAAAGTGGCCCAGGGAAGGAGAAGTAGTGAGACAGGTAATGAGAAGCCATTTTGGCAGTGAAGACATGTGGCAAGAGGGAAGCAACCAGAAGGTGCCACTGCTGCAGATGGAATGAGGAAAAGAAGTCAAGGAACAAAGGCCTGTTCACATAAACTTTGAGTTCATAACTTCATTATGTTCTGAGCATGGTAGGTTATGTCACAGAAAATATTTTAAAATTGATGCCAAAAGAAAGTGAAGAAAAGGAGATGAAGTGATCCCTATTATGCCATCTTCTGGCCTTCCTCTTCCTGCTCTAAAAATGTACAGTTAGATAATAATCCTTCTTTTTACGAATGGCAGAAAAAGAAAATTAGGGAGCAATTCAGGAGATGAGCAGTTTATTTTATCTGCTTTGATTTCACAGCACCTATGCTGGGTGTGCTCTTCTGCAAGTACAATTGTGAGGAATGATTAAAAATAAACCCCTTCCTATTTCCATCTCTACATGCTGAACAGTGTATTAGAATGTGTAAGTGTTATCTAAAATACGTGGAGGGAAAATTTTTGGCTAGGGCCCAACTCAGATAATATCATAGCCATTCCCATAACTACAACTAAAAACTTTGGAGCAATTTAAAAAACTTGCCATTTGCAATGCAGAATATGAAACAGCAGTTATTGCTATTTCCCAATTACCAGTGCTTCAGTGGTATTGTGACCTGAAAGGGATCATTTAGGGTGTTCTCCCTCCCCTTGGGACCAACAACCAAGTTCGTGATACCCTTGTACTGAATTAAGGTGAAACAATACCAACGAACCAGTTTCATTATTTATTAATACAAAATACAAGGCCTGTAGTTAGATGTAATAACTCAACAATGATTACTTTAGTTGGATCAGCAAGCCCCGTGCCACATATTTTCACTTAGATCTTCAATGGAAAAGAGAGGAGAAGAGAAAAGGAGAAAAAGGGGGAGAGAGAAGAATTATTACCACCTGTGGATCCAGTGATGTCTCATTGGTCCTCTTCACCCAGGGTATTGGTGGTGGTGGGAGCTCTCCCTCTGCCCTGAGCCCTGTACTTTCATGTTCACGTTCTTTTGGGGTTGTTGTAGTTTAAGCCCAGCCAGCAACCCAGAAACCAAGCAGCCGTTTGCTCACTTCCCCCCAGCTTCCTCCCCCCACACAAGGAGGGATGGGGAGGAGAACTGAAAGAATGTAGATCCCACGGGTTGAGATAAGAGCAGTCTAGTGACTAAGGTATAACACAAACCACTACTGCTGCCACCAATAATAATAATAATGATAAGGGAAACAACAAGGGAAGAGAATACAACCGCTCACCACCTGCTGACTGATACCCAGCCTGACCCAGCAGTGATCTAGCCCTTCTGGGTAACTGCCCCCAATTTATACACTGGGCATGATGTGCTGTGGTATTGAATACCTCTTTGGTTAGTTTGGGTCAGGTGTCCTGTCTCTGCTTCCTCCAGGCTTCCCCTCCTCCCTGGCAGAGCATGAGACTCAGAAAGTCCTTGGTCAAAGTAAACATTACTGAGCAGCAACTAAAACCATCGGTGTTATCGGTGTTGTTCCCAGGCTGAAAGTCAAAAACACAGCACTACACCAGCTACCAAGAAGGAGAAAAATGACTGCTACTGTTGAACCCAGGACAGGGGTGTTATCCGTAATCTGTATATGAAGAGTAGAGGGGCATTACTATGATAATAATGGGCATAGCTTAGTGAACACATGTGCAATTCCAAAGCTGGGCTTCCTTGAGGGTCCTCTGGGTGGTCCTTGTCCCTCATATCCTGGTGTCTGCTTTTCCAACTCCATCCTCTGAGTCAGTTCATCCTGGAGTCATCCTTTCACATTCCTGTGGAGGCTCATCAGCTTCTAATAAAGGGGTCAGAACATCCTATCTACACTGTATTCAGAGCCAACATCCTTGTTATTTGCCTCATTTATGCTCAGGGCCTCCATGGCCAAATGCAAATTGTGCCTGAGACAAGCTCAGTTTTCTGTCTCTGACTCACACTATGGAATGAAACAAGCTCAATGTCCAGGCTTCCAAAAGGCCAGAATAATCAAGTGATTGTAGGGTTGCAGTTTTGGTCTATCACATGCTGACTTTGCTACACTCATTCAAAACTAAACTTACAGTTATGAACTGAAACCTGAACTAAATCTTAAATTCACTAAGAAATAGCAACTATCACTACAAACTCCTCATTAAACCACACCAACAAAGAATTGTGTTATACCTTTGTTCTTTTGCACAGGCTACTAATTAGATTTTTAGATGAAGACGTGATTGCCTTTGATTTTACTCTCTAAGCTGCCTTTGGACCTACTGGAAATGAGTGAGATGGATCAAGCAAACAGTATTAAAAAACAATGTGTGACAGGAACCTTTGATGAAAAGGAGGACCACAGGGATGTTAAGTCAACCATTCTGACAAGGGAACGGGGAACAGCAGGAAGCTGCAGTCCTCATACAGTAGCAAAGTAGTAGCAAAGATGTCTGAAGCCTTATAGGGATGGAAGTGAGCAGTAGGGTCAGGATTATACAGGATTTCTGTAGGTCCCGTGTCTCTGACTGGAGGCAGTGACAGCAGGCACCAGGCCACATCCTTGGGCCTGGTCCAAACCTTCTATTTTATGTAGAGATTCTTGGTGATGCAGATAGCCACCAGGGCAGTGCATGTCACACTGTCACATCAAAGTGCTTCTGTTACTACTTCAAGACCTATCTGAGCTGCCAGTCTTTAGTCATCATCTCCCCAGGATTTGGGAGCAATCCAGAGCAGCCAGGTCTCTCAGCAACAGTAGGAGAGGGGGAAATCTCTGGGCTGAGCCACAGGTCTCCATCAGACATCACCACGTACACATGCAGGTGGCAGAGACTCCTTCAGTGCGTTAAAGTACAGTACTGGCGGGTATTTCTGCAGTTAGAGACCTTTTAATCTTTTTAACATTAACCACGGCAAGTGAGACTGAGCAGGTCTTGTGTCCTTCTCAGTTCAAGCAGTGCTTCACCACCTGGTGAAGTGTTTGCTCCAGGATGTGAGGAACGCTCCAGATCGCAGTCTCACTGCTGGTGGTTTGTGCTTACTGCCACTCCCGCAGAGCTGCAGATCACACCCCACCAGCCTCAATCCCACACCTCATCCTAACAGGTAGCACAGAAACCCACGGTGTAGCCCAGACCTGCTCCACAGAAACGGGAGTCCTTGCAGACTCCTGATCTCTTCCCCACCCGCAGAGCAGTCGGGCTTCTTACCCCTGAGCCAGGAGCGGCCCCCGCTTGGCCAGAGGGGGCTCGCAGCGGGGCTCGGGCTGCCGGCGGGGCTCCCGGCACAGCCCTCAAGGAACACAAGCGGCCCTTACTCATACCCCAGCACACCACCGACGGCCCATCCGGAGCGCAGGGGGCGGTGAAAGCGTTTCACGCTCCCGCCCCTGAGTCCGCAGAGCCACTGCTGCTCCGGCCGCTGCCTCCCTGCCCGCGGCCGCCCCGCCCAGCCGGCGTTCAGGCTTCCTATGTAATCGGGGCAGAGGTGAAGGCAGGTAGGCAGAGCTGGCTGAAGCTGTCCTGGGTCTGTTCGGGTTAAGGTAAGCGGCGCTCCGCGGGGCGAACAGTGATCTCCGTCGGTCTCTTTCATCGGGGGTGCGCGGCGGTGGGGCACTGGGCCGTGCGGTTGCTCGGTTGCCTCCTTACTTCTGTCCCCCTCGGCCTCTCTAGGGCAGCTGCGCGGTGTGGGCCCTGGTAAGCAACTCTGGGGAGCGGTGGCGGCCCCGGCCCTGTTCGGTCCCGGCCCTCCCCGGGCGGGGATCGCTGGGGTAGGAGAGGTGGGTGTGCGGGGACTGGCGGATTGCGTGATGGCGGCCGCGGTGCGGGTGATTCCGCCTTCGCCAGTTAGCCACCGATCGTGGTTGGTGGATGTTCCAGGGCAGGCTGGCTTCTGGTCGGGAAAGAAAGTGACAGGCCTTGAGTTTGTTAATCGCGACAGAGCGGACAAAGCATCAGTAGTCATAGTTTTCCCCTGTGTTGTGTATGCCTCTTGTGACTTAAGGCCAGCAAGAACCCTTCGATGCTGGTTCTGTCAAGGGACGCCTCCTCGATACGCGTTTTTCACCGTGGAAATGACTAGGGGGCATGGGGAGACTGTGGGGAGATACATCCTCTCATTCAGGATTCCTTAATGGTCTGTTGATGTCGTGCTGCAGATCTGCATCATGCAGAAGCAAGTCCTTGCATCCACTGAGGAGCGAACATTTCAGTACCAAGATTTTCTGCCTTCCCTGCCAGTACCTCCTCTTGATGACTCTTTAAGTAAATACCTTGATGCAGGTAATGACTTAATATTGTAATAGCAGCGTGCTGTGGGCTGTTATAACCAGCCTAATCTGAAGGTGTTTGTGATCTGCAGTGGCAGATTGTATCAACTGATGTAATTGGGGTGGGGAATTCGGGCAGGTTTTAAGTGCAAAAGGTCTTTTTCAAGTTCAAAATGGGAAATGAAGTGTCCGGAGCAACCTGAGTAAGAGTTGCCATTTAATCCCTATTTCCCTTTCTTCAAGGCAATTGGATATCTAGGAAAGTTAATTTTTTGTTTTGATGGTTTGTGGTTTTTTTTAGGGTTTTGCATTTTGGTGTGGGTTTTTTCCCCCCATCTCTATCAGCAGGTGTAATAAGAGATATTTATCCATCTGATAATTATGTTTTGCATAATAACTGTTTTGCTTGTCTGTGACTGTGTTTGCCCAGGATCTCTGTAAAAAACCCCAAACAATTATTTAAATTTTTTTTATACTTACATGTTCTTATTTCTCACCAGTACTATTAACTATACAGTCGTAGGAAGAGGCAGTGGTGGGCCGTTTAGGATAATTTATCATGGATAATTTCTGCTCTAAAATGTTTGCTGTCTAAATGTTAAAGTTTTGAAAACAGTATCAATGCACATGTGTCTAACTTTGTTTATAAAGCAAACGTGACTGGTTAGTCCTTAATATCTTATCAGGCTTTGATATAGTGGGATTGACAAAGATATATTACCTTTACTTTCCCATGTTTCTTTAATAGTCTTCAAAATCTGGTGACACTGAGCTTTTTTTTTGGAACATGTTCTTCATATCTTACCTGTAATGCTGACAGAGTAAGACCCAGAGTTCTTTCCTTAGCAGAAATATATTGCAGCAAAATTTCCCTTTCTCAAAGTAGAAGCTAAGTTCACTCTTGAGTTCCCTTTTTCATTTTTCTGAGTGTAATTGAAATGGCCCAGTAGATGGTGATAGGTTTTGTTTGGTGTTCCTTACATCACTGCTTTTTGATGTAATATGTTGAAATGGTGGTTTTAGAAGAAAAAATGCTGTATATGTATGCATGTCAAAAAATGTTTTCTTTCCATTGTAATGCAGATTAACTAAAATTGTGCTGCAGAAGTGAACCTGAAATAACAGAATTTCTGTTTATAACTTAGTTTTGTAAATCCTCACTCTCCAAGTTAAAAAAAATAACTCTCTCATGGAGTGATAAAGCCTAATAGTGAATTTGTTTTCTGATTATGAACTGTGTTTTCATAAATACCTTATCACATGTCCTTTTTTTACCCGAGTTACTTCCTTGTACACAAGTCATTCTATAACTTCAGTGTTGATCTCCTTTAGTCTTGCTGGAGGTCAGAGGAAAGTTAGTCTGGTATTTGTTGTTCTGCCTCATCTTCCCTTGTACAAATCACTTATAGCCAGAACATGCACAGTTCTAGATGCTACTCTGTGATTCTCATTGCTTAAGCTTGTAATGTGTTTAATCTGTGAAGATGAGCGGAGGAAAGGAGATGCTTCTGAAGAACAGTTCAGAACTTCCAAATGACCCTTCATAGATGCTATGAATCATTCCTTGGAAACTGCTGTCTTTTCACTGATGGAATGAGCACCTCAGGCACTTAACATTAGTTAGTATACCTGTTGGTAAAGCAGGTATACTGCTTTAAAGTATACCTTTAAACTGTCCGTTTAAAGCCAATCAACTGGAAAAGCTGGACAGAGTATGCTTCAGAAGGCGCCTTGTTTAGGGTCTTACAATAGCTATCTCTGCATTGGATTCAGTATGACTAACCTTGTTTTAAAGGTAGGCCTTGAGCAGAGAAGTGGCCATAACCAAGTTACTTAGCCTTTCAGCTCACCCCAGAGGTTAAGACTTGGAAGCCTGGACTTGACCAGAGAGTATGAAAACCCAAAGTTCTAGCTTTCGAGAGGGTTCCTTAACTATGCAACTGAAGGTGTCTTTCCTGGGATGCTTCCTGTTCATGGAGCTGATCTCCTGTGCAGAAAGGAAGGCAAGGTCTGTGGAGGAAAGTGGAGAAAGTGGCAAGGCAGAAGTTTCACCGAACTCTAGTGAGAAAAGGGCTGAGGTCTGCTCCTTCCTAATAGTGCTGCTGATCACATAGTTGTTAAATGGAAAAGAGGCTCTGTAGTCATAGAATCATGTAAATTATCTAAGCAACCTTCCAGTGTCTGAAAGTGGACCTACAAGGTTTCTCTTCATCAGGGACTGCAGTGATAGAGCAAGGGGCAATGGGGGCAAGCTTAAATAGGTTTTCAGCAATTGCTTTCATCTGCTAACATATGTATTTATTCTAAAATATGTATTTGTTTCATTAGAAGACACTGATCTATTTGCAGATATTTGAAAGGGTTTTCTTCCTTCAAATACTTGTTTCAGAAAAATAAATTTTGAGTATTTTTATCCATTCTGTAACATCTGAATTTTGGAATTGATCTCATCATAAATGCAGCTTAAACCACAACATGTCTTTAAAATAAAAACATTTCCTTCCTACAGTGAAGCCATTTCTTAATGAAGAAGAATATCAAAGAACTGAGAATATAGTTAAAAAATTTAAAAATGGGATTGGGAAAGAGTTGCATGAGAAATTACTGGAAAGAGCTAAAACAAGAAGGAATTGGGTATGTATTTGGATAAGTAGGAAATCATAATTCAGCTTTGGAAAGTTGGTTGTTCAGAATATCATTTAGAGTTATTTAGCTTTTTTTTTTATAATCTTAGGTTTTTCCTTATATCTGCCACTTTGCCTATGGATATGAACACATTCACTCATATGTGTGATTTGTTTTTCCCAAGGTTGAGTGGCTAAGAGAACTCACTAACTGGAATGTTAAGTTACCTGCCAGTTTTTGAATGCTCTGTCTGTCAGTCTCATTCTGTCACTTCCATCCCTCCTCCCTCTACCCGTGCCTCCCCACCCAGAAAAAAGAAAATGGAATTTGGAGTTTGGTCTCTATCCATGTCTTTCCCGAAGAAAGCTACATGGTAGCATTTTTGAAGTTGTCTTTCAACAAAGAAAGGGATACAAGGGGGGGATGTTGCCAATTCATGAATTGGTATTCATGGGAACTTTGTAAATCTTAACATGACACAGTCCAGAGTGGGGGTTTACAGATGAAGATATTAAAAATACATTAGGAATTATCTGTCCCAAATCCTCTTTCAACACAAATCCCCTTTTGTTCTGCTCTTCATAGAGTAATCTCTCTGATGTGAATATCAGCCACAGCTGACATCTACAAGAGTTTAAGGTGATAAGTATTGGGCAAGAACTCTTTATCATAACATACAGTTTATTAATCTAAAGCCATACTTAATTTTATTTTAAGCTTGAAAATAGAGCAGCTAGATATGTTGTTACCCTCAGCAGTTATTTTTGAACCACTGTCCTCCCTTCTATTTTATAGAAACTACTATTGAAAAATAAAAAAAAAAGTTAAAAAAGCACACAGTTGAATAATGAGGTGATTATGAAAGAATTAATGACTAACACTTAATTCTGATGCGAGACATTTTTCACTTTTCAGCTGGAGGATTGGTGGCTGAATGTGGCTTATCTTGACCTTCGCATATCAACGCAAATACACTGTAATATGGGAGGCCCTTGTCCCTATATTGAACACTGCTGGCCACCAAAAGAGGGCACTCAGATAGAAAGAGCATGTGTATATACATGGAACATCCTGAAATTCTGGGAGCTGTTGCGAACGTAAGACCTTAAGAAACAATAATTATTAGAATGCTAATGATCTATGTGTGCTTTAGTTGCAAAAATGCGTTTATGTTCATGTTTTGAAGTAAAAGATGGGGTTGGCTTGCCTTGGTTTACTTGCATAATCTTTCTTGTTTAATTTTGGTTGGTTTGTTTACTACAGAGAGAAGGTGCCTGTCGAGAGATCTTTAGATGAGGTTCTGGACATGAGCCAATTCCGAATGCTCTTCTGCACTTGCAAAATTCCTGGAGTTACCAGGGACTCAATCAGCCATTGTTTTAAAACTGGTAAACAAATGCTTTTGTATTAATAGACTAATGGAGTGGTCATTTTAACCATAAAATACTCACTTCCTAACATGTAAGTGAGATATTCATGAGTGCTGATATAAGGAAGCGAAGAAAATGTGCAATCTGTGAATGTCCTTTTTAGTCCAATATTTAGTCCTTATACAACAGATTAAAAGAAAAGTCTGCTTCAAATTGTATGTTACCAGCCTGACACCTATAATAATTAAGCCGGCATTAAGAATTGAAAAAAGGCAAATTCCATGGGTTCCTTGTATTATATGGACAGAACTTCAGCATCATTGCTAGTTGCATCTTTTTCCACAGAATGCATTTCTTGAGTATGCTTTTGTACTTCCTGTTGGGATAATGCTTATTTTCTGTCATTGTGATGTTTGTTGACTTGGTCAGCTTCTTCTATTTTCAGTCTTGAAAGTACTCTTTAGTGCTTCTTGAAGTCATTCTCTTAAACTCCAGGTTTTCTGGGGTGTAGGATCAAGAGCTAGAGTCTACTGTTATTATTCATCCTCCACTAACAAGTACTGTAGTATTGGTAAACAGCTAACTAAATCATAAGACCTCTCCCACACACAGTCTAATGCATCTGGAGTTGTTCAGCATTGTCACTCTAGATAAGCACAGGGATTTAAATTCCTATAAGACTCAGGAATTCAAGAAGGAAGAGGTATTGCCTTGTTCCATTAGAAAATTTGAAAGGAAATCTCCATACCACAGGATATGATGAGAAAAAAAAATGCAAAGTTTAAATACCAAAACATAAAAGAAACATTAAAGTGGTGGAAATTCAGTTTGTTCTGTTATGATCACACTTAATACACAAAGCTGTTATCCTGTGGAGATATCATTTATGTCACTCATGCCTTTTCTGGGTCATTAAGGTATGTGTGTGTCTTAACACAGACAGAAGGAATTGCCATCTAGAGAGGGATCCCGTTTTTCCTTTGCTGTGGAGGGAGGTGATAAGGTCTAAACACTTGAAGTAGCATACAGATTGCAGAATAGAGCACCTATTGACAGGTAGCATCAGCTGGAGTCAGAGACCACACTAAAAGCCAAGAGAGCCTGATCAGTGGAACCTGGAGAGCTATTTGGTTCAGCCTGCAGTAGATGCCTTAACAAGAGCACATGGAGAGGTCATTAGATGTTAAGTGTATTTGGTAGATCTCTGCCAACTGTAGTGATCTCAGGCATTTAATTCAGCTATGTTAAGTTTCAAACTTAATTCTGTCTCTTGCTTCAGAGAGCTCAGGTTAGGAGGATGCTTACCAAAAGTCACTAAATTTGATGTCATCCCCTTCTGGTTTATGTTAGAAATTAATTTAATGACCTATGATGATAAGGTTTGTGTGAAATGACAAATCCTCACTCTAGAATGTCTTTAATCCAGTATCTATTGAATTGTGGTATCTGTTTAGACAGTAGGACCATAAAGAAATGTGTAAAAGCTTTATAGATTAAGACTTTTGTGGATGCCCATTCAGTTACATACTTGTGGGTAAAGTAGCATATATTTCTTTGGTTTGGGTTTTTTTTTTTCCCAGGGCAGACTCCGGGACTGGAAGAGCTGTACCACAGTGGCTCAATTTGAGAAAATGTAGCCACATTTCTTGGGGGTTACAGTATCTGGACTTTGTCAGAATCATTTCCAACTTTAGTCTTGTTTCCAGATAAACGGTGATGGTATGCAAACGTACTTGGCTGGTATGGGCCAGTGCTGTCTGTGTTTCTGTATGGTGGCCAAATTGATGTGTCAGTGTTCCCTTTTTATAGATTTGCATGTGCCCACCAGATCTGATTGACGTGATAGTGCACCTTGGATCTTGAGGTGGTTGCTCAAGATAACTGAAATTGATTGCTTAAGCACTGACAACTGAAGGACCCAATCATTTGCAAAGTGTCTCAGCATCAGGCTTGCTTCATTATATTCACCCATTTTAAAAAACACATAAACAAAACTCACGCAGGAGAGCAATGTTACTACAACAGCTGTCATCAAGCAGCACTCATATTGGCAGAGAGCATTCCTGCCTACGAGATACAGAAATAAATGACACTTGCTGCTAGGTAATGACAGTGACTTGAAGTAGTTAATAACAGTGAAAGTTGTTTTCTGTATATTTTCTCAGATGGTTTTAAAAATGTCTTCAGATCTGCAGTTGAACTTCTGAAGTTACCATTTTCTTCTTCTTTACTGTTTTTCACTGTATGAGGTGTGCCTCATTTTGAATTAAAAAAAAAAGTGGGTCTGCAGGACTTGCTTGTTTTTCCTGCCTCTCACTTTATCCCTGCAGGTGGGTTTTCATGTTTTGTTTTTTGTTTCATTTCAGAGACTGAAGGTGAATGCCCATCTCACTTAGTAGTCCTGTGTCGAGGTCGAGTGTTTGCATTTGATGCTTTACATGAAGGCAATATGCTGACACCTCCAGAACTTTCCAGGTTTTCAAACTACCTTGTTTCAAATGAGCTATCCTATAAAGAGAGTCTTTCTATTCCTTTTGCCCCAAAGAATTAGGTGTGAGAGAGGCTATAGCTTCTCCTCTAACTGAGGGTTCAGATTTGAGTAACTTTTTGTTGTGTGGATGGCAGCTTCTTGCCATGAGCCATGATGGTTATGTGCTGTTGTCATACACTCATAGAACATCATGCAGAAAGTCTGAATTGAGATAGTTCAGCAGGAAACATCACCTATACGTGAAGTTTCTTGACATAGAGTTCTTAGGATTGTAAGTAACATCGTTCCTTTGAGGACCAATTCACAGTGATAACTGTCTTGTTGCTTTATTGCATTATTAAACAGGAAGTGCCACTATCATATTGATTAAAATCTGATACATGTGAAGCCAATTTTCTGTAGAATAGAGGGGCTGGTGTTCCTGTTGGTGAGTAGCAGAGTCCAAAATCATAGTATACACCGACTTCCTGCTAGCTACACAGCAGTACAGCAGCATTTCACTTACATTTATTGTCTTTGCACCAGACCTGGGACAACCAGCCATGGTTGTGGCTCTTGTCCTATTCCTGAGCTGTTGCAAAGGAACAGAGGGAAAGAATTTGATTCCTTAAATGCTAAATTTCAGTATTAATTCAGCTGGCAATGTTTAAAGCTTTTCTATGCTGTCCTCTACCTCCCAGCAGCATATGGAGGTGCTGGCTTTTCAAATTGTCAGTGCAGTTGAGGAGACAAGGTTTTGTATTCATGTACAGAAGCAGTTTCAGCGTGAGTCTCTTATGATCGATTTTGGCTTGGGGTTTTGTGTGTTGGGTTATTTTGTTTTGGGATTTGTTTGGGGTTTTTTGTTTGGGTTTTTTCTCCTCATATCTCATTGTGGCTGTCTTATATTTTTGGTAACTGTGTAACTGCTGATAAGTAATGAAGTCTAATGGACAAGAGTGCCAGAACAAAGGACAAGCCATGTTAAGCACTTGTAGTTTGTGGAGTTTCTTTGCCACCAAGAACAACATGTGAAAAACTGAATTTGCAAGCTAAGAATTAGCTGTTAATAGCCCTTCAAAGGGAAAATGCAGGGAAAGGGTAGGAAGAGAAGTATTCTTGCATAGTTCAGTGTCTACATCTAGGATGTACAGTAGCTCCTGTTCTGATTTAAATATAGGATTTATCCTGAGTGGAAGTTTTGTCCTTGTATCTGACTAGTTGTTACAAAAGCTGTAAAGCTGCAGTATTGTAACTTGGGAAAGTTTTATCTGTACTGCTGAAGTCTTAAATCTAGTTTCAAATTAAGTATATAATAACACTTTAGGACAATGATTGTTTACATGTAAGTTTTTGCTGGGCTGGTAGCTGCAATTTGCAGTAACCATTAATGACTGAGAATAGAACAAGTCTTCAACTGCTCGTAGAGTCTGAGGGAGCTGATTTGTGCTCCCCGAAGATTCACATTAGCTTGTGAACATGAAACAAAAATTGCAGTTTGGCAAAAAAGAGAGATTAAAAAGTGTTACTTTTACCTTTATGTATTCTTTACTAACTTCAGTTATTGAAATCTTCTTAAAGGCAACTTACACATATACAGAAAACATGCCATAGTGAACCAGATGGACCAGGACTGGCAGCCTTAACAAGCTGGGAAAGGACAAAATGGGCAGAGGTGGGAATATTTCAGCAGCTGATTCCTGAGAAAAACATTGTGATCACTGGAAATGCATAATTTCACTTAGCTTTGTTTTCTTGCATTTTGTAGTTACGTGAATATTTGATTAATCTTGATCCAAAGAACTTAACTCATCTGGAAAAAATTCAGAGAAGTTTGTTTGTCATTTGCCTTGATGACTGTAGTCCCCATGCAACGCCTGAAGACTACACTGAGGTAGCGAAGGATTTTTAGTAATTCATATCTGGTGGTGTTTACATAAAAATTTCTTATGTGTATGTGCAGCAGTAGCACTTCTTGCTCTTTCAGAACACAGACAATGAAGGAGATAAATATGCAAATAATGCTTCTTATTGATCTGTAGGAATAGTTAAATAGTTTGAATGTTTAGGACATTGGAAATGTCTGAAATGTGCGTTCATTATGTTTTAGTCCTGTATGTTTCAGGGTCCTCAGAAATACAGTTGTCAACTTGTTATCACCCTGAATTTAAAAACACAGCATTATTATCATGTTTCATCTTCAACTGGATGAAAGTTTCATATCTCTTAGGAGGTCTTGCGATCTTAGTTAATGTAGGCTTGGTTTAGCTGACAGAGGTTGGCAGTGTATGCCATGATTTTTAAAACCCACAGTGTGTAACTTCTGCTTTAGGTTACCAAGATGGGGCTAACAGGTGATCCAACTGTACGCTGGGGAGATAAATCCTACAGTTGCATATTCTTTTCCAATGGAACCTGTAGTGCATTCTGTGATGTAAGTTGAATATTTTTTTTGCCCCCCTTATGAGCCTTTCAAGTATTTATTAACTCAATTTTCCCTTTCAGAGTATTATTTTAAATGCTTAATGTGTTCTTCTAGTATAGCCTGGTTTACCAGGCATCTTGTCTATCAAGTTTCCAAAAGCTTTCACAGTATTTAGTATTACATCGTACTTGAATTAAGAACATGAGATGTGAAATCATAATCTTATTTCTAAAAGTACTCAGTGAGGGAGTTCTAAGGCACAAAGTACATTGCATAAGCTGGTTTTAAATTAACTCTTTGTATGATGTAGCTATTTGAACAGCTTTGGTTTTTGAACTCAGATTTTTTTAAAGTCATTATTGAGTGGCCAGAAGGGCCAGAAGATCTGCTCCAGATCTACTTTTCCACAGCCAGTGGTATATTATGCCTCCCTATCTGGCTGCAGAGCAGTTGAAACAGTGGGTGGACTTTCAGTAGTTCTGTATGCATTGTAGAACTAGAAAAACAAGTCCAACACTATGCTCTAAAGCTTTGGTCTGCAGGAAAGAGTGGGCTGGATAAAAAAGGAATCTAATTATGCAAATAATGTGCTATCTTCTTTTATATGATTCTAGCATGCTCCTTTTGATGCCATGGCTTTAATTTCCATGTCCCATTATACCGAAAAGAACTTTCTTGAAAATGAGGGAAAATGGAAGGTATTTATTCTTTAGACTTTCAAATTTATTAGCTACTGTGCCTTTTCTTATGGATAACATTTCGTGTTTTCTTTCTGTCTGTGTCCTTGCAGGGATCAGATACAGTGAGGGATATTCCATGGCCAGAGGAACTTGTATTCACAGTGGATCAGAAAATCATAAATGAAATCGGATATGCTAAAGAATTCTATTACAAAAAGGTGGAATTCCCTGCTGCTTTTCTAAACTGTCACTGATTTTTATTTTTTTCATCCCATGCTATTTACATATTTTTAGCTGATCTTTTTCTATGCTGGAGAACAGGGATTTGCATCTTAATGATGCTTGATGAATCAGGGGACTTAATGCCATGATTAAATTTGTTGCGTTGTTGGTTTATGTTGAGTGTGTTTTATTTGCAGTAGACCAAGTTGTGCTATTTCTTGACTTCTCTGGCTTTTCCTCCTTTGGTGTGACAGGTGTCTGACGTGCAGCTAGTGACTTACGCCTTCACATCCTTTGGCAAAGTATTGATAAGAAAGCAGAAACTTCATCCTGATACATTTGTACAGCTTGCCATTCAGCTTGCTTATTACAAATGCCATGGACGGTAAGAAAATTACCCAGATGTGGAATAAAAAACTAGTTTCTTGAGAAAAGGTGTGGATCTAGAGATAAAGTCCCTTGCAATGCCAGTTTGTAATTTGCTACAGTGATATAAGAAAGAAGAAATGAGGTTTTGTTAAAGTAACAGTTGCATAGAGTCTTAGTTTTTGCAATGGGGCTTGTACCCTTGGCTTCAGAAGAATTGTGTCCTTGTGCCTACAGGGATCTTGTATGTACGTGTTGTGGAATGGAGGGCAGAAGATAGCCCATGAAAACATGAATTTGGAGTGTACAAAGTAAATATTTAGCCTAATACCAAATGCACAATGGGTAGGGATTCTTTAATGTCATATAGTTGCTCAGGTGGAGAAGAAAGCTTTAGGTGCAGCAAGTGACAGACATCAGTAAAATGGTTAGTTTTCCATGCCTGTAAAAAGCCTCACAAATGTCAGTGTCTCACTTTAGCAAGATTAGATGTGAAGTTTGGGGCAGTATAACAGAGATACAGATAGAGGCCCTCCAAATGCCTGGAGCTACATTTTTGGGTATGTAATTTTGTTTTGTATTACTGGGAAAAAGGCAGCGTTCTTTCTGGCATTGGTGTTTCCAAATTTCTCTTTGCTAACTAGCACTGATTATAGCTTGTCTAAGCCATAACTAACCTGGCAAGTATTGCTTGCTTCCGAAAGAGAAAGGTTTTGTCATGTCATTTTTAATCACTGGAGATGTGTATCTCATCATAAGAAAGGTTGGTAGATCTCAGTTTGCTGAACACTGAAATAGATTAATTGTCTGACTAAAGTAGCCTTTGTGAGGTCTGTTTTAAACACACAAATTTCATGTAAGTTGTATATTAAATAGTAGACTGTCATAGGGCTGGGGATGCTCCAGGTGAAAGCTGGATGGGTGTCAGCATGCAACAGAGAAGGACTTGAGCACTGGAACACACTGCTTATTTCAAGTGTGTCTCTTAATTTTTGAGGGTTTAGATGGTGTAGATGGTTCCTTTAAGGAAATAAATAATGGAACTGAAGCTTGCGTAATATCGGGTTTTTATGCTAGAGACTGGTAGATCTGTAGTCTGCAGAAAGCAGCCATGACAGCACAGTCTTTCTCAAGGTATAATTATAGCACTGGCACTTTTTCAGTTGTCTGGCTCACAAAAGCTTGTAGACTTCCTTTTTGGCTCTTTTTCAGACACATAATTTAAAGAAAATTAGTGTCTTACTGATACTTGTAACTGATCTAGGTGTGTGAGATACTTGGCAGGGCTTTTTTATTCCTTGAGAGAGCAAATAGTTAAGTTAATGAGATGTTCTTCCCTGATTTTTCTTCTTAGCCCAGGCTGCTGTTATGAAACCGCCATGACTAGGCGTTTCTATCATGGTCGCACAGAGACCGTAAGATCGTGTACTGTGGAAGCAGTGGAATGGTGCAAATCCATGCTGGATCCTTCTGAAAGTGTAAATACTGAAATCCTCCTTTAATCATCATGTATTTAGAAGGCCTGTTACTTGAGCTGCTTAAAACACCTTTTTCTGTTGTCTCATTAATGGGAGTAGGCCTCTTTCTACTGAGACAGCTTTCAAATGTTGGGTTGCGTGAAGTCTGGCTCTGGTCCTTGTGGCTGAGGTGAGCTGTCATGTGTGGGTTTGGTTTTCTGTCCTGTTTACCTTTTGGTTGCAAGAATGTACGTGTCATGAGTTACATTCACACTGATTTTTCTTTTTTTTTTCTTTCCATACCTCAAAAAGTAACTGCTTTGGAGCCAATGTACTCTGCCTGTGGAGTGGTTCTGTGGTTTCAATTTTCAAGTGAAATCAGGAAATGTTAATCTAATCATTGAGTCTATAACAGCAAATTTAAATCTGTTTGTGTCCTACTGGCAGCAGGCATGTATTCCAGATTTTGTCTCTGAGTAGCTGAACTGGTGACCTTTTCCCAGCAACTGCCCTCTGGTGCTTGGCTGGCAAAGCATATTGTGCTTTATTTGCCAAAAGAGAGCATACTAAAGCTCTTTCTGTTGTGTTCGCTGCACATTTCTCAGAGCCTGAGAAATGAGGCAAGGAGAAAATTTTTTGGAACAAAGAGCTCCATATTTCTAGCAAATTAAAAGGTTCTGTGTTATCAGTGCATCTAAGAAACATACAGGAATACAGCCATCAGCCAGTATGTGTGATCAGTGATTATAGTCTTCAAGAGCATATTTTCCTGATCTTCACTGGCTTCTTTTGGCATGTGCTGCAGCTTTAAAACTCAAATTTCTGGCCATTATTCAAAACTGTTTTCCTATTGCAAATATAGATTCATTTTATTTCATAGAATCATAGAATAGTTAGGGTTGGAAAGGACCTTAAAATCATCTAGTTTCAACCCCCTGCCATGGGCAGGGACACCTCACACTAAACCATATCACCCAAGGCTTCATCCAGCCTGGCCTTGAACACTGCCAGGGATGGAGCATTCACAACCTCCCTGGGCAACCCATTCCAGTACCTCACCACCCTTACAGTAAAGAATTTCTTCCTTATATCCAGTCTAAACCTCTGCTGTTTAAGTTTCAACCCGTTACCCCTTGTCCTGTCACTACAGTCCCTAATGAATAGTCCCTCCCCAGCATCCCTGTAGGCCCCCTTCAGATACTGGAAGGCTGCTATGAGGTCTCCACGCAGCCTTCTCTTCTCCCTGCACTTCAGTTATCGTCTTAACCAATTACACACTCCTGTGAGTTACTTCCAACACTAACTGTAGCCTTTTTCTTTTTATCTTTGTAATTTTAACTAACATCTCCAGTTATCTTCCTGTTGCTATTTTTTTTCTTATAATGAACTCTTGAGGCTTAAAGACAGTGTTAAATGCGTTCAGTAGTGTTGAAGTTAAGATGCTTAATAGTCTACCTTTAAGGTACTAGAAAATACCTAAAGTTAGGTACTTTGGAAAAAAAGTCCTTCTGCCTCAACTTTTCTTTTTATTCTTGTGACCTTAGTAGCTTGATTTTAATCCAAATTGAGTGGCTGCTACCCTTGTTTCACATCCTCTGCAGCAGCTTCTCATGTAATGAATAAAAGGGTAAAAGGGTGCTTCTTAAGTAGTTAAAGAGCTAATAAGATCCAGGATCATAGAAGTTGAGGTCTTGGTGTCTAGAGATGTTTTGCCAGGCCTCTTTTCCTAAAATAAATATTTTTATTCTGTTCTTTGTGGTTTTATTATGTAAGTTTCAATGTAAAATTGAAAAAAAAACCCCATCATGTTGGACAGAACTACTGTTGTGGAAGTAATATTTCAATCAGAGAAAATTTGGGAATGCAGTTGTCATCTGTGTATTTTTTAGTTAGGGTCTTTTTTGTTTTCTGATTTTGCATCACATTTTCTTAATTAGTTGGGGTTTTTTTGTTTTGCTTTTTGGTTTTGTCATGGAAAAAATGATCGAATAGAACGGAATATTTCAGTTGGAAGGGACCTACAGTGATCATCTAGTCCAACTGCCTGACTAGTTCAGAGCATGGTGAATGGTATAAATGTGACTGCACCAGTTAAAAGCTAGTGTGCTTCTAAATAAGGGGTATTTCAGAAAGTTTTGGGGTTTGATTACTCTAGTTCTCAATGGTTACTTGCAATTGTTTCTGCTTGCTTGGGAAAGAGCGTGAGTTGTAGGATATTGTTCAGTGCAAAAGTGATCAGAGTAACAGAACACAGCCACGGGAAACAGATGAGCAAGTTCTCCTGACAAAGAAACTTGGCTTTGGGAGAAACAGTTGGAGAGATGTTCTAATGTACCTTTTAAGTTTCTCCATTTTCTTCTATCTAAAATTGCTAGAAACTGTGAAAGGGAAAAGCTTGCTGATCTGTGATTCCTGATGTATTACTCACCTGGATTGCTGCTGTGGTTTTATTTTCTTTGAGTTTTGGATTTTTAGTTGTTTGGTTTTTAATCCTGTCTCCCCTATTTTACAGACTTATCAACGACTGCAGCTGATGCATCAGGCATTTGTAAAGCACAATAAAATGAGGAAAGATTGTGAGAGTGGAAAAGGTATTCTGGGATCAAAATCTGTTTTATGTTTTCTTCTGAGTGGAAAGGGAATACTGGTGTACGCTAATACATATTCTTTGTCTCTTTGTTTTCAACCTGAGTAAAAACTACCCATTAATACTTTATACTTTAGTTTTCATGAGAGAAATGCAAACCTAGTCCTTGTGGCCTAAATAGCAGTTCTCTTTGAGTATTAATGCACTTTTTCTGCCCAGCTAAACATTATTTCAGTATCCTTTCTGATCAAATACATGCTTGGCTGGAGAGTGGGAAATGTGGCCTTTAGAGGTGGAGGAGAGATTGGGAAATTGTGAAATTCTAGGCTGCCTGGGTTAGTGTGGTAAGTTATTCTATGAATGAGAGAGTAGCTGGGAAATAACCATCCTATGAACCTTCATACTCTTTCCATCCTACTTGGTGAGTTATCTAGGCAGTTGTGGCCCTAAAAGCCTTTTCACCTTGTCCATGTAATTGCCACTGGGCCAGTTTCGCCGCTGCATGGAACTCTTCATCCTTGGCTGAAATGGAAGTTTTCTTGTTTTTTGTTTTCCACAGGAACTGTGCTTGGTTTATGTTACTTAGTTCATTTGCATTTGGGCTCAGTGTTGCAAGCTGAAAATGATGAAAGCATCTTAGATCAGATATTTGGGAAGTGGTTTTTGTGCTACTTATCTGTCCTTCAGATGGTATTTGAACTACCCAGACCACAAGAAGCAGAAAAGCAAAAAATGCTGCTGTTAATGATGCAGTGTTTGCATTTATTTGGCAGGCTTTGATCGTCATCTTCTGGGTCTCCTCCTCATAGCACAGGAGCAAGGACTTCCAGTGCCAGAGCTTTACACGGATAATGCCTTCACAGCTAGGTAATTTGGAATCATTTCCTGCAGGGAGTATGCTTTGATACTGAGGTCTTTGTTGCACTGGCTATACATGTGCTGATTTCTTGATCCCTAGGAAAAAGTAACTTTTTTGTAAAACTCACTTTGTTTGAACTTACCTCTTAAAGTGCTGCTTTTGTGCTGTTTCACAGCGGAGGAGGTGGGAATTTTGTTCTTTCGACTAGTCTGACTGGCTACACGAGGTTCAGTGGATGTGCACTCCCTATGGTAGACCATGGCTATGGCTTTTTTTATTCCATCAGAGATGACAGGTAAAGATATATTTTTGTTTTGGGTATTGTTCTGTGTCTGTCACAAAGGGAAAGGCAGCTAACAACGAGAACGAGGAAAGAAAGAACAGAAGAAACATGGCTGAATGTGTCAGGAAAGGTTGAGAAGCAAGCTACATGAGAACAGAGGCATTAACATTCTGGGAAGACATGTGTGGGAGGAAGGATGAATGGTGAAGGTGAAGTGAGCACCAAGATACTGACAATAAGCAGAAAAACTGTGGGGAAGGTGAAAGAAGGGAGGAGCAAAAGGGGTGAAGTTACTTTAAAATAAGCTTTAATTTTAGAGGCAATTAAATGTAACATGCAAAGGTGTGTTTTAAAGAGTAGCAATTGACTGAGACCTATTAGAGCACAGGTGAGCACACTGTCCCTGCTTCTTGGCAGTGACACACATCTCTTGGCTCAAACCAGACCTCTCAGAGCAGCAAGGAGAAGCTAAAACATTTGGCTTTACTTCTCATAAAATTGGTAGGATTTGGAAACATCCAGCCTTGGTTTATTGGTCTGGTGGACAAAAATTATTGCTTCTTTATAAAATCTGATAAATTACTTTGATTATAAGGTGTTGAGGTAACTTGCTATTTTGTGGCTTGGATGTTTTCGAATGACTTCTTCCTGAAGCTATATATGTATTATGTGCAGATTTGATTCAATTTGAGAATGCAAACCACTTATACTTTGATCAGTGGCTCTGTTAAGAGAAATACAACTAAATAAAGATCTACCTTTTATTATGTAAATAAAAAAAAAGTACTTTAAACCTTGAACTAGTTGCATAGTAGAAATATAATTCACAGTCTTTCAAATATAAGTGGAAAAGTTCTCTTGCAGTGTATGTAGAAATACGTGTTTAAATCAAAGTGTCTAGTTTCAAGATCTATCAACAATATTCCTTACAGAAGACATGGGGTATCTGAGTCCTCTTTGAATGTTGAGACAGTATGTTTATGTGACAGTTTGCTTCAGGATTTATGTCCGTATCGCATTTCAGAGCCATTTGTGTGACTTTTATCCTAGACCATAAGAACTAAAAGTGGTAACTTCATTATTTTCTTACTGATAGGATCATTACTAACTGTTCTTCCTGGAAATCCTGTCCAGAGACTGATGCGGAAGTGCTGTGTAGAACTGTGTACCAGTGTTTTCAGGACATGATACAGTTAACAATTGCAGCTCAGCTGTAAGGTTGATAATGATGTAAGAGCCTTTACATGTTCACAAGTTATATGTAATACAAGTTACATGTAGTTTGAAAGAAATGCTACTCAAGATTACTGTTATAGGAAATTTAAGACATTTAACAATTTATGTGAAATATACCTATTTTTATGGGACTTACTGTGGTGACAGTACCCATTTAAGAATATTGTAGCCATTTGCAACAACAATGCAAACAGTAGTACCTTACTTAGGTGAAACTATGCCATATTAAAATATGCCTCAACAATGCAAACATACTTGGGATGTGGGGAATGGAGAATTTATGGGAGATTTGGATTTGTGATCTTTGTAGTAACATGTAGAATACTTAGTAGTCTATTCATACTGTTTGTCAGTGGAGCGCTTAAATGTGTAACCACACTATCCTCCTAGGTGATAATGCTTCTTAATGGTAACGGTTTATGAAATAGAAGTACTGCCTTCTGTTGAAATGAAATTTCTTTAATTTTTGCTGTTGGGATTATACCAAATAGACATATCTGTAAGTGGGGAAATTCCCACTACATTTAAAGGAAGAAAGCACTACAATCTGAAGTATTTTGAAAAAGGAGCTCTCAATAACAACAGAAAGCAGCATATGAGTTCCAAATTCCTCAGAGTTTTCATCTTCTAGTGAACTGTGAACATCTGGTTTACACTAATAATACATGATACAGCTAAGCACTGAATGCAGGTTGATACAGTTCTCAGGATTTTAAAACTTGATTCCTCTGAGCATCTTTGTATTCCTGCTATAGAAATAAAATTATTCTAAAAATCAGCTTTTCATTGATTGTTTTATGGTGGACTGCTTAATGTGTAGCAAATCTCTTTGTGAAAGAGGGATTATCTTGGGGACAGCTGACCTTGAGATTCTGAAGTACCCATTGTTTTCTCTAGTTTTCAGAGTTTTGAGAGAGATCAGAGACTGCTGTTTGATTTACAGGAGCAACTGCCTCCTCAGCTAACACTGAGCCAGTCTCTTTGCCCTCTGTAAGCTCTGTTGCTTTTTTCCCACAGCAGCAAGAACAGAGTTTCCCTCTTTATTTCCTTTCTCAAAGCCTGACACTTCCCTGAGTAACAGGCCAGGATGTGTTATACTGTGTCTTGTTGCCTTGGAAAAGAGCCTTTGTCTTCCCTGCCTTTACTGTACTACTTGTACATCCTGTCTCAAACCTCACAACCCTTAATTGTTTAATGGTTTGAAGTCTTTATAATTTCTGTGAGATAGATGAGGATTTTGGATCAAGTTATGCTTGATGGGTTTGGGTTTTTGTTGTTTTTAAGTTCTGTCTGACATTTACAGCCTTTCATCCCTCAGCTGGGTTTGTAAACCTGGTTGCTACTGTGACAAGGACAGTTTGCTTTGAACACTCTCTTGAAACAGGCTGAAATCTGATGAGGGTTGTCAGAAGAGGGCACAATTTGCTTCCAAGACATGAGACCAAAGGAACAGATTCCAGGAATTGGCTGCACCCATTTGTACATTGGCAAGCTGAGAATAGGAGCCAGGGTTCTGCAGTGGTGGGTTTGAGCCAGTTGACAGTCCCAACAGACTTCCTTCTCTCCCTGCTCTGGGTTGCATGTGCATTAATTTAGCAGTGCTTTGGGCCCGTGTGTTCTGAGGAACACATTACTACCTCCCTTCTGCCTGTGCATGCTGGTGTCTGTTTATAAGCCCTACCTATTCCCTTTCTGGGCAGTGACTGGTTTTCTGAAAAAGTCTTTGGCCTCTTGCTGGTGTGTGTCTTGTATGTCTTATAATCCTCATCGCACACCAGAGTTTAGAAAGAATGCAGCTAGACAGTTATCATCAACCTGTGAAAACAGCCCCCCAAAACCTGAAGAGAGGAGCAAGGTCTCATCTTTTTTTCACTAGGTTTCTACAGGAACAGCTTGCTGATGTGCTGGTGGAAGAAGAGGGTTGGGTTCTTGAAGCAAATGTGCTTCAGTTATGTTTTAGTTATAAGGTTTAAGGGAGCTATTTGCATTATTTTACCAAAACCAGAAGTAACGAAACTAGTCTCATCCAAAAGATTGAACCAGCTGCACAGATGCACTTCAGCAGCAGGTACCACCTGCTACCACACATTGCATGGTCCAGTTTGAATGCTGACCAGAGAGCAGTAGATGCCTTGCTCAGCCAGGAGCTGCAGATGGGTCCCTTGCTCTGCAACCTCTGGGCAAAGCAATCTTTTCAGTGTTTTAGGTGGTGGAGAGGTGATGAGCTATCACAATACAGGTGCTACCTTCTTTGGCTCTGTCCAGCACTTCCTGGACAATCTGTGCAATGAACAAACCAAAATGTGAATTAGAAACAAATACAGCATCTGTTAGCATGTCTGATGACCCTAGTCTGTTATCTGTGATAGAGCAATGAGAGGTGATGTTTCTATGGCCTCAGAGGTGAAAACCTTATCCCTGATGACTGGTTCGGAGTGCTTGCTGATGTGCATGCATTCATATTTTCACTTGCCCCAGAAGTCAGGTCAAGCAGACATCTCCAGGGTTGCAGCCTGGCTATTCCTCACTGCCACAGTGTCCTGGGTTCAGCAGTAGCAGTCATTTTATTCCTTCTTGGGGGCTGCTGCAGTGCTGTGGTTTTGACTTTCAGCCTGGGAACAGAGCTGATAACACTGATATTTTTAGTTGTTGCTAAGTAATGTTTACTCTGACCAAGGACTTTGTGAGTCTCATGCTCTGCCAGGGAAGAGGGGAAGTCGGGAGGAAGCAGAGACAGGACAGCTGACCCAAACTAGCCATACCACAGCACGTCATGCCCACTATATAAACTGGGGGCAGTTACCTGGAAGGCTGAGATCACTGCTCAGGTCGGGCTGGGTATCAGTTGGTGGGTGGCGAGTGGTTGTATTCTCTTCCCTTGTTATTTCCCTTATCATCATTATTATTGGTGGCAGCAGTAGTGGTTTGTGTTATACCTTAGTTACTGGGGTGTTCTTATCTCAACGTGTGGGAGTTACATTCTTCTGATTCTCCTCCCCATCCCTCCTTGTGCGGGGGGAGGAGGGGAGTGGGAGTGAGCGAGTGGCTGGGTGGTCCTGGGTTGCTGGCTGGGCTTAAACCACAACACACAGGTCTTAGTTGGACAGTTTTTAGATACTGTCCCCAATGAACTTTGTCCCCCCTTCTTTGACAAGCCATGCACTTTTTCACTCACTTTCAGCAACATGGAAAACTGCTCCAAATTTCAGTAACCCTCTAAATAATAACTAATTAATCAATCCCCCAAATAGTTCCATCATCCTATAATCAAACAACATGCTGGATAATGAGTTTTATGTTCTAGTTTTAAGCACTAGGTATGGGTACTTAGTGCACACACTTTTAACAGAACACCCTGCCCCCCCCCTTCCTTTTTTAATACTCTGAAAGTTATGAATGCTTTAATGTCACCCAATGTTCTGGGCTCTGTGGCTACAAGAATGCCAAATGTTGCAATAATTATCTTGAAAATTGGTAACACTTGTTTGAGGGGTTTTTTTTTGGGGGGGGGGAAGGTATGTGGTTTTGTTTTTCTTACAATAAAAGAGCTTCCTGGTGGCATGACCAGCCAGCTTGCAGATCCCCATTCTCGTTATAAAGCCAAGGTACCTTTTCACTCTGTATCCAGAAGTAGCTTCATCAGTGTGATCCAGGGCTGACATACAAGATTTGAGGCATTGCTTCTGACCACTGGAGAACTGTGTTCTTTTGTCTCCCACATGTGTGCTATATTCCTAGATACAGAAAGCAAGCACAAGTATAAACCTTGATTTGGACCTAATCTTGTGAAGTGTGATGAGTCTGGGGCAGCCCCTTTCCCAGTCACCACTCAAGTGTTGGTGAAGAGCCTACATACAGTAGCAGAGCTAAGAAACCCATTTCTGGGGGTATTTAACTGCAGCCCAACTACTTGATGGTGAGCAAGAGCAGCATAACTTGTTTTGGTGCAGGGGACAAAGCTGCAGAGAAGCTGAGTGCAAGGTGCAAGAGGAAGGTTGGGACATTGCTGGGGGTGAACCCATCACTTGTCACTAAGTAGCCTGAGCAGTCAGCTCTTCTTTTACCACCATGGTTCACAGAAAGAAAACTGAGACACCAAGAGTGATTTAGGGTGAATGAGAAGCCAGTCAAATACAAACCTCTTCTGCCTCGCACTGTATTTTAATGCTGACACAAATTTACTCAAGAAATTTTGTTCCAGCTCTGTGCTTCCCCTGCAAGCAAACTCACTAGAGAGGCACCAAGCCTAACTCCCAGCATAGAGTTGTCCTTCTGGGCTGCAAGTGCACACTACTGCCTCACGTTGAGCTTCTCGTCAACCAACACCCCCAAGTCCTTCTCCTCAGGACTGCTCATACATTCACTTGTATCAATCTATAATGGGAAGAGTATGCTTCTAATTCAAAGGAATCCACAAGTCCTCAGTATTTTAAAGCTGACACAAATTTACTCAAGAAATTTGATTTCGGCTCTGTGCTTCCCCTGGTTTTTAACCTGCTATGTGAACAAAGGTCCATCTCTCATTTAAGGCATGAAACTTTGCAGGGAAAGCCCCCCAAACTCCTAAGTCTGTGGGAATTTGTTGACTGAGAACTATTTGCCCATCCCTGTATATCCTGCAAAAGTGAGCTGCCAAGTGTGTGTTAGCTTCAGGTGGTCAGTTAGAGCACCATGAGGAAGAGCCTTTGCTTGCATTCACCCGCTTCTCAGGAGGACACGAACACAACAACTTCTGAGCTTTTTTCTTTTTCCTAGCATAATTATTCACAACCAGTGTAGAAAACCTGAAACTGCTTTTCCCTCCAAGGTGCTATTTATTTTGCAGCAGGAAGATCCACCACACCAGAAACTTAGCTTGTCATAGATGCATCCAGGATGTAACAACAGCTACAAACAAGGGAAAGGAAGAGAAGGAAACAGGAACAAGATCATAGAATCATAGAATGGTTTGGGTTAGAAAGGACCTTAAAGATCCTCCAGTTCCACCCCCCCTGGCACGGGTAGGGACACCTTCCACTAGACAAGGCTGAACAAAGCCCCATCCAACCTGGCCTTGAACACTGGCAGGAATGGAACAGCCACAGCTTCTCTGGATTACCTATGCCAGTGCCTCACCACCCTCACAGTGATGGTGCTTTCTGCCTGTTTTTTGAAGCCAGCTCTGTGTGTGTGTGACTTGACATACCTGGCTAATGAGATGCTGAAAAAAAGGAGGGTGAGACCAGTGCTCCTTGGGCTGCCTCTGCACTTCACTGTTGCTTTCACTTAACTGAAGGGAAGTGCCCAGCCACTTTTTCAGTGCTTCCTGCATGTCTATTGCTCCATGTTCTTCCATCTAGAAGAACCTGCCTGACTACCAGTATCACACAGATTATTTTCTCAACAGGAACTTCTCCTGCAGAGATGAAGACACCCCCATCCAGACATCTGCAAAATGATTGGGTTCAGTAGTTAAATGACACACTGTTGAATGTTCTATTTCTACCAAATACTTTCTGATTTAAACAGTAGAGTTAGGTCAATTTTTTAGACTAATGTAACAGTTCATAAAAGACTATGAAGAGCATTAATAAGAGATAAGTGTGAGTTTTTCCAAAGGACCAGACTTCTTTTCTTTTGCAGGAATTAATTGCACAATAGCAGAAGAAGCCATTGTGAAAAGACGTATTCTCTCCTAAATATTCTACTCTAAAGCCATATTCAAATTCTGTTCTGTAACCACAGAGTCCGACAGCTTCTCTTATACCATCTGTTAAAAAAGATTACGTTTTCAAAAGTAACAATAGCTCTAGGTGGGTGCTGTCTGCTTTGCAGGGACCTCATTCGCATTCTTGGCATGTTCTTTGCTGGTTTTGGGATTTTTTTCATTTTTGTCCTTTAAGATACTGAAAATAATCTATTATTTTTGAGCTGTACATTGAGACAATCCTTCTACTTGAAAACCTTTTCTAATTGACTTACTATATAATGTAATATGGTATATGTAATATGGATATATGCCTACACAAGAAATACAGTTCATATGAATGAGTATATATAAAATGTAGATACAGACATATGCAACATACAATATATATGCGTTAGGTGTCTGGAATGTTCTGATCTCTTTGTTACATGGCAGACCACATGCACCCATATGTTCATATACATTGCTGGTTACTAAAGTATGTGACAGTCTATTACAGACAACTCGCAAATAAGTTATCCCTCAAAAATTTCTGGTTAAATACCAAAGGCCTGGTTGCATGTTCAAGATCTGTGCTCAGGTAGCTTCGTGCAAGAAAACACTGAAAAATGATCTCTGCTGTATTAACTCTATTTCCACTGGCTCGTAAAGATGCTTTTCCAGAAGGCAGGTGAGGTTTTGGCAGGAGAACACACTAAGCAAGTCTTAACCCCCATTTGGTTGGATGAGTCATATGTGAATGGGCTCACACAGTGCTTCTTCTCAGTACCACTGATGTGGGTGGGAGAAAAAAAAAGAAAACCAGGCTTGAAATAAATTAGAGAAGAAGTATGCTATGCTGTGCATAACAGTGAGCTTACATGCTTGTCTCCTTCCTCACTGTGCCTATCTACAGAGGGTATTCTTTCAAACAGCATGAACAGGGAGGCAGCTGACATTTTGGCTTTGGCATAGTCTGGCGTGAAATAAGTGCTTTGTCCTAACGCCACTGCACTGAACACAACAGCTGAAAAACTCTGTTAAGATAAAAAGAAGAAAAATACCTAGACAGGTGGCAAAGGCAAGAAAAGCTGTTATGGGCAGATTAGGGGCATATTAGGATAAATATTCTATATTAAGGCTGCGGTAGAGTAAGAGCTGTCCTCATGCGTTTGTAGGGAGGAGAGCAGAACTCTAAGCTTCCCTTCCATGCCCATTTTCTCTGGATTTATTAGAAATGGATGTATTGATTTCTGTTTCTGTTCTTAACGCATGAGATGTGGTAAAATGTGCAGTTCCTTGTAGCTCAGTTTCTTCATCTATAAAACTCAAGGTGGTAGTTATGGAGCAGTGTGGGAATTACACAGAAATTTGCCATTCCATATTTCCTTTGAATTAGCTAGTCTTCCAGCCATGATCAAATCCTAAAGTTCAGGTGGAAAAGGCAAAAGGCAAATGGGAGATGAGAAAAAGGCATGAAATCTGGGATGAGCAAAGGGCAGTAGGAGAGGAGATACATGGGAAGAAGGTATCCACTTGAATACATAGGGGAAGGAAGGGTAATGCTGGTACTTGAAAAGGGGTTGATGTCATCAGGTTAAGAAGTCACTTTAGCCTCAGCAGCAACATGTTTTTGCCAAGAGTATGTCAAGTGCCAAAAGCAAGTGTTGGATGCACATGGGAGACAAAGTGGCTCTTGACAAATACAGACAAGGATTTCAGCTGCTGGGAGAAAAGCAAGACTCGGTTAAGTGCTGGAGACAAGGAGGGAGGAAAGGGAAGGCTGGAAAGGTGCCAGGTGGAAACATTCAAAGAAATTTTGTTAGTTCTGGCTGGGCATTTTCTATATTGGGTGTTTGCCAAATCTTGCTCCTGCTCCCCAGCTCTCTTGTCCCAGGGTTTATCATTTCCTTTCCTGAGAGTTTCACTTGTTACTTGCCCCACTAATCTTTTAATCTGGTTCACCTACACTCCCTACAATTAAGCCATGTGATTCTGTTATTAAAGAAATCTTGTTGGCCATGAAAACAAGGAATGGCTTTGCTTTGCCTGTCTTCATGTTACCTCCCTTTTACCCTGGGCATCCTGATTACAAGGGAAACTGTAAGTAAGTAGCAAAACACATTATATAAGTGTCACTTATTTTGGATTTGTAATATTGGAAGGAAGGAAGGAAGGGGGATGTAAGGGTGAACAATGGTAGAGAGAAGTATCTGTTGATTTTTTCAGTTCTATACTCCATGATTTCATGATACCTACAGAAAAATCAAGCCTATTATACCTATTATACCATGGACAAAAAAGAACCTAACAAAGAGATACTTACAAAAGCATGGCTTTAAACCACACATGTCCATTTCTCACTAGAGAGGCACCAATCCTAAACACCCAGCATAAGTAAAGTACATAATACCTTGTGTAAAGGCAAAAGTAAATCCAAAGATATATGATCATAGAATGGTTTGGGCTGGAAGGGACCTTAAAGATCATCCAGTTCCGCCCCCCCCCCCATGAGCAGGGACACCTTCTACTAGACCAGGTTGTTAACAGCCCCATCCAACCTGGCCTTGAACACTGCAGGGATAGGGAACCCACAGCTTCTCTGGGCAGCCTGTGCCAGTGCCTCAGCACCCTCACAGTAAAGAATTTCTTCGTAGTGTCTAATCTAAATATACCCTCTTTCAGTTTAAAGCCATTCCCCCCTTATTCTGTCACTACATGCCCTTGTAAAAAGTCCCTCTCCAGATGCCCCCTTTAGGCGCTGAAAGCTGCTCTCATGTCTCCCTGGAGACTTCTCCAGGCTGAACAATCCCAACTCTCTGTTTGTCTTCATTGAGAGGTGCTCCAGCCCCTGATCATCTTTGTAGCCTCCTCTGCACTTGCTCCAGCAGGTCCCTCTTTTGTTGGGGACTACAGAGCTGGGTGCAGTACTGCAGGTGAGGTCTCACAAATGTCTCACAAAAGTGGAGTAGAAGGGGAAAATCACCTCCCTTGACTTGCTTGTCATGCTCCTTTTGATGCAGCCCAGTACACGGTTGGCTTTCTGGGGTGCAGGTGCACACTACTGCCTCACGTTGAGCTTCTCGTCAACCAACACCCACAAGTCCTTCTCCTCAGGACTGCTCATACATTCACTTGTATCAATCTATAGTGTGAAGAGTATGTTTCTAATTCAAAGGAATTCACAAGTCCTCAGTATTTTAAAGTAAAGTATTCTCCATCTCTATTTCAAGATCCTAACCTAAGATCCTAACCTAACCATCAAGATCCTAACCTAACCTTTCAAGATCCTAACCTAACCATCATCATTCCTGCGCACTTCAGTTTCCTTTCTGACTTAAAAAACCAATGACAACATTGGGATAGAAATATTTTGTGCATGTACAGTTTTTATTGTCATACACTCATTAAAATTATTATCAAAGTTATACTACAACTGCACTTCAAATTTTCAGCCATCTGATACATGAGGAAAATCATCAAGGACTTCAGAGCTACAAAGCAGAAATTACTTCAATGGAACATATCTTTCTGTTCATCTTCCAGTGAACTAAAGCAAGTGACAATTCATGAGTTTTCACATGATCTGCAATAGTACTTTGATAAAATAACAGAAAAGCTGCTATGCAGGTACACCTTTCTGGTTCCTTCCTTGGAAAAATCCCATTGATTTTTATAGGAATCTTACCTAAACATACAGATAAAAATCTGCCTTTGGTTTGTTAGACAATAGGATCCCTAAGGAGAAAGGGCTTGTGATTATAAGAATTAATAAAGGCTTCCATTTCCAGAATTAGAGAATACTATAACACCATCATGCAGACTTTGAAAGAAAACAAAAGGACATTCACAACATGATCTTTAGAACACTACCTAAAATGTCAAGAACATTAGCAGGAGGGGAAAGATAATCTATATTTTTTATGTCAAACCTGAAATTGGAATGAAAGATTTTATGAGGCACTGATGCACTGACAGAGATAGATCATGCTTCAGTTTATTGGTGTTAATTTATGTTCTTTTTAAAAAAGGAATATTTCAATAACTTCTTTTAAGAAACATTCTTTTACCTATATGGTGCTTGCAATCTTTGTCTATACATAAGCGCCTTTTTTTTTCCTGAGTCAGACAACAGTGTGGATATTTTCTATGGCTTCTGAAAAAATCTACATTAGAGAGCAGATATTCATCAGCAAAAAAGCCCAATTATGTGGAAATTTTTAACCATAAAGCAACAAATCCAACTGCAATAGAGGTGTCTACAATACTGTTGAAAGTGTAGTTTCAACATCTGTAGATATGCTGCTGCTAAATATATCCAGTTAGTGTGGGTCATAGCAGTGAAATTGCAACAGTATACAGTTTAGCACAGGTGGGCAGTGGGAGTTTACTTTCCAATGGGCTTGTGTAACCTGTCATGAGGATGATGTCAGGCAGCTGTCATCACTGCAGCATCCCAGGCAGGATAAAGTGAACAAGCCTACATCACCTGCAAATGCATTTCGAATTGCAGGGTAAACATATGTCCACATTTTTAAAAGCACCTTGTAATTTTGAACTCATCCATAAGGAAAAGATCTTTCCCAGGGTGCATTCTCAGCATTTTTGGAAAATCAGAAGTCTTTCAAAACTAAACGAGAAACTCAAAACCCCATGCCATTCCTAAAAGTAAAAAGACAGATTTTCCTGTCCCATATAACAGCTTGGCACCTAATTCCTGACAATTTTGTATCTTTGGAAGTTCTTCCTGTTTTGTGACAAAAGAAAAAGTTTTCCAAAATGATTAATGATGCTGAATCTTCATTGAAATCCATAGTGCAAACTTATGCCTTAATTTTCTTAATGCTCCCCAAATATTAAGGAGATTGACTTACAGTTAATTAATATCATCACCAAATTTTTAAATAGCAACAGTTGATTTAGCTTTGGTCAAGAATCCAGCAAATAAAACCTCAAAATGTAGAGCATCTTGGAAACTGATTTTGTAAAGTATTTTCATGGAGCACTATACTCATTCCAGCTCATAATCTAGTTCCAATGCCCTCCTTTTATGGGAAAATAAAAACAAAAATTATCCACTGTCTAGAAGGTCACCCAAGATCTGTTACTCAAACTTTTTTTTTCTCATATATTGTCATCCATGTAAGATTTGTACACCATGGACTCCCACTTCCCTTCATGGAAGCCCCATGTAGTATCTGTACCACTCCAAATTGTGTGCTCAAGGATTGTACCAGGAGGTACAATGGTCTCCATTAGATAAGTGCATGACATATGCTGCTGCTCCTAAGAAAGGCATGAAATACATTTACTCTCTTTTAGCTATGTTGTTTCCGAACTACCTTTCAATGAGAGTAGCTTGTTTTTATCTCTGATGTGCGAAGATGGCATTTCTCCAGTTTTCCAGAAAGAATCCTTCTTTTAAAGAGAAGAGTAGATTTTTACCTGGAGCTAAAAATAGATGCTTGAGACTTGTGTTCCTTCAGGTTTGCTTGGTCTGTTGAGAGTGAAACCTTTTGCTGAGTTACTGTGGAAATACTTATGTTTTAAATTTTGCCAGAAACTGAGATCTGCAAAAAATGGTTTTGATTAATACAGTCTGCCAAAACCAGGTCATCACCTGAATCACGTAACAGTTCTTGCAAACAGGTTCCAAGGAAGCTGAGGTGAGATAATGATAATCAGCTGTAAACAACTTCACTATGAGATAACTTTAAAATATTTCAGTGCATAAAAATGGACTCAACAAATATTTAGAATTTTTTCTTGATTATCACACAAAAAAGAACAGGTTTCTTAACATATATGTTCTTTTAAAACTAAATCTCTTTTAACTTGCTATTTTAATGTCTGACAGAACACTTCTAGGCTTGTGAATCATCAGCCTTTACTGCAAATGTAGAAAACAGCTTGGAAACAAACATGACTCAGCCTTCAACTCAGTATGAAAAAGCCTAGCAGCTCTGAACTCGAGAGCTGATCTCCAAAAACTTAGCTGTACCTTTACACTTAGCAAACTCCTCTTTCTACATCATTACTTCTACACAGTAAGTACAATAAATGCTTAGGCAATCTACAAATAAGAAACACAACAGACTAAGTAACATGACAGTAAGATATTGAAATAATTAAATAACATGGAAAACCTAACATAAATACATGTAAATATTATCTGGCTCCCTGACAAAGACAACCAAGTTTTCTTTATGTCTGTATTACTGTTAGGAATAGTTCTGCACAGCCAATTTAAACATATTCTGATGCTCAGAAGCTTTACATTTGTCTTTCTAACAACCTTTAATGACTATGCTCTTTTTAGAAGCAAGATTGATTTAGACTGCTTGTTTTCCTAACAGCCAACCTGTGGGCTCATAGAGGTTTCCAAGTTTCACTTCTGGTACTGACATTACCCTCTCTTGCCTTTTCCCCACCCTTGTTATCCCAGGCTAATACGTAGCCAGTGCAACCACTGCATGATCTGGAAAGAGGCACAGAAAATACATAACAAATTTAGCCAGACTGTACAATGATTGCACTGGATACTTATTTCAAAAGAGTGTTGTGAGACTTTGTATGTTAAATTCAGGTTACATTGTAAACCTCATCTGTAAACTGTTGTAAAATTCATGATATATACAAGATGAGTTAATCCATTGAATTATCTTGATGACTGGTAAAACTTTTACTGGATTTATAGGTTTATACCAAAATGCCTGTCAGGCAAACCCAACAGAATGCACTTTATTTTTATTTTAGTGTGAGAAGGGCTAGGAATAAACACCCAAAAATATTTTCTATCAGCCTGGAGGCAGAAATGCCTTTGAGAAACTTCCCTAATACAGTTCATGGAAAGAGAAAATAAGATTTGCTGTGCCCAGACTTGCACAACTGACCGTGGTACATTGGGGGGGAGGGAAAGGGTGTAAGAGGAGATCACACAGGTGCTGTGCTGCCTGGGGTGGGTATAAACCTCAGTCCCCACAAAGGACACTCTGCCTTGAGACTTGGGAACATCTTGGGAACTGATGAAACAATTCTCCTCAAAGTTATGAAATGAAGTAACATCCTCCTTTTCTGCTGCCACACTCATATTTTCCCTTTGAAGCTGATTCCCAGGCTTCTTCTCCCCTTTCTAGCTGAGAGGAAAAGCAGTGAAATTCAGAGCAAGGGATTGCAGGGCATGGTCAACTACACTGTCACTATGATGTTTTCATGCACCTTGTTACTGATGGTTTGTGTACTGTGTCTTTTTATACAGAGTGACAGACAGCTGCAAGGTGAGAAAAGGTAAAAGATACGTGTCAGGTAGAAGAGAGGAGCTCTGAAAGGAAACAAGCTGAAAAGAAATGAAGAAAAGGAAAAAAAAGCAGAGTGATGGGAACAAATAGGGAACCCAAATGCAGACTTGAGACAGGTGTGAGAGACCCAGGACTTCTAAAATGCTTAGTATGCTCTGAATGCTACAAACTGAAAACATAAATCAACAACTTACCTTTTCAATTTTCAGCTTCATATTTGCTACTTCATCATTTTGTCAGAACAAATATATATATTTGTATGTATTCTTGTTCCATCATCAAAGTCCCTATTAAGCAACACTGACATAAAACCAGATTAAAATGTCACTGAATCCACCTGTGCTGTGATTTCCAGTTCCACTTTAACTTTTTCTGCATGTCCAGCAAACATCTTCGTTTGAATCATTCCTGTTACAGCAGGAATTGGCACAATGGCTAAACCATAAGAGTCAGCTGCCAGCCATGGATCAATGATGAACAATCCCAGTCTCAAGATTAACTACATTTTGGGCAGTTATAGCCAGTCTGGAACCTGTAGGCTGGAAAAGAATTAAACCATTGTAAATTATTGTTTTATTTGAAAACTTTATTTGTTACCCAGAGAATGGAGATTTATTAACCAGAGACATCTGAAAGTGCTTAATTTGGTCTAAATATTCTGCAGTTAGATGCTTTATCTTTTGAAAAACCATTCCATTGTACAAATAATTCCCTTGAGTCTTCTCTATCTTATCTAGTCTTTTTCCTCTGTTTTCAACTATTTACTCAGAATTACAGCTCTTGTTTTCAGGTTTTTTCCCAAGAAAACACAATGACATCCCATAGATATATTTTTTGTACATAGAGCCATGACTTCAAACTTGCCAGGTGTCCTGAAACGTGACATTTCCTGACTTGGAGTCTGAGATGACTATTTTTTCCCTCTGACCATTTTTATCTAAGCATGTAAGCAAACACAGTGCTGCAATGAGAGTAATCCTCATATACACTTAAGCATTTTGTTAATATTTGTAACATCTAGCATGAAAACACAGTGCTCTCTAGACAATTAAGTAGGTTGGATAAATAACATTAAATAAACCGAGTCCCTGCAAGACTCATTTATAGTGGTGGTAACAGGACTAAACACCAGTGTGAACTAAAAGCAAAGTTGTATATATATGTATCTATAAAAATATATATCTTATTATTATAATATTCGATTTTTGTGACACCAAAATAAATATTATTTAATAATAATAACAGCTTCCAGATAACTGTGCAAGATTTCTACCTATGAAATCCAGTCTGTAGCTTAGTCTATGCTAAACCAGATATGAAAAAGGCCAGTGCTTATTACTTACTCCTTTGATTTGTGGGACATCATTAGCAAGTCTCATAATTAATGGTAGTGATACTTTTAGGATCATCAAACCAACTGATCTCCTACAATATGAAATAGAGCTGTTAAAAGCTTTAGTCTGCACATTACTTCATTAGGCTACACAAGAGAACTTGATTACTTCAGATTGCAACAGGGTGACACGTCATATATTGTTCTTTACTGTTGTTCTTTACATGTAACCATAAATACAATAGACCTAAAAGATTAATAAAGATATGAGAACACAAAGCGCAAACCTAAGTTGTGTTAACAACTGTATATCCTTTTTGCAATAGAACAAACATCATCACCTTATTTCAAATAAAATGTAGTTTACAAGAAATTCTTGCTTATGAATTTAACATGATGATCAGATGTTCACTAAATAGCAATACCAAGAAATACACCATTTAGGGACAATCATTTGGATGTATAACATGCACGTGGAAAGACTACTAAATGACGTACTTTCTCTTGCTATAAAGTTAAAACCTCATCTTAATTCTTTGGCAGTTGCACGTACTGTGAAATCTGTAAGTCTGCTTTGAAGTATTTCCAAAGTCTTGAGTGTTGCTGCAAAATCTCTGTGGTCTCTGAGAAGACATATGCAAAATGATATGCAATACTGTGAAATTACTCAAGACTACCTCTTTCTCATCTGGAAGACGATATTCAGAGGAAAAAATCTTGTGAATCATATACTTTCATATCTCATTAGCAATTCAGATTAATTGGTCTGAGGGATCAGTGACTCTAAAACACATTCAAAAAACCAATAATTTGAAAAATAAAATGTCTGAATTTAATGCAAAATATTTGTCTTATTTAAAGCCTGGAAGTAAAAATAAAATATTCATTCTATCTTTGCTCCAGATTTGCCAAATATCAAACCCAAAAGATCAATACCAATAAACAATGCAAGAATTTTTATTACTTTATACATACATAATTCTTATCAATATCATGTTTTTGTGTAATAACTGTTCATAAGGTTAATGTAAAAGCTTTTACATTTCTTCCCATTAGTGTATAAATACATAACCTTTGGACATCAACAAACATACTACATTTTTATTTCTTGGGGTTTTATTGAGGGTGAAGGATTATTTTTGAGTGCAGTAAAGTACTGTATTGTTAAATAAATAAAGGAAAAAACATGCAAAGCAAACAGTTTCAATCTGGCTGTAAGCTCATCTAGACAGATGACTGCTTTGGCATTATGTGATATGGAGAACGCACAATAGGTGTTGTAGGTAATACACAGAACGCTCCCAGGTCCCACTGTTGCAGTGTCTAACACTTGAACATGATGCCAGGTGGACACTATTTTCACACCAGAGTGCAAAAGTTAAGATAATGACATGAAAATCTCTCTGTTACCTTTAGGGTTCTTAAAGCCCTTACTTCAGGGATCTGTTAAGATTCAACATGCTCTCAGAGACCTCAGTTTCCTCCTGGGCTAGTCAAAAAGTCTCATGGAAGTTAATTCCCAAGGAGGTAACCTATAATCCCTTCCCATCTAAACCAGAAAGAAGGGTCATCTGGGTCTCTAATAAACAGGGTTAATGAAGGGGAAGTTGATGTGGCTGAGGTTGGCTCTGGAAATTTCTCAAGGAGAAAATGAACAGAAAGGAGAAAAGGAATATGGTCTCTGTGGAGACCACAAAAACTCCACTCAGCTGTATGGGCTGAAGAAATTATGTGGTTGTGCCTGTTTGGAAACCTCCTCTTTGGTCCCAGATATGCTGCTGTACTGGACTAGCATGTTTGGAATAGACCACTGTCTGTAGGGAGTGAAATGCAAGGGAGTGATGTATCTAGTCTCACATTGCTTTGCTTTGTACTACCTCAGGGATCACATGTATGCCTACAAGTGGGTCATCTGGGAGTAAAATTTGACAGAAATTCAGGGAAGGACTGAATCAATAATGTAGACTGGCAGTAAGATACTGAATACCAACATGAAATATGTGCTGAGTTAAAGCACTCAGTAGAAAATCAACTGGTAAGGACAGGAGTGGCACCAAAAGAGGGACAAAATCACCTGAGTTAGTGCTGGCTGTGCTGGAAATGCTGGCAAGCATGCAGGGCAGGTAGCAGTGCAGGCTGTGTCTTCCAGATGGGGCTTACCAGTTTGCACTGGTACATGATACACATTGCAGCAAAGCAGGGATGCCCAGCAGCTGGCCACTGCACCAGCTCCAGGAAGCAGCCAATGCCAACCATCAAATGATGGTGATAAGCCTGTTCATGCATGCAGTTTGGATCCTTGCCGTCCTACTTACTGCTTAGCAACTAGTGACTGCCGGGTTTGGATTTCAGGTTGATTACTGACAGTAGAGCCCTGTTCATACCCTGGACCCCTACTGTGGCTGTCTTTGGCTTTGTGCCTGTTATGAAGGAGCACCTACATTCAGTCAGTGCAGCTAGTCAGGTAACTTTTCATAGTAATTATTTGCGGATCCTAGCCACAAATAAAAATGGAGTTACCTGACCATGAAGAGAGATACGAATTTCATATTTAGGCTTCTAGATTACAGCCTACTTTCTCTGGTCCTCAGTCCAAACATTCTTTGGTTGTATTAACACTACCATAACCTTTGAGCTTTCTTACACTTTACCTACAGTTAAACCAATGAAAAGGTTTAAAAACCATTTAAAATGTCTACCTGGACATGTTATGAAGATTTAGTCTAGTCAGTTTCTAAAGTGATCTAAAGAAATTAATGTGGTAACTTTATGGATATTATCTCAGCATGACTACTTGAATAAACACAAAACCAATTCATGGCACATAAAAACCGAAACATTTCTAAAGCTCCAAAACCCTAAATATATAATGCTTTTACCTGTCTCAGAATTGCTCTAAATACCATGGATTGAAGCTTCATTATGAGGATTTCTCCAGCTTTGTCAAATGTGAAACCCTGTCTGAGAAAGAAAACCGAGATTTTTTTATTACCTAATCACAGTTTTTGTCTCTTTTCAGACAAAGGAAGTTACTATCTGCATATAATATCAAAAAGAATATTACTAAGTAAAAAATAAAATTCTACTTGCAACTGAGGTAATCAAAATTTGAAAAAGCTGAATTTAGCACCTGTAAGTGTAGAGCAAAGAATGAGACTTTTTTTAAGAAACAAGTGTATACCCTGTAATAGTCTTCAGGCCCCATTAAATAGTGTTTTAATTGCAGGATTTTTTTCTCACACCTGATCTCAAACAGAAACTGGTCACTTGAAAGTAAGAGGCTTGGTGCTTGGTCCAGTATTTAAAGGGTGGCTACAAAGAAGATGCAACTCCCTTTTTACAAGGAGTCACATGGAAAAGACAAGGGGTAATGGGCACAAGTTACTCCTGGGGAGATTCTGGTTAGTCACAAGAAGAAAACTTTTCACAATAAGAACAATCAACATTGAAATAATCTCCCCAGGGAAGTAGTGGATTCTCCAACACAGGACACTTTTAAGATTCAGCTGGACAGGGTGATGGGACATCTTATCTAGGCTGTCCTATTGCTGAGAAGGTTGGCCCTGATGATCCTTGAGGTCCCTTCCAAACTTGTATTCTATAATTTTAAGATTCTGTGATACTGAATATTCCATGCATTGACAAATATACATTCCCGTATGAACAATTATGTGTACATGGGAATTTAGACTGCATTTCAGAAACTGTGGTCAATATTATTTGATCCTATATAAACAGAAGGATATATCCCATAGACTGAAGAGGTGATTTGAAATATTGTTTAACTTTCATGTTGTGGAGCTGTGAGTAATCTTAAATTAAGCACATATAATGTGGTCTTTCTCAGTTACTTTTGGTATGTTTTCTGAGAAATCCAAGGAGTTGAATTCATGTAGGTATGTGTAGAACAGTTTCTGTACAGCCACATCACAGGATGACAGGAGTGTTGCAGAGAGCTCAGGGCAGGTGTTGAGGCAACCACTTATTCAAGAATAAGATTCAAAACCTGATCTACACCTGTGCAGCTAGCAGTACTACCAGTACTATCAGTGCTGTCAGTACTGGGTTTTCGTACACAGGCTGTGACACAAGTGTGGCCCTTTCACACAAAGGTTCCTTTGCTGGGGAGATGAGGTCAATTTACAGCACAGAGAACATTTGGACCCTCTTAATATGTTTTGAACCTATCTGATAGTGAAAGTTCGTCATAATTTTTCTTATCTACTGCTTAACACCATGGTGCTGAGAACTTAGCACAGCTGAAGATGTAGTGACTGACATATCATGAACAACTGCAGTAAGGAAATCTTAACTGAAGGAAATGACAGAAGAAATTAGTCCAAAACCTAAGAACCGTAGTGCATGCATGCTGTTTGTCTTCTTGACGGCATCCTCTCCCTTTGCTATAAACGTCTATAGCAGAAAATTTTGGAAATTGATTTACTTAAGTAACACTACAATTTCCCCTGTTATTGTTACATGCATGTTGTATGCATTACATATATTTAAAGTGATAACAAGTCCATTTGTTGTTGAACTAAGCTGGATTTTTTTCTTTGAAGCTTATAGATCTGAAGTGATTTTACATGTCTGGGGAATGAAGGCTTCCTTAGTATTTAAGCAAGGTAAAATCAGTAACACATGTCAGTGAATCACCTGTCAGTAGGTATTATTGCAATTCACACTTGCAAAATGTTGAGGCATGTCTTAAGACTCTAGAATAGCATTTCTGGAGTCATGGGCTGAAGATTATTGCATGTGAAACAATGACTAGTTACTGAGAGAGAAACATGGAAACTGTTCTTAATATCACATCTTATATTTTACAGACCCATTATTTTTTTTAGACTAACCCTCAGTGACTAACAGATTGTTTGCTTTCTGTACTTTAACAAAATCAAAAAAAACTTTATGTTGTGTGGAAAGTTTGCTTTGTTATGCAAATGATTTTCCATTTAAAGCTAAGTTTAGGTAACACAAATATGTTTTATAAGGTTGGAGGTCTTCAAGGACTCTAATTTTTTTAAATAGATCTTTGCGAATGCACATGGTTTCTTGTTGGATTTTGTTTGCATATTTTGAAAATTGAGTAACCATCAAAACATGTTTCTAATTTTTTAAATTAATTTTAATTTGTCTTTGTAAAAAATTACCTATTGCTTGCTTAATGTGACTCCTGTTTGCCTTGTTTGATCCATAGCAATAAAATTTACAGTGCAATTATTTGAATTTTCTAATGCAGATTTGCTATATATATCCTATCACTCCTGAAAATATTTTAAAAAGTTTTTAGAGTAAATTAATGTTTTACAAAGGAAGGGTTTTAATTCTAGGTTTTGCCAATGTGCCTGTTCTGCTCTTTGTCAGTTATTTTCCATGTTGGACTGACCAGGGGACAACTGCTGAGCAATTGCAACTGCATATCATGCTGCCCTTCCCTCAGGAATGTTTTCTGTTACTCTCTGCAATAAAAGCTGAAGTATAAAACCAACATAATACTCTTTTCCTATGCAGTTCATTCGAAGGTAACACCTTATGTATGAGTACAAAAAATTTAAATAGGCTATTTCAGTATCTTTCATGTCATATACTATACCTTGACAGGCTGTAAAAAGTGCTTCAGTAAATGTAGATTTTGCTGTGTTTTCATTTTTATTTTTCCATTTTGTGGTGAAGCTGTTAAGAAAAAAAAAAAAAAACCAACAAAAACCAAACCAAAACAAACAAACAAAAAAAAACCCTGAGGAAACAAGACGGAGAGCCTCATCCCAAAACATTCAAAACATGAACCTAAGGTTCAGCTTCCAGGGCTGTATTTGTTTCTAAACTGGTTCAGATTCTTGTAGCAGACAGATGAGATAATCTTTGTCTTCTACAACTCATGCAAGTAACACAACCATATATTCTTTCTTGTTATGGCATGTGACATATGGGTATATAAACAAATATACTTGTACTCTCACACTCTGTCTCTCTCCTGCACTGTCATAACCATAATAATATCCCGCACTGTATCAATATTAATACCTTTCCAACAAAACAGTGTGTTGTGACAGAAAATGTTAGAAAATTCCCACCAGTACAAATGAAGAGTTGCTTCCTTGAGAATGTAACTTCATTTGCTAACACCATAAATCAGGTTTACAGAAATGCTCTCTATAATAAGTCTACTGAGAAGCATTATATCAAATCCCTTTTATCTTGTTGCTTTTGCATTGCTTTGCATCACAAATAGGCTGAGTACACATATGCAACACAGTGAAAGCACCACCTTTCAGTCCTGTACTGCTTGTGCTAACATCCTGCTTTCTCTAAAGAGGTAAGGGTGAAGGAGATTCAGACAGGTCACAGCACCTCTCTTCATTCCATGTCAGTGAGCTGATCTGCTTGGGGATGTGCAATCTGCATCACTTCTCTGGGAGATATTAAGCAGACATTTTGCTTTCTCTGTAAGCAAGGAGCTTTGCCTGTTCCTCACCTTTGCAGTGCACGTTGAAAAATGTATCAATTTATTGGTTTATCATAAATATAATTAGGAAACAATGACAAAAGATAAAACATACAATGAAAATTTTTTATTTCTTTGTTTTATATGCCTCCCTATAATGTCTGAAATGATGACTCAAAATATGGGTTGCAAGGCCCCATTGATAATTGCACGTAAAATTCCAATAACAAAGTATTGTTCCAGTGACTATAACAAACTGATCTTTAAATACTGTATTAATTAACTGCAGAAATTCTTACTGTTACTCAGTACTCAAGACTAATAACATGAAAGAAGAAGGAAAAGGCCATGGATGCCACAAAAACTCTCATTTCTCCCAGCAATAACAATTTGAGATTTTCCCTGAAAGTACTTACCCTTTGTGGGACTATCCAGCAAAAGAAGTTGTCAATTTAAATGACTCTTTGCATTTGATGGCATTGAATGTTGAAAGAATTGCTCCTTACATGTTGTGGAATATGTTCTCATGCAAGTGTAGGTTAATTATATACTAATTTTCAGGAATTTATTTGCTACCATTAAGCATGTCACTGATAATTCTATTTCACAAATATTAAAAATTAATCACTTAACAATTTTACATGCTCTAAATTACTTATTTGACTTAGCTGAAAATATTTATCTAAAATTCTACTTAAAATTGCACTTCTACACACATTGTTTTTCCTTTTTTCAATTATTCAAAAAATTACAATAAATCATGGATGTAGTTCAACATGACAAAGATGTTTTTACAGGCAAATTGGGACAGTGTGTGCTGGAATAAATTTGTATTAATATCTAATGACCCCAAAACTGGTTCCAAGCTTTATATTATTAAGTTTACAAATCATATAGTCATATAGAATCATAAGAATGATCTGGGTTGGAAGTGACCTTAAAGATCACCCAGTTCCAACCCCCCTGCCATGGGCAGGGACACCTTCCACTAGACCAGGTTACTTAAGGCTCTGTCCATCCTGACCTTGAACACTGTCAGGAGCAAGACAGCCACAACTTCTCTGGCCTTCACTTAACATTTTGAACTGCTAGAATAATGGCTGTTTTACAATTAGGAAATAGAAAACTGTAATGTGTGAAATATTCTCAGTAAATTTCCAACTAAACCTGATATCTTAATATTGTCACATTATTTTAAGAGCTGAAAATAACAACCATTCAAACCATCCTATAAAAATGGTATGCATTTTCTTGTAGTCTGAGAATTTCACTAAGTCTGAGATGACCTTTAAAAGTTCGAATCACATCAAAATGTTAAGGTCCTTCATTATAAAAAGCAGAATGCTCCATCCACATAAGCAGTAAACAGAGATTCAGCAAAGGTTTGGTAAAGCTAGCAGTGAAGAGTGGTCTACTCTATATCTGATGTAAATCTGATATATCTGATAGAGCTGTATGATCAGCACAGTGAGTAAAAAGTAGGTAAGAGAGCAAACGGATGCTTGGCACACAGCAGCTTAGCTTTGCCTTGCTTAACAGCAGTTAGAGCTAGTCTAATCTGTGTTTCTGGCACGCTCTGCCAGAGATGACAAGGAGATGCATCACACTATAGGACTATATTAAAGATAGGTGGGAGATTTGAAAGGCTAAGTAACTTGTTAAAACTACATATATAAGTTTTATATTACAGCAGTTAGTTGGGAACCCACTAAATATATTTTGATCAGCAGTTCTATGCCCTCCTGTCTCTGGAATTCATTTGACAGGGCATTTCACAGGTCTGGGAGAAAGATCTCTGTGTATGCCAGCTAGCATAGTTTTAAAGTAGTGTGAACTATCAGGAATTAGGACTAGTGGACAAATAGTCTAACTGTTGCTGAAATTAGTGACAACTAGGAATCCAAGTGAGCATTAGGGACTAGAAGAGCTTTGAAGATGAGAATCTGGGTTCTCATCTTGGTGGTCGTCTCATCTCATGTGGTCTGAGTCTTTCAGACACAACCATGCACAGTGGCTAGAGTAAGGTACTTCTGAGGCAGAATATCATCTGGTGAAAAAAAATTATTCTAAAGATATTGTTCATAGATAAACTGTGATCATTGATGAAAATGTTAATGCAGTGGTGGGAATTTGTGTTCGCTCAGAGCATAAGCATACATGCATAGTAAAAGAGAGAAAAAGAACAAGTGAAACGCCAATATAGTTGATACAGCCTAAGGAACAGGTGAAACTATTCTGTAAACAGTTCATACATTTGCTTAAAGCAGACAACAAGAAATACAGGACTAGTTATTTTTTTTCAATTGTCCATATGATTTATAAGTTATGTCTAGATGTCAGTCAACATGTAGCAGCTGCTCTTGAAGATGCCTCCAAGTTGGCTTTGAATTACTTTGCTGTTTGTTAATAAGAACATAGCCCACACAGATCCCCAAAACTGACAGATAATATTTAGCTCTTAGCCCACATTGAGCTCTCTAAAGAGAAAAGCATTTTAGGAAAGCCACTTCAGTCCTACCCATAACATCATTAACTGAATTCTGTGGGCACTTATAAAAACACTTCACAATTGACCAATATTGACCTTGTCCAGTGCTGCCTGCACAACAGCTTCACTCTCACTATCATCAAGCAGAAGAATTTTAGGATTGCGAACCAGAACTTGGGCAATTGCTATTCTTTGCTTCTGGTCCCTGCTCAGCTGTGCCCCTCTTTCTCCAACCATGGCTTCAAACTTCTACAAGACAACCACACACATTTCCAAAACACTCACTGGCACAGTCCTTTCAACAGAGAAAGACAGTGTAAAGAAAAGTGACATCAGTGTCAGGAGCCCAAGCAGCTTCTTCTCCTTCCACCAAACACTACAGGATACACAGCTACTTGGATATACCTGCCTAATCTTTTGTGTCCCTGGAACTCTAACAGTTTTTCAAATGCTCACCAAGTCATGACCTAAAGATATAAATTGAACATTATTCTCAAAAGTTATGAGGAAGCTCTGGATAGCTCTGCATATTCAGAGCTCCAGGGATAGCTTCCTCTATGAAGGAAGATTTATGAGAATCCCTTCTATGGAACTGTTTGGCACAAGAACATTTAGGAGAAATTATTTCAGCAGGATAGCTATTTTGCTTACATTGGGTAGCTTCATCCTTCACTAAGCATGTTGGTCAAGGAATCTCTCTCCCCAGGTTGGCATATGCCTTTTAGGGGAGACTTCACTGTGTCATTGGAACAAGGGCAGTGATTCCAGAGCTAGATGTGCAGACACGCAGAGTCATCTCCTGGAGGTATTTTGCCCTGCCTTCCCTGGGATCGTAACATCTCTGGATGAGCTGAACAGCTGTACTTTTCCCACAGCCACTGCCACCAACCGGGGTCCCTGCCAAGGCCACCTTGAGATTCAAGCCCTTCAGTATCTCCATATGTAAGAAAGGTGACAAAAACCATAACAGTATGTAAAAATGTCAGGGTAAATTTGAAGAAACTCTGAAAACTACTGTAAAATTTTGCAGAGCTCTAGCTAGTTAAAAGGGCAAGGGCTACATGTGAAAACAAATGGCTGATGTGGAGTTTTACTGCACCGTGAAAAGGTTCTTCCTTCTGCTCATCCTTTCAAATTGAGGCATTTCATACCTATTGCAAAAGTAAGGTTTGCTTTCCATGCAAACTTACTGCTAAATTTCAGAGAGGTGGTGAAGATGCCACACAGCAATTACTGCAACTTCAGAGGAAAAGAACTTTTCTTTCCCTCTTAAACAGCTGTTGGCCTATGGGAGCTTTCCACTGTAGCTTTCTCTAAAACTTCAAGAAGCAGAAAGACACAGAAGTGTAAACATCTGTGTAATAAGATGAAAGAAAACCTTGCCTTGGATATTTTTTGTTGGTTTGTTGTTTTTTTTTTTTTTTTGTTACCAAGGAGAAACTATTCATAGTTTTGTTTTTGCATGTTGATATAAAGCCTCACATTATTTCATTATGAGTAACCCAGTCAGAAGCCATCACGAGGACCTTATTAGTTAAAAGAAGTGGGAAAGATGATATTCCATTAGATGTTTGCCAGGGCTATTCTTATTTCAGAGCAACAGGATAAAGCAAGCATTATTTTATTTCAGTAATACTAAAACCTCTGAAGAGCTGCCATTTTTATCAAGAATATTTTGAATTGTGAAATTCAGGTGATGTCAAAATGAGCAAATAAGAATTGAGACAATCTAGTTTACACCTTTAAGCTACCTTAGAACTCGTCACAGTTTAAACCCAGCTGATAACTCAGCACCATGTTTGCTCATGTTTGCTCACTCTACCCCAGCTGAAATCAGGACAAACTCAACTGAAGTCTTTGTTTTGCAAGTTTTTATAGGGTAATCTACTTACTACTATAAAATCCAAGAGCCTAAGAGCCCAATCCAAACACTGAAGCAGCAAACAGAAAAATTGCACTGTTCCAATCTGGTTTCAAACTGATTTCAATCAGGTTTGGGCCAAATACTTTGTCCTTCACTGAAGTGAGAATAAAGTCCCTTCACAGTATTTTCTTACACGTAAACATGTAAGGTAAGAAGTGCTAAAAGGTATAATAGGCCTATCTGAGGGCATCATTTAGGTGTTACCTCCATCCTCCCACAAACTAATATTAGAAAAGCAGCATAGCCATTTCAAGCCCTGCTAAAATGTAGCTGTGATGACAGCAAGCTTGGCACAGACATTGCACGCAAGCACCTTCTTAGTGTGTTGGGCAGGTTTTGCAGCCCTTGTGGGGAAAGTGTTCCTGCAGCTATCACATGGGATTAATTCCCAGCTATTGATGTCACATAGATCTGCACCACACAAAAGTGCAGAGTGAGGTCTTCTATTACAAACTACTCTCTTAGATCTCACTGATGTCAGTAGACAAAAGCAACTTAACAGTATGCAAGTGTGTTTCCATTGATACATTATGTTTCCTTGCATTCTCTAGTTTGCTCATCATTCTTGTTTTCATTTGCTATGCAATATGCTTCACCCTTTTGTGCCAGGATTAAGAGCTAAAAAGGTGACCTCTGAAATAGACAGAGGAAGAAGTGAAAAACAGAGCCCTTACCTAATACTAGATAATGTGATAAACATTTTAGAAACTTGATGCAGAACTTGCTTAAGAGTCTTCATATTGATTAAAATGGCAACTAATGTAAGTGCCAAATGATTTCAACTGATCTCTTTAGAAACTGATAAAATGGATTATTTTATTTGTCTATTCCTTTAAAAGCTGCCTAAGAAAGCCCTGTTCCTCTCTGTCTTCATATTCTACCTGAACAAAATGGGACTAGGTCTCCTGTTATAGATGGGTAAAACAAGACTTACTTCAAATTGGAAAAGAAAATTTTCCAATACATTCTTAATAAATGTATTTTCAGAAATCATTCCAACCTTTTCCTCAGTTAATTCCATCAAGAATTAACTTAGTCAAGAGCTCTTGAACAAAACATCCCTTCCTTCAAAGGGACAGCTTTTGCATTGTAAATGCAATAGAGTAGGTGTTGGATCTGCTGCCAGTTTCTCAGAGAAATATTTTTACCAGACTTACAGTGTAGAAAATTTGAGAGATCAGTACACTACCATAACATTTTTCTGTATTAAAATGAATACCATAACAATTAGAGTTTTTCATTATATTGGGCACTTACAAGGATCTTTTAGCTTTTACTGGAAATTTCTTGTAGCTGCATTTTACCTCAAAAGGTGGGCTCTTAATTTAGTTAACTAACCAGTTCCAGCTAAAATGTGTTATTAGTTCTACACAAAAGCAAAGTCTCCATTATTTCCTGAACACATTTTTTTTTTAGTTATAGCAACCATTTTCTGTAAAGCAATCAAGTTATCTTGAAAAGCATCTGTATCGCATTTATGCATAATACCTTAATATCTGGCTTAGCAGGATAATTGAAGTAAATATTCTGGAATTCCAAAATCCCCTTAACATGGTTTGTTTTATAGGTAGCAAGCATCAGGTGCACTGTCAGTTTCAGGTTCCTAGGCAGAACATGTCAAGACAAGGGAAAAAGCCATTTTTTATATTTCTAATGACATTTTTACCATGATACAGGGCTGTGAAATCTTAGAAGTTAATGTTACCATGTAATACGGTATAGCAGATCTCATTGCAAAGTAGCTGCAGTTACTCTCAGATGCATGCAGCCGTCAGTCCAGGTTGCTGACAGATTTGCTGCCAAGGGTGAATAACCAAGGCAAATTCTCAAAGCCTTAAGTCTTCACTGACATAAGGAATAGAGGCAATGATCTAAAACATCAGTGAAAGAAAGGAACAACCTACATATTTTCATCCAGCCATGGCATTCTGATAGTAATTTGCATTCACGATTACACTCTTTCTGTTAGGACAAGAGGAAAACACCCCAAGTTGCACCAGGGGAAATTTAGATAGGATATTAGGAAAAATTTCTTCACAAAAAAAGGCTGTCAAGCAGTGGAACAGGCTTTCCAGAGAAGTGACTGAATCACCAGCCCTGGAGGTATTTAAAAGACGTGTAGATGTGGTGCTTAGGGACATGACTAGTGGAGGACTTGACATTGCTGGGTTAATGAACAGGCCTGATGATCACGTAAGTCTTTGCCAACCTAAATGAATCTATGATTCTGTATTTTATGCATAGTATTTAGTATATACAGTATTCATCAGCTATATATATTTAAAACTGTCATCATCGGCCACTAACGGTGATTTGCGCAGGTATCTCCAGAGAGGAGCCTTCAGCACCGGAGCCAGGGTAAACGCCATGAGCAGGAGCCTCAGCTCTGAACGGCGAGAGCCACTGAGGCACCGCCGAGCTCCTCCAGACCCTGCCCAGGAACCGCAGCTCCGCTGAGGGGAGCAGGGACTCACAGGGGGCGGGGCCAGGAGGGAGGCCCCGCCCCGAGCACAGCACGTAAGAGGCGGGTGGGGCTGGGAGCGCGAGCGGGCAGTGGGCCGGTGAACACGTGCAACTGTGCCACTCATTTCAGATGGTGGAAATAAAAGCTGGTTTGCACTTTATGCTAATCAGGTCTCGGTACTAAACCAAGCTTACATTACAGTGTCAATTGCTAGTGGCCTGGAAGAAGTGACCACGAGTCAGACTGCTGCAGGGATCAGCAATAAGCCCTGCTGTGCAGTCATGTGCTGCATGCCAGGCAACGAAGAAGCTTGGCTGCAGGTGCTCCTGCTTTCCTTGCTCCACCAGTCGCTTTCACTGGGAACATGAGGGCAAAGCTCCTTCCCAGCACTTTCTGCAGTGTGTTGGTAATACAAACTCACGTATGTGGCTTTGCCCTGGAGTGGATAAAATAGGTTTACCTGCTTGGTCACAAGTGGGATTTCAGAATCACTTCAGTATTTATCATAATCATTGTTCAGCTACTCTTGAATACTTACCATAAAGACTTTTTTGACTGTACAGTCACCAGAGACTATCAAATTGGTTCCATACTGAAAGGCTGAGATACATATATAAGAAAGAAGGCAATAACCATAGAAATGTTGGCTGAAAGAGCTGTTTTTGATACCAATGGCATCTTCTATTATTTTGGTATCTGAAAGAAGAAAAAACACTCCCCCCAAAAAACAAAACATACAGGAATTTACTCTTTCTTTCATTACGTGTATTTATAAATTTCCCATAAAATACACTGAAGTATTTTTTGTAAACAGTAATCCAATTCAGAGAAAGATCTTGATAAGAGTAGAAGAAAATGTATTGACTGCCTTGTCAATATATCTTGTGATATACTGAACTGATCAATTTTATCTGGAACAAGTCCTGGGTGAGTGGAGAGCACTGTGTCAATTTGTTGAACAGCTTTAACCTTGTGATTTTCAGTGGAATCTTCCAACTGTGAGCAAATATTACTGATGCTAAAAAAACAAGTAAGCAGTGGCCAGCCACAGGAAAGACTCACAGAATCGTTAGGGGTGGAAGGGACCTCTGGAGGTCACCTAGTCCAACCCCCACACAAGGCAAGGTCACCAAGAGCAGGTTACACAGGAATATGTTCAGGTGGGTTTGGAATGTCTCCAGAGCTGCCTCCAACCTGTCTTCAACCAGTCCCTCCTGGTTTGTTAGTACAAGATTCAGCAACACAGCTTTTCTTATTGGCTCCTCCACCACTTGTAACAAAAAGTTTTCTTCAACAATCTGTAGGAACTTCCTGGAGTTTGAGTTCTGGGCCATGTTATCCCTCCAGCAGTTATCCATGTGGCTGAAGTCCCACCAGAAGAACCAGGGCCTGTGACCGTGAGGCTATTTCCAGCTGCCCATAGAAAGCCTCATCAACTTCCTCCTCCTGATCAGATGGCTTATAATAAACACCCACCACAGTGTCACCCATAATCACCTGTCCCTTAAAGTATCACCCATAGACTCTCATATTGTTATCTGGGTAGAGCTTAATACAGTCAATACATAAAGAGCAACTCCATCACCTCAACTCTCTGACCTGTCCTTTCTAAGAAGTACATAGCTGTCCATGACAACATTCCAGTCATGTGAGCTCTCCCACCATGTCTCAGTAATTGCAGTGAGATCATGCCCTGTGATCACACATAGATTTCCAGTTCATCCTGTTTATTCCTCACTCTGCATGTGTTTGTATACAGGCACTTCAGAGCTAGGTTCCCTTGAAAAGATGTAAGAGGATTCACCATAATCATAAACACCCTTGATGTGGTTAGACCTTTGATCCTCATCTTGAGAGGTAGTCAAGGAACATCTGTCACTGCACTGGTTGGTATGACCTACTCCCCAGGAGGAAGCAATGGCATGAGCACTGCCATGCTGAACCCCAGCCCCTAGCCATTTTGGACACCAGTCCCGCAGGCTGAAAGATGCCTCCTCCTAATATACAGACTCCATCTGGGTACTTTGGAGTAAGTGTCTAGGTTTGAGGGTAAACTTCCTGAAGGAAGTAAGTGTAAAAGTTGGGAGAGACTTGGAAAAATCCTAGAGTCAATTCTGATGCGTAGGAAAATCAATGAAAGTACAGCGGTTCAAGGGACTAGAAGAATCAATAATGGGAGAAAGAAAATACTGGCATTGGATCAGAAAGACAGCAAGGATGGAATAATTGCTACATGAGTATTTCAGTATATTTTAAAGAAAGGAGAAAAGGTGATATGGAGAAAATGGGATGAAATTATGTCAAAATATCTTTTGTGAATGACTGAAAAAGATATTAGGCTGGTGTTTGTATCAGAAAGTCTAGATTGGGTTTGGACATGGACGGAGAGAGCAATTTGGCCAGAAATGTGAAGAGACACATCATAACATAATAAATAAAGATCAAAGATTCAAATGCCAGCAACAGCTGAATGACCCCTGTGCTCTGGGAAGTAATAGCTAAGATTTTTGTTTTTTTAATAGTGTCTGAACAAACAAAAGGACCTTTTTTAAAAAAAATAATTTAAGGCTATTAAGATAAAGCTGGATATAGACAAAAATCAAGGATAAAATGATTGAATCAGTTAATGTAATTGCAGATGAATCTCCACAAAAAAAGGTCTGCAGCAGTGGTTTTCCATTTCCTGGGTCTTAGAAATTAAAAAGCATTGAGATGATAATTTCGCCAGGGGTAGCTTTGAAACTGTAATTGAGCAGCAACTTTCAGTAGCAAAATACCACAAAAGTGCATCGTGCCAAAACCAGGATGACCAATGTGAATTAGGATATTTTAATTGCTATATCTGACCTGACAGTGAAAACAGTAAGGAACAAATGTGCTTCTCATGGTGATCATGCACTCTTTATTGTAGAGTATTGAATAAACTGGCAAACATAACAACGGTCCAGTAGCAAAGGCTTCCACTGATTATTTTCAAATTGCGGATAGAGGCACAGGACTGAAGCATTGTAACAGAAACAGTAACCTGAGAAATTGCAGACTTTTATCTTGACAAAAACAGCACATAAATCTTGCAAACAAAACCTGAAGAAAATAATCAGAAATAAACAGAAATGAAACAAAATGAAATCCTAAAAATTTTAATTAAATTAAATATGTCCTGAGTTATGAAAGCAAAGGATTAAAACCCAATTACTTTTCTTTAATACTGTCTTTTCTAAAGGGGCTAGACACAGTAAAACTAATCCATTGGGACTTCATTAATGCAGTCTAATGCCGATTTATTCTAAAGGCATAGGACAAATTACTAATTAATCAGTAGTTGTGACAGAAGAGTAAGAGTAGCAGTAAGAGTAATGGTAGAGTAAGAAACTGTTTGAAGGAAGACAGCAGCATTCAGCAGGGAGATGTAATACCCAAGGTACTTGTCAACACGAATTGTTCAGTCAGTCTTGGGATTTATTGGTTTTACTTATATTAGTGATTTGGGCATGCAAGTAATACTCATGATAATGAAATTTCCTAATGGTACAAAACTGAGAGGATGAGTACAGAGGACCAGTGGCAAAAGAATACCAAAATATCTTACAGAATTAGATACAACTTGGTGGAGGGTAGTAATAAGAGAAGTAGATGCACTGTAATTATGTGAAATAAAAGATGGCAACATTAAGGAAAAAAGATGAATAGTGAAATGGCAAACCTATACTGCATGAGAAAACAAACCTAATACGATTTACCTAGCAAAATACCACCTGAGAAAATCTATGATTTATTTATTAAGCAGCACAGGAAAGTAAGCTTACGAGTGGAAACTACTAAAGCAAAGGTTCAGTGCTGGTACAGGAGCAAATTAATATGTAGTAACTGCATATACTTTGTTGGAAAAAGATGTCCAGTTTTCACACAGTCAAGCAGTAGAATATCCTTCATGCAGCAGTGTAGCTAAAGTCTACCTGGTTTTAGGGTGGAGCTTTTACACTCATTAGCAGGGGGATTAGATGATACATTGGTTTTCTGCAATAGCAGGAATGGGTTGCAGTAACATGGAAGGTCCTTCTCTGTTCTGAGTCATTCAGGATGAGTGATATCACATTATTGCACACATGGCAGGAAACAGCTGGCAACCTGTGCTTTAAGGATGAGTCTGAAAAGAGGTGATGAGAAGTATGAGGATGGTGAACAGCACTGGGTAACTAAAGGAGGATGCTGGACTGAACTGGGAAGCCAGGTGCAGGTGTAGTTAACAAAGGTCTTCTGAGGTGGGGAGATGTGGTGGCTGAAGCATGAAGGGAAAAGTAGGTCAGGGGATGGTATATGTTTTCTGTGGATGACATAATTGTTACTGAACTTTGAGTTTTTAAAACTCCTATCAGTTTTTGTGGTCATGCTTGTTACCTTTAGATAAAAGATGGCAAGAATGAGGTCCCATAGTTAATACAAATAAATACATGTGCATGACCTTGGTTTGTGACCTTAGTGTTATATTTGTCTTTTCTTGCCACATGCCTGTCCTTGTGGCTTACTGCTCTCACTGGATTCAGGAGGCCTGCAAGACCATATTCTCTTCGGAAAAGGGACTGCATCTCTCCATATTTGGAGATGCTTTTTGAAACTAACAAAAAGGAAGCAAAAGGAAAAAAAATCAACAGCAAAGACATAAAAAAATGCAAACCCTCTTTAGCCACTGTTACAGAAACAGCCAACATATGGAAACTTTATTCTCACCTTTCAATTTATTTTCTTTGCCCTTCAAATACTCCCAGTTTGAATTGCTGCCAGGACTTCATCTGCAATAGCTCCTGCTCTTGCATATGTAGTTAGCTCCTTGTTGGTGAATACAGAAGTTATCTGTGTAGAAGCAAAATATTTTAACACTCCCATTCAAATAAAACCAGAACTACCTCAAGTGTTGTTCTGATGTCTATGAATTCTTAATTCATTGTACTGAATTTGCTATTTTTGCTTTGTCTTATTTATAAAGTCTTATAAAAGATCCCACATTTAATTTACAAGGCAGAAATTTGAAGGGCATCATGACAATGTTTGCATAAAATATATTAACTACAGAAATGGATGTTATCTTCTGCCAAAAGAAATGAGGTTGGATTTTCAGTTCTTCTATACTTCTATCACTATAGAAAGTCAGAGGAGCTGACTAAGATCCCTTACAGTTAGAAATAGTTGCACCACTGTGGTGTCTGGGGGAGAGAGATTAACAGCCAGGAAGGGTGGATTTTTTGTCAGTACAATCAATTGCCAAAAAGTGTGGGAACGTTCATGTTCCTGACACACAGCAGGTTGCGGATGAAGCTATAGCAGGGTACTCATGCTGTGAAGTATTAACGACTGCACATTTTAAATAGGGTTGGGATTTTCATCTTGGCTTAAAGGGCAAAGCTGGCCAGTGTCACTGAAATTCAGTACCTCTTTGGTACTTGACACCCTGATACCCGTTTGCAAGTCATAGCCAAAAGCAGTTTATGCTCCTATAGTTTCTATTTCTCTCTCAGAGGTCTAGATCCGCTTCTTGTGAAACTTACTGGTTTCAGTAAGTTACTGGGAGAAAAGGGACAATCTGGAGCAGAGTTCACAGTGTGCCAGCTGTCTGTCTGTGTCTGCCTGTATCCTCGTGCTGTCCCCAAGGATAATGCCCTCAGGGGGCATTAATAATGGGTCAGAGCCCACAAATGGGCCTCATCACAGAAAATCTGCTTCAGAGCTGGTTCCTGCCAGAACTTCTGTCAGTTACCTGTGATGACCACAACTCTGCTGTTTTATTTCATTGCTGCATTTGTTTTACTGTTTGTACTTGTTATTTTGGTGCAGTTGTCATGAAGTCCAGTGAAGATACTGCTTATTTACCTTCTCATATGAGAGTGTGTTATATTAAATTGTGCAGCAGTATAGCTGAGTGTATGTTGGAGTCACCACACTTCTTCAGCTGTACCAGTGTCATCATGCGTCTGCCCACACCTTTCTACATGTAGCCAAGGTTTAAACTCAGTAAGAGCCAGACTGCATTTTTAAGTCTTACGGATACCAAATAGGACTATAGAAGTTCATTGAAAACTCCCACTTCTTGCCTACCTTTGACCAGAGCGCTGAAGAGAAACCCAGAACAGGACAGAGTGCTTGGAAAACAAATGTTAATGTCCAGCCTTCTGGAAAACCAGCTGTAATTCCAATGAAAAAGGTAGCCACTCCCTGCAAGAACATTGCCATTTCCCCCCTATTGTTTTATTAATCTTAGATATGTTACTGTGAAAAAAAACCTGCAAAACAAACGAATTATATTCAAACAAATAAGTAAGTGAGGAAAAGACAGAAATTAACTCTTTGGATGCAGTACACTTTTCAGTGCTCCACCATGTTTGTAACACCTGCCGTTCAATACACCTACAAGTTTGCAGCCACAGGGGGCATGGAGCAGCATTCCTCAATATCTCTGTTGCTCAGGCTCCATTTATATGATCTGCTCTTCAGCCTGGAGGAGAGAAAGCTGCATGGTGACCTCATAGCAGCCTTCCAATATTTGAAGGGGGCCTACAAAGATACTGGAGCAGGACTCTTCATCAGGGACTGTAGCGACAGGACAAGGGCTAATGGGTTCAAACTTAAAGAGGGGGAGTTCAGGTTAGATATAAAAAAGGAATATAGATATATTTTTTTACTGTGAGGGTGGTGAGGCACTGGAATGTGTTGCCCAAGGAAGTTGTGAATGCTCCATCCCTGGCAGTGTTCAAGGCCAGGTTGAAGAGAGCCTTGGATGACATGGTCTAGTGTGAGGTGTCCTGCCTGTGGCAGGGTGGTTGGAACTAGAAGATCTTAAGATCCTTTCCAGTCCAAATCATTCTATGATTCTATGACCCTATAATATAGCTCTCAGGATCCGTATAAATAGTAGCATAACCTACAGAGGAGTTTAATAAGATAAAATAGCACTGCTCTGAGGGAAATGTTACAACTCAATTTCACTTGTTAGAACTAATGCTCTGTTGGCAATGAACTGATATTTAATACTAACTCTACAAGTCTAGCATTAAGTTCTCCTCCAGTATTTAACATCAAGCCATCCGATCTTGTGTCTCAATACATCATGAAAAAATTCTTGTCTGATTCTTTTTATTTACTGGAAAGTAGCCAGCAACCAAAATGAAACTTGAATGTAGGCAGCAAAAAGAATGCCAGCTCCTATTTCTGGATAAAAATTTGCATATCTGAAAGGAAACAGAAAGATTGAAAATTGAAATAATTCTACTCCAAAAAGGGCTAGCTGCCATTTCTCTGTCTTTACTGTAACAAATATTTTTGAGGTTCTTTCAGAATCAGATTTCAGTTGTTATATTTTGCAATTTTCACAAAGTAAAAAATAAAAATAAAAATTTAAAAAGCATTGTCTCAGAATCCCTGAAGACAGATTAAAAAAACAAGCTCAGAATAAATGAGATATTTACCCTTAGAAACACTTCCCTCAATGGATGAAAATTAAGACAGGGATTTTAAAAATGCTCAAGTGATATAAAAGCAAAGTAAGTTAGGTTTCAGGATATCCACTTTCATTTAATGAAGTAAAGTGAGAGACATTGGATTTCAATTGTTCGCATGCTGTCATCATGTAACTGTTTTGTTTAATCATCTTTGAAAAACATGGATTTTAAAAATTGTGTACATTCTTATGGAAGCATAAACATGTCAATGGTTTAGGTACTGTTCATACAATTACAACAAATAAGGCTCCACACATACAAAAAAAGAAAGGGCAATAAGGAAAGCCGTTCTAAGTGCAGTTGTTCAAAATAAATGCAAATGGCGTTTTATTCATGATTTATTTAAAATCAAATAAAAAATATATTCATAGTTAAACTGAAAAATACTAGCACATTAATGAATATCTTAAAATTAAATCATTAAATTAATTTTAAGCAGTAGTTGAATGTGGTTCTTAATCATTGCCTGCATAATAAAAAAGCTACAGAAAGCAGCAAAACTAGAGAAAAAAACCTCAGAAGTTACGCATTTGTTTGAGTATTTAGTTTATGCCAAAACACAATGAAATTAATTTAATTTTGGTTCAAAATCCCTATTAATTAGGTTTATTTTATAATATCATTAGTAACAATTAATTGGAAAATAAAAATATGTGGCATTGTGACTTATTTGTTCAATGACAATTGTTAAGAAAGGCATAGTTCTGATTTGGGCAGATCAGACAGAACTAGTAAATCACACAGATTTGTGACTTTTCATCACACATATACCCAATATTTATGTTCTATTCCAGTTCCAGAATTGAGCTATATAATTTTTGTGTCAATAATTCCTAATTCTTATCCTACACAGTGGGGTTTGTACAACAAGAGTAGAATTTGACATTTGTAACTTCATACTCCCTTCAAGGAGCAGACAGACCATCCTGACTTACTTGCAAACCAAACACCCTTCTCTGGGGCTGAACAAGAAGTCTAGGGTTTACTTTTCAGAAAGAGAAAAGAGAACAACCCCCCTGCAACCATAAACCTGGAAATCACCCAGATGATGATGTCATGTGTCCCCACAACCTGTCTCTGAAAATAACTGGTGCTTAACACCTTAGAAGACTGTGAGAAAAACACTATTAGACTAATATGAAACAGCTTGACAGAGAGATATTTTAATCAGACCACCTGTTGCATCTCAGTCCTTTTTTAAATTTTATTAAATCAGAAAATGTTAAAAATACATAGTAAATTCTTGGTCTAATTTATATTTTTTAGTCCTGAGCTATGCAGATTTGTTGGGTATTCTATAAAAAGGTTTTCTTTTATAAATTTTAAATTTGGTGTCGCTCAACTACACTGTCCTTTGTCCTTCTAGAAGAAAAGAGTACCAATGAGTGCTTGATTTACCTTCCCAATAGCAATCATTATTATTTGGCTGACCTTTAGATGTATATTCCTTTGTGTTTGTAGTGCCAAAGACTAACTGATAACTGAAAACTTGGAAATTTCATGGAAACCATATAATGTGTGAATTCATATAATCTCATTTTGGCTTATTTCTGGTAGATTACAAGGTGTTTGTCTTTAAGGGATGTCATTCAGAATTTCATATGTTATCAACAAATCTTTAATGTGCTATCCTGCGCAGTAAGAACATAGAGCAAACATGAGCTTTCGACATTGAGGAGAGGCACAGGGGAGGAAGAAAGGAAATAGGCTCTCTAAGTTACAAGAAACTTTGTTTCACTTCCTTTCATAAAAGTGGATCCAAACTCAAGTAGCTGATGGAGTTATAAGACAACAATATCCACAGTTTTCATACAGCTGCTACGGTCTCCTAAGTATTATCCTTTAAACAGTTTATAAACTAACAGAAAATATGTGGTTCAAAGATATAAGTAATTAGCTGACTTTGCAGACTGAATGGTGCCATTTAAGTATGGGTAAAACAAAGTAGTTCCGGGGCTTTGTATATGATCAGTTCCAACATTTCAGGAAATTTGTTAGCCATCAGTCAAAACATTCATGATTTTGCTGAAAATGAGAAAGCCAAAGAGCAGGAAATGGGGAATCTCTATAGAAGCTCATGTAGAGCTGGCACAGCTGCAAGAGATCCCTGGTACTCCCAGGACATCCCTCAGAACCAGCTGGGAGGCAGCTATTTGTGCATTGAACTGTGCCTTACTCTCTCATAGTTGGCACCTACTAAGAGAGGGACAAAAGCAGCAGAGGAAAGGAAAAAGGGTGAACAGGGAAGTTGTGGGAGAGAGAAAGCCAGCTTGCCAGGCAGGTAGGGCTGGCAGCAAAATGAGAGACGTGCAAGGTGAGGAGGAGGAGTGGAGGATGTGGGCAAGGAGGAACAGCAAGAGTAGGAGAAGATATTGAGGGAAAGGCATGAGAACTGGCATAGGAATAGTATAAGGTATCCTAACACATAAGAAGAGGAAGTAGAACCCTCCCTCTCAGCTTCTGGCATAAAGGTTGTAGATTTGCAGGAGCCATCTGGCACAGATTGGGATTAGAGTGGGAAAATGCAAGGTGTTCCTGCCTCAAACAATGATGTTAGCTTAAAGACGTAACAAGACGTGATTTTTTTTTTCAGTTTCATGAAATAATTATGAAATTATTCTTTGGCTAAATATCAGAGTCATCTTTAGAGGACAAGTGCATGAGGTCTCCATTACAAGGAAAGAATAGGCATGAAATGAATGAAAACTTTCCTATTACCTGGTTTCTTCATTTACCCATTTACTTCATTTACCCATTTACCTCATTTACCCATTTCTTCAACATTCCCATCAGAGCATGAGAAAAAAAAATCTATAGAAAAATTCACTGATGTATGGTTCAATAAAGAAATATTTGATAGAGAGAAAATTGGAGAAAAGCTTAATGATTTTTATTTAATTGCATTATAGTTATTTCCCTCTATAAGTGCCTATCCGAACAATGCTGAATGAAGATTACTGAATATGGTAGTAGGTGCTTTCTTCCAATTGTCCAGGGGAGAAACTTTTATTTAATTCATTTTTGTTGCTAGAGGTTAAAGGTGTAATTAAATTGTATAAGGGTTCATCTACATGTGAAGCTAATTAGGAATGAGCAATTCTGAACTGTGCATTTGGCACTTTAATTCCAGAATAAAGGTGCCTTGGTCTGATTTGGCCCTGCATTGTCTTCTATCACCCTGATTTACCCCACTCCACCATGCATTGTCTTGTCACACATTACCTGGCCCCCTCCTGTCCTGCATTGTATTTTCCACCATGCATTGTCTTGCCCTGCTCTGCATTGCCATGCCCTGCCACTCCCTGTATTGTCTTGTCACACCCTACATTGTCATATCTCTCACTGCCTTGCCCCATCCCACCCAGCCTTGCCCCACCCTGCATTGTCTTGCCTCTCCCCACCCTTCACTGTTTTGTCATGCTCTGCATTGTCTTATCATGCCCAACATTGTCTTGCTATGCCCTAAATTGTCTTGTCACGTGCTGCCTTGCCCCGCCCCATACTCCAAATGAAGAAGAGAAAAAGGAAAAGGAGTAAAACTATAATTCTCATTGGGTAATAATGAGTTATTGAGTAAAAATATATCTGCAGATGCATAGCAGGAATGTGGTAGAGAGGAGAGAGCGGATCACATCTGACCCCAATTGTGTCTCTGTTCTAGTAAAAAAGCAATACTACTTTCAAACAGCTTCAAGAAGCATGTAACTTACCTGTCCTTTAACTAGCCTGACTTCAGTTCTGTCAGTATTTTGTATCAACCTTTTAACAAAACAGGATAGATACAGCTGGCCCTGTCTTTCTGCAAAGGAATGAAGCAGCCAAATTTTCAATAACCCAAATGGAAAATCTCAATCATAGAATCAAGATACAAGCAAAGCTTTCTGTCCTCAGACAGGCTTTCCCTGACATGGAGGGGTTCAACTGGATTTATCTGCTTTCAGAGCCATAATCCATTTCTGTAAGTAATAAGATCATCTAATCCAAACCCTAGCTCAAGGAGGGTCAAGTAGAGCAGGATGCTTGGGGCCATGTCTAGTCTAGTTTTAAATGTCTAAATGTAGACTCCACAGGCTTCCTAAGCAGCCTGTACCAGTGTTTAACCACCCTCAGAATAATAAACTGTTTTCTCACATTCAGATGGAATTTGATCCATAGCTTCTTGGATACAACTGATTGAACTGTATGGACATACATTATCACCTATAATAAGAACTTCATTGGTGTGTTACTAAGAATTATTTTTAGCCAGCTGTTCTCTGGCATGGACATCCTAGATACAGGAATCATAATAAACTTGACAATTTGGAACATACTGGGAGTAACTGGACATGACCTTGTTTGATCTTGATGAAACTTAGAAACAAAAGTCCAAATCAGTTTTTAGATAGCTATAGCTGAAGAACAATTGTGCAATAGAAAATGGATTTTCCAGATCAAATACAATTAAGACGATAAGGTAAAGCTAAGGAATTTACTATGACCAAATGCTATAGTATAGCTACATCTCTAACTATAGAAAACATATAATTTGAGGAAAAAATATACTGCAGTTTTCAAGTATCTGTTTAATATGTGAAACCCAATAAGGACTTTTTAAGATGAAAGATTTAATGGCTTCCTGTGAAATGGTAAATGGATAAAAAATTATATTCAGATGCCTAAGATATGCAACCTCAATCTTTAGGCTGGAATCCAAGTAATTGATCAGTTTGTCAGTTATTTATCATCTGTGAAACTGAGGTCAGTAAGCAAAATACTTGAGAATGTTGAAATGATTCCTCTTGAACCAGATATAGTATTTCTTACTGATATGTGGTTATTTTGAAGCTTAACATTTGCAATATGCTTTGAGTATTGTCATGGTTTGAGCATGTTTTGAGGGTGTTTTTTGTTCAAGGTTTTTTCCAGCCAGGTGGAGGAGGGGAGTCCGGGAGGAAGGAGAGACAGGACACCTGACCCAGGCTAGTCAATGAGGTATTCCATACCATAGCACGTGATGCCCAGGATGCATACTGGGAAAGAGAAAGCTGGAGGGAGAGAGCTCTGGAGAAAAATGGAGGAGGGAGCACATGGTGCTCGGCCGGGCAGGGTGGAGTGAGTTATGGGTCGGTGGCTGGTGGGGTGTTGTATTCTTTTCACTTGCTGTTTGCTGTATCATTATTATTTGTAGTAGTAAATGGCAGTAGGGGTTTTGTGTTATGCCTTAGCTATTAAACCATTCTTATCTCAATCCGTGGGGGCTACATTCTTTGGATTCTCCTTCCTAACTCTCCGGGAGTAGGGGGACTTGGTTTAAACTACGACAAGTATTTAGAAACAAAAGCCGTGGATGAAAACAGTAGTCCAAAACTTTTGTTGACTTGATCTGAGATACAAGTTCCTTTTATTTGCATGAATATTCTGATGCTTTGCTTTTGAACATCATATGGGAATCCTGAAGCAAACACCTAAAGAGGGGTTTTCTCTATCCAGAAGACAGAGACAGATAGGGGGTTACGGGCAGGAGAACTGCAGCTGCTATTCTGATGTTTGTATGTGATAGTACAGGAATCAAAGTCATGGCCTGTGCTCAATATCATGAGCAGCTACACACACATGAACAACTCTGTTAGCACTCCATGAGGCTTCTCAGAAATGTCAACTCTGATTTTGTGCCTCAAGCACCAGACTATTTACTGACCAAACTGATATACATTTTCTTTCCAGTTGGGAGCTGAAGTTTTTAAATCCTGTAGTTATATATTTTTTCCATGAGACCATTATCTGCAGAACAGTTTTCCTATGATGCTCATGAATACACTCACCAGATGCTCATTCTTCTGAAGCAGTCTCCTTCTAGAAACAGATTTTTCCTCAGTGTAGAGTGATAAACCATCTCTGTTTCTCCACTGCAGCCAGTTTTACCAATTATATAACTAAATTCTTTTAAAATTATTAGTGCAGGTAACATAAAAGTACATTGTACATCTGTTAAAAAGTTTGTGGTATATTAAATTGAATCAAACATTGAATTTCCTGTCCATAGCTGCAAAATCAAGCAATTATGTCATGCTTTTACCTTCCATTAGCAGGAAATACTAAATTCACCTGGTGTAAAATACTGATATCAGTCATAAAATGCCTATTGTGTTGCAAGTGAAATGTTTCACTTTAACAGAGTATGTAATATAACTGTAGCATTTTATACTCAAGTTTGTTAATTTCTATGTATGTTCTTTATACATTCCATGTAGAATGTCAGACATTTTGAATATAATACCTCTTAAATAAGTAGTTCACTGAGGAAAATGGCACTCAAATTCTGTATCTGAAATCAAATTACCCACATTAAATGAAAACCTTTTGCTCTTGTAATACTCAGAGGTATTTTTAATACATGGGAAGACTCTTATTTAACCTTCTCCTTTATCTTAATGTATTTTGTTGCAAATAGGATTAAATTAGGAAGAAATAAATGAAAAGCCTTTAATTTAAATGCTAAGATAAACATTATCTACCATAGTTTATTGACTCCATTAGGACTGAGTCCTGGGTTTAGCAGTAGCAGTCATTTTTTCTCCTTCTTGGCAGCTGGTGCAAGTGCTGTGTTTTTGACTTTCGGGCTGGGAACGGTTGCTGATAGCAAGTATGTTTTGAGTTACTGCTCAAATGTTTGGTTTGTCCAAGGCCTTTTTGGAGCCTCATGCTCTGCCAGGGAGGAGAGGAAACCGGGAGGAAGGAGAGACAGGACACCTGACCCAAGCTAGGCAAAGAGGTATTCTATACCATAGCACGTCATACCCAGGAGGTAACCAGGAGAGATACCCGGAAGGGCTGGAGCTCTGGGGGGTTTGAGGAGTTATGGGTTGGTGGCTGGTGAGATGTTGTAGTCTCTTCACTTGTTATTTCCTTTATCATTATTACTACTATTAGTGGTAGCAGTAGTGATTTATGTTATATCTTAGTTATCAAACTGTTCTTATCTCAACCTGTGGGGGCTACATTCTTTGGATTCTCCTTCCTAACTCTCCAGGAGTCGGGGGAGGAAGGGTGGGAGTGAGTGCACGAGCCGTGCGGATTGATTTAAACCACGACAGACTGCTAAACAGCACAGGCTGAGAAGAGCTGCTAGCGTCTACTGCCCTAGTCAAGTTCTTAAGAACTCTGACTTCAGTAGACATGGTAGCAATGCTGTCAGGGCTGTAAACTGATACTATGCCCTTAACAGAAACGAGTGGAGATCCTGGACAGTAACCAAAACCTCATAATAACATGCTTTTTGGATTAGACAGAACACTGTGTATATTGAGTTGAAGGTATACATGAAGAAGAAAAAGAAATTACTAAAAGAAAATGCAGAATAACTTAGCTATTTTCTGAATGAATGAGGACATCATGTGGCAAATTAATGACATGGGCACAGAAAATAAAAGTCATTGATTAATAATATTTGCGATAATGAAGAAAATACCTTCCATCATGAACTCAAAGGAAACTAGTGTGAAAATTCAGACACAGAAGTATCTCCTAGCATTTAATTTTTTTCATGAGTAATTCTAGAGAAATTTTAAAGGATATTTTAGAAATTCTTTATCAGTGAAAGATTGTTCACTGCATTAAAAAAAATTAACATATTTGTCCTCTTTACTAAGCAAATGTATGATATCATTTCAACCCACAGACACTTACAGCAAATTGATTATAATTCATTCGAAATTACATCATCAAAAATTACAAAGCCTAATTTTCTTAAGAAAAGACTAAAATTCAGAATTTAGTAAAAACACCTTCCTATGTTCTCATTTGAATCTTCAGCCTATGATAAAGAATATCTATTCCATTCTTGCAATTGCAAGTATAACTTATCTATATTGTAGTGCAGACTAATAACCTTACTCATGGACAAGAACCTGACTGTATTAAGTAATACATAAATAGGAAAGAAATTTGTTAGTCAAATTGTTTTTCCATCTAAGACAGGAACAAAAAAATCATAAGTGATTCAAGAGGAATACAATGAGACTGCAACAATCAGCGTTCTGGAGTGTGGTTTTAGTACAATTTTAGGCAGTTAGGCTGTGTGTGTATAAATATCTACATGTAGATAGGACAGATCATACATATAAATCTCAGGGAATCAGAGATTGCTGTGACAGGAGGGTAGAAGACTGATTAATCAGGTCAGTTTTAAACTCAATAACAAAAATTTACTGCATAGATATTCATTAACAATATACATGGCTAATGGTTAGTTCTTAATAATTATTAATCACTATTAGTACATATTCAAGGCAGTTAGTCATCCTAAATTAGCATCTAATATACAATACCACAGAGTTGATGACATGTATGACCTGTGGTTACAGTCCTGGAGAGTCTTAGTCATCTGGAAGATCAGGTTCAAGAGCTCTTCAATGAAGGAAACTAACACTGAAAGATGCCTTCCTTCCCTCTCCTCTAAGCCCAAATTCCAGATTTTCACCTTTTATAAAACACTGTAGTTTTTAGAGGGTGCTTAGCCCTTGACCTCTGAACCCTAGAACACTGGAAGACTTGCAGATACTAGTTTCATAGGCTGCAACAGATGCCTCGCATTGCTCACCAGTTGTGAGTTGTTTTCTTACCTGTTCCTTCATTTCTGTGTTATACTTCAAGCAGTATTTTCCCAGCGCTTAAGGCTGCACGTCTTGCATGATCAGTAACTGACCATAAATGAGGTAATAGTTCTAGGACTTTTGTTTTCAGCCTGCATCCACATGACCTTTGCTGTCAACCCAGGCTAACATTCCACATCATAACAAAAGACACCTGGCATGAACCTCCAACTGACCTGTAAGTTCTTGTAACAAGTTGATAAAAAGCCTTGCACAGGCACAGTGAGGATAAGGCTTGAGGTTTGTTTCTGGCACCTGCAAAACTAATTTTACTGAGCATGAAAATATTTACAGGTTGTTTACCAGACTTGCCTGGCTAACGTGGTTTTGACAGAGTTCAAAGCAAGCTAATATTCATTATATCTGGCTTAGCGTGCTTCTACTTTTATGAGTGCAATAGGCTTTTGTGCTGGTCACATAGAAGAGTGTTTTGAATAACAAAAAATAGTAGTGATAAAATGGTACATATTTACTTAGTATTTCTTGTTTTCATAGGACTTATGAAAGGAAGGAGGAAAACCAAAAGTATAAAGACTGTATTGATATTGAAATAATTACAGTGACAAAAATAGCAGTATTGAAATAATTACAGTGACAATTCAGAGATAACTACTGCTTTTAATTTACATGTTGCATGACCCACTTTGAGCATTGACCAGAGAATAGTAGATGCCTTTTAAAGCCAGCAGTTGCTGATGGGTCCCTTGCTCTACAACCCTGCCATTTTGGACTACAGCAATCTTGTCAGCATTTTGGATGGTGGAGAGGCGGTGAGCTATCACGATGCAGGTGCGACCTTCTCTGGCTTTATCCAGTGCTTCCTGGACAATCTGCACAAAGAACAAACCACAAGGTGAACTATCATGGCAGCTGTAGTGAAATATACCTCAATTGCCACCTGTGAATTAAACTGTAATATGACAATGAGGGAAAGGCAATATCTGTGACTTTAGCTTCCTGTTTTAGAACTGGCCTGTGTTGGCAGAGTCAAAACTGTCATAGTGGATGATGCCATGACAGCCAAAAGGATGAGATAGAAACAGCTCATTACTGAGGTGCATGGCAGGAGAACAAGAGAAAATTATTAAAAATTTTGACACAGTTGGTTCTGAAAAATACTCACCACAAGGATAATTAAGCATTGGAACAGGGACAAAAGAGACTGTTGAATCTCCCTGTACATTTTCAAGGACCCTACTGGACACAGCACTAATCATTCTTGTTTGAATTCGGTATTGGCACTTGTTTGAAGAGGAGGTTTGATTAGAGACCTCTAGAGGTCCCTTCATAACTGATTAATTACATATGAGAGTTAAGTCAGTAATCTTGGGTCAACTATTATCATACTAGTTCTCATGATTTCACAGGGAGTCTCATGAATCATGTTTTTATTAAAGCTAGCACTGGCAGAAAAATACAAGAACCTCTGCTTTCTTTTCCTTATTCCTTATATTTATTAATGCAAAATAAATATGAGATTAAATTTCTGAACCTACCTGGCACATAATTAAGAAAACAAAAGAGCCTGGAATTGTTTAATGGCATTTCCCCCTCAAAACTGATATTTTCATGCATAGGTTTGACCAAAATGTAGTCCACATGGTTTGAGATTTTCATATAATGGTATTTTTTATAATATTTGCCTCATTAATAGTAAGTACTTTGGCAGAATCTGTTAATTTTCTACACCTAGCCTGTACTTCTGTTACACCAAGATTATGGCTTTAGGCTTAAAAAACAAAGAAATGTTCTAGCACTTTTTTCACTGGAAGTTTGCGTATTAGCCATGAACATATAGCAAGGACTAGAGAGTAATGGGAGTAGCAAGAAAAATTATGAAAGCAAGATTTGGCAGTTTCCTAGTTCTCTGGCAGCATCCTCAGTCTTTTCAGTTTCTGAAGTTTGAGACTTCTGATTCAATTTTGATAGCACTTTCCAATTGAAGAATTCCAAGCAAAGAAATACTTTCTTCATTGCTACTTCAACCTGCTTTCTGCCACACAGATGCAAAAAAAAATGCAGGTTATTTTTTGGCAAGGAGGAGTAAAACCTTTATATTTGTCTATTATTAGCATAAACATGTAATTTATATAAACCACTATATTTCCAGCTTTGGGCTTTAATATGTGGGAGTGAAAACAATAATTATAATACAAAGAAAGACAGACTTAGATTCTGGACTTTTGGTTCAAGTTACCTTTTCACTTTCTGTATCTAAGGCAGATGTAGCTTCATCCAGTAGCAGAATTTGAGGCTTACGTACAAGAGCTCGGGCTATAGCAATACGTTGTTTCTGGCCACCAGAAAGCTGGGTTCCTTTGTCTCCTACGCGGGTATTGTATTTCTAGAAACAATATATTAAGCTCATACTATGCATGCAAATCGATTCTGAAGCATATATTTAAGCATATGGACCCTGACGTCTATGAAGTGAACATTCCATGCCAACAGCTCTCCGAAAACAGATGACCAGCATTGCTATCTGCCACAGATATACAATTCTTTAACTAGAAGACTTCTTTGTAGCATCAAACGTTTTATAAATCCAAAGTAACAACCCCTGTAAAGTTGGAAGGCAACATAATTCTCTATCAGTAGATTAAAAAAAAACAAAGCTCATTGATAGTCTATGGCAATACTGAGGATCAAGTCCTGAGTTTAAACACTCCAAGCTAGCTATGTATAAGATGTATCAGTTTCATGCCAAATTATATATGTAGACATAGATGTTTATACATTTTGTCTATATCTATTCTACAGTTTTGGACATTTAGTTATGCCAGTTAAGGAGGAACAGTCATGTCTCTGGACAAACCAATGTATAGGTAACAGTAGTCCTTGAGGTATTACATATCTAGTTGCAAAAAGCACCAGAGTTTCATGAGATATCATTACATAACAAAATATTTCTCTGCAAAGTTTTGGAAAGAGCAGATCTTGGTAAACTATTAGAAACTAAACATGGTCTGAAAAAAATATGTTGTTTTGTGGTTTTTTTAAAGAAACGCAAAAAGCAGTCTAGGAACCTGAAATTAAGCTGAATATATATATAACTTACAAGTAAACTGGCAAACTCCTTGCTTCAGAAGTTTTGGATACAAGTTGACAGGTCAGAAATTGACTTACTTGTAAATATGTCTTGCTGTTCACTGCCAAGATTTTTTGTATGGCAGACCTTTCATCTGACACAAGATATTAACTCTTACATTATTATGTGTTGGTCAGATATATATATGAGAAAAACTTTCCTAGTATTTTTTTTAACTGTAGGAATACTAAAAATATAAATTCTGACTATGTGTAACTGGAAGAAAAGTGTAAGAATATTGTCAGTCTCGCAGAGTCTTTTACACATGCCTGAGATAAACAGGAGCTTAAAAAGAAATGCTCAACTCTTAAAAAACCTATCCCACGCTTCCAGCTCTCAGTTGTAATTGTGGATTTTCTTCCCTGACATGTTAAATGTTCAGCTCTCCACCTGACAATGGAGTCTCTCAGCATAAAAATAAGAATGGCAAACACAGTTCAGAAAGGATAGGATCTAAAAATCATTTTCAGACCTATTTGCATCTAAGGGAATGATTATATTCCAGGGAATCATAAATGGACACATTTTTAACCTGCCACAGTAAATTGCCTCCAGTTCTGCGTAGGAGAGAAAAGGAATAACTTACATCTGGCAGAGAGTCAATGAAGGAATGAATATTGGCTTCTTTTGCTGCATTAACAATTTCCTCATGTGACACCTGTCGACTGTTGTCTCCATATGCAATGTTTTCACCAATAGTGCAGTCGAACAGGATCGGTTCTTGTGAGACGATACCAATCTGAGCTCTCAGCCACTTGATATTTAGTGTCTTTGTATTTTTGCCATCAAAAAGCTGAGAAACCAAACATTTTGAATTTTAGTCACATGGCTATATGTGCATTTGAGATCTACTGTAAATTCATACACAGAAGTTGTGCAATTGCAGCTCTTTCCTTACGGATACATACTGCCTTGCCCTCCTTCCAAATTTTTCTAAGGGCTATCATGTAGAAGGTGTGGATAGTCCCTTCCGCTGCTTCAGGCCTTTTTCTTGCTTCAAGATTTAATGACGATTTTGAAGACAGTGGAAGATAGGATATACTGAGACGTCAAATAGCTTTGGGTAAAGTTCTTTCATTTATTTCCTCAGCATGAGAACTTTCCTCTATCTCACATATATATTCCCAATGAAGGAACAGATTGGCATTAGTATTCCATTTAAATAAAGGAAGAGCTGGGTTTATCCATTCACACACTTGTAAGCGAAGGATCCAGTCTTAAATTTAATCATGATGTAATGCCTGACAATGGGCAAATTTACTTCTGAATTCATTACGATGCCATTTGTAGCTAGTTTATTGGCATCTCTGTCAAACTTCTGAAAATTTGGCTACTGAGTTGCTATCATTGTCTATTAGATAAATGACAACAGATTACTTTTCTGTATAGATCAGTTTAATAATTATACAAGTAATATCAACTCAGACACAAATATATTGGATTATCCAGAGGGCTGTTACATATCCACTAGAATCACCCAGTGCAGTGCTCAGGCTCTGTGACATGATCAACTGAATAAATTGAAGAGCTGCTCCCTTCATAGCATGGCTACTGGATATGATCAATCTACCAATTCCAGTTAGTGCTAGAACAGCCAATTCACAGGCAATATAATTGTTTTTCAAAGGAAGGAGATCGTAAGAACCTGATTCAAAATCCACTGAAATGAGTGGCAGCATTTCTACATATGCGAATGTAAAGGCAGAGGGGAAAGCCTGAAGGCTGAAATTGCTTTCAACTACTTTGGAATTTGTAACCTCTTTTCCTTAGAATTCCAATGGATTTTCAGGCTGGTAATATCTGCTCCCTGTTCTTAATTTGATGTGAAAAATCACTGATGAAACTAAAGAACTCAGTTGTATGCTGCTTCTTTCTACACATCAGTTTGCTACACTGGACCTGTTTGACCATTTCCAAACTCAGAAAGATCTTGCTCGTTGCATTTAGGCCTTATTTAAGTATTGCTTTACCTTTTGTGAGCATTTCTGCAAAGACAACTTCTAAAATACTTCTTATTCTCACCTCACCCAACCCAAAATGTATGGGTTCTTTTTCAAACACAATGTCTGAGCACATTTATGTCAAATAGAAAGCAGCAATAAACAATATGTGAAAAAAAATATGTAAAGTTGCTGAATAAGTAGTGTGGGAAGACCTAGATGTATTTTCAACCAAAATTACTAGAAGTATTCTATTTGTGTTGGTACTATTATTGGTAAGTGCGCATACTCTGAAAGATGTTTCTGACAAGTAAAAATTTTGAGAAAAATATTTTTTGTTGTCAATATTCACTGTTTTAGGAAAGAAAAGATGGCAAATTCAATTACTTCATTATACAGATGCAGATACATATATTTAATAACTTCTAAAGTGTTCTTAACATAAATGCCACAGGAAAACCACTCTGAATCCAAAGCCTTCATTAGGCTGTGGATCAGGCATATTTTTACCATGCGGATCTTGTCTTATGAATTCATCATAATGTGAGAAACAGGGCCTTTTCCCATTATATTATTTATCACATTTAAATAAAGAGCTCTGATGAGCCACTGTTTGTCTTTAACATGAAAAATAGGTTTAAAATAAAACTAGGAATATCTATTATACTTTATTGCATCAAACCAAATAAGCACACCCTCACTTAACATGTTGACATGTTCTTACGAAAATACGTACCATTTCTCCACCAAGTGGATCATAAAATCTCTCAAGCAGCTGAATAACAGTGCTCTTTCCACAGCCACTGCTACCAACAAGAGCCAGAGTTTGCCCCTTTTCTACTTTTAGATTCAAACCTTGGAGGATTTTGACTCCTGGTCTATTCGGGTAGTTAAATTCCACATCTTTGATCATTACGCTTCCTCCAAATGTTTCCTACAATTGAAATAATGTCAGTATTACATCTTTAAGATGATTTAACAGAGGATTCAAAAAGAATTGCCAACGTTTTTCCCTCCCTCCCTCATGCTCACTGAAATCAACAGCTTTTCATTTGGTGGAACATTGACATTAACCTGGTGATTTGAATCTTTGCGAAGCTACAAAATCAAAGTACAGCACTGAACTACTTTGAAAATGCTCATAATTCTGCTGATTGGATTCCACACAAGTTGCACCTTAACCAGATTTTCAACACAAATAACATTTAGGCAGTGTAGCAAAAGCTGGACTCACAATAGAGAACATAGTCCACGGTGTGTTTAGGTAAAGTGTTGAGAAAACATTGACATAAGGAAGTAAGCAGAAAGAGAAGAAAAATCAGTTTGGAGTGAGAAGAATACTGTCCATATTGGCAATAAATAATATTGCCCATTACACTTGGCTTACTTACAGGCTTCTCTCCTTCTTCGCTGTAACTGTCTATTAAGGGTACTCTTTCAAACAGCAGAAACAAGTGGGTTGCTGATATCTTTGCTTTGGCATAGTCTGGAGCAAAAGAACTGGTTTGTCCTAGTGCCATTGCACCAAATACAACAGCTGAAAACACTCTATAAAAAGAAATCGGGGGTGGGGGGAGAATCAATAAAAAGACAATGAAGAAAAAGTCAATGGAAATGAGACTGTAGTCTACTTTTTCTTTACTCAGAGAAAAAAGGGGGTTATATTTAAAAAGAATAAAGTAGTAACCAACTATAACTGCTTTAAATACTCATTTAGCTTCAGAAATGTCTTTTTATTCTCTTTTATGGACACAAGATAAACAAGACTCCATTCCAAATTCAGTGTTTTCATTACTTATTAGGACTAATTTCTTTAATTACTGATACTGGTTAACTGCATTAAGTCCCAGTTGGGGCTAGGAGGAAAGTGGTTTCTTCTCTATGGTTCAATGACCTCTGGAAGTTAGTGATTAATTTTTAAGGCATCAATGAAAATAAGAAATCAAGCATGTAATAAGGTGACAGTAAAGATTTAAGTTGCTATGACAGCTTTGCTGGAAAGAAACTGAAGGGTTCACAACACAAAAAAGAAGATTGAAAACTGTATTATTGCTGTTTTATGGTGAATTTAGATGTACCTTTACAGGCTACATTAGAATGGTTTAAAAACCTGATGACCTCAGCTATGAATTACTGCCACACCACATAAAATTACTCATCACTGAGAAGGGGAAATTGACTTATGAGAACTCTTAGCCTGTGTTAAGGCAAAGTAAAATTAATTTATATTATTTTTATGTTTTCTCTTTAAAGCTTTGTAAGCTAATCTGTATTATTCTGCATTTGAACAGCTTTGAAGGGCTCACACAGTATTAGGTGAGACAAACTGAGGCACAGGAAGTACACTCACCGAGCTGGCTAGAGATGTTCAGTTAGCTGCTGGGATGCAGATACTTTCTAATATCTAGTATCAGTCAAAATAAGCTGTGTTATCTACCCTTAATCAGGTTGTCAATAAGATTTTGTATTGATTGGCCTTTGTTAGATATTCAGGTCACTGATATCCATACTGGTAGAATCTCACTCTTTTCTTACTTGTTTCCATGGGCCTGTATTGAGTTAGTGCCTTTTAAATTACAAATTATATTTATTCTGAGTTTATGTACGATCTAGAGGAATGGAACTTTGGTTATGATAGGGGCTCTTAGGTATTATGGTAAATGATCAGATAAACAGTGATTATAAACCCAAAATATAAAAGAAAGAGGCTAAGTATAAGCTATAATTTCAAAATTATTCCTTTCATTTTGTAGTTTCTGCCCTTAAAAGCCTATATAAAGTGCCCTCAGAGACAAATAATTGTACTATTCCTTGTGTAACTTCAGATTGCAATGGATGCATTTTCTAAGAATACTGCAAATCAGAATCATATTTTATTTGCAGTATCCATCTAAATTAAAAATAAAATGCTCTACCTGACTATGGGTTTGTGCAATAATCTACATACTGCTCTTGCATGCATGGTTTGTACTTCCATTTCCCATTTTACTGATTTAAGTGAACAAGCTTCTTCTCAAAAAGTCATCTAAAATAATTCAGCTATCTTTCACTTTTAGTGAACAGCATCCACCTTATGGAATCCCGTTACCCAACTATTTAACGTGTATTTTAGAGTATATTTCAAATTTCAATTAAGAAACTTGACACAGAAATAAAGATGCTGGTGACTTAATCTTTAAAAAGATTTTTAGAATATTATTACGCTTCAATAAACAGGTACAACTATGTTTTTTACAGACCATACAAAGGACCTCAGAGCTACATGAACAAAAGGATTGTGAGAATAAAAAAAGTGGCATAAGTAGGATACTGTTTCAAACTCTGGAAAACATAATGGTCCCAAATAAATACAGAAAAAGAAATCCAAAATTACGTCTATCCAAAAAGCTCAGATTCTGCAGTCACCTGAAGTATCTACTTTGTAATATGCTTTCAATATATTTAATTACAGAAGAATTTGTCTGTTTCTCATAGCTTACTCAATGGGTTAATATCTCCAGCAGCAAACAAAGACAATTATCTGGACTGGCAGAAAAAAATTGCAAAAGAGATACTTACAAAAACACACTTTTAAACTCCATGTGTCCATTTACCACTAGATAGGCACCAAACCGGAAACAGCCAGCATAGGTAAAGAACATCATTGCTTGTGAAAGGGCAAAACAAAATCCAAATATATGTGCCTTCTTCACAGAATTTCTGTAAGAAAGAATGCATATTTTCATAAAAATGTGCAACCATACTGATGTCCTGATTTGCAAAAAAAACAATTAATTGACTTTAGGTCATACTGTAACAGGTGGGAACTGTACTCAAACAACAGAATCCCCTGTCTCCTATTAGACTGTGTTCAAGAGAAAGTTTTGTTTCCAGAATTTTATTTAATTTCAAGAACAGCTTTGAGTATGGTCCAGAAAAAGATGACAACTTAACTGCTATGTATAATTATTGTCTTACCATTTCCTAGTTTGAGTGTTAAAACACTTTTCAGTTCAGTCCATGATTATCACTTTGAAATATAAATAACACATCTGAAATGGTACTACTGCATCACATAAAAAGAAAAAAAACCCAAAGAGCAGAACTCATAGCTCATCTGCAGCTAAAGCCAAATTTTTGCATCTTTTTTGCTTTAGTTGCAATTTTATGTTGAAGAAGTAACAAAGATATTAAGCAGTCCAATACTATATACGTGAAAATCTGTTTCTTTTCAATGTAATCAGTCAAAACTCCTCTCTCAGATAAGATTAAGCCTGCAAGTATGAGGCAGAAACTATGCCTATAACTAAAAGCAAGGCAGAGAGAAAATTTTCTGTAACTATGAATGACACCAGAAAAAAAGAAGGAAAATATTTTAATGATATTGATGCTACCCACAGGTCACAGCTGCATGGTTCCTTCTGGAAAAAAAGCCCAAACAGTACAAACAAAAGCCAGATTCACAAATGTGGGTTTTGTTGACTAAGAGGTTGTTGTGACTTCTGACAGATTTGTGCATTAATCCAGAATAACAGAAGACCTAAACTCGATTTTTATAATATAGAATATCCTTGCCTAATCAGTGGCTTAACATGCACTGAAACATTAACTGAAAAATCCATGTCCTTCTTCTTCCAAACAAAATGACCATAAGGCAGTAAATTCTTATTTATAATAGAACAACATTAAGATTAAAGTCTTGGAGCAATCCCATCAATGTCACCTTGAGAATGGTTATGTGATGTTCTACATGTTGTGACATAAGGACTCAAAACCCAGCAGCCTGAGAAAAAAGCTAAGTAATAAATTTTATGACTTGCACTGTGCTCTAACTACACAGTTATTTTGGTGGATGTATTGTCAGTACCCCTACTTGTCTCCCATTATATCTGTGTGCATATGCTGTCATTTCCTTTCTTTTCTCATGGATATCTGGAAATGAAACTTTGAATTCCAGAGCAATAAAATCTAATTGACAGTATGTTTTTAGTTTTTTACTGTAAGACTTTTTAAAATTGATTTAGTCCAGGCAGATTTATATTCCTTGGGTTTAGTCACAAATAAATAAGTAATTATTCCAATGTTTTCAATCCTATTCATATTTTGAAAAATGGCTTAATGAAATATTCAGCTTACATTTAAAAATTTTAAATTAAATATATAAACCACTTCAGGTAGGAGTTGAGATTAGCTGACTTATAAAGTTCACCTAAACTAACATTTTTCCAAGCCAAGTGACTTCACAATAGAAGATATTAATATTATCACAGAAAATTAATTAAATCAAGGAACAAAAAATGTTGGCTGTTGGTTGCATTTGTTAACAAAAAATATGCAAATATTTACATTAATTCTGAGTTATGATACATTAAATCACACACAGTAACAAATAAATCCATGTTTGTCCAAGTAAATGTTTGTAATTTATTCTATTATTTAAGTACAAACTTTTTTAGCTTGGTTATTGTTATTATACCTGTATGGTACATGCAAATGTTCTCCATACATCGACTCAAATTTTCTTTCTCGGGTCAGACTAACAACAGTTCTAATATTTTCTATGGCTTCTGTAGCAATCTGCAATAGGAGCACAAATGTTTTAATCAAAATTTAAGATTATGTTGCAATTCTTCATGCTAAACTAATAAGAATATTCTGTTAGAATATAATTCTGGGTTTTTTTTTGTGGTAATTGTTTTTAAAATAATTGACCTCTGATATCAAAAGCAAGTATTTCACACTTTAATTTTTATGACAGGGAGATTTTCTGATGATGCTCAGGATTTTCTGGGAAGAGCTCTTTAATATCCTCCAAATAAGTAGTGAAAAAACATTAGACAGCAGTTACATTTATGAAGAAGATATTCAATATGAAAAATGGCAATTTAGCATTCAACTTCCAACCCACTGAGTTTAGGCTATAATAAGAAAGGGAAAGTGACTTCTGTGTTTAGAGCCTAATTTAGATCTCTGAAGTAAATATTTGTTCTGACCAATAATATCTTCTTCAAACTTGCAGATTCTTTAGACTTCAGTCATTTGCATACAAAGAATCAAGGTGTGGAGAGGCCACAGTTTCTTTTTTTCCAAGAAACTGAAAATGTTTTTTTAACATCCTAAAACCTATAAAAAATCAATCTTCTTTTATATTTCAATTTTAGAAAGCATAGAATAGATACACATCTATTTTACACAACACTATTACTGCATTTGGTGTGTTACATAGCTCATACTTTCCACGAAGCTCTTCAAGAACCAGTGTTTTGGAACAGTCTTATGAAGCTAGTTCCTTGAACCCCCATTGTTTCAAGTTCATGCTCAGAATTCAGCAAAAGGCCTTTTTCTACACAAAGCTTTCTGAACTGAGCACTTACACAAAAAACAGAAGAGAAGCTTCAGGGAGAAGCACAAGCACTTTTAATAAGTTCTTGTACTACAATAGGCCTCTTAGTCTCACTCCAGTGCCTGGCAAAATCATGGAGAAGGTTATTCTGGGAGAGACAATGCAGTTGTTGGTCACAGCCAGCATAGGTTCCTGAGAAGAAAGTCCCATTTAACTAACTTGACTTCCCCTTGTGACTAGGTTACCAAAGGAAGCCAGTGTGTTTGTGGGGCTTTTCTTTTTTTAAAAAAAATTTAGCAATGCTTTTGACACTGTCTCTTGCACTATCCTTCTGGACAAGATTTCCAGCATACAGCTAGGCAAGTCCATAATACGCTGGGTGAACAACTGGCTGATGGATTGGGCTCAAAGAGTTACAGTAAATTGGAGTTGAATCAGGATGGTGGCCAGTGAATAATGGGTTCACCAGGGCTCAGTTTTAGGGCCAGTGCTCTTCAATGTTTTTATAAATTATCTGGATGCAGGAGTAGAATGCATCCTAAGTAAGTTTGGTGATGATACTGAATTAGGAGGAGTTGTGGACTCCCTCACGGTTTAAAGGGAACTTAGAGGGAGATTTGAATAGATTAAAGAGCTGGGCAGTTACCAACCATATGAAATTTAACAAGAGCAAGTGCCACATTCTGCACCTGAGACAGGATAATCCTGGTTACACATACAAATTAGGGGTAAAATAGAGCAGCCCTACAGAGAGATTTGGAGGTTTGGGTTGATGGCAAATTGAACATGAGTTAACAGTGTGCCCTGGCAGTCAAAAGGGCCAACTGTGTCCTGGTGTACATCAAGCACAGCACAGCTTTCTGGTTGAGGAAGGCGACTGTCCCACTCTACACTGCAATGGTGAGGCCCCATGCGGTTTTGGACACCTAAATACAAGAAGGACATTAAGCTATTACAGTGTGTCCAAAGGATAGTGACCAAGATGGTGAAAGGTCTTGAGGGCAGGACTTACGAGGAGCAGCTGAGGTCACTTGTTTTGTTTAGCTTGGAGAAAAGAAGGCTGAGGGGTGACCTCATCACAGTACACAACTTCCTTAAGGGGGCAGCACAGGGGGAGATGCTCCAGAGAGCTCCAGAGAGGATCTCCTCTTTCTGGTGATCAGTGACAGGACATGAGGAAATGGAATGAAGTTGTGTCAGAGGAAGTTCATATTGGACATTAGGAAAATGCTCTTCACTAAGAGGGTGGTTGGTCACTGGAACAGGCTCCCCAGGGAAGTGGTCATGACACCAAGCCTGTCAGAGTTCAAGGGGCATCTTGATGACACTCTTAGTCATATGGTTTAGCTTTAGGTAGTCCTGTGAGAAGCAAGGAGTTGGACCTTCCAACATGAGATATTCTATGTTTCTGATTCTGGGAACAGAATGAATTTCTGTTCTGAAAATTGACTCTGTAAATTCACTTACAGGACATCAAAGTTGTGGCAATTGACCATACAGTTGAAATGCCTCCATTTTAAAACAGGGAAAAGAAAAAATATTCTCCACACTACACTCCACACTCCACACTTAGTTTTCTAAGGTATCTAAACCACAGACCTGAAAACATTTTTCTTTATGAATTGTCACCAAAGATTTTTAAACTGTGGTACTGTTATCTTTGTTCTAAAATATAGCGATATAATTGTCTTATAGCCTCAGTAATGCTTGTGCCACTGTTTGAAAATTTGCACATAATTGACTAATTCATTGATTTGAATGTAATAATGCAATGTTAATGATCACGAAGAAATTAAATTGATTTTTTTTCTTCTTAGTTATATTGTCTCACCAAAAGCAAATTTTCCAAATAGAACAACATATTCACTGAAAACTGCTTTTTAAAAATGGTCATTGAATAAAATGCCTGAAGTTTAGTGTAGTCTAGGTAAAATCACACATTTTTGTAACACTTGTGTTAATTCTTCACAATCTACGACATTAAGAAAGGCTGTAGTCCCTATTGCAAGAATTTTGAACCTTTTTTCTGTTGTATCTTACAACAAAACAATATGAAATAAATGCTCAGTCATTATAAAGAAGAAGCAGAAGAAATGTAGTCAGCTGAAAGGAAAGGAAATTCATCCTTTGGCTTGTATGAAAAAGCCCATGGAAAGATCATTATGCACAATTCCCTGCACACTTGGAGGGACAAAGACGTTTTTCAGCATCTTTATCTACAGACATAATAGAAGGAATCAAAACCCATTTAGTAGATAGGAGTTACGGGGCAGGAGGTGGGGGAGATGTCAAATCCAGATTGAGACATAGGAATTTAGGTGTCTAAACTACCAGTGTACTCAATGGATACACATTCAACAGAATTAGAAAGCAATTCAGTTGCCTGTGCATTATGTGCCTACCAGTCTGTTTCTGCAAGATTGTTGACTGAAGAGGGAAGGACTCTAATTCAACTGCCCACATATTGGCAGCTTGTGCCACTGGAGATCCTCCAGGATACTCAAGATGTTTGGGTAAGGCATGGCAGATATGACATAAAACATAGAGTGAACCCATATCCTTTTGAAACGGCAGCTAGAGACCACCCAGAGACTATTGCATCTCCAATAACTATAAGGGCACATTAGACTACTAGCAAATATGCAGACACAAACATTTAAACACTAAATTGGGAGGTTAATACAATTCCTTATGCGCATGGCTTTAGATAAACTATTTTCTTCTCAGCAACTTTAAAAAACAGTATGACATATGAGGGGATTTTAGAAAAATTTTACCTTGAAGACAGCAATATCAGGGAAGTGATGAAATAGTTGTTCTGTCCCAGAAGGGTTTTTGGAATAAATTGACATGAAATGCCTTTATCTAATTTCTTAAACAAGAGTCTAGCCTTCTCGATTTTCAGTTCTTCCACTCAGGAAATAAAGGAATGGAAAACAAACCAAGAAACCAGTAGGTATGTATGTATTATCCCTGCAAACATTAATAAGATGAAAGAGAAGGAAAAAAAAAAGACCAGTATAATACATGTAAGACAGATGACATGCCAAAAAGGGATGACAGAAAAGAAATAAGAGAATGTCAAAACGAAGAGGGTCGCAAAATTAGGAAAACAGAGATGATCAGAACAGGAAGGAGAAAATAACATGCCAGAGGAGTGTTTAGCACATTCTGGGGTTTACCCAGAATAAATAACATTCAATTATTATTGAAGAAGTGCTATGCTCTGTAGGTCTACAAGTGTAACTACATAGTTTAGCTGTCCCTGGAAGTTACATATTATGATATGTTCCCGTATTTCAAAGTAATACATCCATCAACAATGTTTTGGCAAATGTGATTGTAGCCATTACAGAAACAAACTTCGGTAGACTCACCTTTCCTGCAGCTTCCAGCTCTACTTTATCTTTTTTAGTATGTCCAGCCAACATCTTTATTTCAATCATTCCTGCCACTGCAATGATTGGCACAACAGCTAAAAGTAGTAGGGTCAGTTGCCAGCCATAAATTAGTGATATAATAATTCCAGTTCCCAGGTTAGCTACATTTTGCGTAATTAATGCCAATCTGGCACCAGTTGCCTGGAAGAAGAAAAGACATTTCTTGCTAAAGTAACTGCAAATTAAGTAAGGAAAGCATTTTCACCTATAATATTCCTGATTCTCAAGACATAATTTAGAAAGTCTTAGCTCAATTTTGCTATTTCTCAAAATCGGATTTTCTTCAATGATTGTGTAAAAAATCATCTAGATCACATTTAATTCTGCTCTCTCTATATTCTGATTACTTAAATTTGCACTGTAATTTCTAAATTCTGCTCCTGAAGCTGAACAGGCTTTACCCATATCACATATTTACATTTACAGCTAAATATTAAGATCTGTCACATTTTGTAGATCATGCAGCTGGCTTTAGAAGTCATCACCCAATGAATAATAAATTTAAATATTTAACTTCTACTATGCAATTAAGGCCAAAGATATTACAGAACTCCTCAGTTCAGCGAAAAAGCACATAACTTCATGTAGCAGTAAAAATTTACTTACACATACACAAATCGTTCCATTAAGTACTCTTTAGATTAATACTAGAGACCCCTGAAGGTCCACAAAATGCTTTTAAAGAATCTCCAAAAAGTAACACGAGGATGTCTATTGCTACTATGCCTGTTTTTCTTTTTCATATAAGGGATCCATACAATCAAAAAAATAGCAGGAAGTTACAAAATGAACAAATTTAGATGTGTAACTTTAGGTAAATAATATCTCTCTAAAGATAATTTTATCTAAAGAGATTCCCAGTGAATTTGTTTAATAATGATCACAATACAGCTCAATAGTAAACTTAAAAAAAGTTTACTTGGAAAATATTTTGTCAAACTCAAGACTCTTATCCAACCTTGGAACAATCTTGGAGCAGATTCTCCTGGAAGGCATGCTAAGACACATGAAAAACAAGGTGCTTGGTGACAGCCAGCATGGCTTCACTAAGGGGAAATCTGGTAGCCTTCTACGATGGGGCTACAGAACTGATGGACAGGAGTGGAGCAGTTGATGTCATCTACCTGGACTTGTGCAAAGCTTTTGACACTATCCCACATGACATCCTTGTCTCTAAATTGGAGAGACATCAGTTTGATAGGTGGACCACTCAGTGGATAAAGAAATGGCTGGCTGGCTGCACGCAAAGAGTTGTGGTCAATGGCTCAATGTCCAGCTGGAGACCAGTAATGAGTGGAGTCCCTTAGGGATCAGTGCTGGGACTGGTGTTGTTCAACATCTTTGTCGGTGACATCAACAGTGGGATTGAGTGCGCTCTCAGCAAGTTTGCCAATGACACCAGGCTTTCTGGTTCGGTTGATGTGCTGGAGGGAAGGAATGCCATCCAGAGGGACCTTGACATGCTTGTAAGGTGGGCTGATGCCAACCTTATGAAGTTTAACCATGACAAGTGCAAGGTCCTGCACCTGGGTTGGAGCAATCCCAGGAACAGCTACAGCCTGGGCACAGAAGAGATTCAGAGCAAACCTGTGGAGAAGGACTTGGGGATCAGTGTTGGTCGATGAGTAAATGAACATGAGTCGGCTTCAGTGTGCACTCGCAGCTCAGAAAGCCAGCTGTATCCTGGGCTGCACCAAAAGGAGCATGACCAGCAGGTCAAAGAGGTGATCCTGCCCCTCCACTCTGCTTTCGTGAGACCTCACTTGGAGTATTTTGTGCAGTTCTGGTGTCCTCAACATAAAAAGGACATGGAACTGTTGGAACAAGTCCAGAGGAGGGCCACACAGATGATCAGGGGACTGGAGCACCTCCCATATGAAGACAGGCTGAGAAAGTTGGGGCTTTCTGGAGAAGAGAAGGCTGCGTGGAGACCTCATAGCAGCCTGCCAGTATCTGAAGGGGAGCTACAGGGTTGCTGGTGAGGGACTGTTCATTAGGGACTGTAGTGATAGGACAAGGGGTAATGGGTTAAAACTTAAACAGGGAAAGTTTAGATTGGATATAAGTAGGAAATTCTTTACTGTAAGGGTGGTGAGGCACTGGAATGGGTTGCTCAGGGAAGTTGTGAATGCTCCATCCCTGGCAGTGTTCAAGGCCAGGCTGAACAGAGCCTTGGGTGACATGGTTTAGTGTGAGGTGTCCCTGCCCACTGCAGGGGGATTGGAACTAAATGAACTTAAGGTCCTTTCCAACCCTGACTATTCTATGATTGTATGATTCTAACCAGTCACACCCAAGCTGCAACTTTACTGCATACTAGTCCAAATATGAAAATTCAAAACAAAATTTTACTTACTCCTTTCACTTGTGAGGCATCATTAGCAAGTCTTGTAGTTAATGCTCCAGTGCTATTTTTAGTATTATCAAACCAGCTCATGTCCTACAATCAGAAACATTTTTCTTAGGACCAGTTTTTGGACATTTCACATAAACCACAAAGTAAAACTGAGGTCTAGCTAATATAACTGATCTTATTGGCAAAAGAATATGTATCTGGCAGTGCATCTGTTCTGTATATTTAATTAGTCTAATCCCTTCATTGCAGAGTGAATGTTTTTTGAGAAAAGTGTATGCTTGTGTATGGCCTGATGTACACTGTCACTGCTGAGAAGGAAGGAGAGTAGCCTGGGGGTTTCCCAGATCCAAAATTTACCTTCCTCCGCTACTGCGGAAACTGCATCTGCTTGGAGAAGATGACTCTTCAGTCATACTCCTTCACAACTGAAAAGCTGTTTGAGGGTGAATTTAAGTGTATGGCATTCTCAGGGCAAAAACTCCCAGTTCATTGCTTGTTTTGAATAGGCTTATTTGAAAGCTATGAGACAAACCAATCCATCAAAATAGTCTATCTGATCATAGTCAACTGTTGGGGTCAGGTACATAGATTATAATTGATTCACCATGTGATCAAATATCTGATTCAAACTTTCATGTGTAAAATGCATTGAATGAAAACCTGGTGATGCAATGCAGGCATTTGTGACCTCAAGCCTCAGTTGTAAGATTGCTCTTTCATTAGTTTTTCATTGAGGCTGGTCTATAAATCATAATTTTTCAGATTACAACAGCTTTTTTCCGCATTGCAAATGGTCACGTTCAAATGCATCAAATTCTGCGTCTACGTGTAGCTTTATGTGCAAGACACAACCCCTCAGAAATACTATACTGTACATTTCAAAATCTAAAATATTGATCCTGAAATCATGCCAATTTAGATAAATTAATTACTTAGTACCACTATGAAATATTTCTAATTCTCTGAAAGTAGCTTTAAGTTTAAGTATGCAATCTCATTATTGTACTAATACACAACAACTGTAGATTCAGGAACTCTTTGAAGGAGACCTTCAAGAAATAAATAAAACCATATCTGTACATACTACAATTTCAATCAGACATTTGAACTAAGAGTTACAATGTAAGCTGCACTGCCATTTCATTTCTTTAGGGAAGAAAGGGCACCAAGAAAGCAAAGCAGACAAATGAAGAACACATAATGGGAAAATGCTGGCACACAAGAACCTATCAGGCCATAGTAACTTGGCTGTAAATCTAAGTCCTTGCAAGGAGTACGTAAAATGCTCTTGTACTTGCATTGATTTAAGACTTTCCTTCTAAGGGTCTTAGCTTAACCACATGTAACAAACCAAATTGGTTTCTAGACTGATTCAAAGTATATTATCTGTAGGAAAGTAATAGCATGATAGAATTAAGTAGAATACAGTTATTTTACGATACCTATACAATTAATTAGTTTCAAAACCCTAGAAATAAAAACATTTATTTTCTTTACCTGCCTAAGCATTGCTTTAAATGCCATGAATCGAAGCCTCATTGTAAGAATTTCTCCAGCTTTGCCAAATGTGAAGCCCTATTTGAGAAAAGATACAATTCTTAGCATACTATTGCATTGTTTGAGCTTATTCAATAAATATTTTAGATACATTGTCTCTACATCATCAAATTACAAAATACTGCAGTCCTGACTGCACTAAGCAAATATAAAACCAGGCTTAATATTCATCAATTCTAATGGGTTCACAGTACAACAGTCAAATAATATTTATAAAAAAAAAATGTAGAATATAGTGTAATTTCCCAACACTGCTTCACCACCATACTGCAAGGAAAAGATCAGTAATCACCCTTTTGACTTCATTTTTGTATGAGTTGATCAAAGTCAGATTTAAACAAGTGGCTTTTGGGCTGTTCATTTTAGGTTAAAGACACCATAAGGCAATCTGGGTTCATGGAAGTCAGATGCAAATTTCCCATTGACTCCAACAGTAAGATTTCTTCCCCATGATCCTAACACAACCTGACATAGCAATCGGCAATAGTACATCAGTGATGTTCTACAATGACTTGTATCCACATATAGGAATCAATTAAAAAGATCAAAAAGGAAACATGCAGGTTAAAACTTTGGGAAGATACACTCTTCCTACATTTTACTATGACATCAGGGTTTATAATTAGCTTTGTTTAGCTCACTATCACCTTTATGTGATTACAAATACTAATTGTTTGGAATCTACTTTTGTGAAATTGAAGACTGTTAAAATACAAACCACAGATGGAACTCTACTAAGTTACACTAAGAAAAATTATCATTACATATTCCAATTAGCAAATATTTCTCAGTTAACTTTGATCATCATCTTTTCTGTGTCAGTAAATTTGCACAGGCATGTGACTTAGAAAAAAATCACAAAAGAACATCAGAGAATGGGTACTATATAAAGAAATCATAAGAATGTTTCAATTTTTTTTCCATTCCCACTAAATGAGAAGGACCAAGGAAGGACCTCGACATGCTTGTGAGGTGGGCTGATGCCAGCCTCATGAAGTTTAGCCATGACAAGTGCAAGGTCCTGCACCTGGGTTGGAGCAATCCCAGGAACAGCTACAGGTTGGGCAGAGAACCACCTGGGGGTGTTGGTCGATGAGAAAATGAACATGAGCCGACTTCAGTGTGCGCTCACAGCCCAGAAAGCCAACTGTATCCTGGGCTGCATCAAAAGGAGCATGACCAGCAGGTCAAAGGAAGTGATCCTGCCCCTCTGCTCTCGGGAGACCTCACTTGGAGTATTGTGTGCAGTTCTGGTGTCCTCAACATAAAAAGGACATGGAACTGTTGGAACAAGTCCAGAGGAGGGCCACACAGATGATCAGGGGACTGGAGCACCTCCCATATGAAGACAGGCTGAGAAAGTTGGGGCTTTCTGGAGAAGAGAAGGCTGCGTGGAGACCTCATAGCAGCCTGCCAGTATCTGAAGGGAAGCTACAGGGTTGCTGGTGAGGGACTGTTCATTAGGGACTGTAGTGATAGGACAAGGGGTAATGGGTTAAAACTTAAACAGGGAAAGTTTAGATTGGATATAAGTAGGAAGTTCTTTACTGTAAGGGTGGTGAGGCACTGGAATGGGTTGCTCAGGGAAGTTGTGAATGCTCCATCCCTGGCAGTGTTCAAGGCCAGGCTGAACAGAGCCTTGGGTGACATGGTTTAGTGTGAGGTCCCCCCGTAGGGGGATTAGAACTAGATTATCTAAAGGTCATTTCCAACCCTAACTATTCTGTGATTCTATGATTCTATATTTTGGGATGTTTCATCTCAATAAACTCTTCCCGCTCAAATTTAAAATATTTTATGAACATTTATAAATTAAGCAAACCTATCATAGCCATCTAAAAGTCAGTCTTCTATACTCAAGGCCTTCTTGAATGCATGTGCAAAAAGACAATTGCATAAATAAACAAGGATTTTTTTGCAAGAGATTGTTTATGCTGGTGTCCCAAGTATGCTTCATTATTTCGCTGTGTATGCTCATTCAATGGATAAAACTATACAAACATTCAGAAATTATAAACCAGACTATAGATGAAAATATTACAATGCCAAATTTTGCACTTGTATAATTACTACTTTACCATGGCACTCTTGGGACAGTTAGATACATATAAGAATTAGGGAACTGTATTTAAGAAATTGAGATGGCTATAGGAATCGGTGAGAGCATGGTATAAGGTATTACTGTTCAACCGTTAGTATTTAAGTAGGAAGAGCTGAATATCAGCAAAATGGGTTTTACTTGGTGAACTGGCCCAGGGAATCTTGGGCTGCACTCCCATAAAATAAGACTTGAATGGGGAAGGGGTGAGGGGAGTAAAAAATTTGAGAGCTTAATGCAGGAGACTGGGACATTTGAAATTAGATTCAAACAGGCCTGAGAGTGAGAAAGGAGTGGTATAGTGTAAAGGCTTGAGAGGCTGGTGGTCAGGTGGCAACATAAAAAGAGTGAGAATGCAAAGTTTTATGCCAAGATGTGTTTGACTCATGAAGAAGAGGGAAAGTTCTGAAGTTAAGAGGTCAGAATAGGTTGGAAGGTCTCTAACACATGAAATGCTTCAGGTCAAAAAAGACATAGTTCAGCACAAGGCACATCTAGAACCATAAATGCGGGTTCTGTTTTGAACGGGAGAAATTGTATTAAGAAGTTACAAATTTTTAGTATATTTTAGATCTGGTTTCTAAAACATGACAAACAATCATAATGAAGCTAAAATAATAAAACATACCTGAAAAAAGAAAGTAAAAAAGGAAATGATCCCAAGTACCAAAAACAGCACTGAATATAAGTTGCTCTTTTCTCTTAAGACACTCTTGTCAGTTTCTACAAAGACCTATAAAATAATAGTTAAAACAACTTTTTTTAATCAACTAAAAAACTAAAATACTTCCATCTTTCTCAGTAACTGTGGTAGTGATTTTCATTAATATAAAATTTGAGCATGTGTTACACATGACTATATGTATAACAAGCAAATTTCATACTGTAGCAAGATTTTTATGATTTTGTAAATGTCATATAATTCTTCAGATTTTTGTAAGATTGCTTCATCCATTCCTCAGCTTCATTATGCAGTGATTGTTTAAGACCTGCTTTTATTTGAAATAAACTTTGTGGGCTTTATAAATTTTGCATATTTTATTCAAACTTACCCCTATAATCTCTGAAAATATGATTGCAAATGCAGGTTGTAAAACTCCATTGATAACTGCACATAAAGTTCCAGCTACAAAGTATGGCCATTCGGTTTTGTTCAACTTCATAATTTTCAGAAATGAAGCTGGAACTAATTCTTCATCCTAAAAAATGGGAATTCTATTAGGACAAACATGTATCTATTTGGAGAAATACAGAGAAAAAAGGAGATAAGTTTCCTATTCCCAGAATCTACTCAGAGGAAGTTAAAATGTATTTTGGATAACATGAATAATTACTTTATTGTATATTTATTATTTTAATACAAGGAAGAAAGAGCTGTTAGAATATATCTTTAACTCTTGCCATCATATTTTAGTTTATCTACATACATTTCGTTGATTGATACTACTGGTACTGGTCAGTGGTGACTGAACTATTCATTCTGGGCATATTGCTCTGTGTAATCCATAACTGGAGTACTTCAAGTAACTGTTCATTAAGCAATTTATAATAGCAAAGTATTTGTTGCAAACATGAATGCAATCCTATTTGTTCTGTTTTTTTTGTAAGGTTTGTTGTAAGAGTTGTATGTTGCACCAAATGTCCTGTCTCTGATCCAAAAAAGAATGTTTAGACTATGTTAGTATGGTATGCAAATACCTAGTATAGTGAAAGGTTTCCCTGCCCATGGCAGAGGGATTGGAACTAGATGATCTTAAGGTCCTTTCTAACCCTAACCATTCTATGATTCTACGATGCTATGATTCTATGTAAGTATACGTTTCCTTTATAGCAAATTGATTTTCAAGAATAAACTCATCCTTGTTACATATTTTTAAGGGCCCATTTTATTTTTATAATCATTCATGGTGAAAATAACAAAACAAGATATGAACAGTATCAGTCAAAGGCTATTTGAATTAGAAAATTCTCATTATTTTTTACCCCTATCAAATGTGTTCTTCATCTTGTACCTTTCTAGAGCAGGAGATTGAATTTAGTTTTAATATACTTTGTTGAAAGGAATCAAAGTTCATTAACAGCTCTGCAAAGTTACTTACAGATGAATTATTTTTCTTATCAGTATCCTCATTTTCTGCTCCAGGCTTTTTTGTATTTCTCCGAGTTGAATGTCTTCTCAATCCTCTTGTTAAGGATTCTTCAAATTCTGGTTCAGATTCGCTTTTTTTGACACTAAGTGCATTCTCATCTTTTTCTGATGATGGAACTTCAGCTTCTATTGACTAAAAGAGGGAAGAACATGATGCTAAGATGAATTATGCATATATTACTTTGAACTTTCAAAATTACAAGGTAATCAAGGTAAAAATAACTGTCATCATTTCAGTGGAAAGATATATGGGGAAAACAGTAATGCTATAAAACAGATATGAAAACCTGTATTATATTTGAGTATATACCTTCAGAGCTTGATTCATATATGAGAATATCCCATCTGTCAAGAAAATGCTTGTAGTATGTGTGGGGCAGAGGAGTGGAAGTAACTGTTCTTTTTTTATGAATTAACTCCTAACAGAGTTTTAAATTGAAGTTTTTTTTGCACTCATTTGCACTCATCTTGGGATCTTTTTGAATTACTTCTCAGAGGGTACACTGTTAACTCATGAAGTGATAAAAAAATCACTCCTTTTAGTACAGAACACTTAATTCTTTGAATGTAATAAGGAAGTTCAGGGTGGAACAAGTCAAAAAGAGGTTTTCACTGAAAAATCAGAACAGTCTGGTAAATAGCCCTATTTTTGGTCATAGTTTGCCAATTTCTTTGACAGAATAAATAAATATTTACCCAGCACTGAGGTATTTAATAGTAACTGGATTCAAAGTTGCCTTCAACTCGTATTTCTTTTTTTCAGAAAGCTTTTATTTCTTACTGCTTTTTGTGCTACTACTAAAAATAACTTATTTTGCTTTCTTTCTTGTTTTTGTTATTTTCTCTTTTATTAAGCTCAGTTAAGCTCAGTTATAACCTAACTACAGCAAAGGACATTGGAAAGTATCAAAATATTTTGTTATTCACTTAATAACTAATACGTTTCTGTTATTTATATTCATTTCCAAACTGGCTACATAACTTTTAAAGTGTATGTATTTCTGCATTCAGCATAGTTGGAATCTTTTTCTCCTATTCCTCTGTTATTTTATTTTTCTTTCAGAAAGAAATTCAGTAATGAATTGTTCAGTAATGAATAAGTAATGAAGGATTATACCCAAACATTTTAAAATGCATGCTCTGTTCCTCCAGTATCAGCTACTGTATTTTACCTTTTATCATAGCCTAACAAAAAGCAATGGAATAGCAAACTACTGGAGTCAGCTGCTCTACATTAACTGCCTAAAAGGAAAATACAAAATAATCTCATAAGCTTAAATCCCTAGACTATTAAAAATTTACTGTGCTGGGTTTAAATAGGTCCGGTATCAAAACTAGTGGTCTTCTCTTTCAAGTTATTGCTCTCCTTTCAAAAAACAGTTTTTTTTGCTGTTAGCACAATATGTTGCAGAACCCCTCATACTTCTGATAGCATACGGTAACCATGGACGTGGAATACAAAAAAGAAAATGAGACAGCAGCTAGAAAGAAAAGTACCTGCATGTTAACGAGTTTGTAGTAGATTCCTTTTCTTTCAAGCAATTGAAAATGATTCCCCTGTTCTGTGATAACTCCACCTTCAAAGACAGCTATAAGATCTGCATTTCGGACTGTTGACAGTCGATGAGCTACTACAACCGTGGTGCGCCCTTCCCTTGCCTAGAAATAATAATATTTAAGCATTTCTAAATATATTAAAAATTGTTCATTTTCATATTAGAGTTGGATAAGACCCAAGGGAAACAATAAAATGGTTCACATAAAAAGTATAACTCTCAAAAGAAATTTAAAAAACCAGATTTCAGTAAGTATCCTAAAACAGAAATGTAATCTTTAGCTTGGAGATTAATATTAAAGACAGTCTTTCACTGTGGCACATAACACTACTAATTTTCAATCACAAATACCTAAACAAAATTCCTAATATTTAATTAGAATGTTACAATGTTACAAACCTTAAAAATTTTAAAATGCTAAATGTTCTTCTATTTAAGCCCATATCTGTTCAATTAAAGCTTAAAATCTGTGGAGTTTATACTCAGAAGCATTAGAAAATATTTCAGACTGACATTTTTAAAACATCAGTGTTTTAAGCTCTAAGTCACTGACAATTCAAGTAGCTTTATTGAAAATAAAATTCTCTACAATCCCATGTGAAATTTCAATTACCTATCTTTGGATATTTATACGCCTATCATACATAATGTATCAAATGTCACAGCGTGCCATTTTACTTTGTTGTATTAAAATGATTTAACTTTTAGTTTAAATAACTTTTAGTTATTATTTAAATAACTAAATAATAGCTATTTATAATAATAATATTATTTAAATAACTAAATAATATAATAATAGTTATTATTTAAATAACTTTTAGTTTAAATAATCAAAGTAATGACCCCAAATAGTGGAATTTTGTTGGAACCTGGATGGAGTTCATCCTCAGTGACATCCTTCAAGCATCCATACCAGGACCAATGCTGTTTAATATCTTCTTGTTGACATAGATAAATGGGATTGAGTGCACACTGAGCCAGTTTGTGGATGACACCAAGATGAGTGGTGCAGTTGATTTGCTTGAGGGAAGGGATGTCATCCAGAGAGACCTTGACAAACCTGAGGAGTTGGCTCATGTGAACCTCACAAAGTTTAAGAAGGCCAAGTGGAAGGCCCTGCACCTGGGTCAGGGCAATCCTCAATATCAGTACAGACTGGGGGATGAAGGGATTGCAAGCAGCCCTGCAGAGAAGAGTTTGGAGATACTGGTGGATGAAAACTGGACATGAGCTGACAATGTGTGCTAGCAGCCCAGAACACCAGCTCTATGCTGGGCTGCATCAAAAGAAGTGTGGAAAGCAGGTTGAAGGAAGTGATTTTGCCCCTTTACTCTGCTCTTATGAGACCCAACCTGTACTGTGTTCAGCTCTGGAGTCACCTGTACAAGAAAGATAGGGACCTCTTAGAGCAGGTCCAGAGGAGGGCCACAAAAAAGGTCAGAGGGCTAAAAGACCTCTTACATGAAGACAGGCTGAGAGAGTTGGGTTTGTGCAGCATGGAGAAGAGAAGGCTCCAGAGAGACTTTACTGTGGCCTTTTGCTATATAAATGAGACTTATAGCATATGTGGAGAAAGACTAACCAGGTACTGTAGTAAGAGGACAAGGGACGATGGTTTTGATAAGGAAGAAAGTTTTTATAGTGAGGGTGGTAAGACACTGGAACAGGTTGCCCAGAGAAGTTGTGTATTCTGTGTCATTGGAATTGTTCAAAATCAGGCTGGACGGGGCTTTGAGCAATCTGGTCTAGTGAAAGATGTCCCTGGCCATGACAGTAGGGTTCAATTAGATGATCTTTTAAGGTCTCTTCCAACCCAAACCATTCTATGATTGTAGGAGTCCCTAGGTCTTCTGCAAAGGTTTGTGAGGAACCAAACTTAGAAGATAATGTGACAAAGAAAAATAACTTCTCTGTTAAGTGTACTTATAGTAATATTTCTCCTCAAACTGTCTTTATCCAACATCAGTGGGAAGCAGAATATGATTGAGCAACTTCAGAATGCCATTTGGGGGTATAACCCCAGTATGAATATAGAGACTCCTGAGTTGTATCGGGGATCAGCTGTGCCTTAGTGAGAGCTCTACATTAGGAACAAAACAAGCACCTAGAAGTATTTAAGTGAAACAAATGCTCCCCTGGAGCATGTCCTGTCAAGTCATTGCTACAATTGCTTATGACATGATGGTAGCACTTCTTGTCTGTCAGTCTTCAACAGAGGTTAATTAAGTAGGTGATTAACAACAATATGCATGTGACGAAGGTAAGTGCAGGGGATAGTATTTACACCAAGAAAATGTTGAATTAAGGTTAAAACACAGAAAATTTAATTCCATCTTCTTACTCTAAAAAAAGATTCCTCTCTTGTAATACCTGCAGGATCTCAAAAAATCTCTGTATAATGAATAATTGCCAAATCCAAGTTTACCTTTTGTGTTTTAAGAGTCTGTTTCTTGCAGCTCTTTCAACAAATGTTTTGGAGGAAAAAAATAGTAAATATTAAGCTTCTACTTATCTGCTTCATTTTAGAAGCCTACTGACCTTGTCCAGTGCTGCCTGCACAACTGCTTCACTCTCAGTATCCAAAGCTGATGTTGCCTCATCAAGCAGAAGAATTTTAGGATTGCGAACCAGAGCTCGGGCAATTGCTATTCTTTGCTTCTGGCCTCCGCTCAGCTGTGCCCCTCTTTCTCCAACCAGGGTTTCAAACTTCTACAAGACAACCACACACATTTCCAAAACACTCACTGGCACAGTCCTTTCAACAGAGAAAGACAGTGTAAAGAAAAGCAACATCAGTGTCAGGATTCTCAAAAGTTATTCTCAAAAGTTATGAGGAAGCTCTGGATAGCTCTGCATATTCAGAGCTCCAGGGATAGCTTCCACTGTTTAAGAGAACCCCTTCTAAGGAACTGCTTGGCACAAGAACACTTAGGAGAAATTACTTCAGCAGGACAGCTGCTTTGCTTACATTGGGTAACTTCATGATGAAGTCATAAGCATTTGCTTCCTTGGTAGCTTTTTCAATTTCTTCCATGGTGATATCCTCACGGCCATAACGAATATTTTCTGCAATAGTAGTAGCAAATAGCACAGGTTCCTGATTCACCACACCGATAATCTCCCGCAAGTATCTCACATTTAAGCACCTAATATCCTCCCCATCAATGGTAACCTAAACAAAAGGAAGCAGACAAAAATCTTTTACTGAGTGTTTTGGTCAAGGAACCTCTCTCCCCAGGCTGGCACATGCCTTTTAGGAGAGACTTCACTGTGTCATTAGAACAAGTGCAGAGAGGTGTAGTGAGAGCCAGACTTCCAACAGCTGTGACAGACAGTGTCATCTCCCTGGAGGTATCTTACCCTGCCTTCCTTGGGATCGTAAAATCTCTGGATGAGCTGAACAGTTGTACTTTTCCCACAGCCACTACCACCAACCAGGGCCACTGTCTGGCCAGAACTAATCTTGAGATTCAAGCCCTTCAGTATCTGCACATGTAAGAAAGGTGACCAAAAACATAACAGTATGTAAAAATGTCAGTGTAAATTTAAAGAAACTTTAAAGACTACAGTGAAATAACCTTCATATTTATAGCAGAATCTGATACAAAAAAAACCCATTCATAAATATGGACATTTAAAGTTTCAATAACTGATGACTTCAGCTTAATTTTCTTCATATTTACCTCACAACTGATCTAATTTCAACACATTCAACTGATCTAACTATACAACACATTTCATCATTATCCATATCATAGACCAGTTCATATGGCAAAATAATAATAATATGATTACTAGCCATAACTAAAATATAATATAGAAACAATATGATGCAATATTTCTGTATCATGTTGTCTCACCTTTTCCTTTAATACACCATGAAAACTTCAGGAACTGTTGTATAGTAGAAGTCATGGTTAAAAGTGACAGAATATACTCTGCATTTTTTTGGAGGGAAAGCCATCGATTGGAATTGCTGGTGGGTCTTCTTTATAACAGTGACATTTCATTGCACAACGTACAGTATTTTTGTACTAGTCAGCATAAAACGTAGCATTTCATTTTTGCTAATTAGCCTTCTAGAAGGACTAAGCTATAATGAACTATTCATACCTGAATGTCAGCAATATGCATCATGGCTAAGTGCAGTTTTCCATACTAAATGTACAGCCATGCACTGATACATTCCAGTACTCTCCCCATGTACTTCCCAATACCTCTCAGCCTTGTGTCCTTGTTGTCATCTCTTCTGTCCTAAATTTCTATCCTTTGACCTATGCTGCTGCCTCTCCACCCTTAGTACCACTGTCTGTGTGCTTTACAGGTGAAATGTATCTCACTGTTCAGGAACAAAAGGCACAGATAAATACTAACATTTAGAATGTCTTATTTTGCTATGAGTTTTCTCTTTACTATAATTTATGAAATTATTATTACTATAAGTTATGAAATTATTACTAAATGTTTCATGTAGCCTTAACTTCTATAATTATTATCTTTGAATCCATGGGGGAGAAATCTCTATTCATATGATACCTGTATAAACTTATAAAATAATCCACTGAGATCAATAATTATATTTTCATTTATATGAAGAAATATAAGCACATTGACTTAATTCACTTTCTTGATAGAAGGAAACCCCAAAATATGTAACATATTTATAAGTAAGAATGGCTTAAAAAGAAAGCTCCGTGTCTTTCTGTCTATCAAAAGTAAGGAAGATACCTTTATCCAGGTAAGTGATTTTCCTTCAATGTAGGGAAGAAAATAGTTACATAGTACAAAGATACTCTTAATGAAAATATTTTCATGAATCATTCAAATGTCTTCTACCTCCACTGCATTGAGACTCTAGATTTATGACAGTGCTTTAAAAAGCAAACTTCATCTAGAAAAACAAGCACAGATTCTGATCTCTATTCTATATTTAACAAGTCCTTGCTGGATCTGCTTTCATTATCTGTTAAATAGTCTTAACAGAGCTGCATTGCAGGTGACTTCGAAACCCACTATGTCACTACAATTATGTCAGTACATGCCCACTTGGGTTAGATGCATAAATTTTTATTCTGATAGCAACAAATCTTTCAGTTTTATTGCATAGCCACATTGACTACACCTTTAGGCAGAAAATTATTCAGAAAACTTGACATGTTTAGATAAGGTGTAAATAACTCTAGCTAAAATCCCTGTGATGGCCAAGTTGTTTTATATAAGCTAGTGAAACAAATTGGAATAGTTGTATTTCTAACAAAATTTTACTTATGTGGCTTTTTTTTTTTTAAAATAAATGATCCATATGTTTAACCGTAATATGTGTAAAGCTTCATTTACAGTACCTCAACTTCTGGCCTGGATGGATAATTGAAGTAAACATTTTGGAATTCCAAGTTCCCTTGAATGTGGTCTGGTTTGTAACCTGCCTCTGAATAGCTGTCAATTTGAGGTTCCTGTGCAAAATAAAATACAGATTAAAATAAAACAAAACAAACAAAAAATCCAACCAAAGTTTCTTCCTGAGGATTTCTTTCATAAAGCAGTCCTAGAGTGCACTGTTATTCTGCAGAGATATTAAATGTCAGTTTACAGCAATTAAGATGAGAGTTCTGAAACAGGTAAATTGCATGATGTTTTGCTGCCTCATTACTACATTCATGAGCTTATGCAAAAATACTTTCATAACTTCTCCATTTAAGCTTTTGCGTGATTTAGTACTTACTGTTTTTAAGACTGTACCACAGCTTGCCATAATTTCAGATTTATTTCACTGCCTGACAGTTAACCTGAACAGGCCATTCTAATGAGCATTCGTACACTGTTCATTTATACCTTTGCCCTTTTTGCTGAAACAATATGTGTAAGAAAGAACCAATTCACTGACCATTAAGCAGAAAGAGAGTTCTTAATCATGACTGCTTTTGTTTGCATCCAGGGTGGGTTTACAAGTTGAAGCATGTCTTAACAGTAACCCAAAATATGCAATTGCGTTTCATAAAGCTTCATTAGTTAGCAAAATCACAGCTTCCTTGACTTCAGACTCTCTTGGCAATTGAAGTACACATCCAGGTTACCAGGTTGTGTTTTATTGATTTGCCAGTGCTCACACTACTGGTGATGACAATGATACTTTGAAACCTATGCTTACATACCTGCGCCATTTGTAATCACATCTCTATATTGCACCCTAGATGTGCCTTTCATGATAAAACATTAGAGGATACCTCCAACATTAAATGATTTAGATATCTACTTTTACCTTTGAAGTAATGACTGATAAGACTAGAAGACAAAGAGGTACTGACTAATAATTATACAGTCTATCTGCTTATATGTTTATAATTCTGTTTATTTTACACAGTTATTTTTCTAATTTCATATCCATGAATAGTGCCTGTCCTTTAAAAAGAATGATATCTCAGTTTTGAAATAAGAGTAAGGGCAAAGATACTCACATTGTCTATGATATTAAAGATTGCATAAGCAGCTCCTCTTGCACTAGCAAATGCCTCCATGCTTGGAGCAGTCTGTCCAATGCTGAAAGCTCCGATCAATACAGAGAAAAAGACCTGAAAGAAATGTTTATGGTGACATATTTAAATACTTATTTAAGCACAGAATTACATTTATTTATTTACATTAGATATCTTGGTGTCAGGAGGGAAGGGAAGTTTAAGGAATCAAGAATTAAAGAAAAAAATGAAAGCGTCTCTCTTAAACAAAGAATAACTCTAAGAAAAAGACTTTTTAAGATTCAGCTGAGAACTGAGTTCGTGGACAATGTGAATGTTGCAAACATATTGATAAAAGTGAAAAAGGGTCTGAGATTTGCAAGTTCTATGCCAAAAAATGTATAATTACACTTGATGTCTCAGGATTTATTGTACTAGTTAATTCTTTGGCAAAAATATGTTCCAAAGTCCAGAAAGTATATTGTGTATCTTCCAACGAAACAAAGACAAGATGCAAAGCACTATCATTCTGCTTTCAAAGTGACAGCGAAATAAAGTATGCAAATCCAATTTCATTATCATAAAGTAATAAAGGGTCCCTCTGCCGGAATGAAAGAGAATGAGTGCAAACAAAAAAGAAAAAAAATAAACAAAGCAGAATAAGAAAAAAATGTTATTTTCAGTGAAGCATAGTTTATTATTTTCAGCTAGTATCAAAACAAAAGTAATAAAACCACAGTGCTTGGAGATCATAATAACAGCCATAGTATGTCAGAACAAAGGTCCATCACACCCATCATCCTTTCTCCAACACTGGCCATTCACAGATGTGAAAATAAGGTTACACCCTCCCATTCTTGTTATAAAAACACCATTCCAATGAACTACAACATAGGCAACAGAAATTACAGATAATTAGAACTGAAAAAATTACAGACAAGGGCATGAACCTCAGTGAGATGTTCTATGTGCTAGCCTGTCTTTAAAAAAAAAAAATAGGCAGGTTCGAAAGAGCCAATAATACATTCCAGAGCCATTTTTCACGAACTTCAGTGACTCATAAATTAAACAAAACAGGTACTTTTAAAAATATTTATAGATATATATACATATATGAGGTCTACTGGTTGAGTTTCATCATGATTAACAAAAAGTACAATAAATCATACAAAATCGGAATTATTGCCACATCAAGAGAAGAATTTTATTTTCTTTAGTATTCCTTACTACTACTGTGAATTTACTCATTAATACTTACTGTGAGAACTTTGCCAATAGTGTAATCATCAGTTAAGACCAAGGTAGTTCCATACCAGAAGGCCAGAGCATATGATGCATATATCAGTAAGAAAGCAGCACCCATAGAAATATTAGCCGTAATAGCCTTTTTTATTCCTATCCGTTTAGCATCTTCTAAATTTTTATGGTATCTGGAAGAAAGACAGAAGTTCAAAATAGACTCCGACTTGTACCATGGCACACAGCATCAAAATCTCTGTGGATTAATTAGAAAAAGAACACTCACAAAGTACCCCAAGATGTATAAAATAAGTACAAAGGTAGTCAGGCACAGGGACTTTAAGGTAACTCACAAAAATGACAACATCAGTCAACCTGGTGTACAGAAAAGAAAGGGCATTGCAGTTCAGGAACTGGTATTCAAGTCCTTAAATAAACTGCAGGTTAGTGAACTTTGATCATGAACCATTCGTGACTGGTTTTGAGATTATAATTGTTAGCTTAAGATAAAAGGTTAAAATATATCATAGGAACGATTTTTTATAGTATAGTGGAAACAGAGACATTGCTTATTAGTACCTTCACAACAATTACTGAGTAATCATATTACCAAGGATACCATCATCTCCTCTCATGGCAGGGCCTTTTTTTTTTGTCTAAAGCTCTCACAGTGTGATGTTTAAAGTAGTTTGCACATTTCCAGAGTGGAGACAATATATCAACTGTTTTTGACATTTTCTAGAAAAATAACTAATCGTCTTCCAGCATGTAGTGAAACTTATAATAGGCTGTAACAGAAAACTTCCCATTACTTAAAACCACAGGAAGCTAAAGGCTTCCCCATATTTAAAGATTTTCAACAGCAAAGATACAAGAAACTTTCAAGCCATCTGAAGTAAACACTTTAAAATCAGCCGATGAAAGCAAATATTGCTGTTACCTTTTAATTTCTTTTTCCTGTCCTCCGAAAGCTATTACAGTACGGATTGCTGCCAGAACTTCCTCTGCAACAGCACCTGCTTTTGCATATGCAGCTTGTTCTTTGTCAGTGAAAGCAGAGAGGACCTAATACAAGATCAAATATTTTGACGTAAGGAAAACAGAATGAGCTCAAGCACTTCATAATGGCTTTTATCACAGTTACTTTCTTCCAATGTGAAGCCTTTTGATTTTTTTTATGTGTAAGTGCAGAATATTCAATATTACTTATTCTCAACACTAAGAAATGGATTTTTCCACTTTGCTTTTGCCCAGTGCAGGAAATTAGATGACTACTCCTACTGAGTGTGGTTCTCCCCAGGTAGATCTCCTCATCTCTGGCTACCTTAGCCTGAGGGCTCTGTAGTTCACACTAGTTAGCCACTGTCCATGAAAGACTCTTAGCCAGTAGACATATGTAGCACATGCTTCTCTTACCTTTTCTACAATATACTCACTCAAGACAGAGAAGGCCTACATCATCTTCAAAATATAAGGGAAATAAAATACTATAAAAATCTGAAGGCTTCCAAACTACAAATACAAGTCACTCCAAACTTGTGGTAATTTAGTACTTCTCTCACCTAAGTCTAAAATTTCTTACCAAAGCTGTTATAAATCTGAAAACAAACTCTGTCCGAGACCAAGGCTTGGTCTAGTTTATAAACTTACTGGCACAATTATTCCTTTTAACAGAACAAGTACTTGTGGATGAAGTTTAACAGTTATAGATGTGGATTCTACCTGTATATCTTGCATCATTTTCTATATAAAAACACACTATAGAGACAGAAACAGCTTCAAATCAAACAACTCTGTTCAGTCTACAGGAGTTGTAATATTCAAACAACATGAGGGTACTTATATAGAGTTCATCTAAGATCTTATGTACCCAGAAGTTTTCTATAAAGCTATAACTATTCTAAGCAATACATTTTAACAACAAGAACTACAGATATGTAGATTTATTTCACTAACTTTCTTTAATATAAAACCTAACATTGAATGTATGTCAACCTACCTTTGCCCAGAGAGCTGCTGAGAGTCCCAGGACGGGACTGACTGCTAGTATTACAAGAGTCAATTTCCATCCTCTTATGAGACCAACAACAAATCCTGCTATAAATGTTGTTAGAGCTTGAACAAGCATTCCAATTTTGTCACCTATTCCATCATTAATCTTGGAGACATCACTGTAAAACAAATCACATCCAAAATACATAGGCTGGGCCTTAGTCTTCCTCAGAGGGAACTTATCAAAATACTTTCTATATCATTGTGACAGTCCAGTATCAGAAGTATTAGAAGTTCAGTCTCTAAGACTCTCCATGAGAAAACTTGTAAACTTAATTTGACAGTAAAACAATTAAATTTAGTTTCACAATTAAATAATTCAGTTTAAAAATCATAATTTAAAAAAATGTAATTCATACATCCTTAATAAGAGAAAATAACTTTGGGAAAGGTACAGTATACTTACTCCAGAAGACGAGTGTTAAGTTCTCCCACATCATTTACATCAAACCATCCAATTTCTTGTCTCATAATTGCATGAAAAAATTTTTGTCTTATTTTTTTTATTTGCCGGCCTGCTGCCAAGGTCCAAAAGGAAGTTTGGACATAAGCAGCAAGAAGAACACCAGCTGCTATTCCAGAATAGTAATATGCATATCTGAAAGAAAAACACAAAACAAAACAAAATCAAACCCAAAAATAGGGGCAAATTATTTGAAATTAGTTTTAACTACCTCACGTCTGTATTTGGCTTGATGCTTACTTCTCTTTTAGACCTGAATCAGAGTTTGTATGTTTATACTAGAATTTACACTTCTCTCTAAAACTTATCAAGTTTTCTATGGGTAGTATTTAATATCAGTTTTCAGATATGCAATAAATAAAATGAAGCTACTGTTAGAAATTACTTTTTTTTTTGTATAGTATACATTTTCTTATAGGATTATTTCAGAACTACGTTTCAGATACAATACCCCTTTCACTTCAGTGGTCATTTTCAAAAACTCCGTAACATTTTTTTTCAGCACATAAAGACATACCTAATAGCAAACACCCATATTACAAACACATTTGTATCAGACAACATGCCTGTCTATATAAATATATATGAGCATGGATGTTGTAAATATTTCCTGATTTGAGAATACAGCATTACTACACATACATCTATTGCAAGAAAATGCTATGAGGGCAATTTTTATTTTTTTTCTATTTTATTCATAGCTGGTATTTGACTTTCAAATTAATTCCACTCTGTGCTATAAGGAGGGTGTCAAGTCAAACCCAAGGAGTGTGTAAACCCCTATATTTCTGAAACTGCAGCTAAGTTTGAGCCACAGTTTTAAACTGTTCAAAATCAAAACAGGTTTGATTTCATCCAGAATTGACATCAGAATCAGTTACAGGTGAACTTAAACTAGAACTCTACCAGATGAATGTAACTGAACTGTTTCCCTATTTGTAAAACATGACCAAAACCAATGGCTACAGAATCAGTATGCTTAGAACTGCAGCATGAAACTTGGCAGGAATCTGTGTGCAAATGCTCTGCTCACAAAAAAAAAAAAAAAAAAGAGAATGGCTTATATATTAAACTTTTCAAATGTTAATCCAGTCTTTTTTTTTGTGGCTAAGATATCATACAGTTTAGTCAGGGACTTTGGTACTATACTCATTATGAAATGAACTACATCTAAACAGTTTAATAAAAATGTGTTAATGTCTAGCTGAATGCTGGTTAAATATTGACATCAATCATCTTGAGCAACGTTAAAGCTCTATACAGAAACTACCACACTAAAAGCAAGAACAGTGCTTCAAAATTCAGCAGAAATTACTTTAGGCAATTTCTTTATGATGTTACATCACTTAAATAATTCCTTTATGCTTGGACTTTGCTTCATGACAAATTGTATTAAAAGGGATTGATAACTTCACCAGATTTCATGCTGATGAAATACATTCTGTAAATTCACTGCTGAAACTGAACAGAGATTAAATGCTCACTGCATTGTAAAACAATGGTTTTTTCTTTTGAGAAATAGTTGGGTTGTAGGAAAACTGTTGTTTGAATAACAAGCACAATAAAATTTACATGTATAGTTCGATACTTGAACACACATGTGAGAACTTTGCCCTTGTAAACAGTTTTTATTATTATTTGACCTGCTGGCAGGCATTATTAGAGAAACAAGGAGTGGGTACAAACAGCTGCTTCTTCAAACCAGTGAACACACCAACTCAAGGTTCTATGTAGAAACTTTAGAAAAGAGAACTTAATCCTGTGCTTCATTCCTTATTCAACAATTTGTTTCTAAAGAGAAACTCGGCCTACTTTATATTCATACTTGTACTTTCAGATTTAATGTCTAAAAGACAAGGTGGCATGTAGGAAGTTTGTGGTAGGTTGACCTTGGTTGGATGCCAGCTGCCCACCAAAGCCACTCTGTAACACCCCTTCCTCAGCTGGACAGGCAAGAGAAAAATATAATAAAAAGCTTGTGGGTTGAGATAAGGACAGGGAGGAACCATTCACCAATTACGTTATCAGGAAAGCAGAGTTGACTTCCAGAAAAAATGAATTTAATTTATTACGAATCAAACCAGAGTAGAATAATGAGAAAAAACCCCAAATACCTCCCACAGGAGACTGCTCTCCATGAGCTTCTCCAATGTGAGTCCTTCCCACAGGCTACAGTTCTTCACGAACTGCTTCAGTGTGGGTCCTTTACATAGGTGCATTCCTTCAGGAACTGACTGCTCTACAAGTTCAACTTTTTATCAGCTCAAGGAATTGATGGATGATAATCAACATAATTTTTAGCATAACAATTACTTTTTATAAATTCACAGGGAAAAAAAGGAAAAAGAGAACACAAACACATTGGGACCCAAAGCGCCTCTGAAAAATGGGTGGGATGGGTGAAAGCAACAGATTACAGGAAAGTTGCTGGGCATGGCTGGGAATATTCAAGAATCCACCAAATGTCTCCAATAATCTCATGTGCAAATCTTTAGTTACATACAATATTCAATCAACCACTACTTTTATGCTAAAGCATGCAAAACATCTGTGGGAGAAGAATGGCTTGACTAGAAACGTGCCTACATTAAAAAAAGAAGAAATACCAATTTCAAATTACCTGGTCATATCTTCTTCCAGCTTGTTAAGAGCATCTAAAGATAAATTTACAGCGTCGTTTCCTTAGAAAGGAAGAAAAACATAAACACTTTTAATTTAGTAAGTTTTAACAAATTTGCTTTCCTGCATGCTGTTCAGCAAATTTTAGTTGCTACATTTCCTTTTGAATCAAGATGATTGAAAAAAAAGAAATTAATGAAAATGAATGAACCATACTAATATAAGGTTTGCCATAGCTCCACTGACTACTAAGGTACATCAGTGTAACCTGAGATTCAAAGGCCTTCCTGAGCATTTGTTAGCCTCAGGAAGCCTCAGTCTGAGGTTTTTTGTTTTTTTTTTTTTTTTAAATATAGGGCATTTGTATAATGCAAAACCTCATTAAAAATACCCAGACAATGACATCAAATTAGTACCTGTAGATAGCTTAACCCATTATGAAAACAGTGGCTATAATGTTGGTGTTGGCCCTAAAATCATAATGCACCCCGAGAGAACTTAGTGACAAAAGTTTTGAGAAGACCACAGCTGCAGCATTTTACATTTGCACCATTAAAAATCTGATCAATTTATTGTACTTGGGAAGGAGTAAATCATGAATTCTTTGTTCTGATAAAGGCAGTATGCCCAGGTTTCTCACAGCAGCTTAAAAACAGCAAAAATGGATGCAGGGTAGAAGATAGTCACATTCTTTATCTTTTTCTGTATCACCATAGGCTTTTATTAAAATGTGTAATAAAATATTATTGGGTAATATTTCAGGCAACAAAGCTGTTTACTAGCTTAACATCTAATGTGTGAGTTCAGAGAGCACTGTAATTTGGTTTAACTGTTGATACCAAAGTGACAGTATCACTCCTCCCTTTTGTAGCCTGCAGCACATGCCTCCCCTACTTTGTGTTTGATTTGATACTTATGATTCAGCAAATAAGGCTATTCAACAAACTGATCCAAGCTAAAAATTAGTACTTTCATTTTTGGTAGAGAATTTTCTATTGGATCTACTTACTGATCTGATTCACCTTGAGAACTATAATTGTCAGATTTGATGCAAGGGAATCAACAGGAACTCATACTGAGGAGCTGGAAAACCAGCCTCTTTCTATTTACCACAGCCACAGTTAAACATGATTTGTTGAATGTATGCTGTAGTGGATCATTTGAAAAAATTAAAAATAAAACCTAGTAATGCATGAACTAAAAATAAGGCAAAAAAAGAAAAACCATAGTGGTATCTTGATTACAACAAACACAAGAGTTACTAATTTACATTAGAGAGCAGTAGCAAACTGGGGTTTCTGACATCAGTATGTCCTGTCAAGAGGCTTGAATCTCCCTAGCTCTTTCCCAGATATGAGCTATTGCTCTCTTCATAGCAGATATATTCTTACCTGGAAAATCTGAGTCTCCAGAAGCAACAAAGCTATCAGTCATATCACCAAAAATTACCATTGCAGCAGGGAGACTGGTTCCATGGACTATTGCCAAGAGAGTGCCTAGTATCATTAGTAATTTATCTGACCAACTGGAGTATCGAAACTGTGAGTGAGAAGAGAAATTAATTCTAATTGTGGTTATTAAAATGCCAACACAATGTTATGTCTACAAAGTCAAGAAAAAGCAATCAGTTGTACATCTAGTGTCACAAAGCTACAACTTCGTCTTCATAGGAATTAAACTTACAAAGAAAATATTTAAAGGTACAGGAATAAATACGTCTAATGTAAACACCTCTATACTATAAACTGTCAAATCCAGAGAAGTATACTATTTCAATGCATTAGTATCTGCACCTGGGTAAGAAAAGCTATATGAAAGTAAGGCATAAGAAATTTGCCCTTTTAAAGTTTGCCATTTACTGTTTAATTTATAAGAAATTTTAATGTCATTGTGACAATTAAGGCACTGTAAATTCATTATTATGCAGTCAGAAATACTGTGCCTAATGTACCAGAGATATTATCAAACCGTACTGAAATCATAAATACCTATTGCCATTGAATTCAAAATTTCAGCACATCTGTTACAAAATCACTGCCACTAATTTCTGGTGTTAAATACTAAGTTTACTGCTGTAAATTACAGGGGTATGATATAATTGTTCAAGTGCAAGCTGGTATAGCAAAGCAGAGACATTGTGCACTGGCCAGCATCATGGACAACAATTTCATTTCTGTTATTTGACATGTCATTACTGTTCATCATGCACACTAAACCTACAAAGTACAAAACATTTCAGTATTACTAGAAGAGGACATAAGATTTACTTTGATTAAATATTAACAGATTGCCTTTTAAAAAATATACTGAAAATAAAAAATATCTGGAATTGTAAGTACTTTTTAGTACACAGTTTTTTATTTTAAGTGTCCTCAGTGCCATGGAGTTGCCCTTTACTGCTGACCCAGGAGACTGAATAATGATTGAGTTAATTAGTGTGATTAGTACCCAATTCAGGTGATTTAGAGGACAAGACCACATATAATATTAGGTATATGGACACTCTTTTCATTGTGTTGGAATTAGTGACTGAACATGGAAATCCTTACCTTTCACAAAAATCTAGTATGGGTGTGTTTAGCATAATAACTTAGTAAGGGAAGACTCATAAGAATCCATATCAGTAATAAGACAGCTTCTTTAATCAGAGAACCATAGAACTATAGAATCACAGAACGGTTTGGGTTAGAAGAAATCGCAAAGATTATCTAATTCCAACTCTGCTGCCATAGGCAGGGCCACCTTCTACTAGACCAGGTTGCTCAAAGAATCATTCAACCTGGTCTTAAACACTTCCAGGGATGGGGCAGCCACAGCTTCCCTGGGCAACCTGTGCCAGTGCCTCAGCACCCTCACAGTAAAGAATTTCTTCCTTTTACCTAACTAAATCTCCCCTCTTTCAGTTAAAGCCATTCCCCCTTGTCCTGTCAATACATGCCATTGTAAAACAATCCCTCTCTAGATTTCTTGTAGGCATCCTTTAGGCACTGGAAGGCTATTCTAAGGTCTCCACAGAGCCTTCTCTTCTCCAGGGTGAACAACCCCAACTCTCTCAGCCTGTCTTTCATTGAAAGATGCTCCATCCCTCTGATCATCTTCATGGCCCTTCTCTGGACTTACTCCAACAGCACCACCTCCCTCTTGTGTTGGAAGACCCAGAGCTGGATGCAGTATTCCAGGTGGGTTCTCACAAGTGTGGAGTAGAGAGGGAAAATCACCTCTTGGCCTGCTGAAAACTACATCCAGAAAAAGAACTGTTTGATTGCCATACTATATGCAATATTCTGTATTATCAAAGTATTTGATAGAGACCATATACGCACTACTACAATATCATTTTAACCACTTTGTTTACACATTGAAATGCATGTGCATTTACACATATATAGAGAGAATAAATCTTACCAGCGTAAATGGGCTGACCACCTTAGCCTTTTCTGCTTTCTTCTTCTTTTTTCTTAAAAGGTTTGATATTTTTAGTGCATTTAAAAAGCAACAACATTTCACAGAAATACTAATTAGCTATGATAATAAGGTTCAATTAGAATATAACTACGAAATAATTTTACAGGAAACATTTGCATATAAAATGTGAAGCTCTTCCCAGTTCACTGCTCTCAAAGATGAAACAACACCCTTGGGCTGGAGGGTCCACAATCTGATCAAGAAAATTGCAAACTGAAAAAGTATATAGCTTTCAAATTGGAAAAGAGGAAGATAACTTATAAAATCATGGTGGATGGGGAATATAGAAAATGTTCAAGTTATGTAAAATATTGATTCCAAGTCATACTAAAAATTTCAAGACAACTTTTAGCTGACGATGTAACTGTATTCAAGGTGTCAATTTCAACATAATTTGCATCATATTTTAAAACTATTTTTCAATAAACTCTAGTCAATGCTGTGGACACTTAGTTCTTAAAAGAAGATTATAAAATTCTCCTTCAGCAGTGAACGTATCAGTGCTACTCTTAGATTGTTACATAGCTTTCCGTTATCAGAGTTTCCTGATAAAATAAATTAAACTAAACTAAAATTAGAATAAATATGAAAAAACCCTAAAATAAGATAAGCTATCTTATAAACTTCAATACAGAAAATGTGTTCGATGTTTAAGAATACTTACTGTTTGTCTTCAGATACAGTGACATCATAACTATTTCCACGTATAGTACGCTTCTTCTTGTTTTCATCTTCAGAATGCATTTTAAATTTATTTAAGATAGCTCCCTGTAAAATAGTATTTCACTGAGAAATATACAACTGTTAAGCTAAGAACAGTAATCTCAATGACAATTTGTTTGAAAGAAAAATATAGATACTTATTACATTCAATAAAGTTATTAATGTCATACACTACAAATGAATTCTCTGAATGGGAAAGTATAAACATGTTGAAACAGGTCCAGATGTTTGGAGTTTGCCTTTACAAACATCTACATTTCATAGTTGTATCTATTTGATCACTGTGCGTCCTTTCATTTGATTTCATTTGAATTATATAACCATTATATTTTCTGCAGTTCCACACAGATATACAAGATAAATGGGAAAGCAGATGTTTATGTAAAAGAATATGCAGTTATTTGGAATTTTCTGAAATTTAGTTATGAGTTAATTTTATAAAATATCTCTGATTAAAAAAAAAACAAACTGACATACCGTGAAAGTTGCTCTTGGATTGCGTCTAGTCCTCTGAAAGAGTATTCAAACATCAGTAGAATTAATATGGTTAAGGACACGCAGCATGATTGGACCTTGCTCTTCTCATGTAAAAAAGAGACGATCGATAACTGTCTCTTGTTTTTTTCCCCACTCCCTTTGCCTTGCCTTCTTTGGAAAGCAGATGTGTGCACTTTGGACTCTGCTAAATATTTTTTAAAGGGCATATGTAGCAAAAAAAAAGTCCTTAAATTCAAGCTTATTTCATTGTCTCCTGGGAAAATAAGCCTGAATAGTCTATTCTTCCCCCAGAAAAAGTTCCTTTTATCTACTGTTGGCTTAATTATGCCCCTCAAAACTTCCAGAAATGTCTATTTACTTATTAGAGATGGTGCTGAATGCTCCAAGTAACTGTTACACTTAAGGATTAATCCATAGTGAGTATGAAACTGAGTAATACAAAAGGAGTGTTTTACTCTTTTGCTTCTTTTCCCCTCTTCTAAATGATAAATGATAAATCTGTTCTCTTACTACCACACAGATCAACTCACAAACCACAGGGTCTCAAGTCATTAGTGAGCAATTCAAGTTGCCTCATCATTGGCTAAACAGTTGCATAGCATTTAGTTGTCAGCTTTTCACTTCTGATGTTTTATTTTATACATTTCATACTTTTTTAAGGATAGAAGAGCTGCCTTTCCAAGTCAATAAAACATTCTATTTCATTGACAACTCTGCTATGTAAGAAATTACCTGAGTGCCAACCTAGAAAAACTCCTAAAAAACATTTCTTAAATGTCTTTTTTACAGCAACTACTTCATATGTGCAGTTACCACAGGGTACAGTAGTATAGTGCTTGATATAATTTAAGAAATATCTATACTGCAATAACATTATAATTTTACTTAAACCTCTATCAGTATTCTAAATTAAAATTTCTCACCTATTCAAAATACCATTTTCCCCTGTTCTTTATTTTCAGTCAAAACTCACTCCAGTTCTGACAAGCTGATACATCATAAAATCATTAAAATGTTTTCTGATTCTAACAAACATTATTGCTCTACTCCCAAATATCATCCATATCAAGGGCAAAATAACCTGTTCCCATACATTTCCCACTGAAAATTGAATATATTAGACTTCTGTCTCACAAATCCAAATTTCACCTTTATTCTCATTTATTTCTTTTTCATTTTTACACATAAACTTTGTATAAAAGTGACATACCATATTAAACAACAATACGATCAATGAAATTTAAGAAGTGCTAAGCGTGGCCAAACTCACACAGTAGTATTGATAAACAGAGATCTTCCTTCCCAATAAACAGCAGAAAGAACCAATACAAAGTATTTAACTAATCAGCAAGCCTCAGGGGTCTTCCCCAATTCTTTCTTCACTTCCCTGCACGGAACGTGAAATCACAACAGGATGTCTTGTCTACTTTCTAGACAGAATGGGAGATGAAGGCTATAGGTCAGTGTTCCAGCACCATCAGAGATAACTGAAGGAATGAAGTGATATATTCCATTATATATTCATATTCCAATTTCCTCACCTTTTGCACACTAGACTTCCTCCTCTCTGATGCAATCTTGAGTCACTACCGCCTCCCAGTTTACATTCTGTTTGCACACAATGACACACAACCCAGTGTGAGGGTCACAATACTAAATGTAATTCCTTTATTTATTTTTATAGTCAGCAGCAAAAAATGAATGATTAACAGCTCACACTGACTGAATTTAGTGTTTGGAGCATCCCTGTTTTCAATGTCACCATTCACTAAGATAGCAGTTAATACTATGGAGCAGAACTGCATTTAGAGAATGGATCTGTTTTAAACTACTTCTGGTGATTATCTATGAGACTTGGTGGCATGCACAAAGCCTTTTATCTAACCACTAGAGGAAATGATCTCATAGGGATTCCATGCGATGGGCCATGTGCGGAATTTGCAGAATGCAAATTGTATCATTTTCCATGATGTCTTGGGACAGATGTATTTCTAGGATATCCCATGTCCTAAAGAAAATAGATGATTTATTCAGTGATCGTGCGTGATTGTCAACCAGTTCATGAAGAGATACACTGAGTTGGCAGATATAAGCAGGTTTGACCAAAACAAGGCCAAATCATATAACCAAAACTGATTCCATGGTACAGTGCACATGAAAGAGGAGAACATACCTTTGTTATTGATGGAACACTTTGACAACACATTATCAAAGAAAGAGGCCTATTACTGTATATGACAGGAACAGGAAGAATTTCTCACACACTAACTGGATAGTCCAAATGTAATGTGCATGTAAAATCATGTTTACAAGAACAAAAATTATTTGAAATGTGGTACTTTATCTTGTCACAAATATATCTGTGACAAATACTCTTTTGGAATACTGATGCAGTGGGTCACTTCACAGGACAGAATTACTACCTACTTTCCTGATCTATCTCCACCTGTATTCATATTTCAAGCACACTGAACTATTTAAGAGTGATAGGTCTCTCAGGAAAAGTACATGTACATGCTTCTGTAAGGCCTAAAAATGCAGATAAGTCTATAGCATCATGAGTGCATGGATGGTCTTTTCATATACTGAGAGTTAGATTTGTTACGTTTGATTTGTTACAGAGTTCACCTTGTCACAGTTAAATCTGGCACCTGCACTGACAATTTCCCCCCAGTTCACAAGGGGGAAAAGACAGACAGCAATAAAATGCTTATACTAAAACTTCATAGTAAGATGTTCCCCATAAACATTTTAACCCCAAGTATGGGTAAAAGTTATTTTATGTACCACCACTATGGTAGTGATCAAAACATCCATTGTGCTAGCACAGCATTAATAGTGATGACTATTCTGATAATGGTGAACTGTGTAAACTGATCTCTCATTCAGGATCACATGAGTGCAGATAAGGACTTGATTGTCATGCCATATCAGATGACTCATACATTAGTGTTAAACCATGACAAGAAGTGGAGAAAAACAATAATGACATTGTTCACCTTTGAAAGTCCCCTTTCTTCTTCACAGGTATTTATGTAAATATATGGAAACATAGAGTAATGAACAACAGAAAAAAGAAATATGTGTGTTCATCTATCTACATGTATATATCTTCTATACCAGCAAATTATCAGTAGAAATAACACCAAATGTTACCAAAACCTTTGATGCGCATGAGCTTTGACCTAGATGGTAATAAGAAGTCAGACTTTTGTCTCCCTTTTGATCTGGGTGTATAATCACAGAATCATTAGGATTGGAAACAACCTCCAGAGCTCACCTAGTTCAACCCCCCTGCAAGGCAGGGTTACCAAGATCAGATTACATAGGAACACCCCGGGTGGGTTTTGAAAGTCTCCAGAAAGGGAGACTCCACAACCTCAGTAAGCTTACCTATGAGGATGTTATGGAGACAGCCTTGCAGAAGTCAAGGTAGATGTCCTGGATTCAGCAGTAGCAGTCATTTTTCTCAGTCTTAGTAGCTGGTGCCGTGCTGTGGTTTTGACTTTCGGCCTGGGAACAACGCTGATAACACTGATGGTTTTAGTTGTTGCTCACTAATGATAACTCTGACCAAGAACTTTCTGAGTCTCATGCTCTGCCAGGGAGGATGGGAAGCCGGGAGGAACCAGAGTCAGGACATGTGACCCAGACTAGCCAAGGGGCAGGTACCTGGAAAGGCTAGATCGCTGCTCAGGTTGGGCTGAGTATCGGTAGGCAGGTGGTGAGTAGTTGTATTCTCTTCCCTTGTTATTTCTCTTATCATCATTATTATTGGTGGTAGCAGTAGTGGTTTATGTTATACCTTATAGTTACTGGACTGCTCTTATCTCAACCTGTGGGAGTTGCATTCTTTCAGTTCTCCTTCCCATCCCTCCAGGAGCAGGGGGGAGGAAGCTGGGGGGGGGAATGAGCAAGTGGCTGTGTGATTCTGGATTGCTGGCTGGACTTAAACCATGACAGTAGACAACATCCACTACCCTGTCCTTGTCAACCCATCCTGCCATGTCATCACAGAAGGCTATCAGATTAGTCAAGCACGATCTACGCTTGATGAATCCATTCTGACTACTCCTGATGACCTTCTCTTCTACATACTAGTTTAATGCTGTTTCTACACACTCAGAGAGCCTTTTACTTCAGTAGCATCCACTCAGCAAATATATACAATGAATATGTTAACATAACATTTCTCTATCCAGAATAAAACAGGGATATATGGGAAACTCAGTCCACAACTACATTGAAAATTCATGTTAATGTGAGAACAAAATAGTCTTTTACTGACCCAGTTATACAGTTACAAGCAAAACCATGGTAAAACTAGAACTCACAGCACTGGCTACTTCTGCTTGCTTGTGCTGGGTTATTACAACACTGTCAGATGACCTGACTGCATAGGAAGCAAGAGTAATTGCTTAAACTGAGGCCACTGAATTCAGAAACTTGTAAAATGGGGCTTCCAGGCCTTAAAAATTTACTTTCTTGAACTAGCAAAGAATGCACTGCTTCTAAAAACATTGCCTCAGAGTATGATTATCATCTACAGCAAGAATCTCCTGGAAGAAATTCAGCAGATAGATGTCTCAGAACAGTTATCTCAGTGCTGAAAAGAGATTTGGCTAGCAGGTTATTCATCTAGAACACTACGATAATGTAAAATCATATGAATCCTAGAAAAATTGTTGGGATTGGCATCTGGGGAAGTATCTGAGTTCATAGAACCACAGTGCCTTTCAAGTAGCAGTGATACAAGGCTTAAGTGAGTAAGAATAATTCTAGGACCTGTGAATCAAGCAGAAATACAATGGGAGAACCAGCCAATTCAGCCTCAACAAAGAGGCAAAGCAATGAAGGTAAGAAGGAAAGCACAGAAATCGTAGTCTGATGGATCTGATAAAAGGTCTGCACATACTATAATTTTCAGAAATACAGTCATAAATGACCCATAGTCTCCATTTAAAAATACAGATAAAAAGGTACAGAAAAGGGAAAACAGTCCTTGGTGTGAGTTTAGCTCTGTATAAAAAAAAAGATTTTAACAAGAATTGCAAAGGACCCTTGGAGAACATTATAAAAACTTCCTTTAGCGAACACCAATGGGACTACAGGAAAGTGTTTGTTTTTTTTTTCATGTTAAAATTTGAGAAAAAGAGGCAAGCATATGAGAAAATGGAATAGAATCTATAAATTCCTTGTTGGCTTGTTTTCTCAGGATAACGAAAAAAGATGATGAGGAGGGATGATAACCACTGAACATAGCAGTTCCCCCTCAGTGAAGCCCTCAAGTATTATTATCTTTCTCTAAATAACTACCCATTAATAAGACTAGGGATACTCTGCTGTCTACCTGTCCCTGGTCTAGTGATAAAATTACAATACAAACAATGCACATGGCCATTAACTGTTAATTGATACTGTAGTGTCAATACATACTCTTCAATGAATTTGTTCCAGCTGGAATTCAAGAAAGTAGAAAAATGGTAAAACTTGTATTATATGCATGAAAGGATGTTCATGCACCTATATTAAGATCTCTGCCTGAATTTAAATAGCTGCCAAGTTCAAGAGGTCCTTGTGAGTATAGGAATGGGAGGATCCCTCCTATACACAGCAGGAAAATATTGGCACAGCTTTGCTGAAACAAAATGTATTAGCTGCAGATTTTGCTACGGATGTTTGAGGAATTGGTGCTGACCAGTGGGAGGTTAGGGTGGAGTGATTCCTGCAAGTCACTGATGTTTTGTTATTAAGAATCCGGAGGAAATAAAAACAGTGGATATTTGGGTAACAGAATTTCCTCAAGTTTTGTGTGTCTGTAAGTAAAAATGTGGAAAAACAGAAGTTGTGTATTAATTGAAAGTCTGGATCCTCCTTCCAAAAAGGAGTATTCAATGCATGCAAGAAGCAGAAGGATTCCAACCCACCATCAACAAGCTTGCTGGAAAGCAAGGTTCTAGTACAGAGACCTATAATTTTAACTTCCCATTTTGTCAAAGGTTAAAAGCAAAGAAAAAAGCCTAAAAGTGTATTTTTAACACATAAATAAGGTAGCTACCTCTCAGGTTGAAAACATGCCTGAAATTCCTGTAGCACTAAGCAGAATATCTCAGTGATTTTTTTAATTGACTTAGCCAACACTTGCTTGGCACTAGCAGAGTAAAGCTGGTAAAAACAAGCTTTTACCTATGAGGGAAAGCAATATTGTTTTATTCATGTATCTCAAGACTTTTAGATGAAATGTATCAAATGTGGATGAAATTACCATCAAAACATGTTATGTCACATCATATGAGGATGATGTGTTGGTACAGCAGGGAAATGAATTGAAAGTCCAGAAATATACCCCAGAAGTAACCAGCATTACTTAAAACACAGGCTTTAAAGCTAACCATGACAAAACTTGGTACAATCTGAAGTGAAATATTCAGAAGTAGTTTTAGGTCAGGAAGGGCAGGAATAATTTAAAGTCAGGAAGGGAGGGTGACGCTGAGATCACCAAAGAGTAGAATTGGCTATGAGGGTCCTTGCTCCTACAATATACAATAATAATTGTATTAGATTCACTTTTGGATTTGCATACATTGCTGTAAGAATATCCTTACTTTTACAGAAATCGGTAAGCCACTAATCAAATTAGTGAAGAAATCTCACAAACAAGAAAGGAAAGAACAGAAGAAGCAAAAATGCACTAGTTCAAACCCTGGCCATCAAATGCCCAGATTCTTGTAAGCTGTTTCATGTTCATCTCGTCACTACTAACCTAGACTTTGGGACTGTGCTATTTCAAGAACCCAGAAATAAGATGCAAGTTACAGCCTTTGCACTGAGAGTCTTAAGATCAGTGGGAAAGAACTCTATTCCATATTAAAAACCCAGTTTGTCATTGGCATAGTCAATGCACTTTAGGAATACATCCCTAGAAGCTGCTTTGCAGTAGTACATATTATACATACTCCACTAAAGTACATAATTAGTGGAAAAGTACAAACTGGATATGTATCAAATCCTAGGTTACCTGAGGCACATTGGCATTTTATAAGCTAAAAGTTTTCTGTAGAAGATGACAAGATTTTGTCACCAGCACTATAAGGCTTTTAACCATAGGAATATGACATAACTGTCCTTTTTATCACCAGCTCTATATGGCTTTTAACCACGGGAATATAACATAAATGCCCTTTACCTGTTTATCTGTCTCTCCCCAGATAAAAGCTCTGCTGCTGACTTCGTGCCACAGGTTATTCAGTGTGGTTCAGATGACTTCAGTTTTTATCAAAAGGGTGGAAAATCCTCAATTAGATATAATGCAACCCCCACGAAAAACAAAAAGAACTGCTTATCTTCACTCTGCACAAACAGCAGAGCTACATGCTCTTCCAATAATGTTAAAAGAGGAACCTGAAGGAAATGATCTGGCTTTGTACATAGTTTCAGACCGGATATATCAAGCTTTAACTAATTGGTTACCAACATGGAATAAAGACAACCTACAAACACAGAATGGAAATTCGGTAGCCTTTTAATCATGGAAAGGAAATCCTGAACACAGTTTAAAAAAAGCTGGAAGGAAAAAAATATGCAGGTCATGTAAAAGTATACCAAGAGGAAAAATACAGAAGGAGCATCATTGGAATAGTCAAACAGATGCCATTGGCAAAGAGATTGTGGTGATCCCAGGAGAATTAACATTTGAAAGAAACACCCATTTTGAAAACAAAACAAAGAAAATTGAACAAAGCAAGGTATGAAAGACCTAGCCACTTTACAACATGTTGATGAGGAAATTGAGGGGTGATTACTATAGATGCTAGTAGAAAAGTGAAGCATAAAGAGCATAGTGTGGCCAGATAAAAAGCATTTCTAGGGAGAGCACCGTATAATCTTCAAGTATATTTGTTTCCACAGGTGCATGAACAAGATCATGTACAGGTTGCTTGAATACAAAAGGTAGTGTTAGAAGATAGCTTGTTGGCCAAAGGTGAAAACAGATGAGTAGATAATTGCTTAACTTGTGCTGTGGCAAACACCACTAAGAAAAAAATAACACTAAAACATTAGAGAATTCATAAACCACAGGCTAGGATAGAAATGGACTACACTAGACCATGTGTAGTCCCACTCACCATGCAAAGTAGGATAAGTATTTGCTAATACTAGATCCACTGACAAAATATGTTGAGATAGTTCCAGTAAAGAAAGCTACAGCCAAGTCTCCCAGAGTGCAGACACTGAATATTGTATTTTCAAGAAGAGAATTAAACTGATAAATTGACTTGGAGCAAGGGATATATTTTCCAGAGAAAATCACCAAGGGATTATCTGAAGGCTGGGGAAGCAAATTTCAACGTAAATTGAATGAACCAATGAGACTATAAAAATAGCACTAGGCAAAATGGTGAGAAACTACTCAGAAGATTGGTATATCACATCATCTTGTCATTTTAATGACCTGAGAGCCACAACAGCTTCTCACACGTTCATGTGATTTAGAGCTATGCCTGGGAGAAACAAAAAAAAAAAAAAAAGACTGCCTAATCTTTTAACTGAAGAATAGATACAGACCCTATCTAAACACTGGAAAGAGATTAATGCTGTTATAGCAAGTCAGATAGGAAGGAATGCTCAATGCATGGATAAACAAACAAGAACAAACCCCTACTCTGCAGAATGGAAAAGAGGATGGAAAGTAATGTTCCACATTTTCCAAATAGTTTACAGTCTAAACTGTAAATGGGATAGACTAGCTCCAATTATAAATAAAGCAGGACCTTATGCATATCAAGTAAAACTTCAGAACAGAAAAAGTAGTTCCAGTTTCAATTTAGATTATGGGAAGGCAAGTTAACAAAAAGCAAGAATGTTATAGGTTTTGCTATTAAAAATTAACAGTGAGTAAGGTGTATGGGAAATCTCACCAGCAGAAAGGCTATTAAAAAAAGCAGCATATAGTAATTGTTAGGCTTTGTCAGACTGAAGTTTGAATGTTTTTATTTTTGCTAATAACTCTATATTAATAATTCCATTAGATTCAAAATCATGAATCTTTGGGTTACAAGGGAGTAGCAAGCATTCTGCTTTTTGTTGATAATAGACCCTACCCCTAGTGTCAATGGAACACTCTTTTGTACCAAAAAACTGGATACATGTCTCCACTACTTTAGTTACAGGAGACAATTGTGAAAGCTAAACCACAGCATCTATGTTCCATGATGCCAGAAATAATCTTACTATTTTAATTCATCTCTGATTTTAAGGGAATGTATTATGGAGGCTTGAAGCAGTAGTTTAACTTGGATACTTTATTGCTACTTACTTGGCTAAAAATCAAAATAAACTACATTTGTGATGGAACCCGAACAATCACACCAACTGAAATACATATGGAAGACGTGAGAGATGGTTAAACCAAGTGTGAAAAGCAGAAGTGAAGCAGAAACTGAAACAAACAACAGCAACAACAAAAAGTCAAACATTTAGTTCACAGTTTTGTTGTTTCTGTTGTTTATTTTTTTAATTTTTTTTTGAGAGATAATTCACAATTTTGGGAATACAAATTAAATGAGTGCATATTACACTGAACAAAGCATTTACTTTGATTTTTTCCAAGGCAGAACAGATATACCTGTCTTATTAAAGACACATTTGTAACATTGAACCAGGAATGGATTCCATATTATTGGGTACAACACACCAAGAGGATTTAGAGGAAGCAGAAATTACAACTGGGATTTTGGACACCATTGATGTAGAAACTTTGATTGGTAAATTATCAAAATCGCAGCATATTATATGCAATATTCAAACCTCAAGAAGTAAATATATCTATAAATTCATCTTTCAGTGTTATTTACCTGAGATTTAATAATGTCATATGGGAATAAAAATGTGGATAGAAGTAGCAAAAATCTGAGTACTGGAAAAAAGAAAAAGTACTGGAAAACCACTGGAACTAGAAAGTTGTATTAACATTGATAAGCTACTAATAACAGAGTGGATTCTGTGAGCAATAATCATCAAAACACAAGTTATGGGACAGTCAATGCACAGAATGGTCAAAGTTTCAACCACTGAAATGGGACAGAGCTGTGATTTTAAGAGAAATTAAGGCCAAGGTAGCATGCAGGAGGCATAGGGATGACTGTAAAACAATACATACACAACCTGCATTGGTATTACCTGAAGAGATCTATCAGTCAGTGCACAGAAGCTAAGGCTCATTACTGATGGTTTGCTAACTAGCAATACTGATGGTATTAACAGACTTGGAAAGACACAGTAAGAAATGGGGTTAACGGTCACTGGGGCCTGTTCCACAGGAATGCAGTCTGAAAAAGCTGCCACTGTGGAAACAGAATATTATTCCTACAATAGCAGAAACTACTTGTATGTGAAGCCAATTTGCAGTTAACAGTTCTAGAATCTATGACACCAGATATGGACAGATGTTATAGTTTCTCTGCATCTGTTTCAGTAGGAACTGACAGAAATTTGTACTTTCCCTAGAGAAAAAAATGTGCAGCATTTCTCATGTATCTAATCTAGGGTAAGTATTCACAATGTTCATCCATATCACCAGAATTATAATACCCAGAACACCACCAGCCTGGGACTAATTTGGAATATTTATAATAAAAATATTAAGGACTCACAGCAAATAGAGGAAGTAGCTAAAGACAAATTAATGAATGGACATAAGGATATACTTCCTTAAAGGACCAACAGCCACTAAGATCAGGAACAGATGCAGAAACCCTAATTCTACCATGGCATTTTCAGAGGACAGTCAAGTACTGATACAAAAATCATGTGTTATTTTTACCATAAATCATCACCTGTGTATTAATGAGCTGTCTTTTTGTTGCAGCTTGCAGTATGTCGGTGTGACAGAAGATCCTGGGTCTATCTGGAGCTATAGAACTGCAAAAGACCTACACGGATTTCCAGGAAAACCAGGAGATAAGATCAGAACAGAGTGAAATTCTACCTTCATGCCCTGAGGCAGTAAGTAGCCTTGAGCCAGCAGAGCTCAAGGTTCAGAATCAAGTTCAGAATCAAGGCATAGAGAACTTAGTTTCCATCCCATCACTGATAAGCATATGCATATTCAGCTGTAAAAAGGGATATACTGTCCCTGGATGTACAAGAAGATTTTAATTGCATACCTGTGAAGAAAAAGGATCTTAATTTATTCTTTTATCATCAGTTACAGGCAAAGAAAGTTGGGACTCTTCAGCCTGGAGAAGGCTGAGTGGAGACCTCCCAGCAGCCTTCCAGTATCTGAAGGGGGCCTACAAGGATGCCAGGGTGGGACTCTTCATCAGGGACAAGGGGTAAGGGGTTTAAATTTAAACAGAGGAATTTCAGGTTAGATATAAGAAAGAAGTTCTCTTCTGTGAGGGTCCTGAGGCACTGGAACAGGTTGACCAAAGAAGTGGCAAATGCTCCATCCCTGCAGTGTTCAAGGCCAGGTTGGACAGAGCCTTGGGTGACTAGGGTGAGGTGTCCCTGCCCATGGCAGGGGTTTGAAGCTAGAGGATCTTAAGGTCCTTTCCAACCCAAACCATTTTATGATTCTATGATTACCTGATCAAATGAGGCCACCAAGTGGCAATATAAATATTTAAAGTCACAAAGGAAAAGTGTAATACCTTTTAATAGAAATATAGAACCATTGATGTTGGAAAAGACCTTTAAGATCAAGTCCAACTGTTACCCCAGGACTGCCAAGTCCACCATTAAGCCATGTCACTGAGGGTCTCGTCTGCATGTTAATAACATAACTTTAGAATATATAAAGAGAATAATCAAGAGAAATGAACACAGATTAAATTTTGTGTGCCCTGGCATAAAGCAGTAATCTCATTTATGTTTCAGAAGCATAACTTCTAAAAGCTGTCGTCCAATGTTGAAGCCACAATGCCTTCAAATATTGCTTTCCTGTAATTTGAGGCAAACAAGCTAACTTGCAACAATTTTTAAAACTTCCAGATTGAAATTCACGACCTTCTTGTCCTAAATCACAAACATACTTCATATTTCAGTATCTATTTTTTTCTTGGCCAATTCTACTACAATGACATCATTCTGTAGAGTTCTTATGCTCCTTCTGTTTATGACTGTCACACAAGTATGCTCTAAAAAGGCATATGGTACTCTGCCTTCCTTGATTCCTTTCACTCCTTACCCAGAATTAAGTATCAGCAGGATACCAAAGAAGAAGGTGGGTGAAATTCCATCTTCTAACCTCCCCCACCAAACCTTTATTTTAAATCATCCTGTACAGATTTTTTTTAAGACATAAGGATAAGCAATAATGCCAAAGTGCAAGATTTACAAATAATCTGACCAATCTACCATTTCTGAGAATTCATACAGAGAGGGTGATTTGCAGAAGTGCAACTAGAGCTCCAAATGGTACCTATGGTAAGGCTTCAGTACTAAGATATTGGTAAGTCAAATACAGATAGTAGAGGCTGCTGCCAAAAAAAAAAAAGGCACAACAAGCAAAAAAAGCCGAAACCAAAAGTTCAAAATAGCAAGCATGTATGTCTCCTGACGGAAACCCATGAGCTTTGCTTCAAACTATTTATACATTCAAAACTATTCTAAAACGCAACAGTAAAATATATCACATCTCACACTAAATGTGTCATAACCAGTTTGTGTTTTGCTCTGAAGTGAGGAAGTCTTACATATCTTGATATCAAGTTCATTTCCTCCTACTGCAAATCACAGCACAGTGTCAACTTGTGGGTTAACCCTGGCCATCAGCTAAGCCCCACACAGCCACTCACTCACTTCTGCCCAGTACGATGGGAGAGTGAACTAAAAGGACAAAAGCGAGGAAAATTGTGGTTGAGTTAGTGACAGTTTCGTAAGTGAAGCAAAGCAGTGGATGCAAGCAAAGCAGAATAATGAATACATTCATTACTTCACATTGACAGGTAGATATTTAGCCACTTCCAGGAAAGCAGGGCTTCATCATTCCTTAACAGTTACTTGGGAAGACAAATGCCATAATCTCAAATGTCCCCACTTCCTCCTTCTCTCCCTAAGCTTTTACCACTAAGCATGTCATACAGTGTGGAATATCCCTTTGGTCAGTTTGGGTCAGCTCTCCTGGCTGTGTCCCCTCCCAGCTTGTTGTGCCCTCCCACCAGCTGGCTGGGCAACATGAGAAACAGGGAAAACCCTGATACTGTATAAACAACATTCGGCAACAATTGAAATATTGGTGTGTTATCAGCACTGTTTTGGTACGAAATCCTGAACACAGCACCATATTGGCTGCTATGAAGTAAATAAACTCCATCCCTGCCAGACTCAGTACAGAAGTTGTATAGTAAGTTTGTTCAAGAGAAAATATTTAAACAGTTCAGAAGTTTCAAAGTTGCAAACTTTGTTGAGACACCAACTCACTACAAATGAAATAAAAATTCTGACTTTTGGATTTTATTTTCCAACCTGCTTATGCCTTCAGAAAATAATTCAAGCTAATGAATTTTGTCAAATTTGAAAGAAAAGCACATTACAGCTTTTTAAATTAAGAATATCTTTAATGGAGTTTTGCCACTTCAGTTATGCAAACAATCTATTTAAAAGTCATCTTCTTATTGACTGAAAGCCAGTAAATCTGGAGAAACATTTCTGAGTCTTTTGTTCTTTGAGATGTAGTGAATTTCATACAGGCATTAACTAATTAATACTCCTCATTGCTTCCTACCAGTCACAGCTGCTGTGTTTATTCATACAGTCACAATTAAAATCCTTACTTCAATAATACCATTTTGAATACTGCATATTTGAAGTAAGTAATATATTCCAGCTTGATGTGTTCAAAATCAAACAGGAGTAAATTCCCATTAAGCTTGGGTTTGGTTGTTTGGTTTTGTTTTTTTTTTATACTTTTTAGAATCACTCATTACACATGCCCTTGCTTTGCAAAGATTGACTTCTAAGTGAAGCCATACAGATTTATATCATGGAATGGTTTGGGTTAGAAGGGACCTTAAAAATCATACAGTTCCAACCCCCTGCCATTGGTAGGTATATACCTTCCACTAGGCCAGGTTGCTCAAAGTCCCATCCAACCTGGCCTTGAACAGCCCCAGGGATGCAGCATCCACAGCTTCTCTAGGCAACTTGTGCCAGTGCCTCAGTACCCTCACAGTAAAGAACTTCTCCATAGTATCAAATCAATCTACTCTCTTTCAGGTTAAAGCCATTCCCACTAGGAACAGATGGAAACTAGGAGAGCTGAAACCAGGTGATCTTTAATGTCCCTTCCAACCCAAACCAATGATTCTATGATGATTTTTCTACCTGCTCAAAGCAGGGCCAACTTTGAAGTTAGAAAAAGGGCATTTTGATTCTTCATCCTGTTAACTTTTGAGTATCTCCAGGACAAACATTGTACAGCTGCTCTGAGCAACCCATTTCAGTGTCTGAACAACTTTGTTATCAAGTATTTTCTTAGTATCTGTCCCTTGTTGCAGCTGGCGACAGTTGCCCCTTAACTATTTCCTATGCCCTCCTCTGAAGAGTCTGACTGATCCCTCTACCCTCCTATCAGGTAGTTGAAGACAGGAAAATTTTCCCCTTAGCCTATTTCCTTACAGATACATTAAAAATGCAAGAGTTACTACCGTAAATTTCCTGATAAATTTCTTGAGCTTTCTTCAGTCTAAGGCAGCTGATGATCTTTTTTTTTTATTATTATTTTTTTGAAGTCTTCTGAATATTTTTACAGTTCCTGCTTTAGTAAGACAGTAGTAGGAGATAAATTATGTTTGAAAGAAAGCAATGACCTTCGAGGAGATTCCTCTACTTGAGGACTAAAAACTAACAATATTGAAACCGAAAGTGTGGTCCAACACATAAGCCTTATCTCATCTTAAATCACTTGAAAGTATAAAAAGAAAAAAATTGAAGTTCCTGGAAATAAGGCAGAAGAGAAGAGCAGAGAAGATATTTTTGCTTTTGATATATGTAGAAGAGTTCTCCTGTTGTTTGGTTTTGTCTGTTTGTTTTTTGTAAAGTACTGGTAATTCTCCAGTACATTTATCACAAGTTCAACAACAGAACTTGCAGTTGACATCTCTCATCTGCAGTAGAGATTAAGTCTACTTCAACCTCATCTTGAACTTAATTGAAAGATGACTCAAGCTGCACAAATCTCTTAAAAAGAGCTACAAAGATTCTGAGAAACAGAAAACAACCTGAAAGCAGGCTTCATTTCTGAGAATCAACAAGTAACACATTGAGTATGTGTTGAATAATTTCTTTGATTGTCTGAAAGAAAAAAGAACAACAGCTTGTTCCTATCTTGTTCTAGTAGAGCCATTTCACCCAAAAATAAAGTATTGGTCTCACTTTCAGAGTAGAAAGAGAAAGCATATTCTCCTTCAGGCTTACCTGCTCCTCTACTTCTTTTATGCTGTTTCTGGTGAGGGGAGGAAGAAAAGCAGGAAACAGAATGATGACCTACCTTGTAGTGAGTTTGAATTATAATGCATTTGGGGAAAAAAAATTAAAACCCACCCAAGCGAAGAGAAAATTTTAACTTAGCGAAGACAGAAAAGTTTACTCACCATTTGATATAAACTTCAATGAAGATCAAGACTAGTTCAAACTTTTTCAGCTATATGCTGGGGTGAAAATGCAGCATATCAAGGAATATATGACAATTTTGGAAGGTTTGGAAAGTGGTAACAACACTTGAAACAATTTATCAAATATCTTCTGATTAAAAGGAAAAAAAAGCATTTTAAGCTACGATGTATGAAAACAGGGTCAATTATATGGAAATTTACTTTTTAACATCTAAAATAATTCCTCTTCAGATAACAATGACAGTCAATAACTGGACAGAGTTCTGTGACAGGATCTCTATGAAATAACATCTTATCTACAAGTGACATTTTCCAAGGAAACCACAGTCCAGTGAGGATTTGCATGTCTGTGAGTAAAATTTTTTATTTCCTTAGTAGGAATGGATAGTTTAGACTTTACCAGACACACTTAGGAACACGACGTGTAACTCAGTAAAGATTTGCACCACAATTTATGTCACTATTCATCCTTGTTGCACACAAGTATTGTCTTAAGCAGAAAGGGAACTTCCTCTCATAAACGAAAATTAGTCCATACAGCTTTACATCTCCCCGACTTACCAGCCAAATCAATTCTTTCAGACCATACAAAACACAATTAATTTACTACTAGGTTTTTTTTGGAAGTGATGTATCACCCCAACTTATGGTGACCTAACTTCAAATAGATCTTAAGGTCCTTTCTAACCCTAACTTTTCTATCATTCTGTGATGTCATTCCGTGTGTCTCTTGTACAACTTGACATCAAGGTAAAGCTCTACACCCAGAGCTCTTCTAAGCATGCTCAGATATAATACCTTTGTGTAGAGCAGGAACAGACACATGTACCTCAGCTGCAGAGTACATTACCATTGAATTCACATATTCCCACAAGTATGGCCTCTAAAGGAAGGTAGAACGTGCCATAAAGCTGCAGTATCTTATGGTTCACAGCAGTGTTAACTCGAGGTCACCACAGCCTACAACCAGAGGAGTTCTCTCATCTTGGATTTCAAACCTCTGAGAGGGAATTACTAGCAATTAAAGGGAGCCTACCATTTCTCAGACGCTTAGAGGGCTACAGGACTGTCACTCGAGGACCTAAACCCCTCAGGCACATACCGAACTAAAGTGGATGAGAGGAAAACGCCGTTAGGCAGAAGGGAAGGGGGGACCTCAGGAAGTCTCTCACAGACGCAAACCAGACCCCACCATCCACCCACCACCTCAGGTGCCGGTGCCTTTCTCACGGCCCCCCCCCACTTCCGTGAAGGGGCGCGTGCCCCGTTCAAACCGCGGCCGCTGGTGCGCGGCGCCGCGCCCCTCCAGCGCGCCGATTGGCTGGTGGCGCCGGCGCTCTGCGGCGCTGTGCTCCCGAGGCGCCGAGGCTGCCCGGCTGCCGGGAGCGGGGCGGGGGGGACCCCGGCGCCTCCTCGCCCGACCTGCCGCCTGCCTCGGGGCGATCCTCCCGCGCGGGCCGGGCGGCGGGAGGAGGAGGAGCAGCGGGGAAAACACGGGGGCCTTCTCCTCCTCCTCCGCGTGTGGCGGCGGGTTCAGCATCTTCGAGACTGAGAGGCCGGGAACAAAGGCTCGGCGCCAGCCCCGGCAGCTCCACCTGCCCCCAGCGGAGATGGCGTCCCTCGGCTTAGGGGGGCTTAACGTCTCCGCCCGTAGGAAGAGCGTCCCGGCTCGCAACGCCGCGGTGGAAAGGCGGAACTTGATCACGGTCTGCAGGTGAGCTGGCCCGGCCCGACCCTGCCCTGCCCCACCCGAGGGACCGTTCTTAGCTCTTTCACCGCCCTGGCCGCTGGCAGGGAACTGCCCCGGGGTGGAAGCTCGGGCGCAGCCCCGCTGCAGTCCGCCCTCCCGGGATGCCGGCCTGAGGGATAGGCAGCGGCGGGAGAGGGCATCCACGTCCATCCTGCCTCCTCATCTTGCCGCCTCCATCCTGACTCAGCTCCCTCAGGAGCCTTGGCGTGTCGGGCGACCGAGGGGCCGGTACACACCTGGCAGTGCCATCGGGCACACCGGCCTGTTAAATGGCCTTTTTTTTTTTTTTTTTTTTTCTGGGGGGAAAGGATTGTTTTCGGCACCTTGATTGTGTTCCTGGGCCAAAGGTGGGTGCTGGACCTGTGTTGAACTGGAAGAAGTTCTTTACTGTGAGGGTGGCTGAGGCACTGGGACGGGCCTCCCGAGGAAGTTATTAGTGCCTCATCCCTGGCAGTGTTCAGTGTCAGGCTGGACCGGGCTTTGAGCAACCTGGTCTAATGGAAGGTGTCTCTGCCCATGTCAGGGAGTTGGAACTAGATGATTTTTAAGGACCCTTGCAAGCCCAACCATTCTGTGATTCTATGAACTGAGGTTTTCATCTTCGTGCAAATAGATTGGTGTAACGTCGATGTCTCTTAAACTGATGCGCTATGTCCGCTTTTAAAATACAGACTTTATATGTATTGGACGTGAAGTGAAACCTAAAGCAGCTTTTCCAAGCTGCTGTTGAGTGACTAACGGTGTGTTCTTGTTAACGCGCTGGTGTCTCAGGAGCAGTCCTGAGGCAGCTGCTGCCTTCAGGGGATATTTTTATCTCCAAAATCTAGATCAGGAAATCTGCAGTATGGGCTAGATCTAGTGTATGCAAATATTTTTTGTAGCATCTTAGTGCTGAGCTTACACAAGCTTGATAATGCTTCCCGTGAAAGCGTTTCCACTGCTGTCATTGTTGAATTCATGCAGCATTTCCAAGTGTGCAGTACTGACCCATTACATCATGGCAAAGTTTTAAATACATGGATATACTGGGAGCAGGGACCCTGTCAGTTCATTTGTTTCAATTGCTAAATTTTTAAGTTATCAAACTAATTGGAATATTATCTGGAGAAGGTCCTCAACAGACTCATACGAGCTATAATATTTTAATTCTCAGAAATTTTAAGTATGTACCACTTAATGCTGTAGTAGTATTTAAAAACAGCTTAGGACGTCAAAATATTCCTTTTTTATTTTTTTCTCTTTTATTCTATGTTATTAATGGGTTTTCCAAAGGGTAACTGTATCATCTGGCTACTGAAAGGAATTTGCTTCCATGTTCCTGCAAGTCCTAGCATCTGGGTTTCAGAGTAGCATCAATACTATACTGCCTTTTTCCCAGGCTATTTATGCTGATCTCTACTCTTGCTTGTGAAAAAGATATACAACAAAAACATAGAAAAATAAGGTTTTTACCAAATTTGCCAAAGCAGATGGAGTAGAAGTTTTCAGTTTCATTATTGCTACAGAGATATAGAAGTAGCCAGTCTGCAGGCTTGAGAAAACAGTGGTTTTATCAAGTAATGACATGAGTATAAAGGATATAAACAGTTCTTTTTAAAGGAGTATATTGTATTCTGTGGAGCTTGCTGTTTTTCTCTGCCTCCCCCCTTTGAGAGAAACTCTTCTGTACTCTGTGCTGTTACATTTTATTTTTCAGTTTATTTCATGTCCTTGTCCTGCACTAGAAATGATGTTGTAACATGTTTATAGAGGCTTAGAAATCCGAGGAAATTGAGTGAAACACATATGAAACAAAGAGCTATTGCAGAAATTACTGTAAATTTGTGTATTTTAATTATTTTCAGTAAAACAATGTAATTTTGCTGTATCTTTACAAAACATGAAGTTTCTAGTTTGTAAATACACCTTAAAATTTGGAAAAGATGATGAGGAAAAAAGATTTGTGTTATTATGATATGCATACGTTTATATACTTTTGTATTCTTCAGCCAGTGTAAATGTTTTAAATGTTTCTGTGCTTTACCATGGTTATTACATATTCTCTATTATTTAAAAGTGTTATTTGTTAGGAATATCCAAATCTGTATCAAAGCCATTAAGACAGTAGTCCTTTCCAATCAAAATACTATGAGAATGTGAAATATTTCTGGTAAAAATAGCTTCAATTAATTGATTCAATTATATTTGGGTTATATAGCTTGCTATGCAGTGAAGGTGAGAGATCACAAGAAAGATACTCCTCTGAATTGCCTTCTTTTAACAGTCTGTGATAATTTAATGAAGTATTTTTGTTAAAGCTCCAATTTAGCAGATTTTTACTTAATAGTTAAAAAGGGCTTTGGGTTTTTAGTCTTTTCTTAATACTGATGACATCTAACTTCTTGTGTGGAGTGGGTAGTTTCTTAGATGTACAGCTTTAATGAAAAAATCTTTTTCTTCCAAAGTGTTGAGTGGCACTGTAGTAATGGAAAGTAATGTAGTTAATTAAGTTTCATAAACCAAATGTATACGAAAATACATGGTTGTGTTTGTGTAACTGCATGGCCATGATTTAAATTACAACAATTTTTAGGATTTGAATAAGTGATCTAAGCACTGTCTCTCTCCATCTCCTTTTCCCTGAAGTTTGATGCCTTCCATATTTAGTAAGTGCTCTTGGATGTTGAGGTTGTTCTAGGTTCACCTTGTTCTAATCTAGTCTTCTCTAAGATTCGTACATCCATGTAGCGACAGAACCACCAAAAAAGCTAGAGACAGGCCTTGGAAGTGAGGGTCATAGCTTAAGCGCAGATTGTTAACACAGAATTAAACAATTATCAGGAAATGCATTTTTAAAATAGTGATTTTGCTAATATGCAGAAGAGTAACACTGATATTGACCCTTAGCTGAAGTGTCCGGTTTCATGTCCAAGCCATGTTCTCTAGCATAAGGGATATTAATTTATAATCGTGGGGTTTATTCTATATTAATAGCTTACAGTTTTTAAAATGGCATTTTCATGACATTTCCTAATTGAAAGCTCAATACATGCAGCAGAATCCTTCCTTTCATTTGAAAACTTAAGAGGAGCGGAATTTGACACTGAAAAGTAACAAATTCATGTACCAGTCAGTTTTTCTGCCCATTTGCCTTTCTGATTAGAGGCTTTTTACTGTTTTGCAAATAAGCCTGTAGACCTGGGATGTATCCACAAAAGGTTTGGTTTTGGTCCGGAGTTACTAAAGGAATCTGGGAGATCTTCTTTTGCATCTTGCAAAACAGTGAAGAACCTATCCCAAAAAGATTCCTATAAATCTTTCTTATTTGAGAGTGTTTCCCTCTTACATAACTCAGAAGGTCTGTTGAAGGTTGGAGGATGCTACTGTTTCTACATCTTTTTTTGTCTCAAGCAAGACTAAATTAGTGACAGAGAATGTAGAATCTAATCTATGTAAGAATCTGAAAACATCCTAGTTCACAAAGGTAATTTAGAAACATTGATATTGGAATTTGTCCAGTGACAGTTACCATATGAAAAAAACCCCAACCCAAACCAACTCTATTGTTACAGTGACACAATGAAGATGATTGGATAAAAGACATTTTTTAAAGGAGTCCTATAGTAACGGGTATTGGAGCTACATCACTCCTCTGATCCCACAGTCTACCAAAAAGTTCATCTTAGAAAATATCAAGTTAGTTTTCAAGACATTTTACTTCCTTGTGCCCTTTTGTTACAATTTGTGTTAACCTCTGAAGTGTAAGTAGACTGTCGCTCTAGAGTGCAATGATGCTGTGGCAGCAACCCAGTAGAGAGAAAGTGAAGTTGGGAGCAGCAAAGCAGAAGAAGAAAGCTGCTCTAACTCTACCCACATGGACGTATTTTCTTCATATCTCTTGTATGCTTTAGACCTGACCTTTTGTTTCTTGACTTTCAGTCCCCAAGTGGTTCCACATAGGAATCAGAAGCATAGGCTTTCTTTTCTGGGAGGCCATACACTGGAAGCAACATATGAGGCATCTGCCATGCCTGAATGAAATTGCTCAGTTGAAGCTTACAGGGTAACCTTTTTTCGAAGGTGTCAATCACTTGTACATACCTTAAATCCTTTTTCCAGTCTGTGTGGTAAGCATGGTGAAGTGTGAATATCTAACATGCAAAATGTGCTTCTGAGTTTAAATTTAAGCTTAAGATAGGAAGAAGGAAGTAAAAAAAAAAAAAAAGCAACAATAAATCCACAGAAGTATTAGCATAAGATATTTTTCTTATCTTCCCAAAATATTTCTGGCCAATCATATTTTGCCTAGTAGCACTGTTATTTTCTTGGTCTATGGAAATAAGGTGTACATATTTGTCCTCTCTGTCTAGAAGTTCTAAAAGCCAGTTTCAGCCCAGCTTGACACAGGTTTTTGGTGACAGTGTAGAGTGATGGAAATTAATATTCTGTGGGGTGCATGGTGTCAGTAATATGAGCACTTAGACCACCATTAATGATGCCTTGGGTGACATGGTTTAGTGTGAGGTGTCCCTGCGCATGGCAAGGGGGTTGGAACTAGATGATCTTAAGGTCCTTTCCAACCCTAATTATTCTATGATTCTGAGCTGTTGTAGTATCTTTTCTAATCAGACCCTAGGTATTTAAAAATTGTTGTATCCTTAAAACTAGATATACTCCTTCATTTGAATTGTGGGATGCTTTTAAATTAAAAAATGCTTATCTTGATTTTTAGAAGTGTATATGTTAGTTGCTCTTAAATGTTTTTTCTTTAATATGTCTCCATATATGTGAATATGTATCCCATACAATATTAATTGTCGAACTTTTAAGTAGGACACTGAATAGAGGAAAAATAGGCATAGCTACATATTATGCAGCACTTTGTTTTGCAGTTTATGCATGATAGTGTCATGATCATGTCTCTAGTTTTAACATTATGTCATTACATATAGCCCAGTACATTATACTGCTAACTCACCTCTCTCTTGTGTAGGTATCTGTGAGTGAGTGATATGCTGTACCTTTTCTTTTACAGACCAGCACAGTGTGGGAGAAGTCTTCTTGCCACTGTTAATACTTAGTCATGGCATTGCTATATTCATTTACTTATTTTTCAAAATTAAAATTATAAATAATTTCACAGCTCTGATATAGCTTTGAAGAAAAAAGCATTACTGCCATTAGGGTAGTCAGTAGCAATGATACTGACTAGGTAGAAACTTACTGGTGGGCATCCATGTCTTTCACTCAAAATTGGTTAAGAACATGGAGGAGTTAAAAACTGAGTCATAACTTGGCACTGCAGAAGAAGCTTCCTCCCCCACCCTTCTCACTTCTGATTTCTGTCCTGCCAAAACCACTATAACAATAGAAGCCTGCAGGGAAGGTAGGATGGGGAGTCTTTATTCAGAAGTTTACTTAGTATGACATAATTGAGTTGAAACTCTGGAAATATATGTCAATTCAGTTTGAGCATAATTTCATTTAGTAAATGAGCATCAGGAGGCTGTGCTGACTCCACTCAGGATGCAGTACAGTTACTTTTACAGTACAGAGTGTTTGAAAATAATATTGCTGGTTTAAGGAGTCTCATTCCTGCCCGTGTCTATATAGTATGCTGCTTCTGCAGATGTGTTGTAGAATTGTGTTGAGATGCTGTGAAGCATTGTTATTATGAGTGTCTCCATGTTTAAGAGTCATTTTATCCCTCCTTTCAAGTACTGAAAATCTAGATCAGTTCATAGTGAGCCCCATAAAAAGTAGAACTGGCACAACTGAGGGAGCAGTGTGTTCAGGTGTGGGATCTGAGTGGGAACTTCCTAAGCTGTTACTGTTGAAGTTTGGGTGTTGTGAAAACTACCACCTCAGGCTCTAGTATGGCTCCATTAATACATACAGGGGATTGTAGCAAAAACCACAATAAATGCCACAAAGTAAGTGTTACTTTCAAAGTTCAGGACATGTGAAACTTGCCTCGAACCTAAAAACTGAAGAACAAGGAAGTGAAGAAAGGAAAAACAGATTATGATTAAAATGGAAAGGCAAGAGAAAAATCAATGTTTGTCTTATTTCTTGAAGTTTAAGCTAGCTGCTCCTGAATAAAAATGGACTTGTGTAAGTGTAGGTATAACTAAACACAACTAGCTGGCTAGTTGTCTAGTTACACCTTGTCTCCTTTTTACTATGGCTTGATATAGCCTTTCCGATTTCAAATGTTAGATCATTTAAGTTGATAACTTTTCTGGCATAATAATGAAGTAATATGGTCCTGAATGGGGATTACCCCCATCCACAGGGAAATCAGCCTGTCTGAGTTAATGCACAGTTAACAGTGCATAAAAAATAACTGGTTTATAATATGTTTGGATTATTCTTGCTAGGCTGAAATTACAGTGTTCTATAGTAAGATGAAGTTTATAATTCTGATTCATGGACATGGAATTTGGGAATAAAAGGAGTGTTGACAAAATATCAAGCAAAAATCATGATGGTTTGGGATTATAATGAGAAATTGATGTTTGATATTTTTTGAGTACTGGTTTTCTACAGCTTTATTACACTAGTTCAGAGAAGAGGAAAATAATTAGCCAATTTCTATGTAGGAAGTGTGGTGATTTTTGTTTTCATTTTACTTTTAAGGCTTCATGCTTAAGACCAACAATGATGATTCTATTTCCAGGCTATTTCTCCATGTGGTATGTATTTACATGCTCTGACTGAACTTGAAATCATCAAGGTAGTTTTCTGGTTCTTTGGTCATTTGGTTTATACAAACTTCTGTTCTGTTTTGGAGGCCCAATAGCTATCCATACAATTTATGATTGTCCTGTGCTTTTGCTCTAGGTTTTCAGTCAAGACTCTGATTGACCGTTCCTGTTTTGAGACTATAGATGATACTTCCCCTGAATTTAATAATTTTGCAGCCATTCTGGAACAGATTCTAAGTCATCGACTGAAAGGTATGTTAATTAACTTCTGTATTAGTGATACGAGAATTTGTTGATATGAAACCAGTGCACATCCGTAGAAACTCCTTGATGCTGAATTAAAGTGTTTATTTTCTTTGTCCCTTTTTCTGTCCCTTTTTTGTTTTGGGGGGTTTGGGTTTGTTGGTTTTTTGTTTGGTTGGTTTTTGCTGGTTTTCTGTTCCTTTGCTGTTGCCTTCCTGATCCTGCATTACTATAGGAAAGTAAAGGAAACAGGTTTTGTGAAACATGTTTCCAGTGTTCTTTTTGGAAGCCTTCTCAGCTGGTAATTAAGTAAGTGAATGTTGCCATGGTGCTGAGTGCTGTCTGCTTTTTTGCTTTATGATAAGGCTGTGTCCTAAGAGTCTGAGTCTGAAAGACAACTGTAGTGTATTCTGCTTTAACAGAAGCCATAGGGAGCCTATCTGTGATGATGCTCCTTTTTCATTCTCCCATCTCTGCTTTTGTTGCCTTCTTTTCCAGATACTGTGTTTAAGTCCTTTAATTTCTGTCCCTCCTCCCCCTGGTGAAACTGGGTTTTTGCTACTAGAATGTAATGGGTCTGGATTAAATTGCTTTTGGGAAAGGTCAGTTGTTGATTTTCCTCTTGTATTGGAGTCAGATGTTCTAATTCAAGAAAATGCCTGTTTGTGTTTTCTGATTGTTCTAGAGGAAACTGCTTTGCTAAAAGAACAGAATGTGCCTTAGCAATAACGGTCCTTAGAAAAGGACTTGGGAAGCTTCTCCTCATTCTCAGTTCTGTGCACAGTTTCTGAAATCATTTAAGGATTATGAAGGACATCATAATCATCTAAATATAGATGTGTAATATGACAATCCACATCTTTTCATACTTACTCATTTTAATATTCATAACTAAGCTTTGCGAACAATATTGTGTGTAGGCTGACATGAGTAGCACAGTTACTACCTGCTGTCATTCTGTCAGAAAAGGGGAAAAAAAAATCACACTGTGGGGTAGGAACATAGTGTTTGTCACATTGTGACAAAGATTATTGAAGTAATTATGGGTACTTAGCAACTTGACACTGCATGGAAATTGCTCTGTTTTCTGCTTCTCCCCCAGCTTCTGTGGTGTTTGAGCAAAAATCATGAATTCTCCCCGTCCCCCCCCAACATTCTTTTGCTTTGCAGCCTATTATTCAGGACAGGCAGTAGAGAGAAGAAGCCTTGACTAGTTGGCAAATGGGTTACAAGCAAATGGAATTTACAAGTTAAAAATTACTGCAAGTAAGAAATAGAGAAAATAAAAAAGCTGAATTGTTGTTTCAGTCTTTCCCTTGTAATTACTGGTATGAATTTCCAAGTTTGCAGAGTTAAATAAAAATAGGGGAAAAGGCATCAACTTGTGTGTTGGATTTCAAACAGGGAATATTTTGCTAATAAGCTAGATGTTATGAGTAATTATTTTAGTCTTTTAAAAGTTGAAAGGGAAATTGAGAAAAAATGTACCATGGCAACTCAAATTTTAAGAGGATATATATTATACAACACCAGGCTTGAAAGAAATTGTGGTTTATTGGTGGAAATTAGAAATATATATTCTAAGTGCATACTTTATGTCAGTAGGAACACTAAAAGCAGACTGGTGAGGGTGGCAGGTTGTATAAAATGTTTTAAAGCAGGCAGAACATACATGATCTGCTTTTCTGTAGTAAGATAAATGGCTTTATTGTATCAAAGCTGTCAGTGTAGATAAACAGATAATCCAGATTTCAGAGTTCGAGTATATAGACCTGTACTTTCTTAATGCCAAGGCAAATAATAATTCTTAATCTTTAACTTTCTTTGGAAGTATTGAGTGAGGAAGGAAAAATAAAATAAAGAAGTATTTAATTTGCATTGTAAAGGACTAAGTTTACTTTTATTAGAAAACTTTTACTGGCAACTCTTTCCTGACATTAAATATAAAATGTTTGTAAGGAGCATAACATAGTCTTGATGGAATGTAGTGGTGCTGCTTATTGGTTTCATGTTCAGATAGGATCCAGACAAAACAAAATGGGAGGAAGAAGCTTAGCTATTTTAAGGGGAAAAGTGTTCAACTACAGGGATTAAGAGTTTATGCTTTTCCTGAAACTATTTTGATTAGAATTCTGAAATAATAGTTTTTCATGCCTCATCCTTATGGCTATTCTGCTAAAAATGTCAGTTGAGCAATATGAGCATCATTTTTAGATGGATTTTTGATAGGTAACTGATCTGATGTTGTCAGTTCCAAATAGTGAAAGGGTCAGGAGCAACACTTGGTGGTTTGGGTGGCTTTGTTGGCTTGTTTTTTTCTTTCAAGAACAATTGAAGAATTGGAAAGTATCTTAGGAAGTCATCCAGTTCTACCTCTTGCTCAAAGTAGGCCTGTCTCAGATTGCTCACAGCATCTTCCAGTTCTATTGAAAATTTCCATGACATTTCTTAAACTCTTCTTAAACACTTTGCTACTGAGCTGTATCCCTTCTTTCCTCTCCCTCTGTGGTTATGTTTTCCTAATGCTGGCTATGGTCTTCACCAAATCCTGTGATGAGCCAGACCAGGAAGTCAAACAGGCAGAAATCTAATTACTTTCCCATGGATTAACTTCTTTAACCCAGTTGCTTATTTTCTTAAGTGTGTTTTAAATGTGGGTGCTTACTTAGTCATAAAATGAGGTCAGCATAAATATATCAGCTTGTACAACAGAGATCCATGAATGTTACTTGAGTGCAGGTTATCTTTTCTCCTGATTCAGAAGTCTTAACACATGGTGCACCAATACAGTTCCAAGAAAGGCAACATAATATCCTGTGGCCAAAAGGCCCCATCTGTGCTGCCTTAGAGTTACATATTCACCAAGTGGCAGCCAGTAATAGGCCACTGTTGTTACAAAAAGCAGTCTGGCTCACAACCTATTTTTTTAATTGCCCTAATGAAGAGAGAAAGGGACTTTGAGTAAGCTGTATCAACTGTCTTCAGGGATTGCAACCCATTGACTGCCTTCTGCTCTAGAAAGTGGAGAGGTATTTATCCCCCTACTGTATACTGTATGTGTAGTATACCTGGTACTTCCCAGTGGTGGTGGATTTACTGTAGACCAATAAAAAGTAGACCAAATATCATAATGAGAATAAAAAGCATGTGTTTTTCCTGTAATTAAAATAAGCTGCGTGGCATGTCTCCTGGCAAGATATAGAATCATAGAATCATAGAATAGTCAGGGTTGGAAGGGACCTAAAGTTTATCCAGTTCCAACCCTCCTGCCATGGACAGGGACACCTCACAGTAAACCATGTCACCCAAGGCTCTGTGCAACGTGGCCTTGAACACTGCCAGGGATGAAGCATTCACAACTTCCCTGGACAACCCATTCCAGTGCCTCACCACCCTTACAGTAAAGAACTTCCTACTTATATCCAATCTAAACTTCCCCTATTTAAGTTTTAACCCATTACCCCTAATCCTATCACTACAGTCCTTAATGAAGGATACTAATGAAGTCCCCAGCATCCTTATAGGCTCCCTTCAGATACTGGAAGGCTGCTATGAGGTCTCCATGCAGCCTTCTCTTCTCCAGGCTGAACAGCCCCAACTTTCTCAGCCTGTCTTCATATGGGAGGTGCTCCAGTCCCCTGATCATCCTCGTGGCCCTCCTCTGGACTTGTTCTAACAGTTCCATGTCCTATTTATGTTGAGGACACCAGAACTGCACACAATACTCCAAGTGAGGTCTCACGAGAGCAGAGTAGAGGGGCAGGATCACCTCCTTCGACCTGCTGGTCATGCTCCTTTTGATGCAGCCCAGGATACGGTTGGCTTTCTGGGCTGCGAGCGCACACTGAAGCTGACTCATGTTCATTTTCTCATCGACCAACACTGATCCCCATGTCCTTCTCCGCAGGGCTGCTCTGAATCTCTTCTGTGCCCAGGCTGTAGCTGTTCCTGGGATTGCTCCAACCCAGGTGCAGGACCTTGCACTTGTCATGGTTAAACTTCATAAGGTTGGCATCAGCCCACCTCACAAGCGTGTGAAGGTCCCTCTGGATGGCATTCCTTCCCTTCAGTGTATCAAACGAACCACACAGCTTGGCATCATCGGCAAACTGAGGGCACACTCAATTCCATTGTCCATGTCAGCGACAAAGATATTAAACAAGACCAGTCCCAACACCGATCCCTGAGGGACACCACTCGTTACTGGTCTCCAGCCGGACATTGAACCGTTGACCACAACTCTTTGAGTGCGACCATCCAGCAGTTCTTTATCCACCAAGTGGTCCACCTATCAAATTGATGTCTCTCCAATATAGAGACAAGGATGTCATGCAGGACAGTGTCAAAAGCTTTGCACAAGTCCAGGTCGATGACATCAACTGCTCTACCCCTGTCCATCAGTTCTGCAGCCCCATCACAGAAGGCCATGAAATTGGTCAGGCAGGATTTCCCCTTAGTGAAGCCATGCTGGCTGTCACCAAGCACCTTGTTTCTCATGTGTCTTAGTATGCCTTCCAGGAGAATCTGCTCCAAGATTTTGCCAGGCACAGAGGTGAGACTGACAGGTCTGAAATTCCCTGGGTCATCCATTTTCCCCTTCTTGAAAATGGGGGTTATATTTCCCTTTTTCCAATCATCAGGAACTTCACCTGTCTGCCATGATTTTTCAAATATGATGGCCAGTGGCTTAGCAACTTCATTCACCAGCTTCTTCAGGACCCGCGGATGGATTTCATCAGGGCCCATGGACTTTTGTACGTTCAGGTCCTTAAGATGGTCTTGAACCAGATCCTTTCCTATAGTAGGCCTAGGGTCTTCATTCTTACAGTCCTTGCATCTGCCTTCCAAGACTTGGGTGGTGTGGTCAGCACATTTACCCATGAACACTGAGGCAAAGAAGCCATTGAGAACCTCAGCCTTCTCCAAACCCAGGGTACCCAGTTCTCCTGATAGCTTCTGGAGAGGGCCCACGTTGTCACTAGTCTGTCTTTTATTCACTACGTACCTATAGAATCCCTTCCTGTTATCTTTCACATCCTTAGCCAGTTTTAATTAACTTTCCTTGCCTGGTCCCTAGCTTCCTGGACAACATCCCTGTATTCTTCCCAGGCCACCTGTCCTTGCTTCCACCTTTTATAAGCCTCTTTTTTTGCCGTCCAACTTTCCTCAGGAGTTCCTTATCCATGCAAGGAGGTCTCCAGGCCCTCCTGCTGCACTTCCTTCTAGTCGGGATGCAACACTCCTGTGCTTGTGACAGGTGGTCCTCGAATATCAACCAACAGTCTTGACCCCCGCTGCCCTCTAGGGCTATATCCAATGGAACCTTACTGAGCAGGTTCCTGAAGAGGCCAAGTGTTGTATGATACTACTGGACAGGACAATCAAAGATCTTGAAAATATAGGAGAGAAGGAGTAACAAAAAAAAGATGAGTGACTATTTACTTTTTTTACTCCTTTTGAGGAGTAAGAATTTGCATGGGTTTATAGTGCAGCAGAGTGAGTGGTATGCTGAGTGAATACAGAGATAGGTTCTCTTGACCAAGTAAGACCTATAGTCCTGAAAGGGATTTTACAAATTTGTATATAAATACATGTGAGTTTGATAATCTCTAAAGCAAGATGGGTGATTTCAGGAGCCATGTTTTTCCCCAGATAGTTGTTTGGAATTTGTTCCTTTCTTAACTATTCTGCACTGTGGAGATGAAGCTGTATCTTGCAGTTGGCTTCATGTTTGTTTGTTTTCACTGCTGTTCACAGATGTTTCAGGTAAACTTCCTGTAAGTGTCCTTTTTATCAGATCACCTATATAAATATAGTTAATGCAGAAATGGTAGGGACATCAGTAGGGGCACTCAGCAACAGTCCTTAGGATTTGATCACAGGTATATATATCCTAGCTGATACAAACCTGATGTCATTTCAAAGTGACGTATATATTGTCTTTACTGTATCACAATTTTGCATGGTTTTTAGCCTTTTTCTATCACTTTAAACTAAGTTAGTATTGAAGAACATTAACTATTGTATATGTTTATGGGCATCACCTATAACATTTCTGAAAACTGTTGTGTTGTATTTGTTGACTTACTATGTTTTCACTGTAAATATCCTTTACAACAAAACGTGTTCATATCTAAACTGCTAGCCAGTATGCATGCTTAGAAATAGTTTTGTTGTATAAATTAAATTCTGCCACTGACAATGTATATAGCTCATCTTGCTTGTGGCTTCTATAATTTTTGCATGTTATGGTTTCCTTGAATGTACTTGCCAACTATACATTTGTTTGGATTTACCGCCGTAATGACACAAACCAGTATGCTGTGCTGTGTATTTTGACACTCGCGAATTTGTGTGCCTTTTTTCCTGAACATATTTTTAAGAGGCGTTATGAATACCTCAAAAGCTTCTGCTAGGATAGCCCATTAAAGCTGCTTGTCTCTATTTGATCTATGTTATTCTGAATTTTTAGTAACTGGAGTTTGTTTGCTTGTTTTTCTTTTTCCTTTTGGAAAGCTTAAATAGAAAGATAAATTATTGTCCTTTATTGATTCTATACAATGTTCTGGTTTCATGCATCATCAGGAGTCTGCTGGTAGTCACAGTAAATGGCTGTATTAGTGATGTCATTAGTAAATGTCCAGTTTTTGCACTTCTTCATAGTAAGCTGAATTATTAAATAACTAATTTCTCAAGCAGTGAAAGACTTTTCTGGTATTTGCAGTGCACAATTTATCCTTTCCATATGGTTTTTAGTTTATTTATTTTTAGGAGGGGAAAAAAAAGGCAATTACTGCTGCCTACTATTTCATGGAGTCTCTTTAAGCAATTCTAATAATTCAGGTGTAAACAGTGCCTTAAGGGAAGTGCTAAAGGGAAGGGGTATGAATTATGTCTGCTTGTAGATTTAGGCCACAGGTGAAGAAGCAAGTTCTTTGTGTAAGGTGCAGCTTGTAATGCTGCTCATCCTGAGAGAAACAAATCTGCTGGATAAAATAGTTAAGGTAATGGTGATACAATGGGGGTAAAAAAGGTAAGGCTGAGGGTATAAGAGCTGAAGGCACTACGGTCATGAAAAAGACAAAGTCTAAGCATATATCTGTGGTGGCCCTTTGTTTGGTTCCAACAGTAGAACAGTATTTCTTACTAGATTTAATATTTATATACACGTATTACTGGGTTTTGGCTAAAAAGAAATAGTAGGGCTCTTATGTAATTTGTGGTTTAGCTCATTCTCTTCTGTATGAAGTCTTAAATGCATTTATAATTGTCTTGGAGGACTGGGTTTATGAACTACTGTAAATTTTTAATTTTTAAGAACCCACTCTGTAAAAGAAAAGAGTAGGTGTCACAGAAATTCCTCAAAGGAGTAGCAGGCCAGTTTATTACCATCAAGTTGTAGTAAAAATTTTTATTTTTATTTTTTGTGGAATAGAAGAATTTGCTGTGGACTAAATAATACAGGGAAGCCTGGAGAAAACCTGCATCTACCTTAAAGCATCCTACTCATTACTACTTTGCAACTGTAAAACTTTGTAGAGGTGAATTGGACTGTAAGAATCAAGCTGTTTAATGTCTTATATATAAAGAGCTTCTTGGGTGTGAGAAAAGGTCCACAACAGCTGGCATTGTGGATGTTTGTATCTGATAGACTGCAGCAGAAATGACTTGATACAAATAGGTATGTAGCAGTATTCAGAAATGTGGTGAAATAAAGAATTTTCACAATATTGTTTCTATTTGCTTTGCAGTTCTGTAAACAAGAATTTAATTAACTTGAACAATGTTTAATATTAGACATGTAGCTTCCATGTTTATGTGGCAATTTTGTTTGGCTGACAAAACTAGTAACATCATTACTGTTAGAATAGCTGTCAGCTCGTGTGTCTTTTGATGACAGATAAACTTCATGGCAAAGACCACATACTCTGTTCTTTGGGCCTCCCAGGAACCTTATTCCTATTAAAATTTATATATGAATTTGGAATCACAGAACAGCCCAGGTTGTAAGTCACCTTAAGAGATCATCTGGTCTAACCATTTGTGGGGAAAGGAGCCTAGATGAGATCATTTGGCACCCTGTCCAGTTGCATCTTGAAAACCTCCAGCAATGGTGGCTCTACTACATTCCTGGGAAGGTTGTTCCAGGGAAAAATTGTTCTTACTGTAAAAAAATTGCTTATGTTGAGATGAAACCTCTCCTGGTGCAAGTTCTACCTACCCATTGCCCTTTGTCTTCTCCATGTAGTTCCTTTTAAAGAAAGAGCCTTCATCCTCTTTGTAGCAGCCCTTCAAGTACTATAATACTGGGATGAATTCCCCTCTAAGCCTTCTGTTCCCTAGGGAGAAAAGATCTAGCGTCTTCAGTTTTTCCTCTTGGGGCAGGTTCTCCAGCCCCTTGAACATCTTTGTGCCCCTCCTTTGGAACCTCTTCAGTATGTTCATGTCCTTGAAGCGTGGAGACCAGAACTTGGACCCAGCACTCCTGCCGCAGCCTGCCAAATGCTGAATAGTGAGGGCTGTTTCATTCCTCATTCGTGAGAGTTCTCATGGCTGTGTGCATTGAGGGCCAAATAGAATTTTGTATGTTTAAGGCTTTTAAAACTGTAGGGAATCTACCTATAATAATATACCTATTATAATACATTATATAATATATAATGTATATAATTATATATATCGTTATATAATATAAGCTGTCTTATGTAGTAGTTCTTAAAATATATTCACACTATTCTCAGTCTTTTACATCTTTCTGTGTATGGAATAATTAAAGAAGGTTTTCTTCAGATGGCATTAATTACCAGAGTGTGGGCAAGGTTTAAAGTTGTAGGGAGAAAAAAGTGAGATCTGGAAGTTCTTGGTTCACAAAAGGTCCTGAGCTGACTGAGTTTCAGGTGAAGACAATTCCTACTGAAGTCTGAAACCCATCATACCCTCTCACAGAGCTGTTATATCAGTATGTTGCGATTATGACCAGCTTACTACTTTGACCAGTGTAAGCCAAATAAATCCTGTGTGTGCTGGTATGTATTTCTGTTATAAAGGTATTTTTGTTTATAAATGTTGTGGTTTTCAGGTGTTTATTTGTAAAAGGAATTGCTTTGAATTAGTGACTTCAGAAAACTATAGAGTGAAACTGTCCTTTTCTTACATATGCTCTGTCCTTAAGATAGAAAAATCCACAGAAGTTACTATATGGTATGCTTGTATTTATTTGCCTTTATATGCTTGCACTGGAATTGGTGACACCAAGTCATCTTCACACTTAAATTGCATTTAATTTTGCAGGTATAATCCCTAGGTAGAAATGTTTCTAATATGGCAAAGAATGTGAAAAATCTGTAACTTTTAGTGTTGTTAAAATGCCATTGGATTTTTGTTGTCTGCTGTGCTTGACATTACAACAAAAGTAGTTTGTTATACTGCTTACCTTGCAGAAATTCTTTCATTTTAGTTCTTTGAATTGAGAAGATCTGAATCTACTGTAATTGAAGCATGCTGGAATTTTGTTTGGTATATTGAGTAGTATATATTAATTATTCCTGATATTTTTTTACAAGTCTTTTATCGAACTTTGAATGTAATAAATAAATCCATGTGACAAAGTTAGGAGATGGACCACCAAGTCAAGTTACTTGTCACCCTCTAGGGGGAAAAACCCCCACCACTTGAATTTCTGAAGATCATAGAATCATAGAATAGTTAGGATTGGAAAGGACCTTAAGATCATCTAGTTCCAACCCCCCTGCCATGGGCAGGGACACCTCTCACTAAACCATGTCACCCAAGGCTCTGTCCAACGTGGCCTTGAACACTGCCAGGGATGGAGCATTCACATATGGGATGGATCTTTGACACTACTCTAACTATGTTTGAAACTAAGATAAGTCATGCTAGATAAAAATATTCTTGTCATCATGTGTTGGCATTTTATTTTTAGTATGCATAATTTGCAGGATGAATCTAATGTATTTTTTTCTTGAAATCTGAGCTTTTTAACAGCAAAAGAATTAGAAGTCTTTCTGATGAACTAGTAAAACTTCCAAGTACAACTCAAGACTTAAAATAAAATAAACTTTAAAATTAGATTTCATTTTATATAGAGGAAAGGGTTTGCACGTACATAATAATGGCAGTCACCAGAGGGCAATGTTAATCTTAATTTTTACGTACCTGTTCAAAGTTACATGCTGTTCAGTCTGAAAAATGGGGCTGAACTGTTAGGTCTGTGATTAAATTCCTTTTGTGTGTGGAGGTTGCAAGTAGTGTGTAGTTTTCCCTTGCAAGTAGTATGTAATTTTCCCTTTAATTTTCTAGCTGCAATACATTGCAAACTGGAAGAAAAAAAAAAAAGAAGGATTTTGGTGAAAGCTCCAGAAGATACATTGATTTGCTCAATTTATTTTGGTCAGTTTCCCAAGGAATGTTCTGTGTGTATTCCAAGTAAATTGTAACTGCAAAACATTTTTGGTCATGCATCAACTTCCCTTTCAATGAAAGCACATTTTGAAAAATTCCAATCCCTTTCTAAAAGAAGATAACAGTATCACAGGAAACAGTGGTGTATATATATAAAATACATTTTTTTAAAGAACAAAACTCTCCTTACTTGATTATATTATTGAAACACATGCTTCTACCTAAAACAAATAACAGAAATACTTATCACATTTTTAAGTCACAAGACAGTGTACTCTGTTATGATGTAAGAGTCCATGAAGGACTCTTGAGTATTATTACAGCATACTAACAAGGAAAAAACCAACAAAATACACATATGTACACAAAAGCTCCAAACTTCTCTCTCTGCATTGGTTTGAAACCAGGGTGAGCTGCATAATGCAAGTATTTTTTATACCTGCAAGCCAATTTTCAGTAGGAATTTATGGACTCGGTAGCATGAAATCCTGTTGGTGCAGGCAACCTATAGGGAAGTATTTGAATTATTTTTATCTCCAGTAAGCAGAGAGGAAGGTGCATAAATCTTTACATATTTTGTATTTTGATTTAAGGTCAGATCACCTGGTTCGGCTATGAAAGTCCTCGTAGTTTCTGGGACTACATTCGAGTAGCTTGCCGAAAAGTCTCTCACAATTGCATCTGCAGTATTGAGAACATGGAGAATGTCGGTTCTTCTAGAGCTAAGGTAGGGAAGAGAAAGGTCAATTTGACTTTTTTTTTATTACATTGTTCTGTGTAAAGTATAGCTGACATTTCTGTACCCGGAAGAAAAACATGTTACTAACCTCGCCCCACAACATTTTTCATTGTTTGAAATAATTATTTTTTTATATTTACCTAGTAAATACTTCAAAAAAAACAACATTTAAATTTGCATGTGTTCCTTTTAAATTTGTTATTCAGTAGAATAAATTTCAAATTCTCTATTCAATGATCATGTTGTATTATAAAATTATTGCCTTCCCATTTTTGAGCTTACATAGTTTTTTAAAAATGTAGTATGTTGAGGGAAATTATGTACATGTGGAAATGCCTTACAAATACTATTTTAAAATTGCAGAAATGTGATTACCTAAGTGTAATTTTATTTTGTATGTAATTTATGCACTAATAAAAAAGGTGTTAACAACTCTTGAGTTTGCTGGTGTGATTGTGCAGGAAGCTTTTCATAGATTTATTTGCTAATAAAGATCTATTATTTTAAAGGATGTATATAGAAATAAAGTCATAATTTCTGATTGTCAGTATGATGGAAACATTAAGAAAGTAACAATTTAATGTATTTATATGCATATGAACTGAATAGGAATGAGCTTTAAATTGATATATCGTTAAATCTTAATGGTGTGAGACAGCATACACAAACATCTAAAAAAACTAAGTAAAAAAAAAGTACTATTGAACAGAGATTAGACGTTGTTTTTACTAGGCTGGAATACTTTTCAGTAGCTTGTATTTCTGTGTGAAGAACCTTGACTGATAACTGAGAACCTTCAGACTTGAAAGCAAAAGGAACATAAAAGGATGCATAAATTAGTGTTCTTAATTCTTGTTACTCCTAAATGAACTGGAATCAGTTGTTTGAAGAAGTAGCAAACTGTGTTCTATGGCTGTTGTAAAAATCTTCCAGATTTATTATACTCTGGATTATTCAGAGTTGGTGTCATTGGTGAGGTGGAATACTTAACTTGTTATAAACAAATACTTTGTAGGTTGTTGGTTTGGTTTTTTTCAGTTACATGACTGTACAGTTTAAATTACAAGTATTTACACAACCACATTTTTCTTCATTAAAAGGTGATGCTTAGATCAAGCAGCACCATGAATCTAGTAGATCTTTGAAAAGCTGTTCTAATGATCCATAGTATTACAGAACAGCCTGTTTGCTGCAATGTCTGCTGTTGCTCCTTTCTTCTTTTGCACAGACTCAGTTTTACATTTTATATAGTAAATGTATCTGTAATCTGCATGAAAGCTTTCAAACACTTGAGATTCTGTGGCAAAAAGCTGGTTTTCCTATTGACTGGTTATTATTATATTTTATTGACTGGTTTTCCTATCCAGAATATTACATGCTTTTCCTAGCACTCGGTGTACTGGAGTATTAGACTGATAATTTAAGTCATGCAACTTTTCTTGCTTATGTTGAGGTCTGAAAGTTCAGATAATCTGGAGAATTTATTTTCAAACACTTTCTGGAGAGACTTATGTTCTAGCATGTGATGATTGTGTTGATTATATTCAAGATTTATTTTAATGATATTTCTGAATTTTAATAGATGAGTACTTAAATTCAGCAGATAATAAAATGCAAATCTATTTTCTGAAATACTCCTAAAAATAAATTGAGATTTTCTTCTACTCTATGGATAAGTCCACGTCAAATAGTAAACAAAGAAGCTAATTTGTGCAGTGAGTGTGGAGAACAGTGTTGACTTTTTGGAGGTATGTGCAGAATTTTGGTTATCTGTATCTGGAAAGGCTGGAGACATGTCAACGCAAATAGCAATGGTATGCATCAGTTTTACTGGTGGTCCACATTGGAGCTGTTAGTAAGGCTTTGCCAGTGCTACCTAGCCTTGCTTTCACTGGAGCTACATAGGCTTTAGTCATTAGCAAAACAGAATCATTAGGGTTTGATTGTTTTACTCATGTTCATGCAACATGAGTTTGTGCAAACCTCATGAGGTTCAACAGGGCCAAGTGCAAGGTCCTGCCCCTGGATGGAAATAATCCCAAGCACGAATAGAGGCTGGGCAGAAAATAGACTGAGAGCATCCATGAGAAGGACTTGGGGGTGTTGGCTGAGAAGCTCAGCATGACCTGGCAGTGTGCACTTGCAGCCCAGAAAGCCAACCATGTCCTGGGCTGCATCAGAAGAAGCATGTCAAATGCCAAGGGAGGTGACTCTCCCTCTCTACTCCAGTCTTGTGAGACCCCACCGGCAGTACTGTGTTCAGCTCTGGGGCCTCCAACACAAGAGGGACATGAACCTGCTTGAGCAAGTCAAGAGAAAGGCTGTGAAGATGATCAGAGGGCTGGAGCACCTCTTTTATGAAAACAGGCTTGAGAGAGTTGGGGTTGTTCAACAAGGAAAAGGCTCAGGGGAAGCCTTATAGCAGCTTCCCACTACCTAAAAAGGCCTGCTTGAAATCTGGAGATGGACTTCTTACAAGGGGGCATGTATTGATAGGACAAGGAGGAATGGCTTTAAACTGACAGAGGGTAGATTTAGGTTGGGTATTAGGAAGAAATTCTTTACTGTGAGGATGATGAGGTACTGGCTTAGGTCATCTAGGGAAGTCATGGCTGTTCCATCCCTGGCAGTGTTCAAGGCCAGGTTGGATGGGGCTTTGAGGAGCCTGGTCTAGTGGAAGGTGTTCCTGTGCATGGCAGCAGGATTGGAACTAGATGATCTTTAAGGTCCCTTCCAGCCCAAGTCATTCTATGATTCTATGTTCTAAATAACTGCAATATAAAGGCAGCTGTCCAGATAAATAAACATCCTTTTAATATTAATGTATTCTATATTAAAGTTTTTGCTGTGTTGTGGTTATTTATGAAAGTGTTTTTTTGGTTTGTTTTTATTATTTACCTATCTATCTTATTGTAAGTTTAGTTTGATTTAGGTCTATATAAATTTAATGTAGGATTATAATCTACTACAGGTGGCTTTGGTACAATGTCTGTACTGATACTCAGCTAGATGTCAGTAAGGGCCAAATGTATTAAGCACAAAGACATATTATTACTTAAACAGCTATTTTTAAGTTTATGTGGGTTGCCAGAAATGTTCCTGGTGTTCTTAAAGTGATAATCATAATTATGGCAGCCACTTGAAATGTCTTTTTCCTGTAAACTACAATCCTGTGCACTAGACCTGTAAACACAGTGCAACAGACATTCCTAAAGGTTATCTTTGAAGCTATTGCAGTTTTTCATAGAACTGTTTGAATGAAGTTTTGCTTTTGGACTGCAAGTTTTTGACCTCTTAGATTAGAGTGAATTGCTGTATATCATGTGCAGCTTCTGCAATGATGCCCTTACTGAGGGGGGAAAAAGTAATTTTTTTTTATTGATTCTACAAATAGTTAAATGAACAGAGAGAATTATTTTTTTCTTAAAACACCTTGAGGGTAAATTACTGATGCTTTACATTGGAAACAATTTGGTACTTCCAGTAGCATTGTCTTTAAAATGAAAAGCTTTTTGCCTTGATGTGCTGCCGTTCCTACCACTTATGCACATGAGACTTTAAAAAGGCTGGATTATATAATTAAAGCAATATCCTTCACCCACCTTTAAATTGTTGATAACTTTATTTTGTAATGAAGTTGATTTGTAAGAATGCTTTTTCTCTTTTCATTATCACTGTAATGAATTAGAACTTAGCAACTATTTCTGTTTAGTGGTGATTTTGTGAACAAGTTTATTTCACCTAGATAAATCAACTGTATTCATTTTCAGATGGAAAATTGTTTCATTCTGTAATACTTAGATATTTGATGTCCATTTCTTCTTGCAGGGTCGAGCTTGGATCAGAGTAGCACTTATGGAAAAGCATTTGTCTGAATACATTTCCACAGCTCTGAGAGACTTCAAAACAACCAGGTCTCTAAGACTTCTATTTTTGCAATATTTTAGCAAATGTTGTGTAAGTTGCATTGGATTTGGAAGTGCATGTTCCACTTGATTTGTATAGGAAAGGATGTCACTAGTAAAAGAGCTGTAATGTTGTAAAAGATATCTAGAGTTGGTGTGAACTGACTGGATTTTAGCATGGGTAAAACTGCAAAATTAAAAATCTTTGTGATTTTAAAAATGTGGAAAAAAGTCTGGAATTCTTGAAAGGCCAAAAGAGAAGGAAACTTCTTTTGATAAGGAACTAATTCTGAAATTGTAGTGTGATAAAGATAGGAAAATGTAATGTTCCTTTCAAAATCAGGTATGGTTGACAGAAAGTCCCAGAGACTCAGTAAAAAATAATTTTTATAGGAACATTTATTGAATAAGAAAGGAAAATAATTCCATGAACATCTTGAGAGACATAGAAAAGAATTAGTGATCAGGCATAGCATGGGGATACTTACTATAATACGAAATTTCTGTAACAGATTTTATTTTACCTTCTAATGGTGAAATCCATTATGTACAAGAATATGCGTTATGACAGAAAATAGTCTGCCAGTTTTGGACTGGCTCTAAATAGTATGATTATTATAGGATGCTGTATCCTGCAACAACCGTATCTTGTAGATTTATGATGAAGTTATCTAAATATGAGTGAGTCTGTAACATGGTACCTGATGTTGACCTCTTAAAAGTTTTAGATCTACTGAATGGGCTTTTTGAACAGTAAGAGTTTTCTCTGCAAGGACTTCTGTTCATTTAGAATATTGTTTCTAAGACTGTTTGTCCACAGATCTCCATATATGTTGCCAATATTAAGGTGACTTTGAAACACAACTAGGGAAACATCACATTTTATTGACATTTCCAGACCTATAATCTTTATTTTACCCAGATTTGTTTGCATTTACAGTAGACAAGAAGCTCATAAACCAAAGATTTCTGGAAAAGATTTACTCATGTTGCCTCAAACTGAGAAGTCACTTGGGTTTTTGAGGGGGAGATGAGGAGGAAGAGGAGGGTCACAAACTTGTGTAGTTAAGTAGTACATTCTTTGTCCCTGTTTGGTAGTGTGGTTTGTTTGCTAGTGGATAACAGTGGTATTATTTTATTAGCAGTTTCAAGTTAATTTATTTGAACATGTTGATGTTTAATATATTTGAATATTCTTTCAGTGGTATAGTTTTTGGAAACAACCCCTCTTGCATTGCAAACATAGTAAGTGCAAATTTTGTTTTGAAGTAATATTTTAAATACATCTAATGGAAATAGAAGTTCCAGTTTCAGATCTTGGTATGGTGGATTTCAAATCTACTAGCAATAATGGACACACTGTCTTTTCTTTTGTGGGATTTTGGATGCCTAATAAGTGGCTGGATTCTTTTGGTGATGCTTTGCACCATTTGTTTAGAATTTTAAATTATGTATTTTGATATATGCCTAATAGTTATATAAACTATAAATATCATGTTGTACATGTGTGTATGTAGACTATGAGATTGATCTATCATACTGTTAGCCCTTTTTAAACCTCACTGTTGTGTTTAGGTGCCTGATTTTATGGCTAGTCCTTTAATAAAGCAGCACGTTATTAGTGCTGGATCTGCATATTAGACTGGGAAGGGAGCTGGGTTACACATGGGCAAACAATTATTTTTCTAAAAAATTGCTCAGCACAGACTCTTAACCTAAAGTAGACTGTTGTGAGGTGTCAGCTGCATAGCCCTGAGAGAAAATGTGGGAGTTCTCCAAGGGGACTGTTGTTTTGGCTAGATTACTGAAGCTGGTTTAAGAAACATTACCATAGTCAGGCTAACACATCTGCATCTCACTGTTAAAAATAATGTCCTGTCTTTTTTGTGTGATTGCTTCCTTGGCACCATTTTACAAGATAACCTGAACACTGTACAGGTTGGTACCTAGCAGTAATTTAACAAATGCCAGTGAAAGAGGTGGCAATCAGCTTGTGCTGAGAGCATTGCTCTTAGTTCACAAATAAAGAGTAACTATACTGAATCAGACTGTAAAGTCCATCTAGCTCAGTATGCTGTCTTAGCCAGTTTAACCTCCTAGTGCATTCTTGAAGAGTAGAGTTGAGTTGTACATCATAGTCTCTATGTCAGGACTATAATCTCTGTCTTCCCGGAGGAAGTCATCCAGATTTCTTGCTTCTACTGAGAACATCCAAGATCTTGGACAACTCACTTCCTTACAGCAAATGGATGTCTGTTATGAAACTGCAAAAGTGGGACTTCTGATGATGTGCATTATAACACAGTTCAGTCTTTGGAACTGTGCCCCAAAATGTGTCTTCTCTGGATGTTTGCCATGCAGGCAACTTAGGCTCTTACTGAGCCATTCCAATGCTTACACGCAGTTCTTAAAACAGATGGAGCTTTTGGTAGGGCATTGCTGCTGGTATTTGAAAGATGGATTGCCTTCAATAATCTGGCACCTTCTTGCAATAATACATGGCTAGAATATATAGGTGGGATGTGGATCTTGGTTTCTGGTAAGTGAACTTTCAACCTTGCAGCTGGAACTGAACAGCTCTTCATTCCCCTCTTTCCACATGTGATGCTCAGGTGACCTTTCTGCCTCTGCTACTGCCAGGACTCCTTTAACACAGAAATTACAGTTGTGTGCTACTTTGCTAAACAGACCAATTGCCTTTTTACAAGTCCGTGCATGGCAATGGTGTGTCCTATTCCCATATGTCCTGTGCATGGAACAGTTCTGTCTGGAAGTAGCTTCTGTGGTAGCTAGGAGGAGAAAATGAGAATAAATGGGAGAGAGTGAGAAGGTAGTGAGGGGATGAAGATTTAAAAATGGTTTCTTTATTGGTCACTGTTCTCAAGCAGCCTTCAGAAGTCTGCATGTACCAGGATATGTGAAATGTATTTTGAGATCAAGGCATGGAGTTCTAAAACTTTGGCCAGTAGGTGTTTTGCAATAAAAAATGGTGCTAAGAAACACTCCTCCTTCAAATAATGAAAATTTTAAATCTCAGAATAACTGGATGCAGCATGAATAACCCGAGCATGCAATAGAAAAAGTGTGCTACCTGGAAAATAGCTAATTTTTGAAAATATTTTCTGAGAATGAACATTTAAAGAGTCTGCAGGTACAATTGTGAGAATTTTTTTTAATATATGATGGAATTTTTTTTTATAGAGATGACACATTCTGCCTTTCAGGCTTAAAGTGTATCTTCATCACTTTGCATTTCATCCATTTCTTAGGGCTAATATTGTGAATTGGTTTTGCTTCTATCTAAATTTTTATGTGCTCTAAGATTGTGGTGCTTTGTGCTGTGTAGTCTATTGTTTTGCTTTATTTGAAATGAAATATTAATCCCCCTGGGGTTCACATGAAGTTTTTTTATTTAAACTGTATTTCTTAATTTTTCTGCTAACTATGAAAAATAGTATTATTTGAGAGAAAATGATATTAACTGAACTAATTTCTTTTTTTATTGAAGGAGATTTTATGACGATGGAGCAATTGTTCTTGGTGAAGAAGCAAATATGCTTGCTGGTATGCTGTTGGGACTCAATGCAATTGATTTTAGGTATTATATTTGCATGCTTCATAATATAATGCTCAGGGAAAGTACTTTTTCTTTTTTGAAATAAAATGGATGCATTATGAAAAACAATGTTAGAGTTCCTTGATAGTTTGAGGGGCAAAAATTAGGTGGGGGGAGAAGAGGGAGGGATAGAGAACAGAATCTTGAATGGCTCTTCTAGATAAGAAAAAAACATACCATAGTTTATATAGCTGCATGATTACACAGTCTTTCAGGTATCAAAATTCTAAAAGCAATCTGAAGAGTAATTTCAGAAGATATATTAAACCTATTAAGTGAAGTTACAGACAATTGAATCTTTTAAAGGAAAGCAACAATAAATCCACAGAAGTATTAGCATAAGATATTTTTTGTATCTTCCCAAAATATTTCTGGCCAATCATATTTTGCCTAGTAGCACTGTTATTTTCTTGGTCTATGGAAATAAGGTGTACATACTTGTCCTCTCTGTCTAGAAGTTCTAAAAGCCAGTTTCAGCCCAGCTTGACACAGGTTTTTGGTGACAGTGTAGAGTGATGGAAATTAATATTCTGTGGGGTGCATGGTGCCAGTAATATGAGCACTTAGACCACCATTAATGATGCCTTGGGTGACATGGTTTAGTGTGAGGTGTCCCTGCCCATGGCAGGGGGGTTGGAACTAGGTGATCTTAAGGTCCTTTCCAACCCTAATTATTCTATGATTCTATGATTAAGTACACAGTTACGCCCTGGTACTCAATGACATATTTGTAACTGAGTATGTAGAAGGTATAGGTATCTTTACCTTTAGTACTTCTATATTTTGAAAGCTTAACCTACAAATGACCATTTAATATTAAAATGTGTTATAATTAACTGCAAAATACTGTAAAATTACAGGGATTTACCTGTGCAATCTTTAGCCAGACTTTTGTGTGCTTTGTTATACTATTCTGTGTTTTGGGCTAATGAAGATGCACACCCTAGATAATACAAAAAACAAAACAAAACATTTTGGGGTGTGTGTGTGCATATATATATATATATATATACACATATAATATATATAGCAGAAACATCAGCAAGGTATAGTCTACAATGCCTATGATAAGATGGTGCCAGGTCCTGTTAATATGCCTGGCTAGGTCAAGTTAACCACATAAAATGGGGAAGGGTTTTGTAATACAGCATAGGAAAAAGGGGGATGATAATGCTTTCCTCCAGTCTCCTGACAATATGCTGTTAAAATTTACACTGCAACAGCATTAATGCTTGTCACAAACCAGTTTAGGAGATAAACTGGCAGAAAACAGCACAGTCTCACTGGGTGCACTGAGTGTTGACAAAAGACCTTTAGAAATTTACTCTTGCTTATGTACCCTTATACCAGTTTTGAGGCTTGATGGACTCTTCTGTGAGTCAATTTAGCTTGTTAAAGAGTAAAAAAACACATAATAAGAAGACAGAATAGTTCTTTTGGTATTAGCTAGTTTGGCTCAAGGAAACATCCTATAAGTGGCAGATAAGACATGATCTTAAGGATTAGAGAAGAAAATGAATATAAAAGGGATTAAATAATGTCTTACCTTTCCAGTGGCAGTGAGCATTGAGTTTAGTTGCTTGTGGAACTGCAACTGAATGCTAATGGGAAGTAAAAATCCTAAAAATTCAGGTCATGATGGCTGAGCTAGCTCATCATGGGGGCAGATAAGTGCCAATACCACTGTAAAGAGGGGAAAGGGAATGTCTGGTTGGGATTTAATTAAGAAAAATAAAAATTACCACCACCACCACCCCCCCCCCCCCCCAAAAAAAAAAAAAGAAGTGAAAGGAAAAATATGGAGGCAGAGGTTGAAAGCAAAAGATAACTTCTTTTGCCAGCACTTAGTCACTAGATTGGCTTAATAACATCATTAGCTATGTTCTGAGGGAACTGACTGATGTTGCTGGATGATAAGAGAGTTAGCCTTGTGTACAGCAAGTTCAACTGTTACCAGATTTTTTATTAGTTTAAGCTTTACACTATGTGAAATTTAACTACTTCTCTGTTACTTGGAAGAACTATTGCTATACATAAGTAAGAACCATAGCAAGAATAAGTCTGCAGTATGTAAGTCCTTCCATAAATATCATTGTTAGTGTTTGTATCCTGTAAGCCTCAGTGGTACATACGACCAATATGAGAGCTTAGTTGTATGAGTGTGCTTATTCTTCCTTTGTTCTCTGATTTCTAATATAAGCATATCTATACATTCTTCCAGAGACATTTCAGTTTTTGTCAATGCCATGTTTAAGAACCTAGAAAATTTCTGGGCAAAATAGGAACATAGTGCTACAGAAGCATTTTTATTGTGTATCTGCTTAATTAATTGTGGTTTTGCAGGAGTGTTTTTTCTTGTTTTCTTTGCATTTCTGTTCTTAAAGGGGAAAAAAAAACAAACAAAACCCAACCCTGCATATGTACTTTCCAAATACTATTTAAGTGACTGCATTGCAAAATATGGCACTTTACTATTCAGTTAGGAAAAGTAGCAAAAGCCATGTCTTATTAGAATTGGGTTTTCAATGACATATGGAAAGAGTGAGGAATATGAGCCTTATGGAAGCATGATTGATTTTGCCACTTCTGTGATAATTAAACATGGTTCTCATACAATCTTTTATATCAAGTAGAAAAAGAATACAGAGTAGATGAGAGCTTTGTAAAGCTACAGCCATTTCAGAACATTTTCTGAAAGTAAGATTCATTAATGTCCCTCATCTTCCTGCAGCCCCACACCAGAAAGTATCTGAAAGGAGAAAAAAACGTGAAATATTTTTGAGAACCAATTTTTTACTTAAAGTTAGTAGGATAGTTATGTAAGGACTCTGCAAACTCTTTAAATGAGCTTAAATGCTGAAGATTCCACTCTCATCCATAGCTTTTCTCTTGCTAACTTTCTTTTTCCCGTTACTCCCTGCAATCTATCAATCTGTAGTTTTAGAATAGCAGTGAGTAATTAAAAATTAGGGTTTATACCACTTGCCCTGATCTATTCCCTGATCATGTGGAATTTCTGTTTGTTGGGGGTTTCATTATGCTATAATAAGCTCAGTGATTCTCATTAAATATTAAATAGTCTAGCTCGGCTGAGTATCAAATTAGGGTTCAGTATCAAATGCTCTAGACCTTTCTTATTACCAAAAAATTAAGAAAAATTTCACATTGATAAGATTCAGCTGTCACTGTTGTAATTTTTTGTTATAATCTTACTGTTGTTTCTCTGTTTTATCAGTTTTTGCCTGAAGGGTGAGGGATTGGATGGCAGCTTTCCAGCTGTCATAGATTATACACCATATTTGAAGTTCACCCAAAGGTACTTTTTCTCTTTGCACTTTTTAATTTTATTTCATTGACAATTTATCCTTCATTCTGGGCTCCATACTTTCCATTTCACATTCAAAATAATATCCATCTCTAAGTACAAACCTGTGCACTCAGCTGCCTTGCTCTTTCAGACTGGTAGAGTTATTACATGACTCATCACAGTGAGTCATGCTAACTTTGTTTACTTGGATTATGATCACAGTTTGCAAGGATACAAATTTTTTTTAATTTCCTTTGCAGATCTCCAGACCAAGTTGTCCTTTCTCTTGGTCCTTTTCTGTGTAGCCATAAACTTGAAGGTAGCTGTCTTATAAATAAAAACTGTATGTGTCCTGGTAAATTGTAAGATATGACAGATAAGCAGCATGAGCAGTTAGCACATAATAGAAAATTGTGACCAGTTGCATATATAATCTGACCTTCCAGCTACATTTTGCTCCTGTGATAAGTTATATGTTTAAAAATTAAAGAAGTGATCATTATCTAACAGATCAGATAGCTATTTGTTATCTCTAAAAAGCATGGAAATTAATGGGACGTGTTCTATTGTTAGTTTTGACAAAGTGGAGGAAGCAGTTGGGAATGAGGAGTAGTCTTGAGGATGTACAACTGAACATGAAACATCCTAATTATTTTCTTGAAGTTCTTATTATGTTAATGACAAATTGCATGATTCAGTTAAAGCAGAATTTGCATCATGGCAGGATCATAGAGTTGTATGAATCACTACTTTACAAACTAGTAAATAATATTAATGTAGTAGAAAGCATAGTTGTAAGGAAAGATTGAAAATGGGTATTGGGGTAAATTACAATTCTTGTATTTGAGACAGTTGTCTGAATTTTCTGGCATAGATTGATTCTGAATCATACGCAGATATTTTCACAGTGAATTTGCATACTGTATGGAGAGATGCTCATCTTCTGTGAAATAACAGGCACATGGTCTTCACTATAACCACAACTATACGTTTTCATTTAAATTTATCATAATTTAACATAAAAACAACAATCACTTTTTAATTTTTATGCTTTTTTAGAAACAAATAACATCTAGATTCAGATAATGCCCTTTTACCCTGAATTTATGAAGGAAAGATCCAAGTCACCACTTAGACAGCATATTGGAATGCATTGGCCCTTTGTATTCCAGGAGAGTATACTACGTGCAGTTGTCTGACTTGCCTAAAACAACTTAACTAAGGTCTCAAGCAAATTTTGCCCATTCTTTAGGTGGCTATACAAATAAAAGCTTAAAATATAACTTGTGTTTAGTGATCTATTCTATCCCAATATTTTGTTTCTTTTTGGTTTACAGGGCTTTAGATGTATTTAGTAGCTGTGGTGCTTTAAATTTCAAGGGGGATTTGCATTTTAACACAGCTTTTCACTTGGCTAATTAATATGATCTTTCAGTTCTGACAGCATCAGCAGTGATGAAGAAGAGCTAAGAACACTGGGCAGTAGTGGCAGTGAAGGCAGTACTCCAGAGAACATTGGTCCTCCTTTCATCACGGATGAAAACAGTTGGTACAACAAATGCAAAAGGGTAGAACAGAAGTACCGGCTTGCACTGGAACAGAAGGTAAAAGATTGGTTTTGTCAGGGGGTTGATGAAGCCAAAGCTCATCATCAGCCAACTGGTGACATAACCATTGAAGCGAAGGCAGAAAAATATATTAAATATTATTTACCTTCTTGTAAGTGGTCTTAAAATGCATGATGCTAAGAGTATCGTAAGTATCTTTGCTCACTGATTTGGGGAAAAGAGGTTTGGGGAGAGGCGAAGATACGGATACTGGCTTTCTGATACAATCTAATCTAACACAATCTAATACAGAAGCTTTGGCCCCTTTTTCTAATCTGAGAGTTAACAGCTTCGGAGATAACACTGCTTTTAAGTTGTGAGCTTGAGGTAAGCATGACTGTCCACATGATTTTCCTTTTCCTTAGAGATCATAGAATTTTACTGATGTAGGTAGACTGCCAGCTGAAGGTTTTTATAACAATAGCGATGTTAAACTTTAGTTTTGCAGTAAACAGAAATGATCAGCAAATTAATCCATCTAGGAATGAAAAGCAAAACTATCTTCTCAGCGATACTGAAATGGATTTTTAGAAAATACATAGTTTTAAGACCTGCTTCAAGTGAGAATGAGAGAAGAAAAAGTGTGTTTGATTTCAATAATTTAGGTGGTATATTGAATGTTATTATAGAAACCAAAGGTAGGTTCTCCCTCTACCACCCAAAATGCTGTAAGTTAAAGGTGAACTGAAATATATGTCTAAACATTTTAGTATTTTTAAAAGCAAAATGTTCCTCAGTTTCTCATGACAGCATATTACAGCTACAGACCACAATGCATATTAGCTGGAGACAGACAGAAAAGGGAAGGCTGCTCATAGACACTGAAGGAATAGTGTACAGAAAAAGAAAGGAGGGATCAGAAAAAATATAAGAAAAATGAAAGGCAAATGCTTAATGTTTTTAAATACAATCAGACTGAGAGAATATACCTGAGGATGAGACCTGGCATTAGGATTCATATGGATTGCTGAATGTCAGTGTTAATACGGAATGGGTAGAATTAAGGTTGGTTTACTTTAATGCATGTGATAGAGCCTAAAGTTTTTCTAGGTAACTGTGAAAAAGTCAGACTTACTGTGGGATGATAGATGTGAGAGGTATTTTTTAAAAATATGCACTCAATTATTTCTTTTCTATTTTGGGTCTCCTAGACTTCTTGTTTTTGAAATCTGACCTGCAGTGTTGACAGCCAGGTTGCTGTACAATCTTCTCAGCCAGTACGGTATCACTTTCCATATGGAAAGAACCTGTGTTCCTTGGGGCTCTCTGGTACAGGGGATGTTCTCCCTGCTTTTGTAAACCAAAATGTGTCAATCAGAAGGAATTTCTTCAAATACATAAAGCAAAATCAAAATCTTTCCCTCTCCACCCCTGCAGTCCCTGATGCACAGGAACATATTCAAGACAGCATTTCATCCTTGGTGTCCAGACAAAAGCATAGGATTGGTTTGAACTCCACTCTTCTCCACCTTCACCCAGTGAAAGACTGTAAAATATTTTGGGGTTTAATGAGGAAAGCGTAATCAATACTGGAGAAGCAGTGAAGAGAACAAAATAGGTGGATGTCTATTTTTCTTGTTAAATTAAAGGGGTTCATTTCCAAGGATACCCTATCAAAGTTGTGACAGACATGTGCAGAAACAGTACTGAAACATGGTGTCCAAATCCACTGTCCAGAATCACTAGGAAGCTTTCCATCTGCAAAAGCACGAAGACCTTTAGTGTGGCTCTAACAGCAAATGGAAGTTTTGGTTTATTCACAAGTCTAAAATCCAGAAATATTTGTATTCCATGGGAAGTTATTTGCTGATGTTATACTGAATATTTCAAATTTTTGAGCGTTACTATTTTTGTGACTTACATTATTCCTTGTGTCATTCTCTTAATGAAGCAACTTCTATAGTCAACTAATGTAGAGGTGAAGTTAAGTCAGTTTTATGATAAGTCTTTGAAAACTTTGGTGCATTTAATACCATTTTCAAAATGATAACTACTCTGATAGCTGTTGACCCTTTCCTAATTGTCCTCTTTTAGAATGCATACTTGACAATTACAGCAGCAGAATAACTTTTTTACTCCAACAGAAAATTTTCTGTTGTCTAATTTTTATTTGGGATGTGCCTGACAAATTTTAGTATCATTCACTTTAACTATACTACATCTGTTCTATTATATCTTGTCCAAATGATCATTAAGATCTTAGATGGACTATGGAATATTGCTCCTTTCCTGTGTGTTTCTTTCTTTCCCTTTTTGGGACCTTTTTCATGGCAATGAGTTACAATAACAGTTGAGTTGCACACAGTACAGTATGTAGTAGTTAATCAGAGACAGAATGCTTTCTTTTAAACAAAGGGGCTTTCTGACATTCTGTGTGTTGGAGAACTGGACCATTGTGACAAGAAGACCAAGTTGAAAATCATGTATTCTTAGTAACTGATACACTGATGGATGCTTCTTTTCTCTATTGTCATTCACTTTGCACAAACAATGATAAATTCCTTTTGTGCCTCCTAATTAAGTATGTGTACTGCAGTCATTAATAGCACAACTCAGTGATGTTTACCAGGGTTACAAATACGACAAGCAATTGGGTTGCAGCTAAGACTAAGTTATGTGTATCTTCTGAGTTATTTGAATAGTAGGATAAGGTCAGGTATTATTTTGGCAAGGTAAATGGTAGCATTGCTTTATTGGAACAACAGTGCTATGCTGGTTTAGACCAAGAATCCTTGGTTACCCTACTATCTTTTCTTGGATACTTGCCCAAAGTAGATGTGAATTGTAGAATAAAAGCAAAGCAAATGTATATGCACTTGTTTTAGCTCTTGCCAATGCATGTCAGCTGAAGGACTTCCTGAAGCTGATAAGGTTTTTCTGTTTAGTAACCTGTAATGTATTTATCTTCCAAATACTTGTCAAATATCCCTTTGACCCTACGTAAATTTTTAACATCCAAAACAATTTTTTTGGCAAAGCACTCTGCACATCTACCATCTGTTGTGTGAAAAATCACCTCCTTTTCTGTCTCTTGAATTTGGCTCCTACTGGCTTTGTTTCATGGAGCCTAGCTCTTGTGTGTTAAAAAATGATGAGCAGTTGCTTCCTTCCTGCCTTCTTCAGGCCACTCTGGAAATACAACGAGTTTGTCTTTTTCCAAGTTGTCTCTTGTGCAGATTAATGAATCATAGTTCACACATTTGAAAGTTCTGTGGTAATAATCTGTTGCCTGTTTTGGAGTGGTGTAAACTGTTCACTTTTATGTAGTAAACTTTGTATTTTTTTCTGTACTGTTTATACTGGAGTTTTACAGGCTTTTACTGGTAGGATGATACACCTCACTTGTTGTAGAGATATTTATTTTCTGATTGTATTCTGTTTCTGATAGTGATGCTTCATGTCTAATCTTTTTGTAAAATACGAGATTTCTGGGAAGCATGGAATATGTCTGAATGCATTATTTAGTACTTTTAAAGCACTACTTGGAGGTCCAAGGAGTACCTTAACAGTAAAGATAATGGTAACATTTGACAGGCAGAATTGAGCATACTGAAAAACTTAAAATTCCTTGGAACTTGTACTAAGACTAAAATAAATTTGTATCAAATATGACTACATCCAGTGGCTAAAACTGTATGTAATCATAGAATCATAGAATAGTTGTGGTTAGATGGCACCTCTTGAGGTTATCTAGTCCAAATCCACTGCTTAAAAAAATGTAGACTAGAGTAGATTGCTTGGGGCCTTGTTCAATTGGGCTAAAATCTCAAAATTTTTTTCCTCACATTTAAATAGTTGTCTGTATTTCAGTTTGTGTCTGCTGCCTCTTTTCACTGGATACCCCTGAGAAGATTCTTACTCCATCCTCTCTACACCCTCCCCCTAAAAATCAATACATATTGATATGATTCTCTTCCTGCCCCTCTTCCTTTCTCACCAACCCTGGACTGAGTAATCCCAGCTCTTTCTGCCTCCTCTCATATGAGAGATGCTCTATACCCTTAATAGTCTTTGTGGTGGTGAATTTGATTAGTAACATTTTACTACCAGCTCAGTGAAACTTGTGTTCTTGCTCAACAGAACTGCACCTGTTCTGCGTCTATGAAAACTACCTTTTTTATTACTTTTTTTTTTTTTTAATATGGGCACCTATAAAAGAATGGCAGAGAAGAGAGATTCAGAGCAGCCCTGCGGAGAAGGACTTGGGGGTGTTGGTGGATGAGAAACTTAACATGAGCCGGCTTCTGTGTGTGCTCAAAGCCCAGAAAGCCAACCGTATCCTGGGCTGCATCAAAAGAAGCATGACCAGAAGGTTGAAGGAGGTGATCCTGCCCCTCTATTGCTCTCGTGAGACCTCACTTGGAGTATTGTGTGCAATTCTGGTGTCCTCAACATAAAAAGGGCATGGTACTGTTAGAACAAGTGCAGAGGAGGGCCACGAGGATGATCAGGGGACTGGAGCATCTCCCATATGAAGACAGGCTGAGAAAGTTGGGGCTGTTCATCCTGGAGAAGAGAAGGCTGCGTGGAGACCTCATAGCAGCCTTCCAGTATCTGAAGGGGGCCTATAACAATGCTGGGGACTTCATTAGTATCTTTCATGAAGGACTGTAGTGATAGGACAAGGGGTAACGGGTTAAAAGTTAAACAGGGGAAGTTTAGATTGAATATAAGGAAGAAATTCTTTACTGTTAGAGTAAGGCACTGGAGTGGGTTGTTCAAGGAAGTTGTGAATGCTCCATCCCTGGTGGTGTTCAAGGCGAGGTTGGACAGAGCCTTGGGTGACATGGTTTACTGTGAGGTGGCAGGGGGTTTGGAACTAGATGATCTTAAGGTCCTTTCCAACCCTAACTATTCTATGGTTCTGTGATTCCATGATTCTAATTACATATTTTTCCTTAGACTTCAAGGAACTTGCAAAATTTTATGCATTATAGACTTAGACATTATAGACTCCAGGTTTGCATTATATATATATATATATATATAAAAAATATAATATAATATATATGTATATAATATATATATGCATTATAGACATTAGACATTATAGACTCCAGGTTTAACTAAGAATTGATAAGAAGTTACTAGCATCTGATGTCTTGGGACTCGAACAATAAAAATAAATAGCTTCTTAGTATTGTAATGAGGTGTGTAATTTGTGAACATACTTTGTGAGCAGTGTGCCATCACAGCTGCTGTTAAAAGACACCGTGGATTTTTGTAAAAGACTAACTAGTTGAAGTGTGGTAAGAACTGCACAGTATCTTTTATAGTGCCAGCTGTAGATGAATATTTATGTCAGTAACCTTCCATGTCTTTTGTATGTGTGATGTGGTATTGCAGTTTTCAAATAAATTTCAAAATAATGTTGGCTATTTTGTAATAATAATTGTTTCCCTTTCATTAACTATACAGATCCATATAGATGCATTCTACTCTTGTCTTTTGTAGATAATATCTAACATCCTGTATCTATTAAGACATACAGTTCTGATCTTTTTCTTGTACTAGTGATTGCTCTATGTTGGTTTTGAAAAATGGATAGTATTTCATGCTGGTGGCATTCTTGTCTCATTGTTCCATCCATTTTTCTATTCCTCTGCAGCAGTATAAATAAGTACATGATTTTCTTGGTACCTATTAGGAAACATCATAGTAACCTTTAGTCAGTTTATTAGTCTGTGTAAAGACTTAAAAAAACCTCAATCTACAACAAAATCAAAGTAGAACTGTATACATCTTAAACCAGAAAAATGTGAACGAACATAATGAAACAGTTTTTTGATAGTGTGTTCCTTAAAGCTTTGTAACACTTGTATTTCCAGGGTTACCTTGAAGAATTGGTACGACTCAGAGAAAACCAGCTGTCTGAATCTGTCTCACAGAATAAACTGCTGTTACAAAGAATTGAAGATATGGACCTAGCCCATAAAATGGAGAAGGAACAGCTGGAATATATAATTGTGGAACTGCAAGACCAGTTGTAAGTTAGTAGAACGGAGAAACATTGTTAGAGCAGTATTACTTAAGTTATTTAACTTATTTTATTATACAATACAATGAACTTGTGGTCCTGTAGAAACAAATGAAACTTCTGAAAGGAATTGGTGGATTTTAGATTTTTTTTCTCCATGACAGGGCTTAAAGTCTTCAGAAATGGCTCCCCTGAAAACTGCTTAGAATAATTTTAAGATAAATTTAAATTTTTAAATCTGAAATAGCTTACAATAAGCTTGCTTAAATTTTTGACACATTTTTATAAATATTTTTTATTCCAGCTTTAAGGCTACCTTTAAAAAATGGAAGCAGCTCCCTTCTGAGCACTATTTTTAAAATGTTGGGCAGGAAAGGATAAAGAAATACTTATTTTGTTTGCATAGGTTCTGTTTTATTTACACATGGCTCAGACTCAATAAAAATTAATCTGGTCTTAAAAATATTCAAAGTGATGAAGCAATTTCACTGTTTCTTCAATGCAAGCCAAAATGCTAAAACATGAGACAGCTTAATTTTTTAATATCATATGTGATTACTAATATGATAAATATTCCAGTATCTTGTGATCATAGAACCACAGAATAGTTAGGGTTGGAAAGATCTTAAGATCATCTAGTTCCTTAGGTATCCTCCTGTTCCTGTCTGTTGGATAGGAAGTTACTGTCCTTTTGCAGAGATACTCCCTTGTAATGTCTAAAGATCCAGATATATGGAAGACCTACTGTGTGGTGGCAAGTTGCCACGAGACTGCTATACTATGCATCTGCAGTAACTGTATGTGTCTGAGCCCTGAAGTAAAATTGAAGTCATCTGTGGCCTTTGAAGCAATACAGGCTTTTTTGTCTTGCAGTAGATCATTTTACTGCCAGTATTTGGAATGGATTTTATGAAACTCCTCAGGATCACAGCATTTGCAATTTATTTTTGACAATTTCAGAGTTGAGGAAGAAGAAAAGATGTTTGGTTTGTTTGGGTTTGGTTTTTTTTTATGATTGCCTGTAAGATTTTGAGGGATACCTGTCACTGATTTCTTTTCTGAATTTGCTGATATAGCTAATGATCCATGTTCTACTTCTTTGGCCTCCCTGATTATTTGGGGGAAGTGGAGGGAAGATGTGAGCTCTTTTAAAGCCACTCTGTTACTTGGAATTATTGAACAGACCTGCTGTTAAATTTTAGCTGAGCTATATGCAGTCAGACTGTTCTAAAAAATCTCAGTCTTTGGGGCTTGATTTTTGTTTGCTTTCTTATGTAAAGGCTCAAGTGTGAAGCAGTTTCTGTTGTATCTTGACAGTGTGTTCTTATATAGCCGTTTGTGTGACACTGCAGTCAGGAGCTTGGACTACACTAGATAGTTGGAGTGAGAGGTATAATTTTACATTGTTATTGCTGTGAGTATAGTGTGCCTGTCAGATGAACTCTTATTAGAAACTTGTAGTTCCTAACTGGGGAGAGGGAAGGGAAGAAATATTCCTGCTAGCAGGTTTCTGATTGTTAACGCCAGTCATAATTAACATCTTTTAATCATTCTTTCAAACTTGTTTTCTTGGTTTTTCATCTCTTTTCTTTTATTCTGATCCAGGCTGACCTGGCAGCAGAACATGTTGTATCACTTATGTGTCTGTAATGAGTTTTGGCCAATTGCTTTTTATTTCCCAGCTGTTTTAGAATAGTGTTCACATAATTCCAAATTTTAGTGTTTTGCTCTCCTACTGTTAGTAGCATTTTGGAGTGGTGAATATGTGCTATAATCTGTTTGAATTCTTTATTATCAGGTAAGAGCAAGTTTTGGATTGTAATTCTGCCTGAGGCATACTACATTACTATCTGTAAAACACTTTGAGATCTGATTTAGGATCATTTGCTGTGTAATGGAAACTATTTTAAATAAACATTCTATATTTCCTTTTTAATGATGCTTTTCTATTCCACTGGCTTTTGTTAAGGGAGTAAGGTCTACCTTTTCAAACTTGTGTTTAGGAAGTATCTGTTGATGTTTCCAAATGGTATTTCACAGGCCTGCAAAATTTTTTATGTATGATCTTAATGGATTTTAGATAACTTACAAAGAATCTTTTCCATATTCACATTTAATAAGGCTGTTTGCTGTAAAGGGTGAAATAAATGTGGATATAGGAGATTGGAGAAATTTAGAAGTAATTTTGGTTTACAGCTGTTATGCAGAACTGAATATTCTGCAATTTTCAGCATTCTTTGTCTCACAGTTTGGAGTACCTGAACTACAATGAACATCAGTGAAGCTGAAAATCTATGATCAAAATAATTATTCACAAGAAAGTAACTTTTTCTTGTGTGTGTCAGTTTGATTGGATTTCTTAGGAATATGCCCACCCATCTGGGAACTGGAGGTTTCACTTTGCTGGCAGGTGTCTGCTGGCAAATGGGGTTAGAAAAGTGAAACTGCAGTATACCACCTGATCATCAGTCAGATATGTTTAAACTAATGCACAGCTGATCAAGAGGTTTCAGACTAGATATTATGAAACATTTCTGTACCAAGAGGGTAGTCAGACACTGGAACAGGCTTTCCAGAAAGGTGGTCAATGCCCCATACCTGTCAGAGTTATGAGTCATTTGGACAATGCTCTTTCTAATATGCTTTAACTTTTGATCAGCCCTGAAGTCATAAGGCAGTTGGACTAGATCATTACTTGAAATCTCTTCCAAGTGGAACTATTCTGGTCTATTCTAAGAACAGCTTGTTCTTTACCGCACTTTCAGTATCTCCAGATGAAGTGATTGCCTAGTGAGATGCATCAGTTGTAGTAATGACAAGGTGTATTTTAGCCTTCATTTGCTTTCATCAGAAGTGTTTGCTTGTCACTGGGTCATGTTTTTCCCTGGGATTTGTTGTTGTTGAACATTAGAGGACAATGCTTTGGCTGCACTCTTCTACAGAAGTAGTGCATTTTTATAGTGAGGGTAGAGCACTTAAGGTGTTAAAGTGATTAAAATTAACAGCTCTGAAGTTCTTAAAAATAACAGCTCACAGGGGGACAGTCAAAAGAAGTGTGGCATTCATGGCATGACTAACTGAAGAAAACAGTTTGAATTCCATTATCATTCAAAACATGATGGGAGAGGGATCCCAAATCATCAAGGAACTCTGTGCTGGAGTATTCAAAACTCATGAAGGCAGACATTTCTTTGTTCTCTAAGATCCTGCAAAGAATACTGAATGTCTCTTGGGGCTGTGAGATGTTTGATCGTGCACCCCATCAGTAAAAAACTATGAGCACTCCCCCAGTATCAGGATATTTATTTATTTAGAAATTCTATACGTATACTACTGTACTAATATATTATGTACATTGCAAGCATACACAAAAATAGGAATTAGAAAGGGTGAGGTAAAGATGAAGTATACACTTTCTTCTCATTAACAGTACAAAAAGTATTTTCTTCCCATACCCCAAAGGATTGTTGTACGCACCCCACTTTGGAGACCACTGCCTTGAAGTTAGCTAAGGCAAAGAAGTGACTGGGCAAAATCTGGAACTGTTTATCCGGAACATCGTTGTGCTAAACTTTACCTTAGCTTAAGCAGCCTTCCCCCCAACCCCTGCCTTAGAGTGGTTCTTACTCTTTCTTTTGCCATATACGCTGCCTATGTCTAAGGCAAACTGCTGATCTTTGTTACTTTGCAGTTCAGATTCTGCATCTGAAATTGATATTTGTATATGTTAAATATTGATGTATGGTTACAAGAGAGATCCCATCAATTTTTGTGCATACTGAGTCATCTCCTGCATAGGGACTCACTGATATAAAAGCTAATCACTTTAACATCATGTGTCCCAACATGGGTTTCCTTGTAAGGTATTTTTCAGGTTTCCAGGCTGGTGTGCCTGGTGTAAGATGGTAGAGTCCCTTTGTCCCAGCTGGTGCAATAGTTTATTTTTATTTAATTTATCACATGTATTGAAAATTTATTTCTTAAATTCAGTGGCTAGGCTATATTTTATGCTGCTCTGTTTTTTTTTTATCTCCCTCTCTTGTTCCTTCCTATATCCATGTCTTGTCCTGGTGTTCTATGGAGGAAAGACAAGTCAAGAACTCTTCTGTGTTTGGAATTCTGTCTTTGGTTATGGCACAAATAGGACTCAAATTAAATTGCAGGGACACTCATGGTCTTACATGGTATTACGCTTGTGTGTGTAATTAAGAATTTTTTGTATGTTTTAGCAAATCTTAAAGCTAGATTTATTTAATTTGTCTGGCTGTTACTTCAGAATTGGTCAGTCTTTTCAAGCCCCAAACAGTGCTTGTAGTCTCATTCTTCATATTTTAATATAGCTGTCAGATCCAGCAATACTGCAGTTCCTATCTGGATAATACGGATGTCTTTGTAATCACAGGAAATGACAATTTAGTTGCAACCCTGAAAGAAATGTTTGTTTCTGTGACACTTTAATTACAGCAAGTGTTCTGTGTATGTTTCCACTCATGAGCTGTACACAGCTTGTCACTCACGCCTCACTCTCGGGCTTTGACTGTTGGAGTAAACTGTCCAGAAGCCTATTTTCCCCTGTGTTAGCACTGCACTGAGCTCAGTCTAATGTATCCTGCCTTCCAGAGAAGGAGAGCTTTCAGTCTGGGTTGCCGAGCTTTGCAATCCTCACTCAAAACCAAAATCATATAGAGAAATAGGAAATCTGGATAGCTTTTATAGTACTCTTACCTTCTTTTTCAGATAGTGTGCTTTGAAGGCTTTTTTTTTTTTTAAGAAACTGAATTCCTCAACTGCATCAGTACATTAAGTCAAATTTGTTGTAGCTGCTTTCTCACTGGAAGGAAGCAGGAGATTAAAATGTACTCTTTGGTTTTGGCAATTTTCTTTCCTAGCATGTAAAAACTGGGAATGCCAATCCTTGTTTCCTTTGAAAGTTTTCATGGATCCTTGCTATCAAACCATAACTCACATTAGCTATGCTTTTATTTGTAATGCTTCCTGTACATCCTCTATCTCGCCCAAGTTTGCAGCAGCAGTTTTAAATCCTTAGTACTGCAGTCTGATCTGTTCTCAGCTCCTTTTCTCAACTTGTCTGCACATTATTTTTCCTTTAACAGTGTAGAAAATACAGTACAGCTTTTGGCAGATGGTAAAACTTTTGTTCAGGCAGTGTTTTGGATTTGGTTTTGTGGAATTCTTTCTTTTGAAGTTTGCTGCAATACTGTTCTGTTTACAGAGGTGTGACTAGACAGCAGGAAGGGAAGTTTTGTTTTCAGTGCAGTGGAAACCTGTAGAGTAGTAGGAGTTTTCTCATTGCTTAAAGGCATAACTAAGAAAAGTTCATCTCGGCACAGTATATGGGCAGACTGCTACAATTCAGAGTAGAGCGTACAGAGTGAGGCTCAGCAAAGAAATACGCAGAACTAAACAAAATTGCAACCAAGCTTCCAACATGATGGAGGACATGCTATTCTTAGAATCCAGAGGGACTGCATGGGTTTAGTGTGCAACAGGAAGCCAAACATTTCTGAACAGCAGCCTGAAGAGAAGGACATACTTTGCAAAATGCAGGAGATAGAAAGGGATTTATTTTTAAACCCGCATATTTTAATACCTTACTCTGGACTTTAATACCTTATTCTGGTTTAGAGAATTGTAGGGACCATTTTGCATACCTAATGACATTAGCATGGCAAGTGTCCCCTTCTCTGAACCTCTGATGTGTGTAGAATCTGTTTTCCTAGTGGCATCCTTTCTCTTCTTCCACTGCTGCACTTCTGTGGGTGAAGGCATTGCATAGTAGTAGCAAACACAGAAACTTTTAAGCTACCAGACATAAGTGATTAATGCATTCCAGATTCCAGTGTTTTTATCCAATGTAGAATTATAAGCTTGGGAGCAGGGGTAAGTAAGGCCTTTCAAAATAAGAATGAGTATTGAACTTTCGAGGGTCTCAGCACAATGCAGCATCTGTTCCATGGCACAACTAGTCCTGTTACTGTGACACATGAAGATCTGTTAGCCAGTCCAAGATAGTAAGAAAATGTGGTGCAATAGGACATGCCTGCTTTTTCTCACTGCAGCAGCTGCCATTAGAAAGTCTGCTGGGACTTAACTGCTCTGGCATCTGATTTGGGGAATACTGTGTCTGTGCACAGGGCACAAACGTGAGAGAGGTGGTACATTACAGCATCAGAATCTACTGGTAAGTAACTAATTTTCATACCTGCTGATCTAATTTCTCAAAGTCCAATGACATACCAGTCCAGACAACTCACTGTCTTGCTACAGCACTGACAGTTTGAGAGTTCCCTTTTATTTTAGAGTTGCTCTTACAGATTTTAGTTATATTCATGTGTGCTATCAATTTCAGTTTGCATTCCATATTTTCTGTCCTAAACAAAGGTTTTTAAAGCTTGTTCTTTGTTCTTTGTTATTCAAATGTTTTTATTTTTTAAGCTTTTATTTTCACTTTTCACTACTCAGGTAGTTCTTGAACTGGAGAATTCATCTGATATAATTCCCTTTCTTAGGGAATTAGTCTGTTTGGTTTATTTCCTGTCTTCATCTGCTGGTAGGAGGGCAAATTGCCAACTGGACTGGCATTTTCTGGATTTGGAGAAATTAAACTTGCAGGTAAGAAGTTACTGGTTTTTCATAGGTATAATTGGAAACAGAACTGACATTTTATTGAACAAAAAATCTGTGTAAATGGGTCTTTCAGAATAGGCTTCCAATGGCACAAATCTAGATTTGATCCAGGGGAAACTGGAAGTCCAGTCTAGCTGAAACGAGACAGGAAATTTTATGTGGTTACCAAGATAAGACTTTTCCATTTTAGCTTGGACTAAATGTGAGATCAGTTTTTGCTTATTTATTAAATTCCCAGATGTATTATAGTTATAGTATAGTAAGTGAACAAAGATAATCACCTGTTTATGTCATTTCTGCTTTGCACACAGGAATGAGCGAATCAAGTCAGGTCACACTTTCAAGATGCAGAAATCTTAGATGTGTTAATTCAAAGGAGTAATTTCTTATCCTTTTGAGAGGTAGCTGAGCTGTCCAAAGCAATGTTAGTGCAAACTCAACAGTTTGCAGGGTTACCTTATATATTACATTAAAAAAAAGAGCTTCCTTTAAAAAAGAAACTAAAAAATTCACCATTTCAGTGATCCATTTTGAGGGTGGCTCTTCTGTGATTGTACCAGAACAGTTGAAAGGGCAGCATGCTGTGGAGCAGGGGTGGAAATGAGCAGTAATTTGTCAATTGCATTTTATTATTATATGTGTACCATACATAATGATATTCTGATTATGCTTAATAAATAATCCTAAAATAACAAATCATGGAAAAGACAACTTAAAATAGTAAAAGTTGAGGAAATCAGTGTGTTACTGTTCTATAGAGTACCTGACAAAGGCAGGCTTGGTGAACTCTAGTGGGGAAGGATGTTTATCGTGAGACTTCACTAATCTCACTTTTCCCTGCTTCTTAAATGTCAATTAAAGGACTGGAAGTCAAAAGCACACAGAGAGATTTCAGGGAATAGCTGTGTAAGCCTGATGTTAATACTCTGGCTGTTGCTGTTATTCTTTAATAAAAGTAAGCAAATTTACAGGCCTGGAGGGAGCGTATGTATCTGCACTTCAAGCAGACACTTATTCCTAATTTGGGAGTATGTTAGTGTTGATTACCTAATGAATAATCGGTATTCTGTTGTAACAGGTAGGAATTCATTAGCAGGATGTCTTTATGGAATACTTCTCATTGTTTTCTAAAAGGAGCTCAACTTACATAGAGGTTCCTGATGTAGAGAAAAAAAAATGTAGATATAAGCCACATATTTGTTAGTTTGTAATGTATTCTAGTACTGAGATGATGTTCCCATCTCTTGCTGTTACAGGTTGGGTTTTTTTTTTCCTAAAAAGTTACTAGTTGCAGTAGCATTTTGAATTTGTGTGGAGTTTTTTTTCATTGTTTAGACATTAACCTCCCTCTGCCCCCCCCAATTTAAATGTCATAACTTAAAAACCTGGGGTAACATGGTAAGACTGTATGCATTATGCTTCTCTTATATAAAATGATTTTATTTATACAGATCATAGAAGAGAAGTTGTGCTACTTTTTGCCAGCATGATTACACAGAGATGGAAATGACTGTATGTAGAGAAGACAGCAGTTAGTGGATGGGGGGGGAGGAAGTTCACAGGCTTTCAGACAACCAAGGTTTTTTTCCATGCCTAGATTAGGTGATGTACCATAAATCAGTTTAACACCCCTACTAGCACAAAATATTCTTACATATGCTCCACGCTCAGCAGAAAATTCTCTGCACTCCACAGTCTCACTGGATCAGTTCAGGATACCCTATTCAGCCATGTGTCATACACTGTCTTCTTCCATTCTACAACCAATCATACAGTCTCTTCCTAAGATCCACTATATTCTCCATGTACCAACTACCTTCCTGAGATTATTACATTTTGAAGTTGTTGTTTTTATCTTCTTTTTGGCTTTCAAGTTTTCTATTTCCAGTCTGAAGACAAGGAGTTAACAGCTTGTTGTGTGAGCTTATTTTAACTCAAACTTGATGGTATTTCCTTCTTTTTTGACTTCTCTCTATAATAAATCCTTTTATCTCTCTTACTTTTCCACTTCCCTTTTTGGAATATCCCTGCTTTTACTCCTCTATTAAAGGGTTTAACATATGATCTACATACCTTATCTTGTGTCATCCTTAAGCCATCACAGCTACAAAACCCCCAGAACAGTATTTACCTAAATTTTAATTTTAAAACAGAACTGCATTATTATGATTTTCAGTATTAGCCTTATGATGTATTATGGTTTTTGTTCCATATAAACTATGCTTATAAGTTATAAGGCAATATCCTTCATAAAATCCAGCCTTTGAGTCTTGGTCTGCAGGTGTTACAATAATTCTGGTTTTCAGTTGGTGTTTGTTGCTAGCAGTTTGTTCTCAGGAACAGACACAATAGATAAATTCTGTTTGTGCATAGGCCATTCCAGTTCACTGTGTTTTACTACAAGACCAGCATTTTACATAGAAATTTGCATGTTATGCCACACTATTTTTATGTGCCCTTTTGGTAACACGTATGAGTCATAGCTCAGACTGTTCGGTAGTTCCCTTATGTATGTGTAAATAACAGAAAATACGCATTTTACATTTTATTCTTGAATATTTTGTGAAATTTTTAAATTTCACAAATATCCTATTTCCCATTTGTACCTCCTCAACAATTCTTCAGTTCTTCTTTTTGCTCTGTGAAGGCTTTTTTCTAATTTTTCCTTTGAAAGATTTTATATGCCAAACTTATTTTGCTATACTAGCAAATAAATAAGTTTATTAATAGTAATATTTTTCTTTTAGTTAAACAGCCTGACAGTAAACATCTAGAGGAAAGCTCATAATCTTCATTGTACTCACTGTGATCACTAGGTCCTACTTCTAACCCTACACTATCGCACCTAGAGATGATCAGTGCTGGTTACAGTGTTTGCATTCTGAGGAGCAAGAGTCCTTCTGTAGAAATTCAGTCTGCCTTAGATAAAATGAATTGCTGTCTTTTGAGAGCTTTTAACTGCTAGAAAGAGCTCCTGTTTCCTGTCTAAGCAGGACAGCACTCAATTATCTTGTGCATCATTTTTTCCACCGAGTGTTTTGAAATTTGTATGTTTGTTTTCCATTAAAACTCAATCCTATTTTCTTCCTCTGTAACTCCTTTCTATAGTAAATGCTTTTGTTTTCATCTCATTTCCTCTTCCCAATTTTGAGTATTTATGGCAGGATCTTTTTTGCTATATGGTGGTTAAGATTGCAAGGATGATGTATGCTGTGTAGATGTGGCACTTGGGGACATGGTTTCGTGGAGCATTTGGCAGTGCTAGGTTAATGGTTGGACTGTGATTTTAAAGGTCTTTTCCAACTTGAATGAGTCTGGTTTTGATCATTTATTATTATGATTTTATGGAGTTTAATACCTTGTTAAAATAAGTCCGATTGATATGCATAAACTGATACTGCCTTTATTTATCTTGGGAGAGCTGTTGTCCACAAGCATTGCCTTTAATAAGTCTTTGCTGTAGTAAAATCTCATGATACTTTAAAAATGGCTGCAGGAGGGCAAACAGCTAAATAATCTACAAGGCTGATAAAATAGGTGGTAACTACCAGCACCTGCTGTGAATATTTTTGTCTTTCTATTGTCTGTTCTAGTATCTATTTTTTTATATATATGTACTGAGTGCTGTGTTTGGACTGATTTTATATATTCAAAGTTATTTTTATATATTTTTAAAGATTCAAAATAAAAGCTTAGAAGTTTTAAGAGGAGAATAGTTACTGCTGTATCCTCCTTGATGCATGGTTTTCTTCCTGAGCATGGTGGAGTGCTTTAAGTATTGATCTGCTCAAACTGTCTTTGAATGTTGTTACACTAAAATCTCTGGAGCAGTTTGGCTAGTCTCTGTGTGAAAACTTCTTTTTCTACACAGAAACACAGAAAGGCTGAAATTCCAGGTTACTATAGCATAAGGATTTGTGGGGAAATCCTCAATATAGAAACCTATGTAAAATGACAAAATTTCACTATTAGGAACTTGTCTGTAGATGTGTGGAGTTTTTGTCTTTGCTCAGCATGTTCAATAAATAAATAGTTATTTAAATCATTAATTTATTTAAATTAAATACTGCTGAATTTTGTGGTGATAACAAACAGGAATTGTCTAAACAAGAATTTACATGTGTTGTAAGTATATGAATTTGGGTGTAGTTACTGTTGCTAATACAAACTCTGTCTCGTGGCAAAACTTCTATGAAAGTGTAAAAGAAGTCCTTCTGGATAGGAAGGTGATGCAGTGTAACTGGTTAACATTGTAGGAACTTGCTAGGTCACTGCTCCAGATTCCTTAAATCAGCAAGCCTTTAATATATCTTTAATGCTTGATGTACCCCATGGGATTAGGGATATTACATGGGGAAGTGAATACCATGCAAGACACTTAAAATTATTGAGAGTTTTGGGTTACCATAGTGCTTATTCCTCTAGGCATCTGAGAGGGGGGAGATCCCCAGGTAGAAAAGTTGATTTTTTTATTTTCGTGAAAACAGGAGGAGATTCTTCAGCTTGAGAAAAGCTCCTTGCAAACAGTCTTGTTCAGTGTGGTGCTTCACCACCTCCTATTGCAAAATTGCTGTGTATCCATCTCCTCTCCCAAACTCAGCTACTAAAAATTCCTTGCTGAATTCAGTATTGTCTTACCTTGTTTCCTGGGAAATTCTGGCTCTCTGGGTGGTGTTATGTGCCCTTACCTAATGAGGTTCTTGTATAAACAGTTCAAATACCAGCAGAACAAAACCTGCATTGTAAAAATAGATCTCCTGACAATGTTATTTGTTAATTCAGATCAATGCATGTGTAGTTACCTAATTTGCTACTCAGTTTGGCATTTCAGATGACTACATGGCGTTTGGCTTTGACCTCCTGAGTAAATTTGGTGCAGACATACGTAATGTTAGCTATTTGCTTCTGGCCAGAGATAGTCAAACGTGTTGTAAAGTAGCATTTAATGATTGCCTAGTATTTCATGGACTGGAGGATTTAGGAGTTATTAATGAATACTACTTTTGGTTTCAGAGTTATTCTACAGCAGTAAAAGGGTAGGTTGGAGGTTGCCTTGTACTATTGGAAAAAGGCTGACCTTGTCTTGGAGCCGGAACCATGTACTTTCCATATTTCTGTATGACTTCTGGCAGATGATTTCCATATTGGCATATTAGCTTCCTCATTTCCAGAATTTTAGAAAACTGGTTTGCTTCATGGGAATACAAAGCAAAACTTAATCTGGACATGTAAGGTACTCAGTTAACATTGTAATTTAAAAACTCAAGGTACTAGAAACTGTAGAATGGTAAAAAATGGAATAAATGTGGTGTATTTTATCTGGAAGCATATAATAGAATTAACATGTTTGGGTTTTTGTTCATTCTGCCAAAGTATGGAGGGTGGGAGGCTCTGGGGTTGTGGTCAAACTGCAAAAATGATTGAATGGGGGGAAGGACATCACATTCGTTTAGTTGGTTTGCAGAATAGTTGGCCTGTTAATTACCAACAGGCTGGCAGAAAGAATCTTTAGAATGCAATTGCTTTTTTATTGCTTTTGCAGAAAGATCCTAATTTCAACTTTCTTTCCTACATGTGTTTCATAAGTTGCTTCCCCTAGGAAAATTGAACAGTTTAAATTGCTTTCTGTTGGTCACTCAAAGTAGAACATCAGCTTGGTCAGTACCTTTTGTCCTGTTTTTCTTTCTGTGCCTTACAGTATTGCATTTATTAGACTGAGATTTACTGCTTGTTGTATTCACAGGACTGTGTTAAAGAATAATGACTTGAGATCAAGACAAGAATTAACTACTCACCTCACCAATCAGTGGCCTTCCCCAGGAGCTCTGGATGTCAATGCTGTTGCCTTGGACACTCTACTCTATAGAAAGCACAATCAACAATGGGATGAGTAAGTTGAATATTTATTTTGATTTGTCTTTAGAGGAATAGGGAAAACTCAAAATTACACATTCCCCTTAGCATACTCTGAAACGTATCCTGTTGGAACTACCTGTGACAATATATGAGGATCAGCTGGCAGGAAAAAAACAAACAAACCAGTTTCTGTTGCTTGTCATAAAAATTTCCTTCCTTTAAATAAATTTGGAGGAAAAAAAACCCCAACAAACCCACAAATAAACAAAAAGGAAATAATTGCTTTAGGAAGAAAACAAAAAGAAACAGTGTCTTTCAGAGAAGAGAGATGAGCTGCCTACTTTGTTTTGTATTTTTAAAACCAACAACCTTTAAACGAGAGATGAGGATACCTGGTTAGATCCTTAAATGTGTTACTATTAAATATTACTTTATTTGCAGGAAAAGTTTTCAAAGTCTGGACCAGCTTTCATCAGAAGTTAGTCTTTCTCAGTCCTCTCTGGACCCAGGTCACTCACAGGATGGGAAGCAGGATGGAATGAACTTGTTAAATGAAGGTACAGAGCCAGTCTAGTGGCTTCCTTTAGTTATGTTCTTCATAACTCTTTAGTCGCTGTGAGATGATTTTCAGTGTGAACGAACTATGTATTGAACAGCATGGTTTTTTATTGTTATGGAAATTTTTTCAGTTTCCCTAAGGACTGCACTTCAAGTAAGTATGGATTTATGAAGATGCTTCCCCCCAGTAATTTTCAGACTTCATGGTGTATTTAAAGCTAAACTTAAAATACATTGCATATCTTTCCATCACAGAAGCAGAGACAGCTCAGCTACAAGGAGGATTTTCTGTTGTCTTTCTGCTCTAACACAAATCTTTTGAGCTCTTTAAGTTTCCTTTTTTGTTATTTAAAATAAGGATTAAAGGCACTGGATTTATAACAGCCACTGTCATTCTTACATCGCGCATTCAACATTTGTCTGTGGAGATGCAGCTTGACAGTGTTTCTGGTAGAATGGAGAGGACCATGCTAGTGTATAGATGTAACACACAGGATCCCCCCCCCCCCCCCCCCCCCCCCCTCCCCTTCAAAATCTGCCCCGGTATCAAAGTGTAGCTGCTCCATCTTGTGGGTAAATGTGAAAAGCAGAAAAATGCTGGAAGACTTCAGAAACAGTAGTATTTTGGGTACAGAACATAAATTGTGGTAAAAAAACCTTTCTGTTATCAAATGTTAACTTTAAATAGATTTGACTGTATAGGGCCTTAGAAGTTCATAACTAACTTTAAAATATCAGCATTTAAAAGTTAGATTTAAAAAAAAAAAACAACTAAGCAGTCTTAAAATCTGAATTGTTTCAAGGGAGCTTAGAGACTAAGTGAGACACAATCAGCATGGCTATTGTGATGAGAGTTCTTGTGCAGATCTACTTTTAACTGATTTTTCGCAATATTAACCGCTTGAAATCATGCTTTAACTTCTGTAAATGTGGCAAAACCACTGATAATAATAGTTTAGGGTCTTTAAAGGTAGAATAACATCTCAATTCTAAATTAGTGGGGTTCAGTACCTAAGCTTTAATATACTTTTGTAAAGATACAGCATGTGATCCTGCTGTTAAAATACTTTTGGTCTAACTCTTGGTACTCTAGTCAAATTTTTAGCTTCACACTTTGAAATTGAGGTCTGTGCCCAGTAGTGCTGCACTGCATTTCACCTGTTTTATGCAGGTTGGTTGGTTCGTTTAGTTTTTTCTTTAAATTCTTCTAATAAGTAAAACTTTCTTGTCAAGAACACAAATTTTAAGAAATGCTACTTTATAGATGTGATTTAAAAAAATTCTGGTACACTGTCTCATCGATAGAATCTGTACCTGTGACCCTTTAATCATTTTAATCTCTAGTTTTAAGGTGATATTTTCTATTCTGTAGGTGAGCCAGGAGGATGAAATGGGGAGATGCTGGTAGATCAGATTCTTTATAATGTGATTTATTAATGGAGCTGGTGCAAAATAATTGGAATTAATATTCTGGAAAGACATAAAATAGAGAAATTGTCCAGTGCAGACTTACACCTAATAGGTATGGTTAATGTTAACTCTCCAGTGTATTTGGATGACAGGGCAGATACTTGCACTGCCAGGGCTTTTTTCTCCGTGGTCAGAGCCTAATGCACTTCAAATCACCAAGGTTTAGAAAACGTGTTTATTTTTAAAGAAATATATCCTGATTCCAGTTACTCCTTTATGAGACATTTAAAACTAGGTCTTTCATACTGACATGTTAGGAAGGTTACTTCAATTTCTGTATAATGTATTTGGTGCTTGAATTGGACCCTTCTGTTCACCATGTCATCTCTGGAGCCTCTTGAATCTCCCTCTGTAGGAGCCTGACCTCAGCCCAGCCTGCAGTGCACAGGTAGGGATCTCTGCCACCTGGGCAGGGAATGTGTGGCATAAACTACGTGTCTATCTCATGGCATTTATGAAGTATGTGTGTGCTGAAGCAGTAGTGCACAATTCATAATAATGTAGGTGGACCATTTTTTTCTATTCCCACATCTTTTTTTGTGGTCAGATCATCTTGTGCTGTACAAGTCATTAGCTTAATTCCTGTTTTTCTTAACAGGGAAGGAAGACACTCCATCATTGCTTGGTCTTTGTGGCTCTCTTACATCAGTAGCAAGCTACAAATCTCTCACGAGTCTGAAATCGAGTGAATATCTTGCAAGTCCCACAACAGAGATGACAAGTCCGGGCTTAACTCCATCATGAGATACACACAAGGAGGAAGAGCTTTATGTTGTATGCATTTGGTTTATGTTCCATAAAATGACTTGCAATGAAGACTGCTGGTTCTGAGTTAACATATAAGTTGCTTTATTTTTTTCTCTCCATGGTTATCTGTTTAATTCACAAATTCTGTCAGTTTTCATTCCCTTCCTCCCCCCCCCCCCCCCAGAGGACTTATCAGATTTTCTACTTTAGTCTCAGTTACCTAAAGCTCTCAGTCAGGTACAGGACATAAAATCTGATGCTTATGACTGTTTTTTTAAAATAAAACAGTTGGAAATCAGTCCCCTACTTAACTGCCAAGACCTTTGTTTCTCCTTGCAATGCCCTGGCCCTACTCTAGCCATGGTGCTTCTCTGCAGTGCTTTAAATATCTACCAACTCTTGCAGAACAGACAGGGGATCCTGAACACCAGACTTTGTAGGCAGATATTTTACCTGAAAATCCAGCTTTCCATCTCTGTATGTTGCCTGGGTCCTCAGATAACTTATTTAACCTATCCAACAGCTCTTCTTGAGTTCACTCAGTGTTAAGACTTTGCATTTCTGTAGCATCTTGGCACTAAGGAGATGTCTGAATCACACTGAAACACTCTTTACTAATTCTTGAAGTTGCATGTGAATAACAAATGTAAGTTGATCATAAATTATAAATAAGGCATACTTCGCAATTCACAAATGTTGAGAAAACTCACTAAATGCTTTTGAGTGACCTGTTAGGTAATCAAACATCATATGAAAAATTTCTTGGTTTCCTTGCTGAAAAGACTGGGACTACAGGGGCAGGGTTAGCACCTTGGGAAGCTTGGTTTGTGTGCTTATTGGCAAGGTCCCAAGGAGAGTAGAAAAGGGAGAGCAAATAGAATGTAATGACAGTATTCTCATGGTAAAAGATTTTTCTCATTCCTGTAGTAGTGCAATAGGTATTTTTCTTGATTAGGTAACGCGGCAGAACTTCCTTAAGTCAGTTTTCTCAGATTCCTTGCCATTGATGTCAATTACTGATGGGGTGGGAGAGCAAACAGGGAGACATTTTTTAAATGAACCAAACTTCCCAGATTTTCCTACAGCTTAAAAGTTTGCAAATTAATTTTTGACTTGCAAACTGTATTCTTAATTCTTTGTAAGATACAATGGATTCTTTCGCTATGGATTTTGCTAATCAAGAAACGCTTATCAGTACGGTTAGTAACTTTTTAAACAGAACTTCAATGCATGTAAGTACATTGTATTTATAAGTGCTAGGGAAAATGCTTTTTTTGTGCCAAAGAAGTTTCATAAATTGTTTACATGAGTAGCTGCAATACAGGACAGATTTTTAATTATTGCATACTCTTAGGTGTTTACAGTCTGTCTCTACACTCTGTTTGGTTTTAGTTGATTTGCCTCTTGTAACAGTACCTTGGCACTACTACTGTAATCTGGTCATCTTGGCGTGGGCTTGAAAAGAGGATTCATTCTTACCTTTACTGAAACTGCAGGACATGTTCAGCCTCTATAGGTGTGAGGCTCCGCACCTCCGGGACTCAGGCACTGTTTGATTTAGCTGGAGAAGGATCAAGAGCCATCTCAACTCTCTAGTCCACAGTACTGGAGGTCGCAGCGGCTGTGGTGGGATAAACCACAACTGGTGCCATTTCAGTGCAGCTTTTTACAGCAGCTCGGCAAAGTCCACCAAACCTTGTCCTTCAAGCCCTCACGTATCCACCAGGTTGATTTCTCTGTACTCAACTGTGACCATTCAGTCTTTTCATACACTGTCAGAATGTCCATTACCTCATGTAAATTTGGGGTTTTGTTATGACATTAAGCACCTGTTCTTTCATGGCAGTTGAGTAACGTTATTAAATGCCAGTCTGTAAACTAGAGATGCATTTTTACTACAAACACAGTGAGGGACTCTGGATTCTACGAGTTCATGTTCTGCATCAAGGTACAGTGATTTGATCAGCCTTGTTCACTGTTCAACACTTCCCCAACTGCATCAGCATTTTGGAGGGGACTATGATCATGATCTTCAGTCATGTTTGCTGATGGCTCTTTTCTTGGAGCTACTGGTGTGAAATTCATGTGTCATTTAATGGGAGTCTTCTATGTAGTTCCTGGGTGTCATTTGTGCATGGGAAATCAGTTGTTGTGTGTCTCAGTTTGAACATGAATCATTTTTAAAAAAGATGGAAAAACAAATGCCAAACTTTATGTTTTGTTGCCTTGAGGTTCCATGAATGTTGCATGTAAATTAAACATTTTTGTATCATCGCTGATTACTAGTTTTTGTTTGGCCTTACTTTATGTGATTAAAACATTTGACTAACAACAGTATGACTAACCTTACAGTAAATTCTGTCTTGCACAACAGGGAGACTTTGGGTTTGCTGCTGTATGTCATTCAGTGTGATGCAAAACCTGCCCTTAGTGCTGGCTTTCTCTTGGGCCTTTTTCTGAGCTTTAAGTATAAACCAAGTTTGAGAAATCACAAGAGGGGAACAGTGTCAGGTGCCTCCCATGGCAGGACCTCTTGCCTGCACTGTGTGCCAGAGCCTGTCCCTAACCTCTTCACAACTGCAGCGTTTTTCAGCATGTGATGAACTTCCACCAGTGCCAAACACACGCTGGGATATCTTCTTCACAGGGGAATAGGGCTGAAGTCTATTTCTTGGGTAAAGCACACCCCAAAGTTGGTGGTTTAGTGACCTGACCACCAAGTTGCTATTGTACCATCATCTCTTATGAAAATAAGTAAAAAATGGAATTCAACCACTTCACTGGCAGATACAAAAAAAGCAATGCAGTGAGGGTGGTTGGAGAAGATAGGAAAGAAAGAGGGTAGTTAAAAAATAATAATAATTAAAATTAAGCCTGCAGAGGAAGTTCTGATGCAGTAGGTCAAGTGCTGTAGGCAGCTGTTCCGGCCGTGCAGGTGTACCCTGCTGTTGCAGACAATAGCCACAGTAGTAACCTCATGCTCTTTTCTACAGACAGATGTATGACGACTGAGTCACACTGGCATGAACCATCCTTGCCCATCCCAGGAAAAATGGCCTTCAGAACATGGTGCTGGGGGTGAGGGATGCTTTCTGGCATGGGGTCTGGCCCTGCTGTGGAGCTCTGTGACCTCCCAAAGCCATGCACAGGCATGTTCTTTCAGAAAGGCACTCATCTCCAGTGCCCGTGTGAGCTTTCAGTTCTTAAGAGTAATGCCTTAAGCTAAAAAAGCCACTGTGACACTTACTTACCAACATATTCACCATCCTCTTGGGGTTTCTAAGGAGCAGTGTGCTGCTTTCAGTTTGACCTAAAGTGTCTTTCATTTTAAATGTACCTTACAGGAAGCAGAGAGCTATTTTGTAATACAGATTTACACAAAATACAAAGCTGCAAATAAAAACCATGCACAGAATCAAACATCCATTAGCAAAATAAATATTTATTGAATTAATTATGTATCAACCTCCTTATGGAGGAATAATCATATCATACAATTTTCTAAACTTCATTTTAAATACCCAACAAATTTTTAGTTGGACTGAATATTAACACAGTGGCAGGGGTTATTCCTCATTATTCTGTCCAGTCTCCTTTTTTTTTCCTTTTAACCATCACTGAAGAACAGTCATCATCTGTTTTATTTTCTCATTTCTTTCTACTTCCCTCTAGTGGCAAGAGAAGTCACAAAGCCTTCACTGATAGTTTGTCATGTTCTAAGTTTTAAGAAAAAAGTGAATTTATCTTTTGTGTTATATTGGTTACCAAATGCAATGACAGACGTTCACTAGGAGTTCTAGAAAATGCCTTTACAGATTCAAATTTGGCACAACTTACACCCTGTATTTTGACTTCATACAGTCAGATGAAGCAGAATTAAGGATGTTGGCTCATCTTTTCATTTAAATGAGAAAAAAAAGACTTTCCATATTCATATGTGCTGATCATTATGGCACATGCAGGAGCAACTTTAAACAGCCGTGGAATAATACCTGCCCAGAAAAGAAAAGGAAAGTGTTCACTGTCATTTGTTTTCAAACTGAAAAGCTGCAGTACCATTTAGTGGTCACAATATACCAATACCATAATATGTCAGTGTAGAACTGGAATGCTACCTGTTTGTAGTCCTCAAAATACTGTAGGTATTGCCATGGTAGTAACCTTACAGAATCAGAATCACCTAGATTGGAAAAGACCTTTAAGGTCATCAAGTCCAACCATTACCCCAGGACTGTCAAGTCCACTGCTGAACTGTATCACTGAGGGCCTTATCTACAGGGTTTTTGAACACTTCTAGGGATGGTGATTCCACCACTGCCCTGGGCAGCCAGTTCCAATGCCTGATCACCCTCTTGGTGAATAATTTTTTCATAATATCTAATGTAAACCTCCCCTCGCACAGCTTGAGACCATTAGCTCTTGTCCTATTGCTTGTTATTTGGGAAAAGAGACCAGCCACCTTCCCTCTCCATCCTCCTTTCAGGTAGTTGTAGAGTCATAAGGTCCCCCCTCAGCCTTCTCCAGGTTAAACAACCCCAGTTCCCTCAGCCATTCCTCATCAGTTAATCCAACTTGTGCTCCAGGCCTTTTACCAGCTTCAAGTCCATTGTACCTCTGCTCCCTCTGTCTCTCCAGGGAGGCAGAGCTCCTTGAGCTCAGATGGCTGGGGGAGGGGGGGGGCAGATTGTGTACCCCGTCCTCTACCTGTTACTGCAAACCTGCTGCTCCTGTGGGATAAGCAGAGGCTTGTGACCACTCAGGTGGGATAATAGGTTCAGGAAGTCCTGAACCCTGAATTGGATAGTCAGGGGAGAAAAGGCTCAAGTACTGTGCTGGGCTGTACCCTCTGCTTTAGGCAGTGGCTCAGCCCTTCAAGCCAACTGCTGAGTAAAAGTGTGATTCCTCTACTACTATCTCTTAAGCCCCACAGCACCTCTACTAACATGGAAGAATCCTGGTCACAAGGCTAAACAATGGAATGTGGGCATCAGGTGTTTCCTGCTGCACTCAAGTGCAATCCTGTCAGTGGAGTTTAAAAAGTTTACCTAGAGGTGGGAAAATAAGGCTGAATCCACTTGTCTACACACAGCCGTCTACTCTCACTTGGAACACAATGGCATCTGCAAGTAGCTAGCATGGATGATGCATGGCCTACGGAAAACTTGTGTCCCTTTAGAAGAGTAGCAAAATACCCCCAGTCACCTCACCTATGTGTGGGCAACAGAACTGGGATAGTGGCTATCAAGAGAACATCTCTCCAGTCATGTGTCAATACCTAAATGTAGGTAACAATCTGTGAACTAAATTCCATTCAAAACGTCTAGTAATACCAATACTGTGTGGTGTCTTGCGCTCTGCTGGTATCAGTGCTCCAAAATATGCAAGTACTATTAACCAGCCATGGTATCACTGTACAGCAAGTAAAGCAATTTCATCTCTTTCAAAGAACACAAGTCTTGCAAGTCTTCATCCAACTGTGTAGCCATTCACACACAGACCACCAAGGAACCAATGCAGTGTTGTCAAGACGTTAAGTATCCTAGGCTTGGAATGTCTCTTGCAGTTGTTTGTTTAATTGTGAACTACTACATGCATTTATCTCACTATAATTTTAATCTCAGTGTCTTGTAATTTCCTCCTCAGACTGCCAGAGTCACGCATGACAATACGTGTGCATTACAAAGGAGCTCTGTGCTGGCAACACAGTATTACCCCAGCCATTTAACAGAACAGGACAACTGCCTCGCCTATCTGCCACACTTGCTGAAGACAGAAAGACATGGGAACCCTACAGCCCAAGAGAAGGGTATAGGAGGGCAGCTGAGTGACAAATACCAGCTAAGTAAGGAAGCTTAGGGAGATGAGCATCCTGAGGTGGGCACACAGGCTGCCAAGAGCACTTTGTGACTATGAGCTATATACAGTCAAGGTTGAAGTTTTAATCACCAGTTGCCATACACAGAAAGATATCTGAAAAGAAAACACTTTAAGACCAGTCTAGTTAAAAAGTGATATGGGGTCTTAGTCTAGTGATACTTGGGCTAGTAAATTATTGATAGAACCACCTGAATGTATGTATTCAATAAATGCAGTTTCACCCCAGGTAAAGATCTGGTTTTGTTTGATGAATGATAGTAGTTTTTCACAAAAAGATATGAACCAATAATTAGAATTCCTGGGGATGCCTAATCAGCTTGAACCTTCACACTGTGAACATTCATCTGCACTGTCACATGAGGCTGGAAACTTATTCTCTCAGTTCTGTCACATGCAGCAGCAATCCCAGACTGCCTCTGTCAATACCCAGGTACACAGGGTGGGGAGAGCAGCATATACTTAAACTATAAAAATACCTTTGGGTTTAGTTACCAATTGGCAATGAGAAACACAAGTCACTGTCTGTGGCTATGAGGACACAATGGATGAGAATACAAGAACTCCACTTCTGGGAAACCAAATCATTTCTACCTGTTTTGCTTGTCAGCGCACGCCAAGTAGAAACCTGTGACAGAAGTCTAGCAGGATCCATCATAGCTGCTGCCAAGTATCTACAAATCTGTGAAAAAATTTCCATGTTCTTCTCCAAGAGAATATTCTGGGATGTGGCTAAATGCACTGTGAATGACTGAAATGACCAGTGATTACTTCAGAGTAAAACTTCTTTTGTAAATACAGAAGTGGAAGATTCCCTGAAAGATGTTAAGATTGAAAAGAAATCCTCAGTTTCAGGATGAGGTAACAGCGAGGGGCTTTTGCTCCAGCACTGGAATGTCATCGTTCTTACTTCTCATATCACACTTGCTTACTCACAGAATGTCTGTTCTGCCCAGGACAGCTTCATTATAAAGTGGAAAAAACACTCCTAAGCCTCCCAAGGTCTCAGGAACTTCTGTGATCACTCCTCACTGCCAAGAGTCATGATACAATCGAGCCATAATGATGAAAATAAGGAGGAACAGAACTTCCTGTTGGACCTCTCAGGAAAACCTCATTGCTGGAGGTTTTGGGTTAGTACCAGGAATTAGGTCATATGATGAGGTAGGGCCCAGAGTTGCTTTCAGAGAGATGCTAGGATTTGAAAAAGACACTAGAAGGTATTCCTGAAGGGTTCTTTTCTGTTCTGTGAGGGGTTAAATGGCCAAGATATCTTATGATGGTCAGGAATACATCTGTGCTGGTCAGCAGTAGAAGAAACTACTGCACATAGTCCAGGACTAAAGAGTGGTGTCTGCCAAAGCCATCAGAAACTCTAAAAGACAAGTCTTTAAGACAGTCTGTGCAAGAAGAAGGATTAAATACATCAAGGAGTTATGCTGCATCATAGATGGATGGAACCTATCCTAGGCCAAGTATTCCACAGGCCAGTAACAGTCTTTTACTATGTGAATTCTACTCTATTCTATTCTCAGACTTCTTGGGTTCTCAATACTGCATCTTCTTCAAAGACAGAAAAATACCACTGAAGCTTAAGCTCTGTTTCTGAGACAGAAAAAAAACAAAAAAAGTTGAGTACAGAAATTAGTATGAAATGAAGAACAAAAATCAGGATAGCTATTCCTAAATATAGGTGGGCAAATGCAATGGTAATGACTGCTTTGACATTTTTAGCACTGGACTAAAAACTGCATTTAAGAAATTTTCTGTCTAGAAACACCTCCGTACTTCAGTTCCCAAACCTGCAGTCCATTATATTTCCTTTGTACCAATTCTTTCTGAAACACCCTAGCATTGCAGTTTAAGAAATCAACAAGTTACTTAAACTTGAAAAAAAAAACCTGTTTCCTGAACTGAACCTTTTCCCACTATTTTTCATTGCCAATACAGCTCTATTTGTTAATCCCAGTCCCTTTATTTTTTACCTAAATCATGTCTATCTTGGACAGCTGTAGCTTAGTAACTTGTGAAGAGACTGTCAAAATTCTCTCTGGATATATACATGTCTGTTGCTTTATATATGCAAACTATTCCATAACTCACAGTGTTTCCAGAGCTCGAAATATTGTATAATTTATGCATGTTAACAGCTATAACAACTTGTTAATGACTTAAAAGCTTTCTCTCTGCTCTGAATTGGTTTACAGATAGGAAAAGATTTACCAGCAAATAATCCAGTAATCCCATTTTTAGCGACAATTTTCCTCATAACTGCCCAGGTCGATGTACTGTCTCTCTGTGGAACTCAATGCAGTACAAGAAAACGGTGAATTAAGTAATATATACAATGCCATAAAAGAGTATTTTTAGAAATCAGAGACAGTCCCAGATTGTGATGTTAATTTTATCCATACTACTTATACAGGATATTAAATTCATACAATATGCAAATTCATAAAATAATTAAAATATTATGACACGGAAACCCGTGTAGTAACACCTGGAGTAAGATACATGAACAGAGACAATATTCCTTACTAAAGTACTGATATAGTTGAAAAAAGTCACCTAGCTTTCAAATGAGCCAGTCCCTCTCCATGTCACGTTATACATGTAGCTAAATGCTCATCACAGTTCAGATATTTAAACAAGAACTTGCCTTTACGGTAAACTGAGTCTGAAGGTGAGTTCACCTGAATTTGAATTGTAATTACAATTGTATTGTAAGAAATTAATTTTTTGCCTATTTAAATATAACTTATTTCAGTCATAGAATCATTTGGCTTGGAAGGGACCTTTAAATGTCATCTAGTCCAATCTGCCTGCAATGAGCAGGGAGATCTTCAATTTGCAATTGGTCTGCCTAAATGTAATAGCTTTGAATTTTTTGTTTATATTTTATACCATCTCACTAACCTAAAAGTACTGAGCTCACACCTTTTCCCTCCTCCAAGCCATTAGTGAAATACTGTATTTATTCTAGAAGGTTAAAATAGCCTATGAAATTTGGAGTAGAAAAGATCTCAGTGTTAGAATTTTTAGATAAAACTTTAAAAGAAAAAACAGGTATTTAAAATTCCTACCAAAAGTCTATATGCCAAAACACTACCTTTTTCCAGACATTATGGTTTTTTTATCCTTACCAGCACTTTTTAAGGTCTCGCACTCCCAAAGATCAGTCTGCCTATGTGTTTTCACTACATCAAATGGCAGAGTTATGACAGATGCAATCTATCAGGAAAATAGAGCAGTTTTAATGTTAGAGCACAAAAAAATAACATGCAATTAATCTTTTACAAATGAAAGTACACACAATTTAAAACTAGATTTAATATTCCAAGTGTCTGGCATAATTAAAAGTCTTGTATTTCAGAACACTGTAATTTATTCAGGTATACCAGATCAGCTCAAATGCCAGGTATGGGTGTTTAAAGCACATGCACCCCAAAACCATCAACATTTCTGTGACAGCCAGGTAAAATCATACCTCTTTTAAATAGTATATTAGCAATAGATACATAAGAGTACTATTAGACATAAAAATTCATACTTACAGAGCCAGATGCTGCTCCTGAAGCAAAAGCAATAAAAAATGTTGGTTCGCGTGTACCAAGTTCCTTGCAAAGGATCTTCTTGAAATGTTCATAATTATACCAGTATATTGCTGTAGTTATAAAGATAAACCTGCATTACAACACATTTGTATGTCACATACAGAAATTCTTTTATCAAGTACAAATACAAGAATTCTATTGTGGTAACAGGGGCAAAAAGAAACGTGCTGAAAGCAAAATAAAAGTGTTTCTGTGATGATCCATGGACAGACTGCCTTGTTCCTCTTATCTTTATATTCCAAACTTACTCATATGATATGATGAAACCCTACTACTGAAATGTATGAAACACTGACTTTATATAAATTCCCCAAATAAGAAACTTTGCTTCAGCACCTGTAGGACTCATTTTCCTGTGTACCTTTTACATGTATGTCCTCCACATCACTGCTTAAAGAATGACTTGAGTATATTGTAATTAGAATAATAGAATAATAGAACAGTTAGGGTTGGAAAGGACCTTAAGATAATCTAGTTCCAACCCCCCTGCCATGGGCAGGGACACCTCACACTAAACCATGTTGCCCAAGGCTCTGTCCAACCTGGCCTTGAACACCACCAGAGATGGACCATTCACAACTTCCCTGGGCAACCCTTTCCAGTGCCTCACCACCCTTACAGTAAAGAATTTGTTCCCTATATCCAATCTAAACTTACCCTGTATAAGTTTTAACCTGTTACCCCTTGTCCTATCACTACAGTCGCTAATGAAGAGTCCCTCCTCAGCATCCTTAAAAGCCCCCTTCAGATACTGGCAGGCTGCTATGAGGTCTCCATGCAGCCTTCTCTTCTCCAGGCTGAACAGCCCCAACTTTCTCAGTCTGTTTTCATATGGGAGGTGCTCCAGTCCCCTGATCATCCTCATGGCCCTCCTCTGGACTTGTTTCAACAGTTCCATGTCCTCCTTATGTTGAGAACACCAGAACTGCACACAATACTCCAAGTGAGCTCTTACAAGAGCAGAGTATCATAGAATTGTTAGGATTGGAAAGGACCTCAAGATCATCTAGTTCCAACCCCCCTGCCATGGGCAGGGACACCTCACACTAAACCATATCATCCAAGGCTTCATCCAACCTGGTCCTGAACACTCCCAGGGATGGAGCATTCACTACCTCCCTGGGCAACCCATTCCAGTACCTCACCACCCTAACAGTAAAGAATTTCTTCCTTATATCCAGTCTAAACCTCTGCTGTTTAAGTTTCAGCCCAATACCCCTTGTCCTATCACTACAGTCCCTAATGAATAGTCCCTCCCCAGCATCCCTATAGGCCCCCTTCAGATACTGGCAGGCTGCTATGAGGTCTCCATGCAGCCTTCTCTTCTCCAGGCTGAACAGCCCCAACTTTCTCAGCCTATCTTCATACAGGAGGTGCTCCAGTCCCCTGATCATCCTCGTGGCCCTTCTCTGGACTTGTTCTAACAGTTCCATGTCCTTTTTATGTTGAGGACACCAGAACTGCACACAATACTCCAAGTGAGGTCTCATGAGAGCAAAGTAGAGGGGCAGGATCACCTCCATCGACCTGCTGGTCACGTTCCTTTTGATGCAGCCCAGGATACAGTTGGCTTTCTGGGCTGTGAGTGCACACTGAAGCTGGCTCATGTTCATTTTCTCATTGACTAACACCCCCAAGACCTTCTTCGCGGGGCTGCTCTGAATCTCTTCTCTGCCCAACCTGTAGCTGTGCCTGGGATTGCTCCAACCCAGGTGTAGGACCTTGCACTTGTCATGATTAAACTTCCCCTTAGTGAAGCCATGCTGGCTGTCACCAAGCACCTTGTTGTTTTTCATGTGCCCTAGCATGCCTTCCAGGAGAATCTGCTCCAAGATTTTGCCAGGCACAGAGGTGAGACTGACTGGTCTGTAATTCCCTGGGTCATCCATTTTCCCCTTCTTGAAAATGTGGGTTATATTTCCCTTTTTCCAATCATCAGGAACTTCACCTGTCTGCCATGATTTTTCAAATATGATGGCCAGTGGCTTAGCAACTTCATTCACCAGCTTCTTCCAGACCCGTGGATGGATTTCATCAGGGCCCATGGACTTTTGTACGTTCAGGTTCTTAAGATGGTCTTGAACCAGATCCTTTCCTATAGTAGGCCTAGGGTCTTTATTCTTACAGTCCTTGCATCTGCCTTCCAAGACTTGGGTGGTGTGGTCGGCTCATTTGCCCATGAACACTGAGGCAAAGAAGCCATTGAGAACCTCAGCCTTCTCCAAACCCAGGGTACCCAGCTCTCCTGATGTCTTCCGGAGGTGGCCTATGTTGTACCTAGTCTGTCTTTTATTCACTACATACCTATAGAATCCCTTCCTGTTATCCTTAACATCCCTAGGCAAGTTTAATTCTAACTGAGCATTAGCTTTCCTGATCTGGTCCCTAGCTTCCTGGACAACATCCCTGTATTCTTCCCAGGCCACCTGTCCTTGCTTCCATCTTTTATAAGCCTCTTTTCCCCTTTGAATTTTTCTCAGGAGCTCCTTATCCACCCAAGGAGGTCTCCAGGCCCTCCTGCTGCACTTCCTTCTAGTTGGGATGCAATGCTCCTGAACTTGCTGTAGGTGATCCTTGAACATCAACCAACAGTCTTGGCCCCCCCCTGCCCTCTAGGGTGATATTCAGTCTAGGTAGTCTCCCACGGAACATGCCTGAAGCATACCATTCACACTTGGGCTAGTAACACAATGGGATTTTAACTACCTCGTGCTGCTTGAGTCATGCCGTGCTGCTTGACTGTTTTCACAGAGGAGCTGCTTTGTCAGTACCAATTGTTACACTGATTTTAATCCCTCTTTAAAGAGCTAACTTCAGTTAACTGCAGTGAAGGCGCAGCCTGTGCTGTAAGAATACCAGAAGCCACGATACTGTTGGGGCATCATTCAAACTGAAGAGCCAAGATAAAAGGTATTGAGGGAGCATATCTTAACTGCACAGAGAGTATTTATAAGGAAAAAGTTACCAGAAAACATATTTGGGAAAGGCAATAAGCAGCATTAAACACCGTTAGCTTTATACCATCTGAGCTTTGTGGCTTTTTTTTTTTAATGCATTTTCCTTTACTCGTGCATCTCATTGCCTGCACACTTCTGGTTCTTCAACAATAGACCTAAACCTGTAAAGCAGTAGCTTCAGGTTAACCTGTACCTTTACCTTTCCAGCATTTCATGATGTCTTCAAAGTGCTGGGCACAGACAAGTGCCCACTGGGTATGAAGTGAATGCTAGAGCAGTACAAGACTAACTTCAAATCTATGAGCATGTTTTGGACCAGTGGAGCAACAGCAGGCATGGATGAAGGAATAAAAAAGTCTGAGAAGAGACACACAACACCTTACTGCCCTTTTCCTTGGGCACTCCCTCACAGTGCTCTGATCTTCCCACTCTGTTAAAAGCAGTAGAGGGAATGAAGATCACTAGCTCCTGCCTCATAGCTACAAAGACCGGTAAGAGGAGTTTCTACTTGAAATCAGACAACAGAACATAGATGAAGAATTTTAAGTTCCCTTATTATCTTAACAGAACAGCCTAAGATGCAATTGGCAGAGAAGAATCAAGCAAATTTAAAAATTAATATTCAACAGGAAGTACTTTGTACAAAAGGTTCAGATGAATCCTGACAGTTATCTTTAGCCTTAGAGAAACCATGCTGCCTTGGGTTCAGAAGCCTTCCCTGTTACAGAAGTCTCAATTAATTCCCTTTAAGGGACAGGATCCCTAAGCAGGAGATACAGTCCAACCACAATGTTCAAATATCTACCATTTGCAAAGTGAAAGAAAGCAGAGTATTATTCATTCTGGAAAGAGAACAGCTGAAATAATTTAGTTCTGTTAACTCAGCTACCAAGTTCAGTTTTTCATTAAACGTCCACATCACCTCCACCTACCACACACCGGTTTGGTTCACAGCCAAATTAAAATTTACTCTAGGTACACATCTAAATGTGCTCAAATACCGTAACAATCCAAACCAATTAATGGCCTACTAGCCTGTTTTGAACCATAAATTAAATTAGATGTCAGATTATCTTAAGAATTCATTAGGAGAACAAAGGTAGGTCAAATACTTCCAGTGCTCTCTGCCTCCAAAAATAGTTATCAAAAATGTTACCAAGAATTTTTCTGAGGCAACACAAAGTGTTCAAATGTGTTATTCCTGGTACTACCCAAAGTGCCAAAACTCTTTCAAGGACAACTGATGCCTGATGACCCACAACTGCCCTGACAAAAACGGGCCTCAAAGAGTCAGAGGCTTTTACCACTGGCATTAACAAGTCTTTTATCAGTCTCCTTATAGCAGAGCTGTGACAAAACTGGAAACACATGATTTTCTCCATCACACTTATTGTAAAGTGTAGCCCTTGAACTAATAGTGCTCTGTATCAGCCTTTCTGCTTCTAGACTTTCAGCTCTGAAGCTTTGCTAATGAGTGATGCTCTAGTTTCATGGGTTTTAGAGCAGTTATACAAACCAATTCATCTTGCTAAAAACATTTCCTGATAACACTACTGTGTCACTGCATCTTTGTACGTGTTTTCAAAATTAAGTGTAAGAACACTTAGCTACAGCATGTTCCCTCATAAGGAAATAGCCACTATACCTGTCAAAGAGAAAATTTCCTATTGGAAGTCTTCAAAACCAGTCATTGTATAAGCTAAAGATGAGAAGAAACAGTCTAAGTATAGAGAAAGAGAATGCTACAGTAGGCCTTAGCTGGCATCCACAAACAAAAGGGGGGGGGGGGAGGAGGGGAAATCAGCTCCTCAAAGAACTTATAAAAACACCCCAAAGAGAACAAATATATCTCATTCTTGAAGCTAACCACTAAAATCACCTAAAACCACAGTAAAAATCTAGAAGAGTTACGCATAAATATATCTTCTGACATAACAGAAACTTGCATGGAAAATAAACCCAACCTGAGAAAGGTACATCTCTCAGAACAGTAGAACTCCAGCCCCTCCACAAGGAAAGCCATCCATCTGAAGCTACTTTACTGCTGACGCACAAGTACAGTTGCTTGTAGGAGAACTTGCGATACTGCATTCTAGTTCTGATCAGCTCCAGGGGGCTCACAATGGTAACTGAACCAACTGCAAACGAAAAAAAGGTGGGGTTGTTGTTTGTTTTTTTTTTTTTTTCTAAATCAACATTTACTGGTAATATTTCTGGAACATAAACGTAAGGTCTCACCTTGCTTTATAGACTTGATTCAACTCTCCCATTTTCCTTGAAATAAATCCCCAAATAAGCTTTCTTTCCAGGTAAGAATACCATATCTATTCACAGTACCTGACCTTTAGGGACAGACAAGTTACCTACCTGTTTTCAATACTGGCATATTGTAATCCATGTCGTGTTAAGAATCATCATTTTTGGATTTATTGCATAAGTAGGCTGAAAATTTCAAGCACTCATAAAAAGTAATTTTCAATAATTGCCATTTTTAAGTGCAACTTGAAGAAAGTGAGCTTGGGGTTTTGTTTTGGTTTGTTTGCTTGTTTCTGTTGTTAAGCACAAAAATGATGGCTAGAGATTAAGTTTTTATTGATTTCTAAGCATCTTCTTAGCAATTTCTTAGCAACTTCTCCCCAGTAACAAGCAATAGGACAAGAGGTAATGGCTCTAAGAGGAAGTGTTCTAAAACCATGCAGATGAAGCCCTCAGTGATACGGTTTAGTGGTGGTCTTGGCAGTCCTGGGGTAATGGCTGGATTTGACGATCTTGAAGGTCTTTTCCAACCTAGCTGATTCTATGATATTTGCTATTCTTATTTTAAACTATCAAGAATGTATCTGACAAAGTAACCCTCCTGCATCTGGTAGAAAGCAAGTCACCACTCACTAACAAGCTCCCATCACACATGTAACAGACTTCAGTGATTTTACTGGATCCAAGGACTTTCCTCCTATTGCTGGGATAAGGTTTCCTTGACATGCGAATTTAAAATCCAGAGCAGACTAATAAGAACAATTTGCCGCATCACCACAGAATAACAATTCTTTTTCCACTAGTCTTCCAGTCCCCCTGTATTTTCACAAGTAGAATACAGAACTAAATCCTTAAGAGTCTTCTAAGAAAGCCCAAAACATAAGACCTGGGCTACTTCTCTACAAAAATACATGAGAAAAAAGATAAACCAAAGTAAGAAAACATAAATAGAAATTAATTCCCCATTACATCATACAGCAATAAAACCAGTACAAGTCAAATTTTCACTTCCCATGTAATTACCTATGTAGCTTCCATTATAGAAAATAATACTGTTTATTATTAGATTTACAACAGAACAGAATTAAACTGTCCTTGGTATAACCCTAAAAATACAAAATTCTGAACAAATTACAGATGTTGTGGAATTGTAACAGCAAAACTAAATCACATTATTCCAGATTAGAGGGTTATGTTGTCCAAGAAATACTGGGTAATTACAGTATTTCTTCTTATGCCCAGCTCCATGTAATATTATCCCTCATTTAAAGCAACACAAATTTACTTGATAAACCCAAGAAAACAGCATATATGTATTTTATTTCAGTTTTTTCTTTAAACAAATGGCAACTTACATCTGCTTAAGGAACCTGCAAGAACTGGAATGTGCTCATCATCCTTTCCTAGTCTAGATTTCAAAGCTTCACTCAGTTGGTCATAGCAGGTAAAATAGATTACTGTGGTAGGGAGTGCCATTATTCTAAAAAATAAGAAAGGGAATCTAAATTAATACCAGGAAAGCAGGAGATAAAGTCAACCATCTTGTACGGAAACCTTGCTTAAATAAGGAAAAGAGAATTACGAGAAGAGATCTGATAACAATTTTGAAATATGTAAACTGCTCTTGTAGAGAGAAAATGAATGATCCATTTTTCATGACAAAGAAGGAGGATTCTAGTTAGATGTTAAAAAAAAAAGGGGGGGTGTGGAGACAGTGTTCTCACAGGAGAATGGATATTTGGTACATGAGCTCTGAATAACTCCGAGGGATACAGCAAGGCCGTGGGAGGCCCGAGGAAGCCTAAGCAAGCAAGATAAGAAGAAGCTGTAGTTCACTGACTTATGAGAACTGTGGACTGTTGGCAAGCATTTGAGGTCAAGTTCTCACACCTGTGCTTAACCAATTATGTGTTAGTCACTAAGGGTCTTCAAGACAAGTATCCAATCATGATATGCCAAATTGCTGTAGGTGTGTGTAAGCAGTAGTATATAAGGAGTTAATGCTTTGCAATAAATGGCTTTCTGTCTGATCATACTGGTCTCTGACTGAGTCCTTTCTGCGGCGGGGGGGGGGGATGAGTGTGGAAAGAGCTGTGTTACTGATAGCAAGTCATTAGTCACAATTATGACAGCAAATACCTATCAAAAACTAGCATTCTCTAACGGTCATGTTCAATCCTATTATTCAATGATGCTCAAGGGGATGATTACATTAAGTATACCACCTCTAAAAGGAAGAACGAAAAGCCTGATGTTCCTGTTCAACCACTGAGAATGTATCTAAGAAGTTACACAGAGAAATCTCGAGACTGGGCAAAATTATTCCGTCTCTAGATGTTTTTGATCAAACTGATTACATCATTATCTGTAACTTCAGAATTAATCAAATTTTTAACATGCTTCAAAAGAAACATAATAATTTGTCTAAATAATGAAGTATTTTTTAACAATAATTCATAAGACGTTACCAAAAAAAGAACATTCAACTTACAGTGTTGGGGGAAGTCCACTCCACAGTGACTTAACTCCCTCTCTTTGAGTAATTTTCACAAATGCATCCTAAAAATACAACCAGCAAACAGCAACAAATAGCTCCAAGCTTTTGTATTATTATTAACTGGCAAAAGACAAAATTAATGTATAAAAAAGTGTATTTCTAAAATGTCTTATAATTTTAACATCTCACTTTCATAATTGCTTCTGCTAGTTACCATATTTAATCACACATAGTTCCTCTGAGCTGAACAGAAATATTTGTGTTATTGAAATAAAGAATTTCTTTCCATCTTTAAAAGGCCAAAGTAGTAAGTTTTTATCAATGACTGACAGTCCTGCGAATAAGTGATTTTCTGAACTAATACAGCATGCAGCAACATATGGAAGCATACCCAAAATAATACACTAAAATACTTCTTTAATACATAACAAAAGTTCTAGGCATAAAATAGCAACTAACTCTCAATGATCCTTCAAGACTTGCTTTCTCTGACAACAACGTGACAATGTATGTGCGATGCATCTATGCTATACTACATATCTGGCAGCTTACAATCAATATCATAGCTGTCCCTTATGTTCCCAGACCACTGATAGCAGAAAAAACTAAAACTTGAAGATCATTCAACTGGAATCACCATGAAAATGACAAACTCCTTAATACTAGGATACCTTATTTTCTTAAACATTTGGGGGGAAAAGACTGAGATTTGATGGCTTAGAATATGCTGAAGGCCAGACATTATCAAAAGGCCTCAAAACATACAGCCTGACAGACCATAAAAAGGAGTCACAGGAAGAAAATGGTGAAGAGCTTTAGAGGAGACAGCTTTGATGGACAGATCCACTGAAGTAAAAAGTTGCATGGGGAAAACAAAGGCATGATTTACTAAAACAAACCTGACTTGAAAAAAATGGAACTTTGAGAGGGAGTCAAGAAACCCGAAAAGGTCTTAACATGATTTGACCAAAAAGACACAAAAAGGGGTGTCTATAATTTTTCCAAATAAATTCTCTAATTAGTTCAGTTAGTTTATATGTTTATAATCCAGCTTTCACAAATTTACAATACAGGAAGGTACAGGTAAAACAATTAGAGAAAGAAGGTAACAAAAGCCTACATTTATATATCTTACTAACTATGTGGGCAAATACATCAAAATATTTGTACAGTCCTATCACCACAAACCTACAATGTCCACTACTATTTGCTTTACTGCAAATCGTTCAGCACTGAGGTGTTTTTTTTTAACAATGACAGTCATTGCTCTTTATGGATCATATTATCGCAGAAAAAATAGGCACAAAATCATGTCAATTAGGAAACTAAGCAACTTTCTAAAAATTATATGGTAATATTATGCAAAAAAACTAAATTTATGAACTTATTAATTAAAAAAGGTAACACTGTAAAACTGCTCAAGAAACCGGCATGACCATTTCATTCTTCTTGGAAATGTAATTCTAAAAAAATCTTATCACATGTACAACAGAGACATGTGCCAAAGTCAAACAATATCTTCACTAATAAAGCTGCATCAATGTCCAACAGCAGGTCTGCTTCTAGTGTCTGGGTAAAATCCTAGTCCTACTAGTTTCAATGGATCCAGAACCTAAAGCATGATTTTAACTTTAAAACACTATCTGCATTGTCAGTTCAGCTCAGCAGCACACTGGTAGCTCTGTGAACAGAAGAGCTGTAAACAGGTACAGAAAATCAGTACCTGCAGGCAGCAACTATTGGTGATGTGACCCAAGTGGCAAAAATAAAATCGTAGAGGCAGTACCCTGTGAGAACTGTGCAGCTGCCCACTTGTTTATCTTAAGGAAGGAATAAGTATTTTCTTGTAGAAAGTAGGAGGTATCCTTAATCGCCATATAAATTACACAGTGTAACCACAAAAACACCCTCTCAAAATGATAACAGATTCTACTACAACTTGAAAAAAAAGCCAATAAATTTATAGTATGCTATTTAAAAATGTTTTCAATCTATGGTTTTATATAAATGTAAAATGTTCTTACCAACATCCCTTTGAAATGCCCGGGTTTTTTATACCAGGCTTTGCTGTCCCCATTGTCACAAACACATATATGATCCATAAGGCCATTGGAGTATACAAAACACTTTCCTAATAAAACGGTGTATAAGAATATAGTTAATGCTTGTAAAATTGTCCTTAGCAGCAATCTGAAACTGGGTATAATGGTAACACAGATTTGTCTCTGGTTAGGCAGGGAGGGACAAAATAATCCTTGGAAGTCATTGACAACAAATTAGGTAAAAGGCAGGAGGGAATAAATGTACTCCTCAGAGTGCCAGGCTTAACAAAACTGCACTTGCATGCTCAAGGAGACATATTTATGCTATATTACCATCTGCTGAAGACTAAAACCAACACAAGACCTGAATGCTTCTATTGTATGTAACTATGTGAACATTTTTCATATTTTTAAAGCAGCATCCACATTGATGTGGCAATGTTACATCTTAGGTTAGACTGCATTTATACTAGATCACACTCCTTTTATTTCCTCTATGCCATGTACTTTGAACCTGTTTGATAAAATACTATTGCCATTGCAAAAACATACTTTGAGCTTCACATTTTCATATTTCTGAAGGGTTTGCAATTTACAAAAAGAAAAAAAAACAAACAACCCAGGACTGAGGACAAGATTTTTCCTCACCCACAGCAAGTATAACCACAAATATTCATCTCCACATACAACACGGAACACCAGTTATCCCCTTTCTTTTCACATCTCATCTATTAATTACAACTGCATAGTAGAACTCATTGGCATACCATTGCCCACACAATGCCTTTATCTATTGGCTTCTTCTGGCTGTTTCTATCAAGTGGCCAATGACTTCGGGAAGACTTACTACTCTGTTTCAAAGCCTCTGGATTCTGGAGGAGATAACTTCAATACAGCATTTTGACCACAAAAGCCTTCTAATGAAATAATTAGTTACTTATTGATAGCTTTTTAAAAATTTAAACTCAATTCAGTAATAGTTGTACCTTCTGCTATAGTGAAAACACTAAGAAAGACAGGAAAAAACTGTTTAAAATGGTATGTATTTACTGCATTTTTTTCCACTTTGCCTGTTCACTGACACATTCCTTCTTTAGCAATTTCAGTGTGCTGCTGTGCTGCTTCCCCACTCCCACCCCACCCCCCTTACTCTAAAGAATCAAACACAACTATTGCTAAACAAATGAAAACATTCTGTAGCTCAGCATTATGATAACAATCAGCTACATAAAAAAGCAAACTGTGTCTTGCATCACACTACACATTTATTTACCTTTGGAGAATGGATTGCTTTGGGCTTGCAGTCGAGTTTTGATAACATCAAGAGGAGTTACTAAAATGAAACAGAAGCCATTTAGAAACACCCTGCATGTCCTGAAAATGTGGAAGTGTACAGATGCCTTATTACGAACTTCTATGACTTCCACCCCCCCCCCCCCCGAGGGACAAAACAGATCTGTTTTACAACACGAATTAGTCACATCTTAACTCTCTATTGATGCCTCTCAGTTGACTAACAGGAGGTTGAATGCTTGGCTTACATTCCAGTATCTAAATGTAGGGATGTAAATGTGACTCCTGCAGCTCCTTTTAGTTGTTTAAAATCTGGCATCCTGTAGCATTTTAGCCACTCACACCTATTCTGGCTCACCTCCAGCTGTCACTTCAGAAAGGTGCCAGTCTCCTATATCTCTTGAGGTCTCAAATACCAACACCTTATGCTGTAACTAGAATCTTACATACACACAATGGAGATCCATCTTGGGAATTCCACAGGTCTGATGTAGCTTTGCTTGCTACTTTACCTAACATCATGGGACACATGGTATAAAAACAGAAAAAAAGTATATCAGTTTGATAGTTTTGTGATCAGATCGTATTTTGTAAAAACTTGGAAATTTTGTGGGTGAAAAAAATCATGCTTAGAAAACTGCACACTTTCCTGCTCCATAATCTCTGTAAACAGTCAGAACCAAAGGTTAGCTTAAGACAAAATTAACTGAAATATGAAGTATAACTCCAAGGGACATGAAGTGCTGAATCTAACCAAACAACACCTTCTTAGGTGCGCATTGGGAAGGAGGTCCTGAGTGAGATGACTGAATATGAAGTAAAAGATTAATTCCACAGACTATGCAGAAGTCTAAAAGACTAACAATATGCTATCCTTAAAGGAAATGTTTAGTGAAAAACAAATAAACAAAGAAACCCAATAAAAGGCTTTGTCAGCATAAGACATTACAGCAGAATAAACTGATGTTACTACTGAAGTGTAGTAGTAACTACATGAAGGAGACATCTCACGGGGGTTGGTCTTGAAGGATTTGTGTCATGTGCTATAAAGTAGACTTCATTAGAACTTATTTTTAAGCAGCAGGAAATGTGGAAATGAATTTTTAGTATTAGTTTTGTTTCTTGCATAAAAAAAGCAATGAATTACCACACTGAGAGGAAAAAAACCCCAAAAATGACATAGAAATTAAAAGTTAATAAAAATTTTTCTTATGTTCATAAATGGCTAAAGATTTCAATTATCTGTGTTTGTTAAAACACAAAAAAGCCCCATGAGAAACCTATGCAAAAACATCCTTGTTGAACATATTAGTGGAAACATAGAAACTCTGTAACTCAGACATCATGCTGAGTCATACTGATGAGTAATCAGTATTGCGAAGATTCTCCCTGTGGCAAGCTTGATAGTTTGCCTTACCAAATAATGATGTAATAATAGCTCCACAACATGAAGCTATTGCTTGCTGAATAACGGTTGTTTTATCCAAGTTGCTATCATTCATTTCAGCCATGGCTTTATCTTTGGAGAAAAAAAACCTGTTAAGGAACAGAAATACATTGCAAGACCATGATCAAAACTTGCAGAAAAATCAGAAGAAAAAAGATCTTATATTTTCATTAACATGTTATACATAGGCAGCAATAATGTAAATCTTAGTTTTCTACATGTATGCAACAAGCATCTTTTTTTTCAGATTATTTGAGCCATGTTGTGTAAATAATCTGTTTTCTAAATGACAACAAAACCTCCAAATCCTTCTTACATTAATTACACTGTTTATCTTTTTTGTAAGCTGAATTAATTAATAGGCATTGCTTCTTGCTTCAACAAAAGGCTTAGGAGCACATAAATAACCTGTACAAATATAAATTCACAGTCTGTGGCCCATAAACAGTAGCACAGCAGAATAATTCATCTAGTCCTTCTCTTGCTTTTGTCATTTCTGTGAGAAAACCTTGAGAGGTCTCCCAGTTGAATGATACTACATGAGCCTCATGTAATAAATGGTGACTAACTAGTATCCATGCTATCGTGCTATCAATTCCTTCAACAAACCCTACTCTATGGCTGCATAAGCATGGTTACCTTAGGAATGTACTTACAGTATCTAAAAATAAGGAGCTTATATATTCCCTGGATCTGCAACCAGCTATGGAAGGAAAAATAAATAAAACCATTTCAGAACCTACAATCCCCAAGTAATGGTGTATCTATTAGTGTGCCTTAGTGCAGGTGTAATGTTATCAGTTGACATTTATCCAAACTTTTATATTTGCTCTACAGGAACATGCTTCCTCTTTTCACCAAGTTTCAAGTAAAAGATAAAGATTCAAATAAAAGATTAAGCTCTGTAAATCAGGACCTGCCTCTCAGATACTAACTACTAACTGGGGGAGGGGGAGGAAGAGTGTGTGTGTGTGTGAGCGAGGTGTTTTAAACTGTTCCTTCAAGTACCTTTGCTGTAAGCAGCAAAGCTGCTCTCCAGAACAGCATATACATAATCCTTCTGTAAGCAGTAACGGCGCTCTTTTGACCAGAGGCAGTGCCTCCGACACTAAAGCTACGAAACCCCCCTCACCCAGGCGAGGCCCATAAGGCCCAGTGGCGCCACGCCTCAGCCATCTGACCTGTCCTTTAACCGGGTCGAGCTGGGAGGAGCGGCAGTCTACACGGCGGGAGGTGCTGAGACCGCTTAATTCTTCGTCCTGCCCGCACCGGTGGGAAGCCGCTGAGTCGGCAGTTTCTCCTGGGAAACACTTCCCCTCACACACACACACACCTTGCCGCGTCCGGGAGGAAAGACTCTTCACCGGGATTTCCGCTGAGGGCTTACACCAGCCCGCTCGGTGTCTGAAGCGAGACGAGAAAAGCTGGGTAGGTTACCAGCCGCTGACCTCCGGCCCAGCGACTCCTGGAGCTCCTCTCTCTCCCTCACCCTTCCCTTCGCGGGAGGGTCTCGGCCGCGGCCTCGCCGCCCCTCCCCCCGCCCCGCACCACGTGACGCGCGCGCCAGGCCGACCGTTGGTGGAGCTCTGTGAGCCAGCACCGCTGCTCGCTGTGGGGGGGCAGGAGGAGCGGGGCTGCGCGTGGCGTGCCGGCGCTGGCGGGAAAGGCTGGTGAGGCGGGGACCGGCGGCCTCCGCAGCGGCGGCCGCGGCCAGGGCCGAGAGCTGCAGCAAGGGGGGCGGGAGGGAAGGGGCTCTTGGTGCCGGGGAGCTTAGCGGCTCTGCTTCAGCCCACAGCTGTGGCGGCGGGTGGAGCGGCGAGGAGGATGTGACTCCGCGGGAAGATGAAACCGAGCGCTGTGGAGGCTGCCGACAAAGGAGCGCGTCCTTGTAAGCGGCGGGTGCGCGGGGCGGCCCAGCGTGGTAGGGGTGATGGAATTCGGGCCTTTCCCACAGGCAGTGAGGTCGCTTTGAGCCAGGCCTCGTGCTGGTGCTTCCTTCTTGACTGTGGCTGTCAGACCCTGGCTTGAGCCTGGTGCTGCGTTTGGGCCTCTTGGTGCTGCCGGCCTACTTATTTTTGTGCTGTGTATAACACCATGTTTGATCCCTGGTTACCTGGAATTTCATTTACATACCTGCATCCATCTTTTCTGTTAACATTTGGAATTGGTTGCCATGTCCTAAGCCTCCCCATTTTCCTATTTCTCTTAATTCTTTTGGTCTCCTGGATTCTACAAAGACTGCTCTTTCTGCTTCACTTACTGTATTCATAAGTTACTTACAGAATCCTGCAGCATGAGTAGTGGTTCTGCCCCCTCTTCCATTTAAGATTATTTCAGGGAGGGAGAGAATCCATAACAGAGGAACTGTTTTGCATGTTGGCTTTTTGTTTCCAGAAGGGGCCTTACTCCTTCCTGTAGCAGCCCTATTTCCATCTTCTTAGAAGCGAAGTAGGTTGTCAGTGAGGAAGAAAAGACAATGTAAAGCTAATAATGTGCAAGTCTTGGGATGATTCTGTCTTTGCGATTGTAATTGGAGCCCTGTGAAAGTATGTAAGAACAGAGAAGGTATAATTATTTTCACCTAATAACGTTATTTTAGTTTCCAGCCATGTTTAGCTACAGGGACTTCATGAGTTGCATGTTACTTCTGTGCATTTAAGACCACGCAAAATACTCTTTTTGCTTGTACTTATGCAGTGTTTCCTTGAAATTGCATCTTGGCATCGACAGCATTCTCTAGCAGCAAGCTGCACAGGGTTTCTCTGCACAGAGAATTAATTCCTGGTTTTCATTTTGTTCCTGACTCCTAGTTTTGTTTGGTGCCCCGTAGCTCTTCTGGAATAGGTTTAGTCATTCTGTGTTCTTGATTTTGGATCTCTGTCTTGCTTTCCCCCTAAATAATTTACTTTTACATACTGACAAAGTCTTAATCTGCAAGGTCATTTTTTATGCTTTTGAACATCCTTCTTACTTTTTTCCAGGCTGTATTTAAGATGTGGCTGATTTCTACATTTATGAAGTGGTGTAGTAAAGTTACCCCTTTTATTTTCTATTTCTTAGCAATTTTCTTTTTTTTTTTCCTGTCTTTAGGTTGCTGCTGAGTATTGAACTGCTGTTCTTGTAAAACAACACAACATTCCAAGATTTATCTTGAGAATAAGGCTTATTTCTCACACAGACTGATTACTTGCTTTTTAAAATGTCTAGTCTAACAGGCCTGTGTGGACAGCTCTCAGCATTAGGAAAGCTGTTGTGTATCAGCACAGTTTAATTGTTGTATGTGGTTTCTTAGTTTTAGAGTAAAATTCACCAGGACAGAAAGAGTGATGATAACTAAAATGGTTTTCAACTTTAAAGTTAGTTTTCCTGCATCTCATGTGGGTGCTAAAAATTCAGATAAATAGCAGGATTTTTCTTGTTTCAGTTACTTTTGACTGTGTTTAATTTTAATGAATTTATAGGAATCCTTTTAATTTCAGATGAATGAGAGACAGATTCTGTTCTGAAATGGTGTTCTTGTGACTCAGTGACTGAAAGCAGTGTATATACAGTGATACAGAGGTAGCAAATAAATACCAGACTGGGTGAGAAAATTGATGTAGTTGTATAGCCATGAAATAAAAAGTCCATTTTAGGATAAAAGTCCCTTTTAGGATAGAATTTTAAGACAAAACTTAAACTTTTAAGGGCTGTATGCGGTATTACTATTATTAAAGTCTTGGTTTTGACATATTCAACATGTAGCTATTTTTAAAAAGCCTTATATTGCATGGAAGCTTGTTTTGCCTGTTTCCATAATTTAGAATTTTCTTTTTGGGTGGGTGGGTGAGAAATAAACACAGCTCTGCTTAAAATCCCTTTTCTTTTTGCAGCAGATGGAATGCAGGCAAAAAGTGAAAAGATAAGATCTTCTCTGAAGAATGTGAAAAAAGATACAGGGAAGCCGGAGAAACTCAAGTATAAACCACTCACTGGGAAGGTGTTTTACCTCGATATTCCATCAAATGTGATCTCTGAAAAAATAGGAAAGGACCTCAAAGAGCTAGGAGGGGTAAGTTAATGAGCTCTGTATGAAACTAGAAGACGGGTGGAATGCCTTTTCCATGATCTTTGTGTGTGCATTTTGATGTTTGTATTTTATTTGTGACAGGATTTTATTGTATGTTTGTCTTAATGTTTAATATGAACAACTAGCGTATTATATTAACAAAGTATTCTGTGCTTTGTTTCTTTTGGGGGTGTTTGGTTTTGTTTCTTTTTCTGTTGTTGTTTAGGTTTTCTGGTTGATTATTTATTTGCTTAAAATTTGGTCCAGATTTAATAAATTTCATTGTTGGAAATTATTACCCTCACCTCCCCCCTTGCTGCTTCTGACTGTATTGACATGTTTACAATTAAAATTGTTCATCTGAACACGAAAGACCAGAGGAAGTGTTTTGCTTACGGTTACTAAAAGTCAGTAATGTCAGTAAGTACTTTCTGCATGGAATATGTTAATGAGTATTTTTAAATACTCTTATTTAAATAATAGGTTTTATAAACATCTTTATTTTTTTTTCCCTTAACTCTCTCTTGCATACGGAAGAAACACTTTGATAAAGGCAAGTACAGGTTATCATAGTTACACAGAAGCAGTGCAATTGCTTAGTCTACTTTAAATATTTTGAATTAGTGTAGAGGAGTCTTGGCAGTTAAAATATTAAGCACCCCTGAATCACAGAAGCAAAAGGGATCTGCTTAAATTGCGAGGTATTCTGAACACTACTTTGGCAATACTTGAATGACCTCAAGGCAGTGCTGATTAGTTCTATGAAATTGACACTTGTAAATCCAGAATGCTTGGAAGTTCTAGTAGAGGCAATTAGTAGCAGTGATGTGGTTTCAAGTTCAATGGATCTTTTTACATATAGCATTAAATGAGTGCATGTTATCTTTTGCCTTTTCTAAAACAGTGTTTTAGGAATTCATATGTGAAAGGTAAAGTTGCAAATCAGAGACTGAAAAGGAAGTTTTTCTGTTTTATTTCAAGGTGTATATGCCTAAATCTGAAGTGTCCAGCACCTTCAAGGTCAACTACATGTGTTTTGTTGTTACTTGTGGGGAGTGTACTCAAAAATGCCATGCTCTGTATGTCCCAGTTCTTTTAAAGGTACATAGAGTGGAATTGGAAGGCACAATTTCAAACTCACTGTCTGTGCAATTTGTGTTTTCCATACTGATTAGTGGAGAAGAGGAAAATATTTTTAAGCTATGTAAACTGGCAAAAACTAAGGCAAATAGAACTGATCATCACACAGAAGTTGGTAATGAATGACTGAAGGAGCAAAATGGAAGAGAATAAGCATAGGACAATCACATTTTTTGTCTTATTGAGCATGAAAATATTAATCTACTTAAGTCCTCTCAGTTTGAGAAGTGTTGCAGATCTCTGGCAGTGTTCAAGACCAGGTTGGATGTGGCTTTGGGCAACCTGGTGTAGTGGAAGGTATCCCTGTCAGCTGCAGGGGGGTTGGAACTAGATCATCTTAAGGTCCTTTCCAACCTGAGCTGTTCTATGATCCTATAAATACTGTAGGTGTGAAACATGGTAACTATCCTGAAACTTTGATTTTTCTGTTGGTTCTAGACTTGATACATTTATAGCTTTCTGCAAACTGTAAATTACATTTGCATACTCATGCCTTCAAGTTTAGCTGAACACTTCTATGTCATTTCTGTTACCTAAAATCATAGAAACTGGTTTCTTGAATTCTCTTATTCCTCTGTACAGTGTTTGACTTCTATTTGTGAAGTATTCAGCTAGATAGTTCAAAGAATGTTAATAGTCAAAGCAAAGGTCTTTTGATACATACTTAAAAAATAAACTGAAATTAAAATTTGTGACTAATAAGATGCTAATATAGCCAAATTGTAATTATCATTGTGTTTTTTAGTTATTATAGAAGTTTTGTCTCTTTTCTTTAAAGTACGCAATGTAAGAGTTACTGGTTTACTGTCCTGAAGTAATTACTTGCTTTCTATCTTTCTATTTAGAGAGTGGAGAGTTTTCTTAGTAAAGATATCAGCTATCTGGTGTCTAATAAAAAGGAGGCAAAATTTGCACCAAGTCTTGGTCAGATTTCTCCTGTTCCTAGCCCAGAATCTGCAGGTAATGGAGGAAATAGTTCACCTCATCCTAGCAACCGAAAAGATCGACATGATGGAAATTCATTTAAGATAGCAGATACAGTAAGTTTCTTAGTATTATTACTGCAAATCAGGTACAACCCATAGTATATGCTCTTACACTCTTTCTCTTGTGTTGTTTTTTTTGGTTTTTTTTGTTTTGTTTTTTTATTTTTTAAAGATGAACACAATTCCGTGGGTGAATAAGGTTGTTTGATGCTTTGCTTGTTTGGGTTGATTTGTTTGTGTCTGAACAGGTCAAATGTACTTTTAAACTAGTTCAGGCGAGCTTGTTAAACTTGACTAACTAAGCAAAGTTTCCAGTGGTTCCTGTTTCTTTAGCAACACAGCCTATTAAAATCTGGCTGCTGTGGCGTTAATGCTTGTATGTACAGAAGCACTCTGATAGTAATACAAGGAAATAATTAAAATCAAATGTTATGATTATTAAGTTTTTCTGAGCTCTTGGAGGGTCATGTTAATTGCAGTAATTAGTATCTGAATTTATGCAGGTTTATGAGAAGTTTCTCATGGGGCAAATCTTGTTTCCTTTCAAAAATGCAATTGGAAACAATTAGCTGTGCTCTATATGCATGGTACTTATTTAGAAGCAGTCTGTGGGTTGGTCTTTCCATTGCCTAGGTGAGATTGCCTCATTTTGCAAATAACCTGGATAAACGCATACTCATGGATAAACAGCATACAGTACAAAAGCAGAAGCAGTGGTGATAGAGAAGATGCAATAAGATGTAGGCTGTGATTTTATTCATGACTCTTAGCTTCATTTGGCATGAGTTCAGATGATGGAACTTCATCATTTGGTGTGTGTCACTGGCTGCTTCTTCCTACCATCTAGCACCAACATTGCTCCAGCCATGTAGTGACTTGCTTTGGCTGAAAACAAGTACTTACTGGTTCACACACACCCTCTCCCCAGACTGTCATCTGTAACTTTGTGGGCAAAATGTGAATTAATGAAAAATAGCAGGACAGTGAACAAAAGGAGACTATCATACCTAAAATACTTATCTGTTAGCAGCAATGTAAATTATCTGACCTTTTGTTTGTTTTTTTTTTTTAATGGATACTAACTTACTACAAACGTGTTTCTGTTTTAATATAGGTACGTATGAGCAGAGGAAAATCCTTAGTTGAAAAAGCAATCAAGGAGCAGGTAAGCCAAGTAGTCAATGAATTCATGCTTGAGAAAGTTTGGGTTTGCTCTTGTAGAAAACATGCAGTAGCAAGAATGGTCTTGGTCTTAAGAAGTCCCTCATGGAACACTGGCAGAAGTCGAGAGATTGTGTGAAGTAAAACTGTCAGGTCATTCTTTCTGGGTACTTCCTGAAGAATTGAAAGTTTGTGTAGTCTTATTGTCAATATTATAATATATTGGGCTTACTGATACAGCTAGCATTTGGGAGGTGCTCATGAGGTTAGAGTAAATATATATACGCTGTCTTCATATCTTGCTATAAAATGTGACAATAGAGAACAATTCTGGCTTCATGAAAGATTAAATGTAATCTTTTGATGATGAAAGGCTGTGACATAGGGATGGAAAAGTCAGTTGAGGAGACCAGACAGCCTTTTGGCAAGAAGCAAACCATTGGCACTTAGATCGCAGCTTTCATATTACATGATTTAATACAATTGTAAATATTTTATATTATCTACTATATATTGCTTTATTAATATAATTTATTGTTTGCAGGATTTAATCCCTTCTGGTAGTATACTGTCCAATGCATTGAGCTGGGGAGTGAAGATACTTCATATTGACGGTAAATATTTTGTTTGATGAAGCCTACTGTGAACTTGTAACATTCATTTAATTATTTTTTTTGTTGAATTCAAAATACTAAAAGTGATAAATTACTTCAGATATACAAAAATAAATTGAGCTGAGTATAATTGTCCCTCTTTTTGCCAGATGTTAAGAATTACATTGAACAAAAGAAAAAGGAGCTCTACCTAATCAAAAGAGCAGGCAATTCTTCAAAAGATGTGGTAAGTGTTTTTGCCATTTGTGAAAATGCCATTTGTTTCAATGAGAACACAGGTGTCCTAAATGCTACCCACTGTGAAGCTTGCAGATTCTATTTTAATGAAGTCCTGCTCATGTTCAGTTTTTCAGACTGGTATGTTTCATGAACTGATTTTTAAAAATGTATTTGAAAACCAGAAAGTATTAGCTATTTCAGCATTTTTCAAAAATAAATATAATAGTAGCACTGATGAAATCATACATGGACCTTTGCTCTTGCAAAGGATATCTTGGAATCAGAAGTACTGCACTGCCTGAAACGGTGTAAATTGTGGTTAAGTTGCCTTGTATAATTTTTCCAATGACACAGTGATTGGAAACCTTCTTTTTGATGGGCCATTTTGAAATATCCCATTACCTGAAGAAAGCTGTCTCTAGGGAATCTTTTCAGTCAGTTGTTTAAAGCTGCATCTCTTCTTCCTAGTCTTGTAAAGGACTCACATAAAGTGTCTTTGAGCTACTATGCTGATAACATGCAGTTGGCATGTGAAAAATCTCAGTTTCTCCAGATTTTAGTGTATGATACAGTGAGACATTGAAACTGTTTTAGCTGCTTGTGTTCTCTGTCTGCAGTATCCCTATAATTTAAATTAAAGATGTGAAGTTATATAATTATCTAGTCCAGGTGGGGCTCTGCGATAAGTAAATTAAATGGTAACATGCATAGACCATCCTGTGTATGTTACGTTGTTTTGGAATGCAATAGCAGCTACTTATTGAGGCCACATCAAATCCTCTGCTAAATCATTTAAGTGTCCTGGTGTTCATGGATAGCAAGGTAGAGCTTTTTGCACGTAGTATAAAATAGGTGTTTGTACCTTTGCCACAATCAATTACAGTCAACCCCTGGTACTTTACTCTTTTTCTGAAAACAAAAGACTCTTAAGTTTAATCCTCATTGACAAGAAAAACCTGTGTAAATCCTTTCAAATGAGAAGAATTGCTTTAATTGGAGAATGTTATCTGGAATTTTAGTCTGTAGTTAATTAGCATTTGCAAACTGTTGTGATTATTATCTATATTTAAGAATCAACTTTAAACCATGGCAGGGTATTTTGGGTTTTTTGGTTTGATTTGGTTTTAGGAAAAATAAATTAAAACATCTCAAGGAGAACTTTTTCTAATTTTCTTTTTGTGGTGTAGAAATATTTCTTTGGGAAACGTGTCACAATATTTCTGAAGTAGTAATGAATTTTAGTTTCCTGCAAATCATATGCATGACTGTGTATGAAGTCATGGTTAGCATAGGGAGAGCCTCATAACTTAAAATTATATACAGCTAAATCTTCAAGTAAAATGCAGAATAATGCTAATGGGGATTTTATGCATTTTATCTTTTTTCCTATAGGGAAAACAAGTTGCTACTCAAAAGTCAAGAAGTAAGTATTAATATTTGTAGAGGTGTATGTTTTGCTTATTTTCTGAATGTTTAAAAATGGACTACAGATATTTTTGTCAAGCATGCTGCTGTATTCTAGTTTGTATGTCCAAGAAAAGCATATAAAAAAATTTGATGGAAATCAAGAGTTTGTCAAAACATGTATATACCAAATTCTAAAATAATGTCTGCTTGTTCGTTCATCTACTGGAGTAACTTGCTGAAGGAAGAAAAGTATTTCTCTCAATTTATTTTATTTTTTTTCTTCCCCACTTTGAGCAGGTAGACTGAAAAATCCATTTGTGAAGGTGGAAGATAGAAGTCGGTAAGTGTTCTCTTCATGCGTTAAGTGATGTGGTTCTCAAACTTGAGTTATTGAGAAACATTTAGTATGCCTTCAGGAAGTGGCCTTCAGATTTAAATTTCTTCCTATCTTTAGATGCTAGGCATGTTGTCCTCTTAGAATCAGATAACATTTTTGTCTTCACATGCTCTGGGCAGCTATCTGTGTTGAGCCACTGAATGAGATTGAACAAGTATTAGTATGGTAGGGAATATTTGCAGTAAGCAACGTAACGGAAAGTTAAGGTATAGCTCCAGATCATGAGACTGCTTTCTTAGGGTTACTTTCTGCCAAGGGCCTTATGAATGAAAAGGAAAACTGGAAGCTTTGAACCTTGACATCTTTTCTTAGATCCAAATCCCATTGCCCAAAAGGCCAGTAAAACTTTCTGTACTAAATTCCAGTCCTGTAGTCCCAACTCAGTAACATTCATCTCCTGCAAAGATTGTTTAGATGCAAAGAAAGTGAAGTTGTTAATTAAAATCATCCTCTGAAATCAGGTTTAATTTCCTGTTCAGACATTTCTTTTTGAAAGCAAAATACCTTCCTATTAATATGATTCCAGTACCCACAGTAGCACGAAACCTGATACTTTCAGCCCTTAAAATTTTCACATCTTTCTGGTCCTGGAATCAATTAGACCTGGTTCTGTAAGGAAATGCCAGTTTGCCAGAAGTTGAGAGAACAATGAATTATAAAAAAGTGTGGTCTGGACAGCGTATTTTGCATGTTTATATTCTTAACTAAATTCTACTTTATGATGATGTTTATAAGCTCCAAATCCTTTGAGCTCATTTCTTTGATGCTTTTCTGAATTAAAAAGATCTAAGCCTGGTCTTGCACTGTGAGCTGTTCTGATAGAAGAGGGACATGAGGATAGTTGGGATAATTGGACACATATAGTTGAAGAAATTTGTTTATAAAGATGTATGCATTTGACTTCTGAACTAAACACAGGAAACACTTTTGAATGTTATGTAATGTAAGCAATGTTTTTTTAATGTTTAAATGCTTATGCAATGTTAGTAACTGCTTCACAAGATGTTTAGCTGTCCCTATAATGTTTTCTAGCCTTGCTCTTTTTCTGCCTGGGCAGCTTATAATAGTAATATGGGAGAAAAATCAGACTGAACTCTGGCATCAGCATTTCAGTCAAATGATTCCGTAGTGAACTTTTGACACGCCCTATTTTAACCATTCTTAATATATTCAGTGTGCTGGTATGCTTGCTAGTTCTGTTATTTCTCAAGTACAGTGATATACAGGAAAAAAACCTTTTTGGAAAATTAAAAGGTCTGGTTTTATATGTTGAATGGTGAATTAATTAAACTTTTCAAAAATGAAGAAAATTGTAAAATTGGGGAAAATAAATGCATTTGATGTTAGGAACTGCTGTAGCTACTTCTCAGAAACACAGGTACACCAGTGTCCAAATTGCTTAGATTTATTGGCTACCCAACTCTCAATAATAAATAGGCGTGAAAGCTATACCCCAGGGAAAGTGTAAGACAGCTATCGAAACTCCAGGCAAATCTGTTTTAAGAAAGTATCATGTTTTTAGGAAGGAAGGAATGACTTATTCTAGGATATTTATCTGCCTAGCATTCTGTGTATGATATATGTAAAAGTGAGACACTTTTCCATGATTTTGACCTGACTCTATTTTTGTGCTGTAAACTCCTTTTTCCATTTTGAGGGTTTTAATGCACTTGTTTTGTTTAATACAGCCTCTACCGGCCATTTTATCTGCAGTTACCCATTTTTCCAGTTCTGAATTACTGTGTTCCAAAACCATATAGTCCTTTTGAGGTGGATAAGAAGCATCCTTCTGTTCAAAAGCAAATGAAGTCTAAGCAAAGGTTTGTTGAAAATTTGTTGAGGTGTGGGTAGTGGAGAGGATGGTTCTCTAAAATAATTGTAACATAATTGTTTTCTAAAATTGGTGTGCTTCTAATTTTGTGCGATATTTAGTACTAATAGCCATGTCTCAGCTGATGTATTTGCTGCATTGTAACTGTTGGTGTCTGTCTATCTTTCCGTACCCTCTTTATTCTGTCTTTAGTCCTTTTTTTGGACATACAGATGCATACATCCAAAAATGCAGCCTTCTCCTATCACTGTGGGTCAGCATAAGATACTTTTTTTTCCTTTCTGACACTGATTTATTCTTTGTCCTCATCTTGGATGCCATCCAGTAAATATTTTACAAGAAGTGTATTTAAGACTTCTTTTGATATTTTTCAGCATAATACCAAAGTAGACAGCTAAAAATCTTTAGAACTGTGATATTCAGACATAGTGCAAATCAGTGTTGGTAAAGTCTTAATTTGTACAAGTTAGACTGCAAATACTACCTCAGCTCTTCAGAGGAGCAGGTTTTACAGCAAATGTTTATATGATAAATTTTGGTATTCAGGCTCAGAGCACCCCAGTTGCAGTTAAAACTTTGGTAAATCAATTTTATGGAATCATAGAATCATAGAATAGGTAGGGTTGGAAAGGACCTTAAGGTCATCTGGTTCTAACCCCTCTGCCATGGGCAGGGACGCCTCACACTAAACCATATCACCCAAGGCTTCATCCAACCTGGTCCTGAACACTCCCAGGGATGGAGCATTCACTACTTCCCTCGGCAACCCATTCCAGTACCTCACCACCCTAACAGTAAAGAATTTATTCCATATATCCAATCTAAACCTCTGCTGTTTAAGTTTCAACCCGTTACCCCTTGTCCTATCACTACAGTCCCTAATGAATAGTCCCTCCCCAGCATCCCTATAGGCCCCCTTCAGATATTGGCAGGCTGCTATGAGGTCTCCATGCAGCCTTCTCTTCTCCAGGCTGAACAGCCCCAATTTTCTCAGCCTGTCTTCGTATGGGAGGTGCTTCAGTCCCCTGATCATCCTCCTGGCCCTCCTCCTGACTTGTTCTAACAGTTCCATGTCATTTTTATGTTGAGGATACCAGAACTGCACACAGTACTCCAATTGAGGTCTTTTGCAATTGTGAGTCAATTTCTGATATTATCTCTTCAGAGGACATCAGAAAGGCCTATTCTTTTTAAAGCATTAAGAAATACTATTTGCATTTATATGGAATATGATATATTAAAAAAATTAGGAATTGTGTTTCAGTGAATGTTCCTATTTAATCTTTTGGGTTGGCACATGCCAAAGAGGTTTAGGTGGGAGATTATTTCATACTCAGCAGGTAAATGTTAGGAATGTCAATTTTGGGAGAGAAAAAGGGAAGTGCTCACTTTTTCTATCTGGGTAAAAAAGCTTGTTGAAGCAAAGTTGTCAGTCCGGTTTGCTTCTGTATTTGGCAAGACCTGCAGCCGTTATTGAATTTTCAGGTGATAAATTCAGTTGCTTATATTGTGCTCTACTGGTTCTGACTTCTACAGTACTAAAGAGGGAAGGTGAAAAGGTTAGTGTTAATATTGACAACTACGCAGTTAGGTGCAGTCTATCCGGTGGAACCCAACAAATGCTGGGGCAGGTGTTACCAGTACAGACTTCAATGGAAATGATTGTTGAAAGCAGTGTACCCTTATTATGCTTGTTTGCTTTTTAAGTGCAGAGATTTTTCAGGACAGGTGTTTTGATGTAAAGGCCTGAGCTTACATCTATGCAGATACTTGGTAAAGTCTGTCAGAATCATTCTTGGCTAGACAGGGAGATGGCACTGTTTCTCTAAAGTAAAAGAGAAACAGAGATTGATGGTTTTGCTTTACCACTAGCATATCATCCTTAGGCAGTTTAATGGTGAGTTGAAGCAAATGGTGACTTGAAGCAAAAAACTGAAGCTAGTTCTCTCCAGATGAGGACTCTGAAAATTATGGAGCAGCTATTGAAATCTCTTCATGTTTTAATCTCCAGGAAGAAATTGGGGTTCATTTCCTCTTATTTCCACTTAGCCTGTACCTAGAAAAACAGAACAAAATAGCATTTGATCAGTGTATTCAAAACCTTTGTATAAACCAACAAATGTACAGGTTTTTACTTTGCCAAAGAATGAGAGGTCATCTGTTAGACCAAGTAGTTTTGCTGTCTGTTTTCTTGGCATCAAAATATTGACAGTGGTTGAGATGTTAGAAGACTTTATCTTTTTCCCCCTTAGTTTTTGTTTTATCAACCCTCCTTTTATCAGCTACGCACAGAGGCTTCAGCATGTCCTGTGTTTTGTCAAGGGATATTTTTTCAGCAATTTTGCACTGTTTATTCTGAGTCAGTAGTATACATCTGTACCAACCTGGATGTTTTATGCTTACATACAGTTCCACTGGGTCTGCCAGTCATTTTTGCAGGTTTTGTTTTTAGTTTTTTTGGTTTTTTAATTAATGCACAGTTTCTTCTTAATGTTTTTTCCCTAGGCTTTGACTAACAATGTAAATAGTTTGAGCAGAAATAATATATATTTTTTAAATTATTTAAGTGATTAAGAACAAGCATGCTGTGAGAGGCAAGTATAGAGCTCAGCTCCATATTTGGACTTATATTAATATACAACTTTTCTGTTAACAGAACCAAAATAAATAGTGACAAGGACTGTGGAACTCCTGTTCAGCTCCCTCAGAAGGACAAAAAAAGGAGAGGATATTGTGAATGCTGTGGGAAGAAATACGAAGATCTGCAAGCAGTATGTGAAATGTCAAGTATATGCTTGGATAGTGTCACCTCTCAAGCGGGATATCAGCAGTGGTTTCTACTTGCTAATTTAATATATTTTTTTATCTTAGGAGATTCTTTGACTATATCTGGTAAAAAGCAGCAAGTGGGTATTTTTTTTTCCCCCATGTAGGTTTAAAGTCTTGATAGCTGCTTCTGTATACAGTAACTGAAGGCACTAATAGCTCATGTCTCAGAGACACTGGTAATAAATGATACTTACTTACTGCTCCATATCATACTGCGGACTTGTATACTCAGAACCATAGTAGTAGATTGGTTTCATGTTTTTCCTTTAATTCCAGCACCTTGAAAGTGAACAGCACCGGAATTTTGCACAAAGCACACAGTATCAAGTTGTTGATGATATAATCTCAAAGTTTGTTTACAAGTTTGTAGAATACAAAGATGATGAAAAAATAAAAAGGTAAGTTACATTTTCTAAACTCTGTGAGTTGAGACATTGAACGTAAAGATGCTTGGTTCTGAAATCTGGATCTGGTACAGAAGAAATTCATGTTTTCAGTCTGAAATAAGTTGTTGAAATTTGCAATACAGTTGTACCTGGCAAATAGTTATGTAAGCAGAAATTGGAGAGAAAAATAAAAAGTGCAGATTATATAAGAAAATTAGACTGAAAAGATTTGCCAGAAGTTGTCCTACCTGTCCTTCAGCTTTAAAAAAAACAAGATCCTGTACTAAAACATTGCTGACAGAAGGACAGCAATATCTGAACATCTTGCTCTAAAAACTGTGTCATTCTTAGTAGCCTAAGAACAGCTTATGATACTCTCCTCATTTATTCTGCTCTCCTTACCAGTGGAAAACTTTTCCTGATCTAGGTCTTGCTGTCTATACTTTGTCTCTTAGCTTCTGACCTGCCTGTGCTGGACAAATAAACCAGATTTTCTTTCCCTCTTTGTAGCTAAACAGACTTGTTTCACATCTTGGACTGTAGGCAGGAGTGTCTTAGTTCCAAGTAACTGTACCTCAATTCAGGATTGCTCTGGTTTGTTGCAAATAAGTTGGGAGATTAGGCATAACTTTCTCACTTTTAAAATGAAAAAGTATTGAAGGAATAAGGATATTTTTAATGAAATCAAATTAAATGCAGATAGAGTCAGACAGCTTATAGCCTGATGAAGGCAAGCCTTTATTCTTTTTATAACCTGAAAATACTCAGGTTAGGTTTGAAATGCTGTGCCAAGAAAATAATGGTAATTATGCTAACTTTTGTGTATATATATCATATATATGCAGATATACACATATATATTATGTATATATCATAGAATATTGGTATTTATAGGGATTACTTTATATTCATTAATGTCTTCTTGATACCACTATAAATTGAGATGTATTGAAATACTAGGCTACTTATTTCATGTATTTTAAAAACAATTTAATGAGCTGTAGAAATTAGTCTCTTCCTATAGAAATAGTGTGTTGCTACTCTAAATAGATCTTATCTTTTAAAAGTAAAACAAAAAATTGCTTTGCCACTTCTGTTGCTTTTCATCAGTTGCCTATGGAGTTGTTTCCCATGTTTTTTTCCAGGTGTGTGTTAATAATTCTAAACAATTTCATTGCAGGACAAAATGTAGTTCAGGCTGTTTTTCTCCTATTATTGGGAAGATAACTAGACCAGATGAGCTGAAAGAACGACTGAAAAAGCAACGCATTTCCTTGAAAAGCTACTCATGGAAGGATACAACAATGCAAGCACTCAAACCGGATCGCCAGCCTGCAGAAGTACAACCAAATTCTGTGCCAATACGTACCCCTCTTTCTGGGTCTGTTTGTTCAGTTCTTTATTGTCACCTGGCACAGCCTTCAGAACTGCAAATTAAGTTCAGAAATAATGATGAAAGTACTGAAACTGATTGCTCCTGTGCTGCAAACTTAAGACAGACTGTTGTATCATCATATTTCATACAACCACCCCCTCGGAAAGATGACAAGGCTTATACAGAGACCTTGTCTCAAGCTTATGAATCATCCAATAAGGAAATACTGGAACTACAAGTAAATAAAAAGAATTTACAGTGTTTTCAGGAAGGCGTGTGTACTTTATGTTCTCATGCTGCAGTTACAGAATTTAGTGAAAAGGACAAAAACCCATTGCAGCCAAAAAGAAAATTAAATAATGCAGTAGTTCTACCAGCAAAGTGTTTGAAAAAAACAGATGCCAATCCTACGTTTGTCAGGAAACATCGTGATTTCTGTGATAATCATCAACAGATGCAGCACAATGTAGTTCTGGAGGCTGAGGTATCTGATACTGCTATAAACAATGAACTTAATGAATTGGCTGCCAGCATTACACCCAGTTCACCATCTGGAAAACTGCACAGAAAAGTGAAGCTTTACTTGGGAAGAAATAAAAAGGAAACCCAGAAACAAAACCTGGAGTTATGCGTAAAGTATACAAATGGACTGTCTGTTCCTGAACAGAAGAGAAGCTCTTGCAGTTCCCCAGTGCAGGCTCTGCTGGAGTTATTTCAGACAAGTGAAAGAAACTCAGAATTTGGAGGTTTTTCAGGTTACACAGAGAGCAAAGGTACAACTAGCATGAAAGATATATGGGAGGGGCAGAATACAAATGTGTGGTCATTATTTTCCTCTTCATCCTCATCTCCATTTGTTGGATTTTAATGCTGCTTTATTTAATACAATAATTTTAAATAAACTTACAAATTGAAGATTTTATTCATAGATATTTTAATTGCTATATTATGTGTACAGATGGCTTGGTTTTCAAGTTTTTTAATGCAAAATTTTCTGTATATATAAATGTGAAAAATAAAGTGGGGTTTTTTTAGTTGGTTGGCTTTTGGTTTTTTGGTTGTTTGGTTTTTTCCTTTAAAAGATACTGGTTTATCACAGCTAGTAAAAGGCCCTGACTCCAGGTTTGGGGTTACATTAGTTGCAAGGTAAAACAGTAAGCAAGAGATGGGGTAGGTACATTTGGATAGAATTACTTTGTAAAGTCATTGATTATGGTACATTCTAAATAACCACATTATAAATAACTGGAAGTTCCATTGTAAATAAGGCAGTTCATTACTTGCCAGCTACTGATGTTTTGTGGAGATTTGGTTGCTTCCCTTCCTCCTGCTGCTGCTTTATTAGAGAATGCAAAAAAAAAAATTATTTGCTTTCTTAGTATTTCCTCTGCTGAAATTGTCTCATGGAACCTATGTAATCATAAAGAAACAGCATTAGGAAAGTGTGTTTTATATTTTTTGGCCATTATGACATAAGTTATTCTTAGACTAAAACTTGTATTCAGTATTTCAGCCAATAGGAAAGCAATAGGTGTGTGCTTTGATTCTGCTTTTAAAAAACCCCAACACAATAACAGCAGCAGAAACAATTACCACAAAAAAAGCCCAGCCATTCAGTTTCTGATTGATTCAAGTTATTTGTTTGATTTTTCTTTCAGAGTAGCCAGTTGCCTGAGTAGCTTACCCGGAGGCAGAGTGAAAGACACAAGTGAGAATTGGAAAGACTTTTTTTAAGACTTCAGACCTTTACCAGAGCTGATCTCTATCAGAATTTCTGTATCTGTAAATCAGTGCAGGGCATGAGTATGGAATTACAAGAGGTAATTGCAGTGCTTTATTAATAAATGTTAAGTGTTGTAAGGTCATGAAAGATACCTAAATCGGCATAAGTTACTGTAATTTTTCTTCTAAAATTACTTGTTAGTATTTTTACCTCTTACCCATTTATTATTCTCAAGCTTACTCTGTCAGTGTTCTTATGAAGTGGTTTCAGTCATTGCATTCTACAGTCTGTCCTTTATAGGATAGTGTCTAAGAGGGAGTAGGTAGTGTTTCTTGGTGTGCAGGAATGGGTGAGGAAAATAACAATTTTCTGATTAATAATCTGACCTAGATTCACATAAAAAAACATCTAGAAAGCCATTACAGAAATTTGCAAAATTAACCTTTTTTAAAGGTTGATCTCAAAGATGTATGTTTTTTTCCTTTTTTTTTTTTTTTTGCCTGTAGTTTACCAATATATAGTGCTTTAGGAATGGAGCTGTTAAGAACATTGAAGCAGTTACTTTGCTCTTCATGTTGAGTGATGCTTTAATGATAGAATGATCGCTCAAGATGTGGTAAATGCAGTCTTTTCAGTCTATTTTAGGAAAGAGTGTTTGACCACTTTCATTGAGAATGTTTTTGTTTGGTTGTGGGTTTTTTAATCTTTTGGTTCAGTTCTAAAGTAAAGTCGAAGAAGAATTTGCATTTTCCCCTAACACAATCTGTCAGTAGGTATCACTTGTGGACACTGCCCCCTCCTCCTGTCCCTGAGACACATGCTCTTAGTTGGTGTGGTGGAATTCTGACTGGAATGCATATTATTAATATACATGAAGATTATTCCAATAATTGAATGTTAAGGAGAGAAGTAATTGATGGTAGTAAATCTACTTATCAGATAACTGATGTGTATGTTTTGCATAGAATTGATGCAATATTATGTTAGCTCAACAGGCACTGAAGAGATTTAAACACACTGAAATCTGGCTTTAGAATCTTAAGGGGAAAAAAGCCAGGTTTATCATTAAAATACGAAGACTCATAGTGCAGAAGGAGAGAGTCACTGCAACTGCAAAGAAAAACACTTAGTCACAATGCAGATTTTGTTTACGGATGGCTGACAAGTCACATCAGAGTATACCAAGCCCCCTTTGCATGGAGTACATTCAGATAGCATCATAAGCCATAGTTAGCTTATTAACTATTTCTAGAACAGATCTATTCTGCATTTATTATATTTCAAGCTTGGTTGTTTTGTTGTTTTTGGTTTTGTTTTTTTTTTTTTAAATCCCTACAGTTTTCAAATAAAGGAAAACTAATTATTATATGAAAAAGTAGTGAAATGTGGAAGGCTAGTTATTGGGGCAGTTGTCTGTGTCTCTGACTTTCTCTTAGACAAGAGAATCAGTATTTTCAAAATATGTGGCCAGGATTCCTAGTAATGTCACACATTTCAGGCAACCACCACCACAGCTGCCTCTGTAGTTACTACAATAAAGGGTTAGCACTAGAAGTGTATTTTGTTTGTAAGTACGTCTTTGTGATAATTACATATTACATAATTACAGTTTGAACTCTAGGTACATGAATTTCTTCTAATGCGCTTCACTTCTTTATTGTCTTGCTTTCAGTGAATTTGAGAAGCTGGTGTAGGTAATTTTTATATTGTATTCCAAACTAGTTATTAATATGCTGACTGTTGCTTTCTTTGTGTGGTGGTTAGTGGATCTTGGAGCTGTATTCCTATACTCTGCAGTGTACACTTATACACAACATGGGGTTTGAAATTTTAATGAGGCATGAAATCTTGACTGTTAGGGAAAAAAACTAAAGCTTTACCACTTGTGCAGAACAGACATTACTTCATTTTAAGTCTAATTGAAAAAAAAAGTCCCCTAGACTTTTATGTTATAAAAGTACTTTTATTTAAGTGGTTATGCTGTGGCCCAGTGATCTCCATTGTTTCTTTCATAGGTGTGGCAAGTATGTTTCTGGGGCTGTGAAATATTTTGTCATCTTTAAAATGTTAAAATACAAGGCTTGTGCATGCACACACGCATAGCATTACTGAAAGCCGATGCAGGCGCTACTGGTTTGGTATTTTTGTGTAAGGGTGAGTTGTAACTGATCTAATCAAAGCCATCTTGTTTCATTACCACAGGAGAGAGCAAAATTATTTTCATTTATTTTCATTAAAAGACTTCTAACATGGAAACTAGCTACACAATGCAAAGTTGGGATGGCTGTAACAACATCAAAAGAAACACAGGTGTTGAAATCTGCTTTTAGAAATAAAACATTAGAAGTGTTTCACTTCACTTATACCAAATTAGGTTATCATTGCAGTAAGTGCCCAACCACTGCCTATGAGTTAGCTCCATGCTATGTGTTTGTCTGGAGCAGAAATGTTTCTCTTCAGGTGAATTTACGGTGTGGCTGAAAGGATGGAGTTCACAAGGGCTGGGAATGTGTGTGTGTGTGTGTGTGTGTGCATGCATGTGCATATGGGTGTACTTACAGATATTCATATGGGTGTATGGTGATAGTGGGGAGAACACACCTAACGAAGTTCTGCAATAGTTCCCAAGTTTCATGCCCTTGGGTAAGCCCTGTGCTCAGCAGCATCATCTTAAAACAGTAATCTCTTGTGAAATATCTGATTACAGAATATTTGACGTACAGCAACAGGTGGATAGATGACTGAAAAGCTGTCCTTCCCCTTTGGAGATGGAGGAAAGGTAGTTACAACCTGAGGAGTACCGAGCGTGTTAACATCTGTTCTGTCCTCCAGGGGCTGCCAGTGTGTGTTGAGGTGATTGAACGTGTGTTCCACCTCAAGCTTTCAATAAAAGGCCACGCTTCAGTTGTCTAGTCATGCTACCATTGTTCTGTGTTATCTTTTAGCCTGTATGACTGCAAAGCATATGACTCCTTAGATGCCCCTGTGGAGGGTTGTGTGACTTCATCCTGCACCCTGAAGAACCCAGCTCCAAACAACTTTGCTAATGGAACTGGCCATGCTTTCTACAAAGCTCTTGTTTCAGTCTTCTAAGTGCAGGAATGATGAGAAAAAAAATGATAGCTGCTCTTAACCTGTGTAGTCACAGTGTGGGGTGTGGACACGGAATGTAAAAGTAAATATTGCTGGTAATACCAACCAGTAATAATTTCACTGCTGATGTGTTATAGAGTGATGGTAAGTATGAACTGAGGTCATTAACCAGGTAAACATTTTTGAAAGTGATGTGAATATTTCTGGATTTTACCATGCATTCTGTAAGTATTACTGTTTAGCCTTTGATACTTACAGTGTATTTGTTTTAGAGAATGCAGAATCCAGATAAATACTGAGCATCCCCAATAGAGCATCATAAAAAGATTTGGGATGCAGAGCAAATGTTTGGGTGGAATCCAGTTTCATTTGGTATGAAGCAGCTGCAGATCCAGCTGGCTATCAGAGTTAATCCACTTTAAAAAAAAAAAAAAGTACTTTTTAGTTGAGGGGGGTTCTGACTTAAAAGATCCTAGGCAGAGCAGGAATTTGGATGTGGATCTTGCACATTTTGAGCACACCACCAGCAGATGTCACGTGGGATTCATGTTTCCAGTACAAGGTCTGCAAGCAGGGTCCTTGAGCCTCAGAAGCTTCATAGACCCTGGAAAAGGAGAGTCTTCTGGTTACTGAAAGATTCACAAATCTTGTCCTGTATCCTGCATTCAGGTTGGCTTTGTTGAGTAGTTACTTAGGTTATTTCTGAGGATAATTTTAGCAGCTAACTTGCAGAACATACTTTAGGGGTTACTACAGAAGATCTCACCTGGAAGCTCCTAAGTGAATGCAAATTTTTTATGTTGTAAAACATGCATGAGATCTCTCTGAATGTTTTTGGCTTTGATGGTGCAGATTTCCAGAACACTTGCCACTGAGCCAAATGCTGCTTTTTTTTTTATTTGATAAATGAAAACCTGAGCTTTCTTCATGCCACCAGATTTTCTGAGAAACTACCAATACCCAACCACACTTGTAGTTATCCAGACCAATCTCCTAAACTCCAAGAGTGGTGAGCAGCAGTCACAAGAAGTGCAAAAAAGATCTTGTGCAAAGACTAGATGCAGGATGGAACCCCCAACAAAAAAAAATACCCTATTTGTAAACTTAGATTGAAAAGGCTGGACAAAGCCTGAAGCTCTTTAATCCAGAGCTGGCTGTTCATCACTACAGGTCCAGTTGTTCTTTCAGTCCATAAGAACATCCTGTTCTTGAGACAGATTTTTGAAAGGCATTCAGAAGTACAGCTCAAGTAAAGACTTCAGCGGACTAACTACTGTTGAAGGGAAGGATATTTGTTCTTAATCAGCTTTTAATTTACTAGGTTCATTCAACTGAATGGCATCTTTTTAATGCACCATTCTTCCTGAAGACCAGAAAGCACCAGCTTACTTTCCACATACTACCTATAGGATATTTTATTGTGTTCCTCTGGTTATCACCATCTTGAACATTCCTGATTTTTCTGGTTTTGTCACTGTCTTTCTTTGAACCTTACAGTTTCCTCACTGGGAATGCCATGTGGTGCTCCAGATTAGGCTGTACCTCTGATTCAATGTCAAAACAGATTCTGTGTGATGTGCTCTGTATTTAGACTATGATTGCACATGCTTCTTGTTTTGAGGTAGTATTCATGGTCTGCACTAAATAAGCAACAGAGTCAAATGTTTCTATGCCAAAAGGTCACTGCTGTACAACTGTGCAGTAAAAATGCACTGTTGACTGTAATTGGACATGTAACTGATACTGATACAAGAAAATTTAATTACCATGTATTCAGAATGTAAACGTGGTTTTCATATGGAAACATTTAGGGCAGTACCCTTATGGTAATAGGTGTCCAGATGAACAGAGGCAAAATAGTTGTAGATCTGCCCTTTACCAGGAAAAGGTCTTTGTATGTTTTTTATAAACTTGGTGAGTCGTGATTGAATATCAACCACTGAGAGTGTAATTGTTAAAAAGTGCCCTAGATTTCAGTTGGAATCTATCATATTTGAGAAAACAAAGGTTGCTGTGTGTGGGGAGAAGAGCTATACTTTCCACAGTATTAAGTTGCTTAATGTTCTGTAATTAGAATCAGTGTTGGTTTTCCATCATGTCTATGCATACACAAGGCTCCATTGTGCATTTCTTGGAGCAGAAAATTTAGATTTTATCAAAATTCTAAAAATACAAAGCCATTTCTATAGGATTTCTAGCATTAAAAATGTGTTACTCTTTCAATATTTTAAAGTGAGCTAATTTCTTCAGAACTTTAGGCAGCTTAAAACTGTGAATTGTGACTGCGGTGGTTACTACTCACCATAGTGATTACAGCAAATTTTATGATATACAAGTGGGAGGTAATTTTCAAGAATACCCCAAATAATTTATAAGTAGGATGTCATCAGGGCTGTTTAGTGCATATACTTTCTTACTTTATGTGGCAAGGAGAGAAGTAACACTTAGATCTTTAAATGTTAAATTATGACTTTAATTATGGTTCAAAAATTATCTTTGGAATACCTGTCGTAAATCAAAAGCTGAATATCTACTTATAAATCACTTTTTTTTCATTTGCTTTAAATACTGGCATATATTTTTCAGGCTTCATTCTTCTGCAGCTGTGGTTCAGTCAGTCATACAGAATGTGCTCATTATGTTTGGCAAGTCATGAAGATGTTGCAACATAGGATAGAGCTGTTATTGCTCATTTAAAAAAGGACTGGCCTATGAAACTTCAGCCTTTCTTCATAGAAGAGGTGCTCCATACCTCTGGTAATTTTTGTGGCTCTCCCCTGGGCTCATTCTAATAGGTCCATATCTTTCCTGTACCAAGGACTCCAGTACTCCAGGTGAGGTCTTACCACTCCATGTGGGGTCTCATCATATCTCACCACATTCCCATAGCCTACAGACTGGATATCTACACAAAATCTGAACAATGGTAATGGCAAGAGGAAAATAATCAATATTTGATGTACTGATCCAGGAACTGTACTGTCTACCTACTGCATAACTGGTGTAGTATATACCCAGTGTTGTGAATCTGCACAGAAATGCTAACAGAAGCTGTGAAATAGCGTGCCTGTGGGGACAGTTTGGTCTCACTGAAATAACTGGAGGTTGGCTGCAGCCTGAAGTATCAGGATTTATGACTTTTGAAAAAAGATTGAAACATCATATTAATGTATTGATTTTTCTTTTTACAAATAGCTCGCTCTCGTTTTCTTTACGCATTCCACCTATGGTCCTTCTGATACCCTGCAGCACAGTTTTGTAAGCTGTTTCAGCAACTGCTCCAGGATTTAATGGATATTTTGAGGTAACATTCCATCTCGCCTGTAGTGTAACTGCAGCATAAGCAAGACAACACAAAACTTACTACCCACTCTCTGCTCAAAGATGATACATATTTCCAGATGCAGTATTCTGCTCTTAAGGTGCCCGTTCTGTTCCCAACCTCAGCTTGTTGAACCATCATTTTGTCTGGTTTTGTATTGTGAAAAAAACCCTGTGAAAACCTGAATTTTATTCATCTGTCCTCTAATTGCTTCCCTTAATAATATGATCTGTGTAAGGTAAGACCTGCAAAAACATAAGACCAGGAGCCCTGACCTTCCCTTCCCCTTGGCTGGTGGTTTCTCAGAAGACAGCCAAATGGGCTGTAATGCTCCTACAAGCAGGAATGGAGGTGCCAGGGGCCCTGAACTGTTGCTAGTGCAAGCAACACAATCATAGAATGAGTTTGGCTGGAAGTGACCTTAAAGATCATCTAGTCCTACCCCCTCTGTCATGGGCAGGGACACCTTCCACTAGATCAGGTTGTTCAAAGTCCCATCCAACCTGGCCTTCAACACTTCCAGGGATGGAACAGCCACAGCTTCTCTGGGCAGCCCATGCCAGTGTCTCACCGCTCATAGCAATTTTCTTCTTAATAAGCCAAATCTCCTCTCTGTCAGTTTAAAGCCATTACTCCTTGTTCTGTCACTACATGCCCTCGTAAAAAGTCCCTCTCCAGGTTTATCATAGGCCCCCTTTAGGTATTGGAAGGTGCTTTAAGATCTCTTGGAGCCTTCTCCAGGCTGAGCCCCAGCTCTCTCAGCATGTCTCTATAGAAGAAGTGCTCCAGCGCTTCATTGTCCTGCTATGGACTCGCTCAGGCAGGTTCACTTCCCTCTTGTGTTTGGGGTCCCCAGAGCTGAATGCAGTACTGCAGGTGGGGTCTCAGAGAGCAGAGTAGAAGGGGAGAATCACCACCCTTGGCATGCTTGACATGCTCCTTTTGATGCAGCCCAGGACACAGTTGATCTGCATAATGGTTTAAGATTATGAAAACAAATATTATTTTTTAATTTTAATCTTCTAGACTATATAAGGGTGGTGAGACACTGGAAGAGGTTGGCCATAGAACTGGCAAATGCTCCATCCTTGGCAGTTTTCAAGGCCTGGTTGGACAGAGCCTTGGGTGATATGGTTTAGTGTGAGGTGCCCATGGCAGGGGGGTTGGAACTGGATAATCTTAAGCTCCTTTCCAACCCTAACTATTCTTATAATTCTATAATGAGCATCACTTTCAGTGCCATTTACTGTGATGTCACCTCTTCCTTTACCAAGTGCTTACAACTGGTATAGTAAACCTTGCAGTGGGTTATTTGACCTTGTATTCTGTTGGCTGGGTCAGTGTGGAGCTGCATCTGCCGCAGTTCTGTGCTGCCATTCCTCTTCCTCTCTGGACTCATCTGCCGAGGCAGTCCTTGCTACCGCCGCTTCGGAAAACTATGCGGGAAAGGGGTGCCCCAGCCAGCTGCCCTTGTCCCATGTGCATTAAGGAAGGGTAGCTGAGGGAGGGGATGCAGGCCGTGCTGGCAGGCAGCACCGCTGTCCGCCTCTTCCCGGTAGGTGGGGGTGTGGAACAGGGTTGCAGTTGCCGCTATCCCTCTGCCGAGGGGGAGCAGCCCCCGGGTGCCGGGGAGCGGCGTCGCTGGGCTCCGTGACACTTCTGCCGCTTGCTGCGGCCTCTGGCTTAGTCCCGGAGAGCGGTGCTGTACCTTGAAATGGACCGTTCTGCCTTGCAATGCCTTTCGACTCCCCTCAAATGTTAGTCCAGCACAGAAAGCGGGGGGTGGGAGAGAGGGAGTGGAAATTTAAGAAAGGAAGAGAAAAGGTTATAGGGAAGGAAACTGAGGTTTGGTAGAAACGGGACACGTACGGGAGGAGAGGGGCTGGCGGCAGAAGCCCATCAGAGGAGACCGGGGTGCAGTGCCTGGTGGGGGGACGCACAGGCACCGGCTGCCGCTGCGGAGAGCCCCCGCCTCCCGCAGCAGGACGGGCTGGCCGCGGGTTCACGCTGTGCCACGGGGGCTCCCTTCGCCCCGGGGCAGGGCGGTACCAGCGCAGGCGGTACCAGGGCTGCCCCGCGGGGCGGCGGCGGCCGCTCTGCAGCTCTCCGCTGGCTGCGGGGCTTCCTCTCCGCTCTCGCACCGGTCCTTCTCTGCCTGCCAAGCGACTACATTTCCCAGCACTTCCCTCTTCCGAGGGGAGCCTCACTGGCTCTCGCCATCGCTCTCCCTCGCAGGGGGCTCGGCGCGGCGGGGCGGAGCTCGGCAGCCCCGAACCCGCGGCCCCGCAGCCCCCCCGCTCCCCGCCACACTCCCCGTGCAGGCGCGGAGCCGGTGGCGGCGTTGTCGAGCGGGGCGGCGGGCAGCGCCATGCGGGCGGCCGCCTGCCTCTTCTCCCTGGTGCTTTGCGCCCTGGCCGCTGCTCCAGGTGAGTCTCGGCCTCTGAGCAGCGCCTGGCGCTGGGGCTGTGGTGGTGGCGAGCAGGGATGCTGCGCCCGGGGTTGCTGCGGAGCTCCCGCTCCAGCCTGCGCCCCGGGGGCGAGGGCGCAGCGGGTAACGGGTGCCTTTCCCCTTCCCAGGAGGAGCTGAGCGGCGGGGCGAGAGCCGCTTCGCGGAGCGGGAGAGCATCAGGCCCCTGCGGCTGGTCGGCGAGGGTGGCAGCGGGGGGCGGCGGCAGGCACTGAGTACGCGAGTGCGGAGTGGCGTGGCACGGACGCAGGTAGGCGCCGGGCTGGGGGACCGCGGCCTGTCAGCCGGGTGGGGGCCCCTGCGGCTGTGCGGTGTGTGCCCGCAGCCCTCCCCCGAGGGATGCTTGTTTGAAAGCGTTGCTGGGTGAGACGCGCGGCTCCCTTTCCTGCAGGAGCATCGGGAATGCCAGCCCTCCAGCAGCAGCACCCGCATTACTTAAAGGGGCCCCCGAGCCCGCTCCTTCCCTCCCCCGGCGGGTGCTTGGGGGCCGAGCCCGCAGCCTGCGGCTGCCGGAGGGCTAGGGGACCACGGGAGGAAAGTTGCGGTGCCTTTGCGGCAGCTGGAAGCGAAACGCTGCGGCTTCATTTCTGTTTCTGTCTGAAGCGTGGGTAGGGAGGGAGAGCGTTCTGGGGACTCGGATGTGCTTTTATAAATAGAAATCGGAAATCGGCAGGGAATTGCTTGAAATATAACGTGGGAACTTACGTAGAAATTTAACTTGCATGTTGCTGCCCAACCCGTGTATGGTTTCTGATTTCTGTCATATGAAGACCAGTCACTGTAGCTTTTAACGAATAGTTCCCCCCGTTGATATTAAAACACAGTGATTTTCATCTTGATCAGTGAGCATCATATTTGAGGCGACACATGGCTGTTATATCTAAAGAAGAACCCCTATTGATTCTATCCTGTTTCGTATGGAAAACATAAAATCTGTGCATGTGAGGTAATTGCTGACATCCATGAGTCTCTGTTTCCTCCTTTTTCTATTGACTACTGTTCATTTAAAGAGCAAAATAAGTGAAAAAATTGTATCAGATTTCTTTAATATAATCCATAAAGTGTAAGCATTGACAGCTTACATTCATTTTGTGTACTTAAATAATAAAGTCTCTTCATAGCATACTTATTTGCCTCTGTACGTAACGTCCTATGGAGAAGTTTTTGAGATGCGAAGACCATATTTACAGTATGATAAAATAGGATTCTGAAAGTTCCAAACAGATGCTTTGCTTTAAAAAATAAAAACCAAATCAGCATTTCAGGGTTATTTGAAGACCTTTGGACACACAAAGTTCAAACACTTTGTAAAATGTCTGTTTAAAAGCCAGTAATGGTTGCGTTCGAATCTAGTGTTAGGATTAGGACTCTGGTCTTACCGAATGAACTGTTAATTAATGGGTTTGTTTTTCTGAATATCTCAACTTCTGTTCACTACCTCTGATGCTCATAAAAATGTTGAGGTCATCCTTGTTGAGTTCTTAGTATGAACATTACTCCAACCAGAAAAAATGTAACACTAGTGGGTTAAAAAGTGTTAGTGCATTTACCTCACAAGAGCCTCCATGCTAAAATGAGCTTGAATGCGTAAGGGTCTATGTGCATTTACAACTTTTCCACCTCATCAGAAAGTTTCTCTCTGATGCTTCAGATACCCACAGCCTCTCCCATGGTATCTAACGGTTGTCAGCCACTGAAGGATGCAGTAGCTTTGGTAGACACCAGAGTGCTCATCAAAGTTATGGACTAACCGAGTTAACTCTTATGGTTGTTTTTGCGTGGCTGATAAAGTCACATGAAGTATAAACATGTGGTGTGCTGGGTTCTGCTCACACATGGAGAGACACCCATGCCTGCCTTGAAGAGTCAACAGTCCAAGATCAGCAGCATATAAAGGGCAGGGGAACAGATGTACCCTCTCAGTAAGATTTTCACATGTATTAGTTTGTTTTATGACTAAATATGCTTTGACTGTCTCCATGCCCTATTCTATCATTTGCTAACGGTCTTTGGACAGCTGAGTGTCAGACTTAGAAAAACTAGTCTTGAGTAGAGATTTCAAACCAAAGCTAATGGCTTTGTGGATTAGTTTAGGGAACATGCTTCTTGGAGGAGGTTGAAGCATTCAGGAGGCTCTGTGATGGTTCAAGGGCAAGCAGCCGTGTCTAGGAGACCAAAGATACCTGGATGGGATGGCACAGTCAGAGGACTAGGCAGTGAGGCTGTAGCTGTTGAATTTATGTAAAACAATGTAATTGTGTTTTGAATTGGATAAAGATAAAAGGAGGGAGAGATAAGCTGGAGAGAAGGAAGTCACATTAAATCGGATCTTATTCCTTTAATTCCTGGATGAAAGCATTAGCTGCAGAAAGGGCAGAAGTTATACAAGAGGGATGCAAGCCTGAGTTTGGGATTGCACAAAGGGAAATGAAGATGGGCATTCAGGAGAACACAGAAGCAGAGCATGGCCTTTGCAGATCTGGAGTTTCAGAAGAGGCTTAGGGTGGAGTTGAGCCAGAGGAGCATAATATAAGAAAAGGAGGTGAATTAAGGTAATTGAAGGCAAAAATGTCTGGAAAGTGATGGTTGACAGATTTATAAAAGTTTATGTGTTTTTTTCCCAGCATTTGTTGAGGTTTTTCTTTAGCAGCCTCCTTTGTTTTCTTCATTTCTTTAGGTTTGTTAGGTTGGTTTGTTGTTTTTTTTTTTTTTTTTTTTTGGGGGGGGGGAGGCATTGCTGTAAGTATTGAGTGACTTCTCTACATGTATGTTTTACTATTAAATAGTGAAAGAAATAGTCTATGTACTCATCTGGAAACCCAGAATGTAATTGCTTAAGAAACAAAATCGATGTGCTCACAGTTGTAGTTGTCCAAGATTGCTGGACTTCAGAGCAAAGCACAAGGCAAATGTTGTAGTCTATTATATATTCCTGCCATTAATGTTTTAATGTATATTATATAGTGTACATTGGAGAATTCATGTGACTTTGGGTTTCTACTTTTGATTCCATCATGTAATAGAGTCACTACCAGTATCTGTGACATTCCTGTATTTCAATTTCTCTGTTCCCCAAAGGGGGACTATTAGCAGCTGCACAGCACTTAATCTAAAGAGTAATCAGGAGAAGATATATCTGAGAATAAGCTAATATTGTCATGAATGCAGTTCAGGATCTTAGCAATGGACACCAAATTTACTGTTGCATAAGTAAGCCTATTAGAAGATGAAGGTCCTTTATGGCAGGAGCATTCAGTGAAGGCTAAGCTAAGATTTTTTTTATGTTTAAAAGAAGGTTCCTACTGTGGACAGTTCTAAGGAACCTTTCAACTCGACGCCTTAAGCTATATTTTGGCATTGTAAGAAACATATGGGAAATCACAAGTTTTTTTAATACTTTCCTTTAGTCAATACTGTACAGGCGTGTTCTTCATTGAAATGTGGGCCTGTGTGAGCATTCCTGCCTGCTGCCTGTATTTGTTCTTCCACCTATGAAGGAGAGCAAAATAAAGCACAAGGTATGCCTTTTCAAACTTGAGTTTGTACTCTACATCAGCACCTGATTTGGAGGACCTTTTTCTTAATAATTTTCAATAGGTGAAGTGTTCTGATTGTGAAGAAGGCATTGATTTTCCAGCTGGAGATTAGAGTATCAGAGCTCCATGTGCCTTCCCTCAATACTAAGTGTGACTTAATAGGGATCTTGCTCTCAGCTGGAGACTACCACTCAACACCAGCACATAAGGGTCCCAGTTCTTCTTGAGGCCAGCACTTTGTGGTCATGGTAAGAGGTCTGCACACATGATCTGAGGGACAGCATTGTTATTCGTGCAGCTTTCATTATGTTATCCTTCTTTTTATGTATTTCTAGATGTTGATATGGAAATTTGTGAGATTTGCTGTGATTTTCAGTGTGAACAAGGGCCTGACTCTGTAAGCTGCTATGGACGTAGACTCACTCATCTCTCCTGGCTGTGCAAAACATTCATAGTGTAGCAACTTCTGCTTAACAACCTGTTTTTTGCTTGCTGGTTGCCAGTTGTCCTGAAGGTTCACTGTATTCCTTACGAGTGATTAGAAGGACTGACCTGGTTGTATGGAGGGAGCTCCAGGACTGGCCTGTGTCTGGAAGCAGTTGTGTTGTTTGCAGTCCAGAGTGACTCAGTCATTTTCAGCAGTCCTTATTTGTCTTACACAGTTTGCATTTCTGAACTATTTGTGGCCAAATGATACGATTCTATACATCAGTTTGGAAGCATGGCTTACAGATTGCTTAAATAATTTCTTATTGCTAATAATCAATTGCAGGGAAGCTCTGCTCTGTCATGCTGAGCTCGCATAGCTCTGCTTGCACTTGCAGCTGAAATCTTCATTACTTATTCAGGTGTTGCCTAGTCTTTGCTATTGGATTCTCTGATGTCTTGGCCTCTTGCTCTAGTCTTTGAACAGGATATCCTGATTCTCTGCAGGTGCTTCTGAAACTGCTGACTTTGTTTAAAACATTCTCACTTTCTGGTCTGATGCTGTCAACTTCTGTTGATGTTATAAGTTCCTGTGCTCGGTAGCTCAAACCTTTTTTGTTGTTTAAAAATGAGTTCTGACTGTTGAGGGACTTATAAAACATCTCTAGACTTTGGGACTGACGGATGATGACTGTTGGAAAGAGAAGTGTCATGAGAATTTGCCCAGTTTTAAGAATTCTTTTCTGCCCACTTAATCAAATTACTTCTGCCTCTTGGAGAAAGTTAGGTACAATTTTCCATCAGCCTGTCACAAAACCAAAGGGTGAGGACGCTAAACTGGGACTGAGGCTATAGTGAGTAATAACATACATTTGTCTTACTGCCAGGTTTGGTTTTCTTCCTACCTTGTTGCCTCTTTTCCCTCTTTCCTTAAGGTTTATAAGGCATTAGACAAAATGTGTGTGGTACTTCATGTTTGGTGTGTGCAGTTCTGCAGTATTGATGTAAGGATCAGATACTCACCAGCCTAGCAACACTTTATGAATATGTGAATGACAGTTCAAATATCAGTACTGTTGATGCAGGTCCTGCCTTCCTGAAGAGGAAAAGAAGTGCTCAAAACCAAACGCTGCCGTAAATTGCTGCATGATGCAAGGGCATTGAGAGTGCTCTTCAATTTCTGTTGTAGGATGCACTTTCAGATGTACCTTTTTATAATATATATATATTCATAATGTGTTTTGGTATTTTATAGGCAAAGAATATTTCACATTTCCCATTTATCCTTCTTTGCAAGCTCATTTCAGGGGAAGTCTTTCCCTACTTGATAATGAATTTTCTTATGACAGTAAATGCATATGCCCAAAAAAATTATTGTCGTGGTTTAAGCCCAGCCAGCAACCAGTGTGTTATCAACATTGTTCTCAGACTAAATCCAAAACACAGAACTGTACCAGCTACTAGGAGGAAAATTAACTGTACCCTAGCCAAAACCAGGGCAGTCATCCAGCAAAAAAACTGATAGCTGCAGCTTCAGAGTTCGTGTTGCAGAAGTACTGTATTGAGACTCAGGTTTTACTGTATCAGGACTCAAGCTTTGAGGTGGAATAAAAGACATAGGTGTCTTTGAAAAACCTAGTCAGGGTGAAAGGGCTGCATGGGAGATCTTTGTTTTGTGTTTTCTTCTCTTGCTTGTGCCTTAGCAGAGCTGAAAAGGGAGGTGTTCCAAAAGCCATGACATAATCTCATAAAGCAGGCTTATATACAGTCATGGATGATCTTAAAGGCTCAGATATAGCAATCCTTATAGAAAGTATTTTTCCTAACACTTGCTTGTTGCTATGATCAATGTAGTAACTACAAAGTCTGGCAGAAAAGTCCTTTCCTGCTCTGGAAATCAATAAATCTGTATTCAGTTCTGATATGTTGGTGCCCTGAGTGCAGGACTAAACTGAACAGTCTACCTGCCACCGTTTCACTGAGGATTACCTGTTTTGGGACCACTGCTATGGCTCATGAGGCAGACGCATGTCACTTTCCGTGTAATGTCAGGATAAATTTTGCTGGGATTTACCCTAATTATGGAGGAGCTACATGTGAAGTTAACATTCATTCTAAAATGTTTGCTGCAAGAACGTTATGGATGCATGTGTTACACTGTCATGGTAGATCTGGTATTGCATTATTCTTCTGGTGCTCTAGGTCCCTTTTGTGGTCCTTCCTGTAACCATATCAGTCTTTAAGTGACTCAAGACTAACAACTTTTCTTAGGACTCTGCTTGTTAAAACGTTATTGCAGTTACTCTGTCAAACACTCCTTAGAGGTCAATCAAACTCTGTAAAACCCTCAAAGCTAGTTCTTTTGGCTAACACTGTCTCAGCTTTTCCCTCTCCAGTCAGCTCTGTTGACTTTTGTCGTCCTTCCAGTTACTGTGGCCATCTCCTGCCACATTCCTCTCCTTTGAGAGGATGGAGGTCTTTGTCTCTGGCTCTGTGGGTTTGAGCCAAAGCTGCTTATCGTCTTTGATAGACTGCCCTTCTGCTCCAGGGGAGTTTAGCTCACTGTGCAGTTAGATGACTTTGGTTGCCAGCCCAGGCCCACATCTGTTCTCTGAGTCTGGATAACTATGGATGTGTATGGTGAAGTCCAGTATTATCAGAGGATCAAGCCCACTGCTCTTGGACACAGGATTGTGGTGTCTTCCTACACAGTATCTCTTTCTCACTCATATACTGAAATGGTTATTCTTTTTTCTGGTTCCTAAATAATCTTTTTTTTTTTTCAGTATTGTATTTTCTAGAAATAGTGTAATTATTGGCTTTTTGCATATTAAAACTGCTACATTTAACATCTCCAGAAATCACTGTGACTCCCATCCTGTTGTCCTAGTTTTGACTTCTTTATTTTAAGCTACATTAAATTTGCTCTGATTGTGGAAAACTTGCAAACAAGAAAGCCTTTTGAACCCTTCTAGTCATCATCTTTCCTTTGGCTTGCCAGTGGCCTCCTGTGTATGGTGTTCTGAGGCAATGTTTTGTGGAGTGCGTAAGGGATCACAGAGACCTGCCAGATGAAGTTTTGCTCTTCATATCCACAGATGCTCCCTGATAGTACGCCTCTGAATCCATTGCAGTATTTGCATTATTCTGAGGAGGAGAAATCATTGCTGCAGGGATGAACTGTGCTGTGACAGCGGTGCTGACCCACAGCCAAACATGGAACCATGTCTCTCTCCTCAGACAGAGGCATGTTCAGGGCAGAGGAGACCTTTGCACACTGAAGATTACATCTTTGGCAGCTTTTTAATACTTCAGTGGGATGACTCTGTGAGGGAACGCTCCTGTCTCTTTCCAGAAACTATTGTGTGCAAAGGTGACTGAAGAGCTGTGTGGGAGAGCTGAGGACATGGGCAGGATGGGTTCTGGGTGTGCACTTCCATGATGTGGGCTGGCTGGTAGTGTAAGTTCAAGTGGAAAGACAGTGTCACCTGAAATTAAAGACATGATTAGGCAGAAATCAAAGAAAGTGTCAAATGATGTAGGGCTCTTTAACTGTTGAGTCACTAGGAGTCCAACTTGAAAATTGGATTCAATTAAAGAAAGTTAAGAAGCATGGCGTTGCTGCTGGGTGTTTGCCACCAGACAGTGAAATGCGGTGATTTTCTATGGTAATTTTAGCTCTGATTTGTCTGCCTACACCAAATTCAATTTACAATCTTTTTTTTTCAAATGAAATTAATGTTACCAGACCAGAAAACTGTAGCAAGTGATCATGCTTTAGAAAAGGCACATTCCAGAATGTAATAACTAATGCAAGGTTTAGAAAAAGTTGTGTGGGTAAATGCCTTTCAACAATGTCTTGATTCTGAGAGCGTGATGTATGTGAGCATGAGGGCTACAGCCCTGACTTACAGCTCAAAAATTGCCCAGAAGAACAGCAATATGCAGGAACACGGTCTGTTCCAGAAATGTCTCCTCAGAGTAGTTCAGCCCCTGAAATTCTGTGGGAATGAAAAAAAAATCCATCAGCTCTTTCAAAAAATATATACAGTGAAAATGTTGATTCATTTTGATCTCCTAGACTATGTCAAGAGGAAAAGGAATTATGAACTGTGCTTTTCTGGCACTTTTCAACTTTAAACAGGACTTTGATACTTGAATGTAGAGGATGAGTCATTTAAAAAGTATTATCTGTGGAGTTGATTAAGCAGTGTATTGGCATGCCTGCGATTGTGCAAGTTTTGTCAAGCTCTTCTTAGCCCTTGGTGCTGACAGAATGTTAGTAAACTTTCTGCTGTTGCCTGAGAACCATTTATGGAAAAAGTCAGACATGTTGGTAGGCTCTCGGTGTGTCAAAGAGTGCTTGTTGGTTCCAGTGGGAAGAGCTGATCTTTTGGTCAGCTTTCTTCTGCATGCAAACTAAATGTAAGACCAGTTGGAAATGCTTGGAATATGTCATTGTGTTGCTGAAAAATATTTTGGTCACTGATAGTTATATGAAGGAGAAAAGTTAGTGTGCACTCTTTTCATTATAGAATCACAGAATGGCTTGGGCTGGAAAGGACCCTAAAGCTCATCCAGTTCCAGCCCCTCTGCCATGGGCAGGGACACCTTCCACTAGACCAGGTTGGCCAAGCCCTGTCCAACCTGGCCTTGAACACTGCCAGGGATGAGGCACCTGCCACCTCTCTGGGCAACCTGTGCCAGTGTCTCAGCACCCTCATAGTGAAGAATCTCTTCCTAACACCTAATCTAAATCTCCACTCTTTCAGTTTAAAGACATTCCCTCTTGTCATGTCACTACATGCCTTGTAAAAAGACCCTCTCCAGGTTTCTTGTACCCCCCTTTTAGGTATTAGAAGACTGTTGTAAGGTCTGGTTTGTTTATAATGTAAAGGTGGCATTAATGGAGAGTTTTCCCAGTTTCCTATGATAGTGGAACTCTGTGCCTTCATTTCTGGAGCCTACAGGAGCTGCTGGAAAGAGGGTCTTTCTCTAAACATCACTTACTCCCTTCAGATGTTGGAAAACATGCAGCTAAAAATGACCTCAAGGCGCCATCTGCTTTGGTGAGGAAAATGCCTTCACTCCTCTTGACTGTTAGATGCAGTGAGCTTTCCTTCTTGCCTAAATAGTGTACTTGAGACAATAGTTCTTTCTACAGCCTAATGACACAGCAATCCAGATGGATTCATCCTCAAGTTCTGCCCATGGCGTGTGTGTTGCTGCCCTTGTTTTGTGTTTTCTGCCCCTGCAGATGTGTTGTTCATTAATTGTTTGCCTCTCACACTGCAGCTGTGCATGAGTAGTGGCTCATTTGAGTTCTGTCAACTCGAAACTGCCAGGCATCCTTGGCAGAAGGGGTGTTTCACTGAAGAGAGATTTACCTTCTTTGAATCCTTTCCTTCTGACCTCATGCTTCTTCCCAAGGAAGTAGGTTCATTGATCTGGTTGTATCGTCAAGTCCTGTAGTATCTAGTGAGACAGGTGGAACTCTCTTCCACAGCACTCTAGTGCTGTTGTTTCTAGTGTTGTTCTTCATGTTATATCTGACTTCGGGTGGGTGTGTGGGGAGGGTAGTAGAAACTGTGGTGTCCCTGTGTCACAGGGTGAGTCTCTGCTCTGCTCCCTGTCTTGGTGTTAGAAGTGTGATCTTCAACAGTCATCAATGTTTTTGAATGAATTAGGGCAGGAAAACAATCTGAATGTTACAAGTTTTTGTTCATGGCTTTACTTTGTTTCCTTTTAGTAACCCAGTACTTCATTAGTGGCAATTGTAATACCGTCTTTGGTCATACTTTTCCTGCTGAAGAACCTTGTCAAATGTGTTTTAACAATATGAGGTTGAGCAGTCACCAATTTTTCTGGTTTTGCCCCTGTAGTGATATATTTAAGACATCTTGCACATGAGTTAAATGCGACATGAATCTTTTCTTCCTTTTCAGAAAAAAGAAAGAAAAGAAAAAAAGGAGTATAGTTTCCCCACAGTTCTTTCAGTTCTTCCGTTCTCTGGGATACAAAATCTTTCATAACAACAGAAGTTACAGTAAAAAGTCTCATAGGAAATCAAAAGTTACAACTAAAATTTTAAAGTCAAATTAATGTCAACCTCTATACATAAAAGCATAGCAAGTGTAAGATCCGATACCACGGGTTTTTCTGGTGCTGAAAGCCAGTGTTAGACTTCCTCTTGGGTAGCAGCATCTTGCCCATTCAGTTACTTACATTTATCCTTTTAGATCTATGAGATTAAATGGTAGTTCATGCTAAATTCGCTAGCAGTGACAGCCCAATAGTTTTCCTGTCTTCACTGCTTCACCATTTAACCTTGGGTGAATTTTTTAAGAAATACGAAGTGGAGGCAAGGAAGGAGAGCAAGAAGAGATGTTTTCAGGGGAAAATAGGAATTATTTTTTCTTAGTAAATTTGTTGTAACTGTTCTGAGATGCTCATAATTTTGGAGTGCTGAGTGGAGATATGTGAGCATATTGCAGAATCACAGAATCCCAAGGGTTGGAAGGGACCTTGAAAGATCATCTAGTCCAACCCCCCTGCAAGAGCAGGGTAACCTAGAGTGCATCACACAGGAACTTGTCCAGGCGGGCCTTGAATATCTCCAATGTAGGAGACTCCACAACCCCCCTGGGCAACCTGTTCCAGTGCTCTGTCACTCTCACAGTAAAGAAGTTCTTCCTGATGTTAACGTGGAACCTCCTATGCTCCAGTTTACACCCATTGCCCCTTGTCCTGTCACTGGATATCACTGAAAAAAGCCTAGCTCCATCATCCTGACACCCACCCTTTACATATTTGTAAACACTGATGAGGTCACCCCTCAGTCTCCTGAGCTAAAGAGAGCCAGCTCCCTCAGCCTCTCTTCATAAAGGAGGTGTTCCACTCCCTTAATCATCTTTGTGGCTCTGCACTGGACTCTTTCAAGCAATTAAAATATATATATTATATATAAAATATATAGCCAAATCCATCAGTGCTTGGCATCACACCTCTGCAGGACCTCAGAAGGATCCCTGCTGCTCTCCACAAATAAATAATAATAGTGGGGGGAGTTTGTTTGTTTTTTTTTAAATTTTTTGAGAAGAATAATTACTGCCATTTTAGAGGTACAAATAGTCCTTGCTTCTGACTCTGGTTTCATTGATACTATGATGTTTATGCGGAGAAAGGCTATTTTAGATCATGTTTACGACTTTGTCAGGATCTTCATCTGCTGAGAGTTGGCAGAACCCCACCAAAGTGAACTGGGCCATGGAACCATGCTCTGGCTGTTGGTGTTTAACCCTCCCTCTGTCACACCCTCATTTGGCATAGGGAGTGGATATGTGATCCAGCATTCAGAAACAAACACGGACCTCTTGAAATGTTTCTTATTTCTAGCTTTCCCTCAGAATAAATGGCTTACTAAATGTACCCCAAAAGGGCAGCTGTAACAACCTTTTCATCAAACTATGATTCTATTCTGCAGCTCCCCCACCCCAAAAAAGAAAAAAAAAAAGCCCCAGAGATATTTAGCTTTCTGCAATGGTAAAAAGAGAGAGCTTGCAACAAGAATGACAAATAATGATGATTAATATAGTAAGTGAGTGCCTATAAATATTTTGAGAACAGTAGGGAAAGTAAAAAAGAAGTTTTGCAGTTCTTTTAATGTGCTGTAATATGTGAGTCCAGTTCAGTGACACAGAACTCTTGATTAAAATTAGATACTTGCAAATGGCAATAGAGGGGCCCTGAGGAAAACATGTTGCATTTATATTTTATTGTCTTTTTTTTTTTTTTTATTTTAACAGGGTCTCTGTCTTGGAGATATTTATTTTTACTATTAAAACTAAGCTTATTTCTGTATTTTGTCTTGGGGAAAAGTTCTTATTTTTATTTTTCACAGTGCAAGTAGAAAAGTAAGTTGTGGAACAGATTTCTTATTTTACGTTACAACAGTTATATACTGCATAGCTCTGGATTTATCACAACACAACTGAGGCTGAAAATTGACCTTTCATAACATGTACACGTGCTAATTAGCACTGTATTGCTCTACTGTAGCATGAATTGAAGTGTAACAATTATTTTCAAAACCACAGTTAAAATTCTTTTTAGGTAAATCTACATGAAATGTTTGCGGTAGTTTTTATTCAACTTCAGTAATGTATTTATTATGATGTCCCACGGATTTATCTGTGTCAGTACTGAACAGTCATTTCACATGCACTTAAAGCATTGTTAACAAGCTGAGTTTTCTATTCTCCTATTAAATAGAGGAGGGGAATTACATTAATACCTAAAGAATCTATTACTTTGTAAATGTGACTGACTCTCAGAATGTCTCCTATAAAACCTCACTGTTCTTACAAGTTCTGGAGCACAGGTTTTAAGTTCCGTTTTGCTATAACATTTTGTATTCTGTCTTGATTCTCTTGATGCTTTTCTTTCGTCTACAAATTTGATCAGAATCTTTTAATTAGAAACCACAAGGCTATAAATAGAAGTAAAAATAAAATCATTTACATCAAAGGCAAAGCATATAAATAGGATTTTCTCATCATTTTAATGGAAAACCCCAACATTATTTTTTGATGGAAATCGTTATCTTTTCTAGCAAAATTTACTAAAAAGCATCAAAGTACTTTAAGAAGGATACTTCAGGAGAGAGAAAAATGTGTTATAAGGAATTGTACATTATGGTACAATGTATTTTATCTTTTTCCTTATTTTAATAAAGAAATATATTAGTTTTCATGTTACTATGCTGCTTTCTACGCCCAACTAATTATATGCAATGTGAAGAAAATTTCTAAAATACTTCCTTTCAAAGTTTGAAAGAAAGTGCTTTGCTTGCAAATGTTTCACTGGTGATTAAAATATCTGACATTATTTGAAATTACAACCTTCCAAACATATTTAAGGTTGTCTGCACTACAGTGCAACCAGGCTCCCCATTGATCTGCAATGATATATTGTTTGTAGTAATGTACATGTATTCCCTTTGCAGAAGCTCACTCTTCAGGGCCACTTTCTGGAGGAAGTTGATTCCCAGAAAGGGTACTGAAGGGACTGTATAAAAAATCATCAATATTCTGTTGTGTTTCTTTGTAATAATAAGTAGCCGCACTTCTTACTGATTGCCTGTCTCTGTTACTGCTGTTATCCCTGAGGCATGGAGCAGGTTATTTAGAATAATTGGAATCTCATCCCTCTTGGTTTGGCAGGAATGTTTGTACCTTCAAAGGTACCACTTTGTTTTCCTAGGATTCAAGCTTTCAATATTTGGTTTAGATAAAATGTCTTTGTGCTTAGTGATTTGAAATAATCCTTTCCACTCCATTTACTTTTGATTCCTTGCAGACATCCACTAAACTTTGCAATCTTTGACGAAAGTCAGCCCTTGCATAGTTGCATTAGACGCATGGGATGCTCAGTGTTTTCTGCAAGGGGGACTGTAGGGTAGTACACTTTACGTGCTGCTGGAAGTTGCATCTGAAAGTCCTGCAGCAATTTCAGAGTTGTTATCTAAATTTTCCTTCTTCAGTTGCATGACATTAAAATTTCAGAACTTTTTGATTGTGTTGGAGGCACAGCCCGCTGCTCTTCCATTAAGTTGTTAGTCTCCTTTCCTGGCTCTTGTTCATGTTCTGATTCGAATGCATCTCTCTAGGTCTCCAAGAACTCCCCTTTTATGACTGAGTTGTCAGGCATCAGTGTGTCCTGCCCATGATTGTTGAAAAAGCCTCAAATTTTCTGAGGAGGTTCCTTGGTCTGAGAGCTGAGTGACATAACTGTCTTGATTTAGTGGTTTAGAGGAGCCTTTGCAGGTGTCTGCCTAGTTGCTTGTGCTTGAATGAGGTGGTATAGATGGAATAAAAGTATGTATTTCCTTTCTTTGGGTTCTTTTATTGACATATATCTATGAGTGTAAGCCTCCTTTGCAGCTGGCTGTTTTACCTATTCACTGAACAGGCAGGTAGATGTACTTAAAAGTAATGTAAAGCCAAGACCTTTTAATATCTGTTTCTTTATTTTGTGATTCTTAACCAGATATTCAGAAGAACTGTTATCCTAAACCGTGTACTGGCTGGCACTGTTAAGGTGCAGGTTTTTGTTACGCTGAATGAGATCTTGTAGCTGTCATTGGCAGGGAATCTGTCTTCCTTATCCTTATTCTCTTTGTGCATTCCTTCCAGCTTCTTTCCATTGCACCTACTCATGGTGTGACTATGTAGTTTATTTGGATCAACTTGTCCAGCAGATGAATCCACTTCCAAATATTGATTGATACTCTGATGCTGGTCTGACTTTCTGGGTAGTCAGATGAGCGAGTAGGGAGAGCAGGTGGGAACACATGGCTGGGATGGGAGAGAACTCTTCATTTTTGGCAGCAGCCCTCGGTATACAGCGTTGCAGCGTTTTGCAACCAAACATCAAGACTGAAGGAAAGGCTGTAATTTCTGGAAAGAACTGAGTTTGTCTTGGTATCCAAAATGTGTGTCATGGCATCTCAGTAGGTTTGACGTACACTTGAGATGCTCTTTATTGCACTTGAGTTTAAATTTAATGGTAAGTTTCTTGGGTTTGCCCTGCTTGTCTTGGGCGTGGTTACGTCTGTGTAAAGTTTTTCATCTTAATGTATTAATAGTAATTTTCTCTTTTAAATCCACATTAACAGCTTCTGTCAGGGAATAACTGTGGTCCAGGGTCACCTCAGAAATACATTAGCCTTGTAAATGTTTATCTTAGAAATGTTCAAGGGAGGAAATTTCCCAGACCAAATCAATAAGATGCAATATACCTAGCAGTTAACAACCAAACCAAAAAACCCTCATATTTTTTTCTCTTACAGTGAATGAGGTGAATGCATTTTAATGACAAATGCTATCTTTAGTATATGTCCTTTTAGAAATTTAAGTTAGGCTTTTTATATACTTCCTCACTGACAAATTCTTTTTTGATACCAGCATGTGGTCATATAGAAGACTTGGTTATACTGTGTACACAGATCTAAATGATGGCATATGTAGCTGTGTTAACAAGCAGAAATAATAAAGTGCTGTAGAATGTTCGTTGCTTTTAGTAATGTTGAAAAGCCAACAAATGGGTTGCCATTACTCCTTTGAGCAGAAAATGGTTGTTGCAGTGCAAGAAGGTAACTGAAGGTTAGTTAAGGTTACTAAATGTGCTGCAGTGGAACAAGGGAATGGCAAAACTAGCACTGGCCCCTTGTACCTTACTGCATCTTGGCCTGTCACATCCTGTTTATGAGCAGCAGGCTAAAAATTCACACTTCTAGCAAGAGACAATGGAATTTGAACACCATTCAAAGCAAACTCTGCTGCCTGAGAGTTGGAAGAGAAACGCCAATGCTAACGTGATAATTTGTTGATGGTTGTTTTTGCTGTATTTCTGGTTGTGCTAGCTGCTGCAGGCCAGAAACATCTAAATGATGGTACTATGTGGGCGGCCATATGTGCTGCGGCTGTCTGTCATTGCAGGTACCAGCTTGGCTGTGTCATGGGTCACTTTGGACTAGTGGGACTAGCTGCCTTTTTTTGTAATAAGATTTCTTCTTTTTTTTTTTTAATAGAAACTGGGTTTTGATTATGCCTTTGTTTAAAGGGGTGCTCTTAAATAATTCAGAAATTACAGGAACCACTTAGTGAAGACATGTGGCCTGGGTTACAAAGCAGGTTAGATGTAATGGGGGTAGCTAAAAAGATATCTGACTCTGAATTGTATCTACTGAGCGGCCTTCTAAGAAGCTTTCCAGTTAATACTGTGTCCTTCTAAACTATAATAATCTAAATACGTGGAATTTCTCATCATGCCATTTTGGATGCACATTCACTGAACAGCATTTTTATAGAGCACACTCAGCCTGACCATCCTCTATTAAGAGAAGCTATTTTTTTTTCCCTAAATGAATCAACTGTTTGTAAATATGTATTCATGGCTGTGGTCTTTTTGATTTATTAGTACTTGCGCTTATACATGTGGACATAAAAGAAGATTCTGCTGTAGTGTAGCTAAAAATGTAATAAAAAAGTCATGTTTCTCTCAACTTTCCGTTTCTTTGTTGCTGCTCTTTTCCAGGGAAACTGGTATTCTCAACTCTTCTGGATTTAATGCCTATTGAAAGCCTGCCAGTAGTTTTAGAGAGAGTGAATTTGATGATTCACATTATCCTATCCTGTCCTGTGTTTCCCAGAGTTTTCAATAAATCATTTGTTAGAGTTGTACTGTTCTGTCTGGTATTTATTTAGAGAAGTGTAGTTTAGAGTTTTAAGTGGTTCTTCAATGTTTCCTCTTAGATTCCTCTGTCTACATGCTTCAAATCTTAATGTGCAGATTTCAATGAGAGGAAAATGAAAACAAAGCTGAAACTGCTCCAAAATGTCTGAAAGTAGTTTTTCTTATTAATTAGGTAAATAACGTGGCTGTTCGTTTCTTGTGAGTTTTCTGTTCTAGAACAACTGTTGCATTTCCATTGGATAGCTCGGTATTTTCTTCCACTGCTACTACAATAAATAGTCTATTTTTGGCAGATCGTGACTTACAAAGTATTCCTGTGTTTGTCCTCTATAGGACTGAATGAATGCAATTAGTTCAGGGAAAATACATGGCAAAGGAAGGAATAAAGAAAGGAAGAAAGAGATGTTTCTCTAGCACCCAGTTTTCTTTGAATTTAGTGACTGCTCAGGGGGCTGGAGTTTTGGGAGCCTTTTGGAGGAAATGGATTACAGGGTGGTGAGTCAGAGCTTTACATAAAATGCAACTAATCAGATTTTATCCCATTACTATTGCCTTGCTTTATGGGCTTAAATGAGAGTCTATCTGAATGCATAGCTTCTTTCAGGTAATGCCAGTGAGATTTGTGAGTGTATCCTAATCTGACTAAACCAGTAATGTCTCAGCTATTCTCCACTTGTCTGTATCCAAAGACAGGATAGGGAACAAGTAATGCATTAGCTAGTGGCAGACTTCCACTATCCTTTGCTCAAGGTTTTGCCCAAGGTGGAAGTAGAGAAAGCTATTTCCTATGGTGTGGATAGATTAAATAAGAGGGGGGTTACTTCCAGCCATAGGTTGTGGTGTTTGGAATTCTTGAATTAGCCTTGTAAATTCAGAAAACAGATCTTTTATTTGTCCTCATTGATGGCTTTGTCCATTCCAGCACAATTTTATTTGGTTAATGGCATAGTTACTCAGTAAATATATTTAATATGTGCATTCACAAACCTGTACAGTATGTTTTGCTGCGGCTAAATCCTAATTCTAGTCTTTTCAATATTACAGTCTACCCACATTGCTCGAGCCAGCTTCCAAGTTGATGCTTTTGGATCATCTTTCATCCTAGATGTGACGCTAAACCAGTAAGTAATGATTGCATCGTACTCTGTTTTTTCAAGACCTGGTGCCAGTGAAATGTCATTTTTCAATGGAGGCTTTAGAGGCTGTATTATAGCACAAATGCTAGTTCTAGGTATTGAGTTCATCTGTAGTAGCATATTTTAAGTTCTTTTGTTATTTTTTCAAGCACCATTATAGGTTTTTATATTTTCATTGTTACTACTTAGTAACTATTGTAGTGTAGGTAACATTTTAGTGTTATAACTTCGTTTGCTATCTTTCAGTTAACCATAAAGACAAATCACTATACTCACACAGAGCCTTCACATATATTAAAAGATAGATTTGCTGAAAACTGGTAGCTGTTAGCATTTTAATAACCAAGTGTGAATTACTGGAGATACAGCAACTGCAAGACAGCTAATACTCAAAAAAAGGATGAGATTAATAGTTGTGAATGAAGTTTTTCTGGATGCATTTACAGTCTTTTGGGAACAGAGAAGCACTATAAGGGGGAAGCACACTGTGAGCTTTGGTCTATGAAGGAAGTCTGAACAATAGTAAACACTGAAATCAGGTATGTGACTTTCAGGTTTTGAAGTCGCATCTTAGCACAGCTATTTAAAATAGGAGTTGCTTTGCTTTTCTGCTCTGAAGTGAAAAGAGAATAAATAATAAAGTAAATAGAAATGCTTTAAGTAATTCAACTCCCAACAATTGAACACAATGTTGCGTGCTTCAGTGTAAGAGTTGTGTTCAATTGACACAATAATTTCTGCCATAAAGATGAACCATTCAGATTGCAATGGAAGCCACTCAAATTTCATTTTTTTTCACGTGTATGCATATTCTAAGCAGTGGTGATTTCTTTATGTGCATGGACATGAATTAAAACCCACAAATGAATCCTTACTAGTTACAGATGGCAGAGACACTGTGATGCTGGAAGGAAAGAGTTTGGTTTAGAAATATGATTTTATAACAAATGCATTTTAAAAGAATCCTAGAAAAAGAATTTCCTGCTAAAAAGCACCAAATCCACAACATTGAAATGTCTGTTGGAAAAAGCAATTTTTATACCTACTTAGACCTTACTGAGAATAGGTTGCAAAACCTGTTTTTACAGCCAGGCTTGATGGGGCTTTGAGCAACCCCATGTAGTGGGAAGTGTCGCTGACTATGGCAGGGGATTGGAACTGAATGATCTTTGAGGTTCCTTCCAACCCAAACTGTTCTGTGAGTCTATGGTACTTTGGGTGGCAGATTAACGGTATGGCCACAATGAGTTTCTGAAAGATCAGGATTGTCCTTACAGTATGAATTTTAGGTCATCTTGATAAAAGTAAGTACATTTAGCAATGGCATATGAAAAGACAAGGATGTGTTTTTATGAGCTGCAACAGTTCTCTGTATCTCTGAATATTTTTATTTATGCCCATATACATGTAGAATCATAGAATAGTTAGGGTTGGAAAGGACCTGAAGATCATCTAGTTCCAACCCCCCTGCCATGGGCAGGTACACCTCACACTAAACCATATCACCCAAGGCTTCATCCAACCTGGTCTTGAACACTGCCAGGGATGGAGCATTCAGAACCTCCCTGGGCAACCCATTCCAGTACCTCACCACCCTAACAGTAAAGAATTTCTTCCTTATATCCAGTCTAAACTTCCCCTGTTTAAGTTTTAACCCGTTACCCCTTGTCCTGTCACTACAGTCCCTAATGAACAGTCCCTCACCAGCATCCTTATAGGCCTCCTTCAGATACTGGAAGGCTGCTATGAGGTCTCCATGCAGCCTTCTCTTCTCCAGGCTGAACAGCCACAATTTTCTCAGTCTGTGTTCATATGGGAGGTGCTCCAGTCCCCTGATCATCCTCACGTCCTTCTGAACAGGTTCCAATGCACACATATGTTTAAAATCTGTTTTGTTTTGAAATTTATCCTATTTTCATGACATTTTTTGTTGTCTTTAATGATATTAGATCAGTATATGTATGAATAAAACTGTAAAGTATATTCTTAGTGTTCTTAAAAGTGCCAGAATCCAACTTAACTATACACTTCTATAATATGAAAAAGTCCTATTACAAATTTTGCAAAATGAAAACAAGAAGTCTTCAAGGAAATAAAGATGTTTGATTTCTATCATGGTACTTAAATCAGCATTTAAACTACCTCTGTAATAGCATTTGCAGATCACACGTAAAAAAGGGCCAAGTATACCAAAGCAACAAATAAAATGTATTCTTGATTATTATTCTTGTGAACAAATCTATTTCATTCAGAAGTATATATATATTTCTTCTCTTGCAATTCTTATTCTCTATATTACATTCTGTATGTATGTTCTAAGGATCCTGAGAGAAAAGCGCTATTTTTTTTTTTAAGAAGTGGTTGGCAAATTTAGCCCACAGTAGCTTTATATTTAAAAGTAGTTGAATTCTTGTAAGGATCAAGGTCCAAGATTCTAGTTTTCCTCTGTAAAAAATATCAGCTGAACCTCTGCTAATATCAAAAGCATGCTGAAGCAGGTCCCTGTGGTAAAATTAGCTCTTATGCTTAATACGTATTTGAGGAAAGTTAAAGGAGGTATGGGGGACAGGGGTGAATGGCTTAAAATACATAGGTTATCAGAAAGGAGAGACTGTCCCTGCCTTTGTCAATCTCTGTTCTTGCAGTCTCCATGTAGTTTAAAGATTGGTGTAATACGTCTTGCAAATCTGATCATCTCTAGTTACAATGTCAGTGGTGATCAGTCACAGTAGAAGTGTTCATTCTTCTGTATGGTTCCCCAGTTTATGGAGGACAAAGTTTCAAAATGAAAATCATAGTAGCAAACAGAGCTTAAAAAAATCAGAATCTAAAATGTGCCCTTAATGTCTGTCTGCAAATAGTTTTTCTTCCTTTACTGCTTTCTGTATGGACATTACTTTATTCCTGTAAATCCATCCAACTGTCTTGTTTTTCTTGCATACTTTTTCTTTACAACTTTTTTGTACTCTGGCAGTTGAGGTTGGCAGAAATGTTTGTGGTCTCCTACTTGTCTCCCTTCCCTCATTGCCTGATACCACTGTTTTATCTTCACCAAAGGAGATTCTTTTACTGAATCTGAGTATTAGTTGAAGCAACTTCCCATTCCCAGTCCCTTCCTCTCTCATCTCTCAGAATGGTGGCCTGCAGACAAAACTGATCTCTGCAATGAAATAAGCTGGAAAGATACAGGAGGTGGGCATGGAAATGTAATAGCAGAGCTTACATTGACATTTCAGACATCAGGAAAACAGAGGCCCAGAAAGGGAGCATTGTGCCAGTCCTGGATGCAGATGAAAGGAAGGAAAACAAAATTTTCCAACTGGTAGTTTAATTTAACATTGAAATCTGCGTGGTTTCTTCTTGCTCATACTGGATCACAACCAGGTTTGAATATGCATTTGTTCACATTAAATACAGATGGGACGTACACTGAAACATTACCTTGAATGAGAATAAAAAATAGTAATAAGCTGTTATAACTACAGCATAGTCTTATTTTTTCAGTGATGGTGGTATTTTCTCTGAATACTTCACTATCTTTCTCTCTTCCTTTTCCCCCTGAGTTGCCATGGTGTCTCTACAATGAGCTTTTTAAAAGATAGAATATTTCTTTTTTAACTTTGTTTTTACCTGTTCAGCTGGCTGATGTATTTACAGAGGAGCTTTCAGATCAAATCAGTTGTGTTTTTAAAAGGTTCAGTCCCTTAGGCAAAGGTTAGGGGTTGCCTTAGTTGCATTGGTGTGTTTATGAATCCATTGCCTCAGTTCCCATGTGTGTTCAAAACTGCATCTAATGGAGCAGTTTTCTGTGACCATCTTTGTTAATGACACCTTTGGCACTGCCAAACCTGGCACCTGTTGCCTGTGCGCCTACCCTAGGTTCACTTAGTGGTAGCCACAACAGGCAAGAAGGATGATCAAGGCCCTTCCTGGCTGCAGCATCATCCTCTGTATGAGGGCTCTGGTGCCTCCTGTTATGGAGACAAGTAGAGAGGGTTTTCTGAACCTGAGTTCGAGTTGTGCTCACTTCTGAGGTGTAGTGTGGGGGGACCAGATACTCTGCCGAGGGGACTCCTGACCTTCAGAAAGCTCCCTGGAGCATCTGGGCACCTGTGTGTGCCCTAGCTCATCATGTTATAACAAGAAGAGCCCTCCATGATCATGGCCTTTTTTGGTGAGAGTGAACCCATTGATAGTCTGAGTGAGATCCTCAGGTTTGTGGTGATGGGGAAGTGCATAAATAAGGATTTCACTCTTATATTCAGCACTTCAGGACTTCTCTGTCCTTTCTGGTGACACTTTGTCATTAGGATGGAGCATAATCACCACTTGCTTTCTCTTGTAAGACAAATGTAATTCCTCTAGTGTTAGTAAAAAATAATCCATAAAGAAGTAGTAGGCTGGGTAAGATATGCTCAGAAACCCTACCCCTTTATGAAACCTACACGTCTTCTGTTCCTGTTGGGCACCTGACTGTGTCCCAGAGGAGCACCAGTACTGTGTATAAATTGGTGGTCATGATGATCAAATGTGTTCAGAAGGCTGAAAGATTTCAAATGAGGCAATTTTTATAAGCTGCAATCAGTCTATTCACAATGTGGAATATAAATGCCCTTGTCTCTTAGTTTATCAAAGTTAGGCAAAACCAAAGAAGTTTCTTCAGAAAATATGGGTAGATATTTTGTTTATTTCAGTCTTAATTGAAATTATTTCTGGTTACTGATACTGGAAACTTCCTGGCACACCAGGAATTAATTATTTTGCCTTACCACTGAATGGTTTTGCAGCTTCTGCTGAGGAGGATACAAACATTCCTCATGCCTGTGGGGATGTTTATTAGTAATGTGTTTTAACTAGAGTTTTGCAAACCTTACAAAATCAGACCGTAAACTTCATCAAAAAATCCTGAAAACAGAAGCAAAATAAAAGGCAGCTTGACAGACAAGTGCCAGCTTTTTCGTGAGACAAACTGCTGAAACTTTGCCTATAATTTCTTTTGGCAAATGATTTCCAACACTAATATCAATGTGTCATGTAAGCTGTAAATGGAAAACATATTCCTAAATTTGCTCTAAATTGGCTGTGTGGATTTCAAAAGGATTAGCTCCCTGGCATGGTTTAAAAGGTGCAGTTACACCATTTGTGACTATTATAATTCCCTGTGAGTCTTTATTCTGTGTTGCCCCTGTGAGCTTTGCACTCCTCGTGGTCACCTGCAGGATGAGTGTGTGGTTGAGGGGCTCCGTGTGATGTCACGTGCCCTGCTGCATTGTGGTGCTGGGTGTGAGAGGACCTGTCTGTGCTTCATGATCTCCGTTACACTCCTAATGCCTCCCAATAACTGTTTGGGTAACTGCATGTGGTAAGTGATGGTCAGATCAAACCTGAGGAGAAGCAGCTCTTTCTTTCAGCTGTTTTGTATCTCCCTAAGATGCAGCTCAATCCCTTACTAGCTATTTTAATGGATGCCTTGGCTGCACACAGTCCCAATAGTTTTCAGTAGCAGCTGGAATTTATTTGAATCAAGGGAATTCAAACTCTGTTCACTTTCCTTATTCATGCTCTGTGCATGTAGGCTGAGGAGCCCCACTTGGGTACAATCAATTTGGTAATTGATTCTTACTTAAAATAACGCTTTTTTTTTGTATCATATGAGAGTGCTCTGAAATGTAATTGTGACATTTAGTACCAGTTTTCAGGTAGCAGGATATAGAATGGGTTCAGGTCTTCTGAATGAGGTACTGAATCATGTTCTGCGCTATTTTTCAATTAAGTGGTGCTTATCATGTGCTTTGTGATCAGAGCCCCAGCCCACTCAACAGGATTGTTCTTTCACAACCCCATTTTGCAAAATCATTCTCTCCTTCTCCCAGTCTGTGATGGAAATATTAGTATGGTCATAACTACAAACCAGACTTAATGAACACTCTCGCTGATACTGTTGCTTAATTTCAGAGGTTGATTTTGTTCGCTGGGAGGCAATTGCTCTGCATCTCCATTTGTGTTAGCATGCTTTGCTAACATATTTTGTACAAACAAATGAAGAATGAAGAATCTGTTGAGATATAAATTGTTTGAATAGATAATTACCCTCAATGATAAATGTTTGAGCATTAGTTTTAGACTGGAAAAACCCTGTAGCATTGAGTTTTCATCTCACTTCAAGTTTTCCTCTCACTTTGGTATGTATAGCACATCAGGCTTCTTTTTGTTTTATCAATAGGTTCAGATCCTGGATCTTGGATAAGATGGCATCTTAAATGATTTCTGTGGCTTTTCATCAACCTCTCTTGTTTATCACCATCCTTACTGAATTGTAGACTTAGTACTGCATTTTGGCAGTGTCACATACAAAGGCAGCATAGTTTTCCGATTTCTTATTGATACACCTCTTTACATAGTTCCCAAAATTTTTCTTTCCTTTTATTCCTTTTTCTTTCTTCAGCCACCCTTTTTTAATTTTTCTTTTATTTTTTAAAAAGCTTTCTTATTCCAAGCTTAGAATTGGCTGTTTAGTAAATATGTACTATGTTCTTTGATTGTATTTTATCATCACTATTACTATTGTTGAATTTGCAGTCCTGTTTTTTTCTGTTTAATGTTCTGTTATGCTTAAGTCTTCTTTTGGAAAGGTTAAATTGCTTTTGAGAACTCCATTACATTCCATTTTTAATACTGTTACTTAGTTTCAGGTTAAGAAATTTCCATTATGATTGTTGCTCTATTATTGTCATTAGGTTTTTCATTGATTTTGTATCAGCTGCTAGTAAAGGGTGTTGAAATCATCACAAGTTGGCTACTAACTTCAGTTGGATGGGGATATGAAAGTTTAAGTGATGTCTGTGAAATGCTTGCAAATGTTTAATCAGCATTCTGGTTAAAATGAGAATGAAAAAAGTAATTTGTTTCATTCATCTGTTATTTCCAAGTGTATCACTAAGATAGCTCTAATCATCTGTGGGAGAATTCCCTGATATTTCTGAAACACCACTTAAGGTTCATGACTTCTAAGAAAATAGCATTGGCAAACATTGATGTATGTATACTAAATCTGTGCATCCCCTGGTAAGGTACTTTCCTTGTCCATTGAACAAAGCTTCCGAAAATGTCAGTCCTTTGTTTTTCTCTCAATGGATGTGGAAAAGAATATTTTACTGCTTTTAGGTAATTACATTCACTGGAAGCAATATCTGTAGGTTTATAGCGCCACAATCTTTGTGCTCTAGGTGACCTTGCTTGACCTTGCTTGAGCAGGCAGATTGTTTGGATGACCCCCATATGTTCCTGCCAACTTTAACCATTCTGTGATTCTGTGATATTAGAATAATTTAAACATTTAACAGCACTGAGTATAAATTGCCTTTCTGTGGTCTGATTTTTTTGACACAGAAATAATTACAGGAAATGTGCTACTGTGTATTTGTGTGTGTGTAGGAAGAAAATGATTAATTAGTCTGAAGAGATATTATCATTCTATTACTATAATGTTTTTCTTTCTTGATGATACTCCTTAAATTTCCAGATCACTTAGGAACTATCTATCTTGCACAGACATATACAGGCATACCTCGTATGTACAGATCAATCATGTGCTATTTTTAGCATCTTCTTTAAAGTAAAATAACTTAAACTAGGAAAAGAATCCAATTGCTTAACATGTTTCAATGCCTATGAATTTATCCTCAAAGTGCTGAGTATCTCCAAGTGGCAGTAACTTTAACAATCACATGAGCTCTAGCCATTATGAAGGATTTTAAAAGAAAAATTAATTGTATTTTTGATTTAGCCTCTGCAAGGTGATTATGACTGTCAAAGTGTAGTTTCTGGATTTACTGTTGAAATGGAATTATTGCTGAGGCGCTGGAACAGGTTGCCCTGAGAAGCTGTGGCTGCCCCATCCCTGAAGTATTCAGGGCCAGGCTGGATGGGGTTTGGAGCAATCTGGTCCAGTGGCAGGTGTTCCTGCCCATGGCAGAGGGGTTGGACCTAGATGATCTTTAAGGTTCCTTTCAACCCCAACCATTCTATGACTAGTTTGGGCACCAGAGGTTTTACTTGAATGTTTGGATTGGATACTGTCACTTCTGTAAATAATACAAAACAAACCATTGACCTTTTCAACTATTTATTTTTTTATGCTTTAAACCAAGCTAGAATAGGATTTGTGTTTATGAAAGCAAACAACAGCCATAAATATTGGTCAAATAGAAATTAATGATCTTTTCTTTCTTACTTTCTGTCAGATTTCTCAGACCACTGTGGCTACAACATTATTACTGTCTTAGAAATTGTTCCATATAAATACTAGTCAGAGTAAGATGTGAAGAAGGTAGTAAACAGGAAAATGCATGAACAGATATGTAAATAGCTGTGCTGTCCGTTATAGGGCATCTCCACCATGAGTCAGCAGCCTTCCTACTGATACAGTTCCCTTGATATCCCTCTCCCTGTGTTGTCCAGCTGCTCTGCCCTGTTTTTTACTTTCTCCTTGAGAACTCCTTTGGCATCATGGCCTTCTGTATGTGTACATTAAAAATAGCACTTACAGAAACAGAGGAACTGCTGCAGGCCTTTTAGCTTGGAGCTCAAATACTTTGCTCAGCTAAGCAGTGAAATGAATTTGAATCCCCTTTTTTAGACAAGAAGTCAAGTGATGCATGGAGCTATGAATGAAGATACAGAGAATGAAGGTAGCAGGAACTGTTAGGCGTTCCATAGGGAATTGGAGAACAGAATGGATGGCTGAATAACCAACAGTGCACAAACTCACGGTTTTTAATTCTGTGGGATCATCACATGAGGAATAGGTTATTCAGCACTCTTCTATGCAGGATAGTCATTCTACTTAAGAAATGTGTTTTTAGTTCAGAGACTGGACCAACAGGCAGTATTAAACCAATATGTTGTTAACATATGGAACATTTTACCTAGCAAATAACTATGCTCAACTTGTGCACACAAATTCTTGCATCAAAGCAATGAACTTGTTTGCTTTCTTTGCAGTATCTATTGCAGACATAAGGTGCTACCTATGAAGTCCACAACTATTTGTTTCTGTGGTTGTGTGAGATTTATGTATCATTTTTTAATGCATTTTGCTGGTAAGATTCAAGATGGGTGTTCCCACATTTCCTCACTCAGTGGCTGGAAACTGTCTTCTTTCAACAGGCTCTCTATATTATGGGTAGTCTTTAATGTAATTGTTTTCATTTGTTTGGGGGCTGCTAGTGAGTAAAACCTCTTTTACAGACAGTTGTGTCATCTTAGTGCAGAAAGTTTGTTTCCTTGAAGAAAACCACAAACAAACCAGATTCTGTACTTCAATTATAAAGGCTTCTCACACATTGCTCCAATTCTCTTCCCAGCTGTATGAGTGTAATGACCCCCTCTATATGGTGAGATTTTTTCCTCTTCCAAAACATGCACGAAAATCAGGTTTTCATGTCCTGAAGCACAATTAGCAAATGCAAATCTGACAGGAAATGACTGATCCTGTGCCCTGTTTCCCTTTTGTCAGGGGTGCTGTGGCCATGGGAGCCACTACTCCTTGTGCCACCGTGAGCTGATAGACAAGTATTCTGCTGGAAAACCTTTCACTTCTTGAACATAACTGAAAGATATTCTGTTGCCTGTAGTCAACAGTTCAGACAGTGGGACTCATTTGATACTTTACAGGCCTTTGGACTTCAAAGTCTGCGATTGTTACTGCAATGTGTCTGTAATGCCCCATCTAATTCTTACTTTTTTCAAGTGTATGGTGATCAAATTTTCCTTTTAAGTCATCTGATTGGAGCAGAACTCAGTATGACACTAAATTCTTCAAATACCTAATTGCTTCCTATTTAGTTTAGTTCTTTATTGTTCAAGTTTCATTACAAAATAGTAGGAGATGAATGAAGCAATGAAAGATACCTTGTTTACAGTACTTATCAAAGAGGGCATTCAAATCTATGTTTTGCAGAAACACTGAACAATTTATTTGCACCAATATATTAGGAAGTTGTTTAATGAAATGTTCTGTCAGACAATACTAACAGAAACAGGGGCATGTGGCTGTTTCATGGTATGCTATTGAAAGGAATTTTTTTTTAATCCCTTTTCTGTTTCAGATGTTTTAATGAAGTAGTATAGAATCTGCTTGTACTACCATAAAATACAAGTAAATTCATGTAGGCCAGAAAAAATCCCTTTATCAATTGACTGAAGGATTGGTTATGTGTTAGTAGTTCTATTTCTTACAAAAAAAAAGACAGTATTTATCATGTGTCCTCATTCTGTTCCATTTACTTTATTTCTACCATCCCAAAGGAAATAAAATGCTGTCATTTGGTGTGATACACAGTGAGATGAAGGAGAAAAATCATCTTGTGCTTTTGTTAAAGATGACCTACTAAGAGATATTTCTTCTAAACTGGGCTTCCGCCCCTTTTTTGAAATATTAAAGGTCAATTGAAAAAAAAGAAACAGACCCAAAACCTTACGAGTTCTTTGTTCTTGATCTTTCTTCCCTTCTTTCTCCATAGAAATAAACCCACTTGGAACCCAACTTTTTAATAGCCAAACTTAAATGCAGAATCGTGTACCTCATATCAGATCTCCTTGTTTTTGCTGACGAATCTATTGGGGAGGGTATAAATGTACAAGAAGTTACAAATGTACAGGATGTACTCATCCCCTAAGAAAAACCCCTCCTGACACACTGAAGTTTGGCCTAAATATCAAAGATGTGAGATTTGCTTCAGAAGAACAAAACAAAAGCATTAATGTCCAGAGGACATGACAGATTTTAGGCCCCTGGTTACGTGTTAGCCAGTACACCATAGTGGCAGTTCTAAATTGTTGTAGAGATTAATATGTAATTAAAAACAAAAAATCACCCTGTCTTTTTGTAGCCTGTGAATTATTGCTGTTAGTCTTGCCTAAGTCAGCCAGCCAAAAGAAACACAACCACATCTTAAAGATTTTCCCTTTATGAATTAGTTCAGTTGGAGCAAAACTGTGCCTTTTTTCAGCGTAAATGTGGTACTCATGGCTCTCATTCAACCATCCTTTCACAGACACAGCCTTGGTGGTGACAGTGAGATTATAATTATGTCTCTGCTTTTTATTACTCTTATAATGAATCCCAATTTCCATTTGGTCTGTCAAATTTTGATAGTAGTCAGTGAAGTTATGCTAAGAGAAAAGGAGAAAATATGAGCTGATGTAATATTTCTGGAGTTATGCATGTTTTCAGAGCTAAGAAATAAGGAAATTCAGGTGTGTTTCCACTTTTTAAAGGGGCATATATTCCTAAATATCAATGAAGGGACTAAAAGGTTTTTTGTTATGTTGCCGTATGTTTTAGCATCATCTCTGTTTTTAGATAATTACAAGAAGCAAAGGGATTCTTGCCACAACTTTAGAGAGGCATTGGATTATCAGTGCATTTTTGCCTATGTCACGTGGTCCATTTCATTGCAGAGGAAACTTCATAGAAATTAGCCAAAGAATAAATTTGGTTTATTGTACTTCATTCTGGTAAGTTGCTCATCAGTAAGTGGAAATCATGAAATGTGAAGCTGTAGAAAACCAGGAAGATCAAGCTGAATATGATACTGTAGAGCAGCTGCCAAGTCTAGCTAAAGAGATTAATATAAATACATTTCCAGTGTTAATGAAAAATGGTGGCTAGAGCTTTTTGCTTATATATGTACAGCCTTTGCTTTGGTACAAAGTTAGAGATTTCTTTTGTCTTCCTCCTTTTGGAAGAATTGTTAGATCTTACATTACAACGTATTTTCTGTGTAAGCTTGCTGATCTTTAGCCTGTACTTATCCATAATCATTCTTTGATCTTCATTTCTTTTTTGGCATTAGAGGATGTATTTCTCTTTAGTGGTTTGCCAGAACATTACTGTTAATGGATTTCTGGTGAACTAGGAGTTTTACAAGAGAAACAGATACAGTAATGGTCTAATGGCCGTCAAATATGCGTTGTTACCACTTGAATTAAGCTCTTCCCTTTGCCTGATTCCTTAGGTAGACTGTGGGAGTTCAAAAGATGCATTTCATTATTTTTTACTTGAATGTGTTTCTTTTCCATATTTGGTGGTATGACTGGGATAATTTTGCAGCTGGGAATCAGGAAGACTAGGAGCTGAGTGAATTTCTCACTAATGAATTTCTGCCATTCCCTTGTTGACCAGGTTTTTGCATGTGTTTTTTATGGGTTTTGAGCTGTGAAGGTCATTTGCATTCACCTTCGTTCCAGTCCTGCTCCATCTGGACAGCAGAAACAAAGCACGTCAGGCCCAACCATACAGGTTTGCTGGCTAATGCCATTTCTGCCCTTCCCATCAAAGTCTGATTTAAGTTAGGTTGGTAAGGTCTTCACCACATTTGAGCATAGTCCTTCAGATACTCAGTGCTTGAGCGCTGAGCAACATTGTCCGTTGCTGGTTGTTGTTAACAATTCCTGCTTCATTTATCCTGCATGTTCACAGCTGGTTGTTTCACCAGTATAAAAATGGGAATGTGATCTGTGGGTTTACCTGAAGGGCAAAAGACAAGCTTTTCTTTATGATTATGCTTCAAACGAACGATTGAATATTTCACATTAAAACCCTGTGTGGTTACTCCCAAAAGCTTGTCAGATAAAGCTACTGCTACCAGATTTCAAGGATGGAGTAGAGAAGGTCGGTGGTAGATGTCTGAAAAGAAACATAATGCTGAGGTAGGGAGAGGTGGTGTCAGCATTGATGTCAGCAAAAATATGGTGGGTTAATAAACTTGCTTTACTAAAAGTGTAGCTTTTGAGTTAGGGGCTTCATTATCTCAATGCACAGACATTTAGTGTGATCTTCCCACTTATCTGTTTTTCTGGAGGCACTGCAGTATTTTCCTGCAGAATGAATACAGATTGGTGGTGAAACATATTCCTTGTCTTTCCTACGTGAGGTGTGTTGAAACACTTCAGTAATTTTTTTCTCTTGCCTGGTGATCTGCAAATACTTTGCTTTTGTATTTGAATTGTTGTCATAGCCTTCATGTTGGTCCATGCTGTAATGCATGTGGATTAGACCAGTACAGTCCTTCCTTCTCTCTTTATAGGTAGGTCTGCATGTAAGACTTCAAGTAATTCTTGTATGGCCCCTGTTCATAATAGCAGCAAGGGAAGATTGTTATTTACAATAGCATTGTCTAGACATTGGCTGAGTGTTCAGACAATAGAGCAATGTAAGTAATGCAGACTCTGGATGTGGTTTCTCATAAGGAAGATCTTCTTGGACACTTACCGCCTCGCAGGATTCTGTCAAGTTTCTTGTTTTCCTTTCTGTCCCACCCTCCATCCCAAATGAGCAGACTGAACAAGAGGCACTGGCACTTCAGGGGAGTGAGATCTTTATTGCTTTTATTTCTTTTGCAGATAAACTCTAATTGTTAGTTGCTTTCTTTGGAAGCAAATACTTGGCTTTTATTTTGGTTTCAGTTCTTGCACATTGATAATCATGCAGATAATTCCTGAGAGCAACTCAAATTTCTCATGAAATGAACATGAGAAAAACAAGGCAAGTACTACTTGGTCCCTGCAAAGCCTGTCATAAGAAAGGATTTGGCTTTAACTACATTGGTATATGATAATATGACTAAGATTTTTTTTTCCATTCCCTCTGCACCTTTTTCTGTCATTGAGGAATGAAAGCAGCAACGCGCCGACAACATGCTGACACTTTACTGTGCCAGCGGGAATAAGAAAAATATTCAGGCTGACCTTCAATGAGGAAAAAAATGTGGACATTTTCTGTATTTTTTTGTATATTGAAAGCAGCATTAAACTGTTTTCAGAGTAATTTTCATGTCACTGTAAATCCCTGTGGACATAATCCCCTCACCTGATGTTGCTGATGACACAAGTTCCTTCCTATTCACACTGGGAGAAGGAAGACCACCATGGTGCTACCTAATTGACAGTGCAGGACTTGGGAGTGGGAAATACCTGGGGAATGAGCAAGTCACGAGTTGTTGTCCATGCTGTTGGCACCCTAGTCCTTCAATATTTCTAGTCAGGAATCTCCTTGTGAATTCAGACAGCTTAAAGATGTATTGATACTGTTGTGTTGTGTCAGCTGTATCACCCCAGCAGAAAAAGGAGACGATGCTAATGGAATTGCACATGGCAAACTAAATTATGCTCTTGCACTTGGACAACTGCTGCCTTTCTGTTCTGCTTTATCCAAACCTAGTAGCTAGTTTTCAGTTATGCATTTCCTATTTTTCCCTATTTAGACTTGTGTATAGCATAAAATAAATGTTATATGTGAATTTTTGCCCTTGGATGAACATTAGTAGTTCTGGTTGACTTCATCAGGAGCTGCAGGCAAACGTCCTAAAAAAAGAATTTGGCCTCAGATCTAAAGCCCTTTTTGCTGCATCCTATATTCCAGGAATGCGTATCTCCCTGTTTTCAAAGTAAGGCAGTCACTAGCATTTTTAACAAGTCTCTTTCAGTTGTCTTTGAAAAGCCAAACAGAAGGAGCTAAATACTGTATGGGAATAAGAGGCCAATGTTTGAGCACCTTTGAAATCCCAACCCCTGAGATCAGCTGCCACCTAACCAAAGCATTTAGGAATTTGTGTGTGTGGACAATTAACACCCTAACCAGAGCAGACTGATCTTAAATACCAGCTATCTGTAGAAACTGCTTACTGGGATAGTATTAGTGTTTTGCACAATTTTTAAGCTGAATTTTTGTGCATTGTTAATGTATTGTAGCTATCTAGTCATGTTTTCCCTGGGGTTTCTGAATGTAGATAACAACCACTGCTGTAGATTACTGTTGTTACTTAAGGAAAGAGGCAGAATACCAGGATGGAGGAGACACCTCCCAGTTGTCAGCAGCAGAGCTGGCAGAAATCAAGAATCCTTTCCCCTCCTCTTAGAGCATATGGCAACCATAATCTTCCAGTTTACTACAAAGGAGACATGAGACAAAGGAATTGAATTGCCAGTCAAAGAGTAGCCAGAGGAGGGAATAATCAATATACAGAGAAACCACCTGGAGAAGCTAAAAGGCTGAAGCTGCATTAGGTATTTCCCAATAGATACTGATGGTAATTTTATGCTGTTGTAAATGGGTAAAGCAGGATTGCCTGCTTGCTGGTAAACTGGGAATGCTGCTGTCAATAAAGTGACGCTGCATTAAGAACCATTTTTGTGTTTCTACAGGTTTCCCCATTTGATGGGAACCAGTACTTGATGCAGGACTTGGACCAAATTTGCCACAGTAGTCGGGGGCTCAGTGTAGCTGGCTGCAGAACTGGCCTTTCAGGCGTGAAGGTTGTTCAGTATGTATAGCAAATCAAAAGCTTTACAAAAGCCCAGTGTTCAGAGCATAGTCCTGGGATGTGAGAAACTTTATTTTGAGGTGTCTTGTGCAAATCAGCCTAAGTAGGGTATTTTAAAATGGGTTTGCTAGTTGCCTTGTTTCCTTAAGCATCTATTTTTGTGTGACTTAATATTGAGTAGATGCTAAAATGAGATAGAGAAATGCTACAGTAATCTGTGGCAACTGTTTTGCGATTAAGCTGGTGTCAGCGTCAGTCTGAGAACAACAAGGATTTGCTGGTATAGTGACTAAGAAAAGTTGCATTCAATTAGTGGGTGTGAACAGACAAACTGCTGTTCATTAGTTGCTTGGTTTTTCCTTCTTTGCTTTTCCTTATAGATACTTCAGATATGCATTGAAATAACTGTTACTCAAACTGTGTGTTCAGTAATTTGCAAATAAATGGTCATGTTAACAATTTATATAAGGAATGGGTAATGAGGTTATTTTAGTATAATACCAGGGTTGGTTTATAGTAGTGCATGGATGCTGCAGTTTGTACTTTCATTCACCTGTGGTATAACATCAATGAGATATTAAGGATTGTCTCAGGACAATCCTGTTAATAAGTGTTTTCAAATAGAGTTTGTTATTCTGGTAAGGATCCATAGAAACCCTCTCTTTTTTATGCAAGACTGAGTGGTCTTGTCCAGTCCCCTTTGTATAAAGGTAGTTTTCTCCCTTAGTACAAATTTAATATTTTCAGGGTATTTTTTTAACCACAATTTTTAATTTGTTTTACAACTTTTTAGAAGTTAAGACAAAAAAAAAACTGATATGAAAAAAAACCCAACACTAAAATGATGTGATCACTCCCCAAGTATCGAACTGTACATGCAGTAAGAAACCAGGAGAGTTTTAACCACTTTTGCAAAATGTCATATTTTTTCAGCCAGTGCTCATTTCTGAATGAACATGATCTTATCATTTTCAGCTGACTCTTTCCTCATCCTTTAAGGAGGTTTGGTTGCCAAAATATCACACAGCTTTTGATCTCTTTCAGCATCAGTGCACCAGTGCTACAGAGGTGGTAGCTGATGCTACCATGTTGATAATTGTCATCTTCCTTCTCATGCTAGTATTTCTAGATCTAATTGTACTCCTCCTTCCTTTAGGATTTTGCTTGACTGTCATCTTAGGTGATGTGCTGCATTGTCTCTTCTCATGTATGTTTATTTTTGCCCAGTGCATCAGTCCCAGGACATTTGTGTCTCTCAACTTCTTTATGGCACATTAATTTCAAATTGCATTTGCACTTGGAAAGAATGAACTGTCTCCATGCTGGAGACACAGGGATCTGAGTAACCAAAGAGTTTTTTCGTTTTGCCCTAAACTTTTGCTGAAAGTTTTATTGTGGTTCTTCTAATTTGTGCATTTGTGTCTTTTATTTTTAATGTGTTATTCCTTTTCCTGGCATTAACTCACAGAGCTACTCCTCCAGTCACGTCTCTTCTCTCTGACTTTCCCCTCTGCTTTCTCTTCTCATTTAAGGTCTTCCCTCTTTCTCCAATTTTAAAATGCCATTCATGATTATTTTTTATTTTTATTTTTTTGGTGTAATTTTGTTCATGTATTTACAGTGTTGTCTCAGGGTGTTTTACAGTAGTGCTGTCTCTATCTTCTCTAAACAAGAAAAATGTATTTTTCTTAGCTCTTAGAACTATTCAGCTTTTAATGCTATTTTTTTTTGTATCTCCACTGCAGAGATTGTTATCAGCAGTACCTTCCTTCAGCAACCCAAAATCAATTTGCTGCTACCATGCGGTATCTGCTGCACTACAGCATTACTGCACTCTGTACAGGTATTAGTCGTGTACCGTTCTGCTAAAATACCACAGATCATTTTTCTTATTCAAAGTATATTCATACACAAACATTGTCTATTCTCTCGTGTCAGGTTTAGAAGCCCCATGTTGTTTTCACTGCGTGCTCTTGCACTGACTTTTGCTGCCTTCGCAGTTTGGGGGAGTGCCTCTATAACAAAGGGGTGACTTATATAACAGATTGCTTGTCCCTTCAGGGGGACAGTTTCCAAGCCTGCAAACTCGTGTAATTAAAGGACTCTCTAAGACTCTTTTCAGTGCATAAACATCAAGTCATTATCTTAGCAGCAGCAGCAGCCCCAGTGGTTTAATCCTCACCACCCTCTCTTGAATTGTCCCAGGGTCGTTGTCATGATCTTTATGTTGGAGGCAGGGGTTTCCTCCTCAACAGTCTTGGGTTCATTTGGTGTTATTTTTGTATGTTTTCAAGCCCATAGAACACTCTTGTTATTATGTCTGGGTTTATTTATACAGTGATAGCCTCATTTTTTATACGTATGTTACCATACGACATAGCGGGGTATTGCCCATATGGGTTCTACCTATTACTCATACCTTATATGAGTATGCACATTAAATTCTATCCTACATGTGAGAAAGACCTACATATCCTATGTTTAATTTTGAGGTATGTGGACAACCTGCTACATTTGAAACAGGGTAACAGCTCCTGCCACTTTCCTTATTGACCCCTCTCTCCCATTTTTTTTTATTCTTCTTTGGGGATAAACGTACTGCCTAAAATCAGTATGTAGCCAAACTCCAGCAAAAATGTTTTGGACTAAAATTAACATATGTATGCTTGAGTTAGTTTCTTTTGCAGTGTGGAACTGGTTCTAGTTCTGATGGGAACGTATTTTTTACATGAGGATTGCTCTTTCCTTGTGGAGCTCAGTGCTGCTGCTTTCATAAACAGAAGATTGTTAAATACTTCCAGGCCTGCCTTCTTCTGGACTTTGATTTACAAATGAAATGAAGAGTCAGGATCGTTGTTGATTTTATATTGGCCTCAGATAATTCTAATTCCTTCCTGGTGCTTCAGGATGTTCATATTCTGGTCCTGTATATCCTTTTTGTCTCAAGTGCCTGAGGAAGGCTTGGTGCTTGCCCCAGGTAGCTGACTGTATACTGTATATTCAGTGTGTGCGAGAGCTTCCCCTGTGTTAGAGCTGTCTTGATAGCCCAGCGGCCCTGCATGTGTAGCAGTTGTTTGCAATAGAAGGAAGAGCAAAGAAACACCCCTGGGGCTGGGCAGTCCTCTGGTCTACCAGGTGCTCTAGGCCAAATCACTTCATCCCACTATAACTCAAGCCCCGATCTGTCAAGCAGGGTAACAGACAATCTGTAACTTGAAAGAGTGTTGTGGACTTCAACATACTGAAGAGTGTAAGGTGCACACCTGATAAGGGAACTCAGATCATGGGGGTTGAACATAGAACTTCCAAACCCAAAGGCTTTAACTATATGTGTCCTAGGACCTATAGAAGCAATAATTTGCTGTCTGAGTGGTGCACAGATACTTGAAATATGTAGCCTCAGGAATGAGCTATCCTCAGATACTTTGATGGTGAAAATGGGTGGGCATATGTCAAAGACAGCTACTAAATTGAAAGGAAAATGGAGAAGGCTGTGATGTGTTGCATGTTGAAACAATCTGTGAGAGAAGTGCTGTGGCTTTCAGCTCTCTGGTTTTTCCATTTTCCCTTGGCTGGTTAGAGCTATTTTTAAACTCAGTATCTTTTAAATAATGCATAAGTTAACAATAGAGACTTATAGTACTGCAAAAAAAAAAAAACCCACAAATGAACTTAAAAAACCCAGAAAATCCTATCCAGACTGTTTCCAGGAGGGTCTCTGGGAGGAACAGAGCACATTTGTCTCTGCAATTTCCAGACATCTTTTGCAGGATTCCTTTTTTAGAACAAATCTCCTGTCTTTGAACTGAGATTTTTCATTTACGAAGTGGCTTCCCAATCAAAGCCACTGAATAAACGCTGTGCTGTAAGAGAGGTACATCACTTTGCGGGCTGTATGTTTTGACAAAGAGCAGCCCAATATGGCTGTGTGAGTACCTTAGCACCTTTGCATGTCAGGAGGAGTAGTGCCAGTAAACCCCTTCTCCTCTGGGAGTAGTATGCATGAATGGTTCAGCTGAGCTGTGCAACTGCAACTAATCCTGTTTTTCCAAGCTGCACCAGCTCTATAGTCCTTGTGCTCCATAGCTATCCTATGCACAGGCAGCCAAGCCCAACCATAGCTCTTGTTTGTGTGTGATCATAAAAGACCTGAAGCAGTAAATGTCTGCCCAGGAAAGATGGTTAGCAGGGGTGGTACATCCAAATGGCTTTTGCAGCCTGCTTACAGTGGCCACACTTGTCTCTGTAGCTGGCATACATCCATGGAGGAGGATCAAGGGAAAGGGGTGGCTGGGAGCATTGTCACCATCAGACCAATTTATCCGGGCCTGATTGCTCTGAGGAAAAAAAGAGATGCTGAGCAGATTAATTATCCTGGCAGCTCACAGATTTGTAACCTCTGTGGTCAGAGCAGCCTGCACTTGCATGTGAACTGTGCCAGCAGGCAGGAACTGCAGAACTGATTTGGGTTCTCCTTAATGTGTTAAACCTGCAGTGTTGCTGGGCCTGAGCAGGAGGACTGTACCCCCTCTGCTCTGCTCTGCTTAACAGTGACATAAGCCATGAATTTAGAGGTAGAGCAGAACTGAGAAATTAGGAACATACTGAGGTATTTGGGTTGGCTGCATTTTTTATGTCATCCAGATCTTGTTTTGCTGGTGAGACCTGCAAGTAAAGGAAAGGGAAAATGTCTGGTTTCAGTAATCTGTTTGCCTTTATTTCATAAAAAGTGAACTCTAATGATCGTAAGGGGAAAAAGGGGAGAAGCACAGAGTATTTAGTGATCTAGTATCAATCATGTTATTTTATTGCCTTTCACTTGTGTCAAATGCTTTTATGCCATCATGTAGACAGTAATAAATATTCATGTGGGTGGAAAGATAGCACTTCTCCCCCTCCCCCAAGTACATTTGGAAATAATTTGCACTCTGATTGTCTGAAAAATTGCAGTTCTGTGCCCGTTTTCAGATACATTATTTTAATACTTTGTGAGATATTTTTGGAGAAATAGTTAGGTAATTGGAGCTGTTTCGCTGTAAGATTTCTCTTTTCTCCCTTTCTTTCAATGTCCGTGAATGTATAATATAGAAGATTTTACTATTGATAGTCTTTGGAAGAGAAAAGTTACTAATGAATGTCTGTTCTTAAGACATTAATGTCTTTAATATTAAGGAAATTAAAGGTGTACTGGTATGTTAGCCATAGTACAGTAATTGGTGGAAGAGTTAAAAATAATCATCAATCTGATACCAACACAGGAAATGTTTTCAAGAATATTTGTAATCCCTTGATGTCACTGAATTATTTTTTTACTGGATTTTTCCTGTTGTTGATTGCCAGTGGTGAGAATTTGCAATATCTGTTTAATCCAGAAAAATTGAACATGAAATGGTGTGTGTAGCACATGTAGTTTTTCAGGATCTTGCTCAAGGTTTAGTGTCAAGGGGAGAATTGTTAGAGTTTTAGGATATGTCTTGGAGGGTTGGAGAACATATTCTTTGGTTTGCATATGAACAATAGGGAATAAGGGCTCTAGTTAAAAATCATGTGTCATTTACATTGCACTTTGTAGAGGTTGTGAAAAAAGGATTAAATTGACTTCATCCTACAAAATATGTAGTACTCTGTTTTTGTAGTATTGCATATGTACATCCCTTTTAAGTGTTTACCCATATATACTACTGTGTGTTCATTGCTGCTTCAGTCAGTGTAGATTGGGTTGTCTTTTACAGGCTCGCAGGGTACGCATGTCTTGTCTTTCCTCATGTTGCAGGCCTAAGGACATAAAAGGTGGTGTATGCTTCCCTCTGTGCCTCTCATCCAGCTTTGGCAGAAGACCGTATTTCGGGATACCCATATGGTCTGCAGCTGTTCCCAGAACCTCTAGTTTTCCTCCCCCTCCCCTGCCCGTTTTCTGCTCATGAGTCTTTTGGAGACTTGTACTGTCCTTTTTTTGCCTCTTCAAGCTTGTTGCTGTGAGTAAAGTGATGCACAACAGTCTTTTGGGATCTGTCCTATTGCCTGTATGCAGAAGTGACACCCCACTTCGATTTTTCCAGGTCACTAGCTTCAAGTGGAGCACTAGAGGTTGTTAAGGTGACCTATGTCTCCAGGTTGCAGTTTCGAGTATTTTAGTCCTTTTCAGACCCAAAAAGATGCTTTATACCAGACTCCAGGTATAACTTGAGGAGAAGTCTTTGCCATCAGTCTTTAGTCCCAGAGTATAGGACTGTGCACGAAAGTGAGCTTAGAGAGGTTTTTGTCTGAGAGGATGTTCCCCAAGAAAGAAAACTATCCACAGGGTCTTTGGGCAGGCTTTCTTCACTGTCTCCTCACTTTACAGGCTCACAGACCTCATGACAGCAGTGTCCATTTTCATGAAGCTTCTCTCTCAAGGCATGGTGTATGGAACAAAACCATGTATCTGAGCAGTCAGCGCTATGGATGATCTTATGCTCATGCTTGACTCAGTAACCCAACCCTACTTACTCTGCTACCAGAGACTTAATGTGACAGTTCGCACCTACTGCTTTTGACTTCTTGAGTAGTGCTGCCCTGTAATGAGTGTGAGCTCAGGTGGTCCCTTTACACATACTTTCTGTATATAAATTAGTTTTTGGAGTTGTGTGAACTACGCTATGAACTTCTAAAGTAGGCTTGCCAGTGATAACCTGCGTTCTTATCAAAACTAAAATAAATAATTGCTGTAAGGATAAGATGGTTTTCTATTAGAAAAATAATGTGCGTGTTTGCCAGAATCTTATCTAATTTATATATTTTTTTTCTGACAAAACCAAAAATGATAAAGAAGTTTGGGATTTTTTTGGCTGTAGTTTCATTTTTTTTTGTGGATGAGAAACAGTAATGGTGTGAGGAAAGGAAAACAAAGCCATTCTTTAAAAATATTGCAAAAGCTTTTGAAGTGTTGGCTTAAACCAGCATAACTTACAACATTTGAAACATTTTTTGAAATTTTGATGTAAATTAGTTTACATTTGTGCTTCTTATTCTTTTGGTAGTATTGTTTCCCAGCTTTCCCTTTTTGTCTTGCATGAGATACTGCATTCTGTGTTTCATTCACTGTTAAGTGTGTTGCTGTTACCCAGTCATTGACTTCTCTTCAGTAATAGTTTAAGGTTCTTTGCTGCACAGCTCTGAAAAACTTGAATTTGAGACAAGAGTGTTATTGTGCTTTTGGAAATGATATTTTGCAAGTCTGGGATAGTAACTCATGATTTTTTCCATGTTCTATTATAAACCTCTATCAACAGTACTACTAAAATATGTATTTGTATCCTGAGTAAACTTCCAGGGCTCAAGTGGACAAGTATCAAATAATAATTGCTTATTTTGAATTGTTTTCTGATGTTTTACAGCAAGTTGCGCATTCAGGAAAGATGAATAAGATTCTATTTCGGTGTGTTTCTGTTATTTAAGTATCTTTGAAGATTAAAAAAAGGAATTGCTTGGGGGACAGAACTTATTTGGAAAAAAGTGTTAATACAGTCTTTCTCATTAGACTTTGGGGTCTGGTATTTGTATGCTGAATTACCACTAGTGAACAGAAACTGCCCTGATAAAAGTGTAAAAGCATGTGTGCTATTTATGGTCCATTTACGACATGATGAAGATGGTAATGAAGTAGAACTTTCTGAGCTTTCACTGTATGGTACTTTCTCTTTTCAAATATACTGGGAAATGAAATTAAAGGATTTTAGGGGTACAAAATTGATACTGGACAGAACTATGTCAACATACTGTAGGCAAAAGCCTTTAAATATTTGGACAGTGTTTAGATAGTGGAGAAGAAGAAAGATGGAGAGCATAGGCTTCCTTCAGTTTCAGTGTGTACCTGGGTCAGGGTAGAGGTGGGAATGCGTGACCCTTGGGACACTTAACGGGTTTGCCCTCCACCCCTACCTTTTTCAATTTTAGTTTATTTGTAGTTCTGCACCTCTTGTCACCTTCCTGAGGTGATGGTGCCATAGTATAAATAACATCTCGTTCTTTCACCATCATTGTTTCTGTTGGACATGAGGCTGTGGTTCTGCCTTGCTGCTGAAGGAACAATTCCTGTGCTCTCCTGTACACCAGTGCTTTTGAGTAGCAGATCTAAGTCTACATTTACTGAGTGTCAGTTTTCATTTAATTTTCTACGAATGAAACACATTCATAGAACAGAATTCATAGAAGCACATTCATTGGCACATATATGGATTCTTTAGGTGCGCATACCCATCTATGCTTATAGACCATTCTTGTAATCTGAAATTAAGCTGGCATTAGTGGTGTCTCACCTCAGAAGGCTTAGTTCTGTCAGGGGCTGAGTGCTCTCAACTTCCACTCATTTAAATGGGAATTAGGCACCTTCACTTTGTGCATGCTCAGATTGTGAAGACTGAAGTATGAACTTTATGTCTCAGAACAATATCATCATTCCATGTATAAAAATTTTATCTAGGAACTCACAATGTCTGGAATAGGACTTCTTCATCTCCTGCTTTTTGGTTACCTCATTCTAAGATGAAAATATCTCCTCTCTTCACCTTGTCCTTAATGCATGCTTCCTGGTGATATTATATATTAATTCTGCAAATGCATTATTTAACTCTAAAGAGCATTTTAGGCTGCAAGCTGTTACAAAGTAGAATAGCCTATGAAAGGATGTTTGGGCTATGGAGAGGACACATCTACACTATTTTTAATTTGTTTTAATAAATATTAATTTTATTCTATTTGTATATATGGATTAAGAATTTGTAGAGACTATATGGTTGCATTTCAGGAATTTGCTAGTGTTTCTGATGTTAAATTGAGCTCTGTTAGAGGAGCTTTTAGATTCAAGTATCTCAATGCAAAATACAAACACATATATATCTGGATAATTTCTGTGTTATTTTTCATGTCTTTAGTCCAATGAATCCCTTGTATGACACAAAATGGAAATGATGGAATTGATGTCAACCCAAGAACAGTCTGAAGAGCAAGAATTAGGGTACATATCTTATTATACGTACTCTAGTTATATTCCTTGATCTGAATCAAGCAAATCAGAGCTCTGAATGTGAGAGTTGTGCAGGTCTATGGCTATATGGAGATGTGTTTTGGAAAAAAAGTTTTGTTTAAACTGTTACATTTCTGATTAAAGTTTCACTCTGTAAAAGTTGGATGAACTTCTTTGACGGACAGCCATTTGTTTGAAATTCCTGACCAGCACTAATTAAAAACATGTTTTCAGGGCATCTGAGGTGTCTCGGACATCTTGCTATCTGTTCTTAACACTCTAAAACTCTTAATTGCTATGCAGCATAGTCATTTTCTCCTCTACATATCATTGGTCTGGAAGCAAAACAAGTGTAAATGGAAAATGCATTTATTCCTGTAAAAGCATTCCTTAAAATTACCCCCTTTTTCTGATTATCACAGAATTATAGAATGGTTTGGGTTGGAAGGGACTTTAGAGATCATCCAGTTCCAACCCCCCTGCCATGGGGAATGATTTTGGCAATCAGTGGTAGAGATTACATTATCTCTCCCCAAAGAATGATAGCTATATACAAAACCAATTACCTTGTAAGGAAATGTGGATCAGTGTATACATCTTTGTGATTTAAGGAGCAACTGTATTTATTTTTCTAACTTTCAGTTTAATACTCATCTCCAAATATTAAGTTAGAGTGCTGCAGTTTCAGTAATACCAGCAGTGTTTAATACATGTACTGGAACTATTCCCGTGGAAAAAACCCCAAACATTTCAGGATTGATTAATTGGTAGTATCATTGTAAATATATCTGTGTCTTTTTTTTGTGAGGGGGAAAAAGACATCTGGGTTAGAGGTACGTATATATACACACACATGTAACCCTGTGAGTCTTCTAACTTAAAAACCATTAGCATTCTTGGAGGTTGGTTAGCTTTAATTTATAGTTTAGCTCAGCTTTAAATTCTACAATATTGTGTGGAGCTTTTGGAAGGTTTTTTTTCTTGTTCTGCAAGCCACATTAGCTTTCCTGATGATTGCTCATCAAATGGATTGCACTGTAGAACTTGAGTCTTAAATACAGTTTTTATTATAAGTAACACATGACATGTTAGAAGGACTATTTTTAGAAACATACATAATATAAAGTATTGAGCAAGATTCTAGAATATGTAGTAAGGAGAATAATAAGGATATCCTTACACATTTTTGTACTGAAGAGGAGAATACAATCTTGAATGTGTGCTTGTCAGTGTGAGCTGTAGTTATAAACAGTGATGCCATTTAGCTAAATTAATGTTTGCAAACCCACACGTGATGTTCCTTAAGAACTGATGAACACTGTTGTAAATGAGAGGCTCTCGAGACCTCCACTGAGGCACTGTTCTATATTCCTGGGGGTGTTCCTGTGCCTGATTTTCAGGCACAATGAACAGAGGCATCTAAATTAGGAGGCTGATCTCCCAGGCTCTCTGTAGCCAGCAAGGATAGTGGGGGGCTCCTGCAGCCAGGAGTCAGGGCAGGAGGCTGGTGGGAGGGCAATATCTTGCCACTGTGAGCAACTGCTTGCTCTCGCTGCTGGTTTTGCAGAGGGGGCTCCCATAGGGACCATCCTCCCAGTTGGGTGTATTGTTTTCCTGTGGCTCAGCAGAGTGAAGGGGTGGGTGATTTCCTTGTCCCTTTAGAATGTCCTGTGTCATTGCTCAGCTGCGGAGGTTGCTTTAGGACACCAGGTTAGCTCAGGATGAGGGTAAGTGAGAAGGTGGAGTAGTTCTCTTGTTACAATAGTGTCAGCACATCACTGAGATGCCAAGCAAAGATGACAGGAGATTTGAAAGTAGGTTTCTTGTAGAAATGCTTGGTCAAATTCAAACTCATTGTTCACTGAATGGAAATTTTAGTTAAGAGACAGCTCCACACTAAGATGCAGATCATAGCTAGAGCCATCTGCATGTGACTGTATCCCTCGACAATGGGATGGCTTTACAGATGCTGGGTGTGCTCCCATCTGCAGATCCCCCCAGCCAGCTGTGTTTTGCATCTCAGTTCTGGATGTGCAAATGGACCTTTGTGTGGGCAAAAGGACAGGAGTGCAGGAGGGACGTAGGCACTCAGAACTGACTCTGAATTCTCTACTCCCTCTCCCTTTGCCTGGCAAGAGTGGCACTTTTGGCTATCAGAGGTGTGATAAAGTGCTGTGCAGAAGGAGCCATTCAGGGTAACTGAGTCAAAGTCTCTAAGGGGGAATATGTTATACCGTGTGCCCTTTAGGGAAGGGTTTTTGTTCTCTCAGGGCTTTCTACCACACTGATATATAGCATTTAAAAGGGTCTTCAGCTGTTCTGAACTTTTTCTTTGGGCTTTTTGGGGCTTTTTTTATGAACAATCATCTGGCTATGCAGTTGCTTTGTGAAATGGACTCTAAATGGACTTACCTTTTCATCTCAGTTATATTCAGCTCTATGGAGAAACACTGATTTGGAGCCCTTTGGAAGAAAACAAAGCATATGCCAGAATGGCAGAATATATTCCTGCTCACTTCATCTGCTAGAATTGCTTTCATATTTTCATCTTTCGATACCTTCTACAAGATGCACTTTGCACTGTCACTGTAGTGTTTTGTTGTGCCATGTTCAAAATGTAACTGTTTGATGCCAGATAGTTGCCAAATTGCAAAGAATACCATTCTTGGAGTCCCACAGAACTGAGGTGGCAGGTGCTCAGCCTGACCTACAGAAAATATGACAATCCTGGTGAAAAAAAAAGGTACATGTAAGTAATCTCTGAATTAAGAGGTTAGTCCTGTGAAAAGTGATGACTGGAACTGGCGCACTCAAATATGAAGATCCCTTTTCATCCTGAAGAGAATACTTCAGAATAAAAATAGATAAGATTAATAGATAATAATAAAGATACTTCTTAGAAATCTATTCGCATTTTATAAATGGGTATAAAATGTTTCTATCTATAGGCACATCATTGCTGAAAAGTAAAAGGCTACAGGAAAAGATGGAATAGTTATAAAGGTTTGCATTATGACAAAAAGAAAATGTTGAGTCTTTGCTAGCGCCATCAGCCCACTCCAGAGAGATCATCATGGCAAAAGTTCTGAAGATGTAGGGAGATGGTGGTAATTCAGATTTAAGACTCTATAGGAAGAACTCTATATACTTGGGTTTGCTTTGACCCTGCCAGTTTTTCCATCCTGGGATACATATCTTCTGAAATTTAAACCACTGCTTAGCTGGCAGCATGAGAAGTTGCAGGTGGTTCATGCTCATTTCTGAGCATGGCTGTATAAAGTATGTCAAATTCTGAAAATGTCTGTTAGAACATTAGACACGTTAGTAGGCCTGCAGGATAAAGCAACTTGGTTTGTGTTTTGAGTCAAGAGAGAAAGCGGGTGGCTGCTATTTTCCAATGAGAATTTTAAGCTAGAATTCTTCAAACAGACAATTCTGCAAACAAGGCAGTGGACTGGTCCTGACTTAAGAGAGGATAGACATGAAAGATGAGAATAAAGGGATAGAAAAAGTTGTGGTGAAGGAGCAAGAGGAGACAAAGAAATTGAATGTATAATGCATAGTATATTGCTGGTTGATGCCTTCTAGGGATGTAATTATATCTTTATATGTATATAAATTTATGTGGATATATATGGCATATAGAGAATCTCTGTGTGTGCATTTATGTAGGATATATATGTGTATAAGAAATGGCCGGTAGCAACAGAACATCAGTTGAATGAGAACTTCTACCAATGCTGTATTAGTGAGCCAGCTGCAAAGCTCAAGATCTGGTTATAACTTTTTACCAACCAATGTACCAAGTTAGGTGGATATATGAATACTGTTAGGAATGCCAGGGATTTCAGCCTGTTCCCTTTTTTTACTACTTAAAAACCAGCCATAGTTATGTCACCTGCCAGTGTAACTGACCTTAATAGCCTTTGAGAAGGAGTGTGAAAATGAATTTTGTATATAAACCAGCAAAGCTAGTGTTAGGGTAGGAGGGATGTGATACTTATGATAAGAAAAAGGCAAAATATTTGAAACCTGCAGGTGTTTTGTTGTAGGATTTTTAGTATGGGTTGAATCATAGTTTTATCCATGCAGCAGCAGATGGAAAACTGACAAAGCTGCATTTTCAGAAATAGATGTCCAGTTACAAGTGTGGAGCAGTCTCTGCAATGGATGCAGTTAGCAGGGTGCTGCTGACTGCTGTTGTTCTGTACAGCTATTGAGGTTATGTGATGTGGATACAAACCATATATTTAAAAGCAATCCTGTGCTGATATGTGGACAATAATTTGCATCCTATAGGCACGGATATATTTTCTCTCAGAGTTTCAAGAAATTACTTTGGATAGAAAGGGAATCTTAAAATATCAAATTTCTGAATTTATTTTACCCTAATAAAAGTGACAGTGATTAAACATAAAACAAAAAAAACCTGCATCATACCACTGGTCCATCTGTCCTGGCACTGGCAGTGGGAGATACTGTGAAAGAGCACATGGGCTGGGCCACTTTCTGGGTCCATTCCACTCACTCCCTCAGCATCCATTAAAAGTGCCAGAAGGCACATCCCTCCATATGCCTTCTAGTGCCTGTTAATGAACCTGCTGTCCATGACTTAGTCCCTTTCTGGGATACCTTCTGATCCTGTCTGCCTGTACAGCCTTCTGTGGCAACATGGTGCAGAGATTCACAACTTGTGTGACACAGTGCTTTCTTTGATCTATTTTAAATTGGTCTTCTAATTTCTTCAAGTACTTCCTTATTTTACTAATGTGGAATTAGGTGAGTAACAGCTCTGCATTAATTTTGTCTCTGGCCCATGTGATATTGTAGACCTCTGTCATATTCCCCCACCCTCACCCTATCCTCTCTTCTCCAAATTGAAGAGCCTTTTGAATTTAGAGAGGATGATTTACTGGTAGGTAACACACAGGGAGGCGAAATAACCTGCTGGGACATCAGCAATGCTAGAGCTGTCTGGCAAGCCAGCCAAATCTGACTTGGAACAGCACTGGGGAATGGATTTTTTTGTCTCTGAAGCTAGCTGTTTTCTTGCAGTTGTGTATGCTAAATGAAGATTGATGATTGTAAGTTTGCAGAGCTGTGATAATTCCTTGGACTGTTTAAGTGATTAGTGTTGTCTCAGAATCTGGCTCCTGAGGATCTGGTGGTTAAGGGACTCTTGTCTTCCCACTCTTCATTTATTTTTTAAAATGCGCCATGCATTTTATTTCACAAAGCATTGTGTCATTTGTCATGGGTGGATATTCTGTGATCCAGTAACGCCGACTGCTTCAAGAGACACCTTTCCTTGTCTCCTTTAGCAGTGCATTTGGATTTACTTGTATAGTTTCAGTCTAAAACCCTGGCTCATCCACAAATGCAGTGTGGGACCTTTGACTTATGATCCACACAATGTGCTGTGGTATTAAAATGGATCTTCTATATCAAATGAGAGAGGTTACAGTGCTACAGCAGGTACCTATAATTTTAGTTCTTGCTGTTTAATTTGCCTGCCATTGTGGGTATTTTTTCGCATCATGACGTATTTTTCCTTAGCCCCTCCACCAATAACAGGCTTTTTCAATGTCTATGTAGTTTCAAGCCCATTTGTATTTTCTTGTAATTCTATCAGATTGTCTACATCAAAATAATTTCTAGAAACTAATTAGTTCCTAGATTTAAGATTTAATGTCTTTTGAATTAAAGCTGTTTTCAGCTTTTCTAAGAAGTTTTAAAGTTCATAAAATTCACGTATTTTGTGAACAAAAAGTAATGGTAACCAATTTTTCTTACCTTGTTTCTGAAGCATCTTGGGTACTTGAACAATTGTTGTGCATTCATTAGTTTAACAATAAAACCAAACTTCTCCATAATTTTTCCATCCATATATGCTAATACTCTTTAATTATATGAAAATTCTTGTGGCATGAGCAACATTTCAAATTTGAGAATAAAATTCAAGTTCTAACAGCAGGTAACCAGGAGTGTAAGGGCATGATCGTCCTGAGTGCTTATAAAAGAAATGACAGCACAGTAGGGGAAAGCTTTGCTGTCATTAAGGATGCATATTTTAGGATGGATGTACTTAGTGTCAAACTGTAAATGTAATCTTGAAGAGATACTGACTCCTTTGCTGGTCTTTCATGGCATCATGCAGAAGCAGGAAGGAGTGGCATGGAAATGCTTATTGGTAAGAAGGGGTGATGAGCTTGGGATGAGCTGTAGAATAGAAGAGTAGGAATATGACCAGGAAGAGGAGACCTGAGGACAGAGGAGGACAGAGGAGGTGGATATGTTGATGGGGTGTTTGAAAGGAGATGATGAAACAGGCAGGAGCAGGAGCTGGGGCACAGCTTAGTTTGCCCCCTTTGTATTCCTATTTTATTCAGCTTAAGTTTTTTATTTATGTAAATCAATGCTATTGTTGCCAAAGTAAGGTAGTCTGGGAGTGAAGCAAGGTTGTGCTAGCAATGAGGTGGTTTACTGGATAATCCCAGTTTGCCTATTACTTGATTGGCAAGTGTGCATGTACAAAGCAAGTGGCAGTGCCTGGTCCCTTTGGGTATCTTACTTGGCTTTGAACAAGCATCCCCAAAAGTGGTACCTTCAGCATTTGCTCTAGTGACTGTTCATTGTTCCTTGGGCTTCCTGTGAGCAGGACACTTGGGATCAGCTCTGAAGGCTCCAAGAGCTCCTGAGTTATTTTATTGCAACACAGGGTAGTACACATCTGAAATGTGTTATGATGAAAAAGATACTGTATTTCTACAATACATGGCTCTGTGAAGTTTCAAACTAAGCACCCAAAACAAACATACTTTAAAGCTTTCTAGTAGCAAGTAAAATGCTATCACCTGCTTTCCTGAGGACCAGTATGTGGAGGACTCAGTATTTCTGTTTTGCAAATACTTTGAGAGACCATCACAGAAATGCCCATTGGTATAGGAATAATTTGTATATTTGCTCCAGGACAAGATGATGTATACAGTAACTAGAATTTGAGGGCAAGTCTTGAAGGAACCTACCAACTAAAAATATTAAGTAATGATCATTGACTAAATGATACATATATCTTGTGCAAAACATATGTACTTGTATTTAACAGCATAAAGTCATGTTGGGGCCACTTTTAGATGGCTGATATTTTATAACAAGCATTTAAGTTTGCAGTTTTTCTCTATTAATGTAGTATTTGTGGACAGTAAACAACAGGTATAAAGAGTTGGGTTGAAATGTGCTTGAAATCACAAGTGAGTTTACATGGGAAGTGGTTTTCCATATAGTATAAAACAGCTTGCCTGTATGAAGGTTACTAAAAACTAGGATTAGACCATGCTAGCAGATTTGTGCAATAAAATGTGTAGCCTGTGCCTCTTGTGTGCTTGCCTTTTCCTTTTATTATTAATTTACCATGTTCTCAAACACTAAAATTAGCGATGTTTATCCTGATTCTAAAGCAACAAGCATACGAATTATGGCATTGAGGTAACTGCTTTGTAGTAGTGGTATGAACATGATCTAAAAATATGTGCTCATTTTCATAGGATTCCTTCTGAAATTTCTTTAGGGGAAAAAAAAAAAAGAAGCAATTGCCTGAAGTTATACTGGTGTAAATTATTCATCAGCAAAAGCACAGTGAGGTTTTATTGACACTTGTGGTGCCATCAGTACTGTAAGGAAAACTAGAGCAGAGTAAGTGGACTAGCATATTTTTGTCTGATAAGAATATTGCCAGGGAAGTTGTGAATGCTCCATCCCTGGCGGTGTTCAAAGCCAGGTTGGAGAGAACCTTGGGTGATGTGGTTTAGTGGGAGGTTTCCCTGCCCATGGCAGGGGGGTTGGAACTCAAGTGCAAGGTCCTACACCTGGGTGGGAGCAATCCCAGGCACAGCTACAAGTTGGGTAAAAAGGAAATTCAGAGCAGCCCTGTGGAGAAGGACTTGGGGGTGTTGGTCAATGAGAAAATGAACATGAGCCAGCTTCAGTGTGCACTCACAGCCCAGAAAGCCAACCGTATCCTGGGGTGCATCAAAAGGAACGTGACCAGCAGATTGAAGGAGGTGATCCTGCCCCTCTATTCTGTTCTCGTGAGACCTCACTTGGAGTATTGTGTGCAATTCTGGTGTACTCAACATAAGGAGGACATGGAACTGTTGAAACAAGTCCAGAGGAGGGCCACGAGGACGATGAGGGGACTGGAGCACCTCCCATATGAAGAGAGGCTGAGAAAGTTGTGGCTGTTCAGCCTGGAGAAGAGTGTGGAGACCTCATAGCAGCCTTCCAGTATCTGAAGGACGCTTATAAGGATGCTGGAGAGGGACTCTTCATTAGGGACTGTAGTGACAGGACAAGGGGTAACGGGTTGAAACTTAAACAGGGGAAGTTTAGACTGGATATAAGGAAGAAATTCTTTACTGTTAGGGTGGTGAGGCACTGGAATGGGTTGCCCTGGGAGGTTGTGAATGCTCCATCCCTGGCAGTGTTCAAGGCCAGGTTGGATGAAGCCTTGGGTGATATGGTTTTAGTGGGAGGTGTCCCTGCCCATGGCAGGGGGGTTGGAACTAGATGATCTTAAGGTCCTTTCTAACCCTAACTATTCTATGATTCTAAAACCTGCCATTTATTCTTCAGGCTTCTTGAAGTCTCTATCATTATAGCATCTTGAGTAGCAGTGTCTCCCCTGTATACTGGGAAGAATCTCTGTCTGTAGTGGTGGAGCTTCCTTTTTAGGGCAGTAGATTAAATCTTCCTTCTTCGGAAGAGAAGACTGTATTCATCTTCCTTCAATCACAAGTAGGATGAATTAACTGCTGTATTGACTATGTGCCCTTTGTAGTGCTTGTACTGCAAAATGTTATAAAATACATGATTTTTTTTAATGCATATTATATCACTTTATATTTTTTATCAGCCAATTTTAATAAGCATATTAAGATAAGTTTATCAGTTTGAGAAGTATTAAGAATAATTTGGTTATATTTGAGTTGCAGTAAAAATAGAATCTGAAATTGTGCTTTCAGAGCTGCTTTAGGTTTGTTTTGCTCTTGCTTTGTTGGGGTAGGAAGCTATATTCAGATTTCATTAAAACATAGTGAAATGTGTGGTGATATGAGTCAGTAAATGATTAGTTTGCATCTCTCTAGCTGCAGAACTTAAATATAAACTTAGTATTTTCCAGGGGAAAAATACAAGCAGTATCTGTTGATCATGATGTGCCACATTTTTCAGTAATTTCTCATAAAATTGCTGATATGGTTATTTAGGTAGAGGAGATCAGACTGAATTGCAAAGGTTGAAAAGGATGGGCTAAAAAGTCCGTGGTGTAGTAAATGTAGATAAACAGTGGCACAACAAAATGCCTGCTGGCAGTAATAGCTGGATATACTTCTGGTACAGTTCACTTGCACAGGGCATGTTCAGCATCAGGATATGGCCACACCATCCTGTGGGTTGAAACAACCTCTGTTGCTTTGCAGGTTTTCCTTGCAGCTTGCGTTTTGTCCTCTCTCCTTTTTTTATACTAGTGATAGGAACCATGTGCATAATAGAAATTTAGTGAAACTAATCAGGAATGTCTTCAACCTGCTTAAATCTTTTCCCATCAAGAAATGAAGCTAATCCAGTAAATCAAACACATGCTGTTTGTAAGACAGAACAGTAAGAACTGATCTCTTATGCTAGAAGAGGGGGCCCTGCACAGGGCTGCAGAGTTGCTCTGCAGTTTGGTGTCTGCAGTAGGATGCAGGGCAGTTACTATCATGTCCTGAAGGCAAATTAGCTGAATTATTAGGGATAAAGGGACTAAGTGCATTTTCAAGTCAGATGGCATTAGGGGTCCAAGAGAGAAGTCCTGGAGAGGGAAAAATTGAGCAAATGCTGGTATTTGGGAGAAACTTGATCAGGGATTCAAGTTGTGTATAGTTGACTGTTACTGAAATGTGAAATTAAGCTCCAGTGAAGGACTGAGATTGGGTACGTCTCAGCACTTGTGTATAAGCGAGGACTCAACCCATTTGTAAGTCCCTAATTTTTTTGAAGAAAGTCTTTAATAGTTGGTAGGAGTAGAAACATTAAGAAATTATTTTCTCCTTTCTCCCCTTCATAGTAGCAGCAACAAGAACAGAAAAGCACAATAAGAATGTTTTAAAAAGGAGAGAAACTTCAATTTGTGCAGACAAGAATTGACTGTTTTTCTCAGTTACATTTTACTTCCTCTAAGTAGGCACTGTGAAAATTGCTGTGTTATCTCAGATAAGCTACCTAATTCTGATTGATTAGTCCATTTGGCTAATTTAACATGTACAGTTGTTAAATTAACTATCCACATAAAAAGAAATTCAGCGATTCTTTTGAGGGGAAGGAGGGGATGAAAGTTTTAGAGCTGCGGCTATTAAAGCAGATAGATTCATGGTGCATGGAGATAGCTAATCCTCCCTGAAGTGCAAGGAAAGATCATGTATGAGCAGAGAGAAGGTGTTAGGGTCAGCATAAGGATAAAGGAGAATTAAAATGTCCTAGCTAGTCAGATAAAGAAATCTGCCAGCTTAGTGGCTTCTTTATAGTTTATCTTGCTGTATTTTTTAGTTAGCTCCTGGCTGATACTGAAAATGTTTTAGGACCATAGTGTAATGTGAGGTAATCCTAATTCTCCTTTGTAGTGTTACTGACTAGCAAATTGAATAATCCCTTCTATTCCCTCTCATCTAGTTTTTCCACTTTCATGGTCGTTGTTTTGTGATAATATCAACTTGCCTTCTCTTCCCTGGTGTGCGAGATCAGCTGTTCTAAAAAATTACCTCCCCTAGTTACTCCTTACATATATATTATTTCTGTTCATGAAAGGAGTCTTTCAGCACTTTTCTCAAAGCAACATACTGGTAGTTTCCCATCTTCTACAACCATCTCCACTATGAATATGATTTCCTCCCTTTTCTCTTCTCTTGAGGGAGATAACTTTCCCTTACATGCTTGAGTTACAATTCAGACCTTTCCAGGTTACTTGGTAGAGGATATACCTCACTGGGAAAAATCTTTCACTTCATCTTTATGTGCTTGGTGCCTGAACAGTGCCCATTCCTTTTACTGCAGCCCTCTGAAGCGTGATATTGCAGGAAGCCCCCTTATTACAGCTCGCTCCTGCAATGTATGTTAGCATTAATTGTGCAGCTGATATGGCATCTTCCTCACATCAGTGTCTCAATCATTTCCCTGAACCGTTCTGTCTTTTTCTCTTGAATGTCTCCATATGTCTGTTGACAATTTCCTGCTGGCATTCAACCCATCCAGGCCTTTCTGCTGATTTCAGCTAAAGCTTTTGTCTTCCTTTCCAGTAATGCATCTCAGCTCAGATCACTCATTTGATGTCCTTGTCTGGCATCATATTTGATCTGAAATTTCAGGTGTACATATTGGAGAGTTGTGGAGACAGAAATAGGGCCAAACAGACAGATGAAATGATAAAGAATTCCCTTGGTGTCCAAGAAGACCCAGCAACAGTCTCAGATATCCTGAAGCCAGACATTTATCTCATTTATAACACTGATATGGCAACAAAGATGCATTTTATTACTATGTTGATGAACTCCCTTTATTTCCACCTTTCTTAAGTTTGTAAGTCTTGCTTTGGCCTCTGAAGAGGCCCCTATAATTTCTGCTCTTTTTCTTCCATAACTTTTAGGCATTCTATCTTTCTCTTAAATCTGGAGAGTTAATTTTTGTTCAGATGCTAGTGATGGGGATTTTCCTTTTCTTCTTGAAAATGAAAGTTTCTGTTGCATTTCCAGGGGTAATTCCCAGTTTGTTATCCATTTTATACTCAAATGCAAACCTGTTCCCTTTTTAAAAATCTTTAATGATCTCTTTTTTTTTTCTTTCAAGTTGAAGGGCTTTATAATATTTTTTTTTTTTAAGCACTTGGCCTGCCCTGTCCTCTTTTCTCTTGACACCTTATTTCTCCCCCATTTGCTTCCTGGAGCAGCCTGTTTCTGCTGGGGAGCCCATCTGTTGCCAAAGCTCATCTATTTTCTTTGGTTCCCAATCCCAGCTTTGGTTTGGTAAATCTCATATGCAAATGCTAAAATTAATTCAAGCCAGAATTTAAGTGCATATACATGCATGATCTTGGATAAGGATCTAATTTTCTTAGTTGGGCTCTCTTCTGTAAGAAGATTCCCACAGCCGCCTCCTCTTGTGTTCTACTGTTGTGACTATTTGGGAGAGTTGGAAAAACAGAGAGCTTGCTCATTTTATTCTTCTGGCCCTTATGCTGTTGGGTCTGTATGGGATGGACTCATGTGGTTATGACTTAACGTAATGCTCCAAAACCCTGTGCTGCTGTAAACAAAACCACTACTTAATTTGTGTATATTTTTAAAATAACAGACCTCTGAGAAGAGATTTTTTATTATTAGCATAGCTTTTTTTTTTTCTTGTAAAAGCCACAAATCACATGTGCATCTTCCCTGTGAAATGTCTTATTTTTAGGCCTTAACATATGCAGGTTTTTGTCATGCCTTTTCAAAGAATTAGTATCAGTGCCTCAATGAATGTTTCTGAAAATCTCATTCTGCAGTATTGTCTTTTCTAGTGTAGATGTTTTTTCACTGTTATTTTCTACATCCCTTGTGTTTCTAAGATATTTTTCATAGGGTTTTTTTGGTTTGGGTTTTTTTGGTTTGGGTTTTTTTTTTTCACATGCAGATTTTCTTTATACTTAATACTAAAACTATTATTTAAACTATCAAAGATGGCTTTTAGGATAGATTGGCAGGCAAGCTAAATTATTTCTATTTCATCTATACCATAGGAAAAGTTTGGATGATTTACGTTGAAATGTGTACCATTTTAATGCTGCTTGCTCAGTGTCTTATCTTGCTTAAATAATTTTTATAGTGTTTCACTACAGCTTTTTTGTTTTAAAGTAACGACTTTCATGAAAATTATACAGTTATGTGCTGCACTGTTACTGAAGACAAAACATTACTCTACTTAGGAGGTGATTTCAGGAGAGAAGCATATCTTTTGGCGTAAGTTTCCAGGACTGTGTGTAATTTTTAGTTTGTAGTTTAGTTTATAATAGCACTGATTGCATTATTGGATCTCCAAGACTGCTGTGTTTTTTATGATATTTTCTGTGCAGTGAGTCATAATAATAATAATAATAAAGCATAATATGATATAATTTGTTGGTTTTTCTACTGATAAAGTATTCCCAGGTGTATTCTGCCTGCCATGCTACTTAGGGTAGGCTTTAAAAAATGTATTTAAATTCATTTGTAAGCTCTAGACTTGATTCCCAAAAGCTGTGCGGGCTGGTGACCCCATGATGTTTCCCTTCCAGCCAGGCTTAGTTTGGGAATGCAGGCACCTGCCCTGTCCTGTCACAGTGGCCCAAGGCAGATGCTGAGGGAGAAGAAGAGCAGAACAAGAATGTATGAGGCTTCCCCAGAGTCCTTTTCCAGGACTCCAGAACTTTGAGTCAGGTATGATAACTGAGGGTTCATTTGGCAGCACTCAGTTATGTCCATTAACTTGTCCATTCCCAGCTTGAGCCACTACAGATCTCCAGCATCTATTCTTTCCCGTGGCAAGAGGTTCCACATTGTAACCAGGAGCTGTGCCAGAAAAAGTCTATTTGTCATCTCCTAGTTCTTTCATTGTACAGAGCAGAGAATGATCAATCTGTTTGTTTTCTCATGCCAGGCCCAATTTCCAGATATCTGAGAACTCAATGTATGATCTTCCAGAACATAAAAACATAAAACATAAAAACAGTAGTATCTTTTAAAAAGTGACAATAGCAACAATTTTGTCAGGCCCATGTAAGAAGACCCTGTGCTTCTCCTTGCCATCTCTCCAAATCCAACTGTAAGTTCTCTCTAAGTAATTCTGTTTGATCTCTGTCTTTTGTACTCTATACTTTCTTTTTATAATCACTCGCATCTTCCTTTGCATAAAACCCTTTGTGGCCATCAAACAAGGAGTCTCCCAGAAATAGTAATGAGTAAAAGTAGAACCCTAAGCTATAGAGGTGGCTTTAGTAAATCTATGGAAGCATAGACTTTTGCTAGGAAGAAAGTGTAGTGAATGCTGAGAAACTATATATCTAACTTCAGCAAGCTAAACTAAATACATTTTTAAGAGAGCATCTGTCTAAATTTATGAATCTGGAAAAGGCATACAAACGTTATAGAAGTCTTTGAGCTTCCCTCAGGTGGATGAGTGTTCCAAATACTAAATACTAACTTCTGAGAGGAGTTAATTGTAATCAGTAAGTCAAACAACAGCATCTCTTTTAGGTGCTCCTTCAGTAACCGATCTCTTGCAGGCTGCTATGCAAAGCATCAATTGGCAGCTTCTCAGGTAATTTCCTTTCCTTGCATCAGCTCTGGAGCTTATCATACCTCTTCACAAGGGACTGCAATTACCTAATGCATCAAAACCATGGGTTTGTTGCACCCTTCCAAATGTACTTTGATGAGTGCCAATGCTGACACGAAAAGTATTTTGATGAGTGTTAGTTCTGACACTGAGAGTATTTTGATGTGTGTTCATGCTGACACAGGCAGGTTTAACACTTGCTGCTGAAGGGGCACTGAGACTTGTTTTCATCAACAGCCAGTTGTGAATTCACTGTGGCTGAGGGGACCCCACCTCTATAGACAGGTTTCCCATGGATGATCCTATTCAGAAATTTATTAGCATCCCTCTTTTTGTTGCCTCTGTCACACTCAGGTACAGTCTTTCTTTCAACATGTATTGACTCATTGACTGTCCTTGTACATTCGATGTTCTGCCAGCATCTTTTATAGCCTAATTAGCCACTTTACATCTTGGTGTATAAATTTCGGTGCATTCAGATCCCCTTACATTTAATTTATTTGCTAGATTTCAGGAGCTTCCTATTCCCTGGTTACCTCAGGAATCTCTCTGTGCTTCTAGGTAACTGAATTTTCTAAGCAAAGCTGTCCAGTACCTGTCTGTGGTATTTGAAAAGAGGTCTCATTTGGACAATGGTATTAATCTTACCTTAGTTTGACTGGAAATACATCTTCTTTGATGTATTCTGGGATGACAGCTCTGTTTTTCAGGAAGGCACCCTATAGATCTGGCAAATCATTTTGCCAGAAACTAAGTGCAGTCATGTCTTTCTTGTTCTTAAATTAGGCCTTCCAAAACAACATAATAGAAATTCCCTCCAGCCCTTAAGTGCATATATTTGCTCTTTGTACAATTGAATTTGATGCTTTTTCTAATACCCAGTCGTGAAGATCATCCAGTTCTTTCGTATGGGAATTTTTTCAATCTTTGTCTTTATTTCCCATGCTTTCCAACTTGGCATTATCAGCACATTTTATTAGAGTACTCCTGGTTTTTGTGCCTGGGTTATTAATGCAAATACCAAACTGGCAGTTTGTAGGGCCGATATGGAAGGACCCATGCTACCAACCTTGTCCTGCTCTAGGCTGTCACCAGTGTCTATGTGAGCAAAACAGTCCATGGCCCTGCTGCCTGTTTAGCCAGGGCAAAGCTCCAAAGCTGAGCAGCTGCTGCCCCAAGTCTGCTCTGCTTCCCTGCCCTCCCACAGCAGGTCAGCTTGCTTCTAGCCTGGGTGTTTGAAGGAGAAACATTCAAGTTTGCCTCTTCTGCTGAGAAGGTTTTGTGCTCGCTGCCTCTTGTCCCATCAGTCAATGTGACTGTTGTCATGTTTTCTTTACCGGTTCTCCATCTTTTCCAGTTTGATTGCCTTTTGGCAAAAAGGCAATTTATCAAATCTTTATGCGGATGTATAAAATAACTGGTAAAATTTTGAAATCTTAGAAAATGTTTAGTGAAATTTCTGATGTAGATGATGTGCTTTCCTAGACAATAACTTGGGCGTGAGAGGATTTGACTGGTTTAGCATTTAAGTGTCATAATAAATACTGTGTGCATTTAACTCATATACATTTGCCTCAGGTCTAATTGTTTCTTTTCTTCAGTGTTTGTTCCAAAGCCTTGTGTACTTTTGAGTCTGGGTTTGCTGTTGCCCAGAGCATTTCCTCTGCTGAAGCTGCAGTGCTGCCAGGGGAAGTGGGTGTAAAGGATGGCTGCTGGTGGAGGCCTGCCCTGGCTGCCCAGGGGCAGCATGGCGCCTGCCGCCTGCCTACACTGGGTGGAGCTGGCTGTGAGCTTATGGTGTGGTGCAGCTGCTGTGGCTGGTGGCTCTGTCTGCCCATTTAGTGTGATACTGATCTCACCATATTGCTACTACAAGGTCATTTCATGACTGTGCCATTTTGTCCTTAAGTCTGCCAGAGGCAGCTGCCATTTTGCCACAGATACAGCCTACTGCAGGAGAGACTTCAACTGTTTTCTCATCTTTATGCTGTTTTCTTTCTTTAAAATTCACCTAACTTACATACTGCTTTTACCTACAAATAGAAAAGTCTTGTGACTTAAAATTGTGATCATTGTCTGGTTTTGAACCTTCTGTGAAGGAGCCCCGTTCAGTTTTTCTTGTCCCGCCTTCTGGTATTAAAAATGAGTGTATCCTATGGACTGTGTGACTCCGTTGGAGGTGGTTGTTTCAGTAACTTCTATGGACATTTTAGGAAAAGTATCCTGAAGGTTTTGCCCTTTTCAAATGTAAATGTTTAATCAGTGCTTGCTGAGAGGGAGTGCAAGAAGACAAGCTCATGGTGCTTTTTTTCTTCTTGCAGTGACCTCCTGTCTTCTGAATATCTTGAGAGGCATATCGAGGAAGGTGGGAAGACGGTGGAAGTGAAAGTAAGAATTTCCTGTTTTATGCTTTGATTTTTAAATTTGATTTGCTTCTGATGCTAACGTAAACTCACTTGTTTTCTTGTAAGGAGAACTGAGTTTTCAGGTCATTTGTTTCACTCTTCCAAGACAAACGAGTTTTATGTCTTCTAACTTTTCAGTTTTTTCCATAAGAAAAAAAACACTTTATTGGCAAATTCAGTACATTAATGTTTATATCAAAATGCTATCATGAAAAGTGTATGTATGGTAGTCCTTTTCAGTAGTAAACATAATTTACTTTTGATGCCCGTTAAAGAAAATCTTTATGGTTTGGTAGCTGGTATTTCCTCATCATACTAAACCCCAAGTCTGTGGTTTCTAATGAACTTCTTTATAAGTTTGAGACCAGTAAAATTTATTGTATAAGATTTCCAAATATCTAGTCACTGTCTTAAATTCTGGGTTTCTTTTTCTGTGTATTTGTTGGTGTGATGGCTACAAGATCCTGTTGCAGTTGTCTTCTGTGAAATGTCCTACTGCCTTTGCAGAAGTGTTTTAACTTGCATGCAACATGAGAGAATTTCCCTGAGGACCCTCCGTTTGTTAGGATAATATTTTGAAGATGTCAGGTATAAAATCATTGTATAAAAAAAACAATCACAGGTAGAAAAATGGTAGGCTACCTAAAAGGTGCATAAATGCAATATATCCTCTGTATAATGGAAACTTTAAATGTGGCTATCAATCAGGTCAGATTTTGTTAGAAGTTTACATTTTATTAAAAAACCTTTCAAAGTCTTTTACTAAATCTGAGATAACCTAAATACCCTGAAACAAATGTATTAATATCTGCAGTGTGAAAGTGGAAATCCTTTAGCCACTGAGTAGCTGAGGATACCTGCTTCCTTTGGTTTATCCCTTTCTAGCATTTGCAAACTTGAAATCTGCTTTCTTTCTACTCTCTGATAATAGTCTGCACACATTATCAGACTGAGGCAAACACATACTGTGTTCCATTAAATTGTAAAGACTGATTTCTCAGTCAGTCGTACTCCGCAGTCAAGAAGTCTTGACTCAGATTCAGAATATGAGTCAAAGCAGAAATAAAGATAATAGCTGATATTAATAAGACCAAAACAATCCATTTGTCTGTGTCAAGGTATATATGAAAGTTAGCTAAGTTAATCTATCTGAGCCCCATCACTGACTTAGAACAAATCAGTTTCTGATGCCTAAGCCATAATCAAGCAAGGAAATGTTTGAAATCAGTGGCTCATGTCATGTAAGTACTGTTTAATTGCAGGGGGAAGAAAAGGGTGGATTGGGCCTTTTAGAGGAAGGGTCATAAAATGTTTTCAGGGTAAGCATCTCTCAGTCTTCAGGGTGCCAGAGATTTCCCCTTCAGTTCGCTGTGGTATACCTTCAGGGATGGCTGTCACTGCCTTGCTTAGTATCCCAAGTATGCTTTAAGTACAGAACCATAATTGCTGTGTTGACCTTGATGCTCGAGATGAGCTGACCTGGGAATGAAAGGGTCACATGGTTGCATTGCAAAGAAGTGGTATTGCTGCTGGGTGGTACGTTTCCCTCTTCATGCTCCCCTGCACCTTGTGTACCCATGGGCAGGGGATCAGGAATGGCCAGGGTGTGCAAGGGTGCTTCTCTGCCCCCTCCTCACCCACTGCTCCAGGAGTTCGACAGGCAGCAGACCTACGGAAGTGTTCCAGGAAGGCAGATGTATATTTCTTGCTTGTTTTGCTGCATCCAAGTGTCTGGGATTGGAGGAGAGGGAAGTAGCTGATGTGACAAAATGTCTGTAAGAGCCTGTTTGCCACAGTTATTGTCGGAAAAGTTCTTATATCAAAGGATTTTTGGAAGAGTGCAGGCTGCTGAGTATATTCTGATGCCAGCCACTGAGTGAGGTTTATTTCAGTGCCAGTAGATGTTTAAAAATAAATGTGCTTCCCTCTGTCCAGCCAGTATTTTTCAGAGCACCTGTAAGTGCCCTGAAGAGCTCTGTGCATCCATCGAATAATTTCTGAAAAGCCCAGCAGTATCTGTTTTGTATTTGAGAAGCTGAACTCTGGTTTATATCAAATGTTTCGAAAATCCTACTGCCAATACAAGAATTTTTCGTTATGGTGATTTAGTACCTTCATTTTCTGTTGCGATTGTTTACCATATCTGGTAACACCACCTTTAAATTGGTACTTACAATGCACGTAGTTATTGTACTAAATTTTAGGGATTGTGCAGATTGCTTAGATACTTATTTAAAAATAGCTAGTAAAAGGGTGCAACTTATAAATAAATCAGAAAATATGCACTCTGCTATGCAGCATATTCTTAAGTAGAAGCAGGAGAAGAGGTATTTCAGAAAGGAGCCAGGTTTCTATCAGTAACTTCAATGAGCTGCTCTTCACCCACCTCTCTGCGATTTGTCTTTGGCTGTAGGCTGAAACAGAGGCGGCCTGGCAACATCTCTCTTGCTGCCTTGGGGGGAGAAACAGTGACTGAAAGAAAATGTCCATCTGGCATTCACTGCCAGCTGCCGGCTTTGTGCAAGCTTGTTCATACAGCAAAAGGGCCTCCTGTGTTCTTGGTCCTCTTAGCAATAAGAGGAGACCTGTTTCTTTAAAATACATATATATTTCCCTCTTGTATTTCTTGGTGCAGAAATACTGCATAAACATGCAAATCGTCAGTGCTGCTGTTGTGCCATCAGCAATATGGGAGAAGGCAGGAGCTTTGAATCACTGTGGAAAGGCAGCTGTATGTATGTGCTCTCAGCAGTCTGGGGATGTTACAGGCATGGATGTGTCCGGGAAGTAGATGCCTGCCTTGATTTGTGTGCAATGTGTTGATAGCTACTTTTGCCACTCCTCCTCCTCTCCATCCCCCCCAAAAAACCTTCCTGTGCTGTAAAATACATATGGATCTTCTGCCATTACTTAGGATGCTTCAGACAGCAGATGGGGGAAGGGAAAGGGAGAAATGTTCATTTCATTAAAAATGCAACTTTGAAGGAGCAAAGGATTTTTTATGGGGAGGAGAGTTCTCAGTTGTAACACACCTATTATAAAAAAAAGTTGAATTATATTTGATTGCTGCATAATTTATGAATACATCAGACTGTTGGGAAGGTGGAATGTTACACACGTTTTTGCAAGATGCCGGCATTTAGCAGCTGCAGAAGAGAGGCTTTTCTGTGAGATGTCCTTGTTGATTTGGCACAGTTAGGCAGCATCAATGTGCAATGCTTAAGAAAAACAAAAGGAGGTAGATCATAGAATCATAGAATGGTTTGGGTTGGAAAGGACCTTAAGATCATCTAGTTCTAACCCCCCTGCTGGGGGTTATTTTTTAATTACTTTTGTGTCTCCCACCTCCTTTGCTTTAGATGTAACTGCTAGGAAAGCAGCAGTATTCCCTCTGGTAGCAAAGAGAATAATCAATTAATAAGAAAGAGAAAAACCCTTCATGCATTGCCTTTTCCTGATTGTGTCAGCTCAGATCATCCTATGCTCACCACACATAAATACTCAACTTGTGTATACTTAATGTTGCTGCAGTATATCTGTGTCCTTTTATCTATCTCTCTTTTTTGGGGGGCATCATTCTGTCACTGATGCTGTCAGTAAGACAAAAGGCAAAATCCAGCAATGGTGCTGAGTAATTCACATTGCTGGATTTTTCTCCCTCAGAAGGAATAACTGATGTCTATTCAGTGACAATGTCTCATATAAAATGTTTCAGTTTTCCTCTTTGGAGAGTGTAGAAATAAATGTTTCTGCCTGTATTCCTCAAAACATTGGACAAGTCTGTGAGTTCTTAGAAAATTGCTTTCTGAAAAAAAATAAGCAATGAAAATAGTAGAACTTGAACAGGTAGAGTTGTGGTAGATAAATGCCATGAATTTTTGATGGAATATTTCAATATGACTAGAAGGAACTATGTTTCATAGACCTAAAATTCTTCAGTGCGGTGGTATAAACACAGTATGTGTATTATAGGTACAAAATAGCCATGTTATTTTATTTATGCTTACAGCATTAAAGAATATTGCTTTTTGCTTATATTTCACAGCATGCTTATGATCATGATAGCATCAAACAACATAACTGGAATAATATTAAATGCGAAGTACTGTTTTCCTCCATTGTGGTGTTGATGGAGAAGCTTTTGCCAAATTTGCCTTGTGGGTTGAGATTGCCTTGTGGCTTTGTGTCCACGTGGTGTTCAGCCTCTGCCTGTGTAGCAGTGGATGCGAGCAATACAGTGTCCAGTGCCTTTCTTCAAACCACCTGTGGTGGTCTTCTCGAGCTGGGGTGCCCCATCGTGGCCTTGTGCTCTGCAGTGGCTCTAGAAGAGATGCCATCATTGCAGTTTGGGGGATGAGTATTGTGGGGCAAATGCATTTTAATGCTGCACAACAAAGCAGAGCCCTTATTTTACAGAAATTGTAATTATTTCCTTATACATGATGGCTGGCTGGTAGCATTCACAAAATGCCTGTTGCTGTAGCTTACAGGTATTCTAATGCCTGTGTGCAAGAGGGGAAAATTATTGTTCCTCATTGCCTTGCTGTGATTAAAGTCTCAGCTTATGTATGCCATGTATTTGAAAGGATCTTTAAATGTCCTTTTTCAGGAAAATAATATAGAAGCAGCCTCAATATGATGAGTATTGCTTTATCTGTTAAACTCCCTCTTTCAAATCTGATCTGCGCAGGGAGTCTGCCTGTGACTGAGAGACATGTCTCTGTATTGCACATCTTAGTGCCTGTGTTTGATAAGACCTTATTCTCAGTAGTATCCCAACATTTGACTCTGTTGCCACAGATATGAACTGATCATGACTACAGTATTAGCTGTGCAGCCAGAATAAAGGCTGAGCCAATGAGGAGGTCATTTTAATCATTGATTGGTATGTTTTTAATCTTACAGCGAGGTGCTTCCACCAGTATCTTAGAGTTTTAAGGTCTTCTAATGTCTGAGCTCCATAGAAGAATCTCTTAATTTTCCTTTAGCATTTGTTAACTCACTGATTTGTAATCAAGGAGGAAGATATTTCCGCTTGCCAGAAAAGCCTGTATGCTAAACAGGCTTTCCTGGAGGGATTACATTTTCTTCTGAAAACTGGAGTGCCAGTTTGGCTGATGGGAGGGAATGGGAGGGGAGCACAGGGTGTCTCTGCCCTAGGAGTCTGGAGCCTGGGGCTGGTGGGGGAGCTGCGTGTGCATGTACCCAGAGCTTGCACAACCTAGTGATGAGCCCCTGGGGAAGGAAAGAAAATGAAAAGGAACAAATCATAAATAATGCAGGAATTATGTATTCCTGTTTCTGGCAGGGCGTTTTCAGCTGTGTCCAGAGACTAGAGAAGTTGTTAGTACCAGAAAAATCGCTCTCTTGCTTGTCTGAGAGGTTTCTGAAGAAGGGTTTGCGTAATGTCATCAGAGCTCCTCTTCCTTATTCCGTCAACAGAGACCTGCTTGCCTCATGGCAAATTATTAATAAATCTAGGCCATAATCTACTTTTTAGTAATAGCAATAAACTATCTGAAGAAGAGCTGACAGGGGATCTGTGAGGCTGACACAGTTTAGCAGGGAATTCCTGCAAGGTTGATCTTCAGACTGCTCTCATAAAATATTTTCTTTAATGATTTAGGTAAAAAAAAAAAAAAAGGTATATTAATAAAATTTGCTAGCAGTGCAAAACTGGGAAGCATTACAGTGTACAGAAGAATGTGGAGAAGTAGCTATCTTTAACTAGTGGAGTAAATAAAAATGGGATGAAATTGGATATAACAACTGACAACTTTCACTTACTGACTAATTATAGGTATTTTGCTGTATGGTGGGAGTTCAGTAATTCAAAGTCCAAGAAGAAGATAAGAGTGTAGTAGCTGAGCAGGGAACAACTCTATGGCATATACCTGATAAAAACTGTGGTCCCAGAATATACTGGTCAAATTACTTTCCATAGATTTTAGCTAGAATTAGTGTTGCTGTATTTGTCTTGAAGAAGAGATGAAAAAAAATGGAAATTTCTGTGTGTTTTTAGTTACTCTGGACATCTTTTATTTCAGCAGTGTTATGCTGCTGCATTGAGTTGATAGGCATTGAGAAATATCTCACTTTCCTATTTTAGCTTTGATTTAGTTATGAAGCCTTTGGGGTTTAGTAAAATATTGTGTCCTCTGTGGGGTACCAGGGCAAGATAATCAGCCATCATATATAATGCATTTGCCTGACCCAGTGGTCCTACAAGCTGGCATTTCTAATGTGCATTTGCATTAACTTTTTTTTATACGTTCTTTATATTCCTGCTGTTGCTGGCTTACTTTTTACATACATCCTGCTTCTGAGAAGCAGGAAATTGAAAGTGGCAGTTTTCAGTATTATGAGTCCTTCCCAGGCTGTGTTTTTTAATATACTACCCTCGAATGACTCTCAGATGGTGACTCATGTAAGATCTTACAGGTTTAATTATCTTGTCCTTTTCTTTGTGATATAAAAAAAGAAATCCAGTGGTTTTAGCTGGTCATGGAGGGGAGAAAAATTGTCAGAAAGTGGAAGCCATCAAGAGCTTAAAACCTACATCCCATTGTTGATGTGGGCCCCAGTAATGAGGTCCTGGTTCTGCTGAAGGGAGAAGTCAGGTGCATTTGTGACCATCACGAGTCACTTCTTGAGTACTCCCTGCTGTGGTTTTCACATGCCCCAGAAGGAAGGCAGCAGTCCAGTGCTTGAAATTGCAGAAAAGTCATGCCAGACTTTGTGCACCTCACGAGTTATTTCCCATGAGCTACCGCATACAGCATATATAGGCAGAGAGTGGCATCAACCAGGTGTTCTGTAAACTCAGACCCTTCAAGGACAAAGTATGGCTAAGAGAAATTAACTACTGCTATAACATTGAAGAGCATTAAATGACTTTGTAGATGTTCTTATTAAAAAATTAAGGTGTATTTTGGGGTTTAACATAATCCCTTTGAGGGGGAATTAAGCTAACCAAACTGAAGCTGATGAATCTCTGAAAGAGTGCTTCCATGCATGACTTAGCTAGATTTCTTTATTGACTTGGTCTTGACTTCTGTAAATAGCTTTGCCTAGACACATCTGTTGTTCCCTATGGATTCTGAACTGGCACTGTATTATATACAGTAGGTTAATGTTTCTGACACAGTCTCAAGCTCTATGAATTCTCACTTAAACAGAAGTTTCTGTCATTCAGAGATAATGAGCCAATGAGGACATCTAATTAGTATATTTCTGCATTTTACTCAGAACTTCTTCTTCTGACTGGTATCCCTGTAGGTGTGTTCCAACATCTCATCTTCTGTGTTGTGTTTATAGTAATCTTGTAGTCATGTGCTTATAACTTGGCTTCAGACTCAGGGTAGGCTGATGAACTGATGTGACAGATTAGTATAGGTAGATTGCAATGAATTTTCATATAGTCCCTTAAAATGTTTGCTCCCTTTTGCCTACATACAGGCATGTAGAAATGGGACAAAATGACTGTCATTAAAATGACTTGTCTGCCATGACTCAGAGATTCTAGGCATTTCTACAAGAGCCAAATTAAAGACAACAAAGTAGACAGGAGTAGTAACCAGCCCTGTTCTCCTCTGCTTCATCTTTATCTGGCAGCTGATAATTAAAATAATTTTCCCGAACACCAAGGTAAGGCAAGTCAAGAGGCTGTTTCCCAAGCAGATGCCAAGGCAGCTCCTAGACCAGATGGCATTGTGCTGGCATGAGCTCTCTGTCCACACCCTGCAGCTACATTCGTAGAGCATCTTCTCTCATAGCTACATGGCAGTAAACACAAGCCTGGTTTGGCCTCCAAACCAGGAAGCTGGGCTGATAGCACTGCCATCTGCTGAAAGCACCTACCATGAGTCACCAGTGGCTGTTGGAATGAGTCGCCTATGTGCAGGATCCTGTCACGTAAACGTGTGTCTGTGTTTTTTAAGTGTTGCAAACAGCCTTCAAACATGGGCATTTTGTGGAGAAGCCTTAGAAGCTGTGATGCTTTATACTAATTTTGGAATCCGTATTTGTGATTTCAGAATCTGAAATAGTGTTATAACCTAATGTCACTACAGCATGTTGGCTCCAGGCTGTATGAATAAGTATGATAGCTGTCCTCCTACAACAGGAGGGAACCATTCACATATTCAAAACAGTTGGCTGTCAGGAGTCTACAGTACACTGTAGCCAAGTCCAGAGACCTACTCTGCAAAGAGGTGATGCGAGGATCCTTGGAGTTGTTACGAGCTGTGTAAGGGCTGAGCCCAGGGTTCTGCTGCAGGACAGCATGGTCTTGCCAGCTGGGCCCCTGCCTTCACTGAAGCACGTGTCGATTAAAAGAGATTTTCTCTTGATTCAGTTATAAAGCTCAAAGTGTCATTTCAACTTTTCTACTTACAAGTAGAAACCCATCCATTTTCTCGGTTGTTTTCTGCTGTAGAAGTCAGCAAGAGGGTGTGCATTTTCTTCTCCTGTTGCTCTTTCTCATGCAGCCTTAGTTACCCTTGAATCAAAACTTGTGCAAGCATCAATAATTTGTAAATAGATCTAAGTGATTACTCAGGAAGCAGTTTTCAAACTAGTGACCCCTCAATGGGTAGCTCTTTAAAAAGCTAATCGTTATATGGCACTTCACAGAATGGTGGTGTGGCGATTAGCTGGCCCTTTGGGAGCTTTCTGCTGCAAAGAAAGAGGCAGCTGTGTTACTAGGATTTGAGCTAGACCAGCAATCTCCTTTTCTCTGGATTAATGAGTGTTAAAATAGGAATATGTAGCTGCTGGAAGAAGGAAGTTATTAATTTTAGGGTCAGTGCCTGAGTGTATCACAAGTTTTAACAGCCAGCACCTCTCCTAATTGCAGAAAATTGCTTACTTGAAGATCTGATGTCAGGTGTTATTTGAAAGCAGATGAACGTGCATCCTTAATTTTTCTCCCCTGGGAAGGTCATAGTGTCTCTGAGGTGAATAACAAGCACTGTCAGTGTATGGTCAGCAGTTACTTCACTGAGACCGCAGAGAAAAGTGAACCACTGCCATCACTGACTGTAGTGGCTGCTCTTTTGTTTTACTTATTTCCCCCTTCATTGTGAATATCAGTTAATGTGGGTTTTGTCTCTTTCTGCGTTTACTTGGCAGCTGGTGCTCCTCTGGGCAGGGACAAACTATCCTAAAAGATAGAAATAGGGACAGATTTTACTTGCATTGCTAAACTTCTGCCTTCGCATTTTTTAGTATTTTTGTCACACTATCTATTCAGACATGCTGCAGGAAAACTTGGACTGACATGGGCAAAAGGGGTTGCTTGTTCATTCGTGAGGAGCTGTAGCGGATCACAGGGCAAGATACCCCTTATTCAGGATTTTGCTATAATTATCCAATTTAAGCGTAAGTTGAAGGTTAAGTCATAAACTGACCATTATCATAATGATTCATTTCTTCTAATTAACCCTAGAATCATTCTGATTTTTATATTTTTTGGTAGGTTGTTAGTACATTTTTAGCTCCCTGAATCCATAGACTTCTGATTAAACACCTGTATATTCTGCATTGCTCTTGGAAGTCACCGTAAAGGTGAGAGGTTTCATGGAGGAAGCAGAACTTACTGAACTGAGGAAGCATCAACTATGTGTCATGTGCATGGGCAGAGAATTTGCCTAGCATTGTGCTAACCACAGTGTGAACAGTGGCTGTGTACCTTGTGGAGGCAGAAACATTGAACTTCTCTCTGCTTTAGCATTTGATTGCATTTGGATATGGGGTGAGTGTGTGGTGCATGGGCTGCAGGCCTGTATCATGGATGTTGTCACAGGCTGACCTTGTCTCACAGAAGATGAACTTCAGCCTAATTTGCTCCCAGGCTCTACACTGGCCAGGTTCAGTTTTAGAACAGAAAGGGGTAAATGTGCTGATAATGGCTGGCATAGATTGGAAGAGAAGTCTTGCTTTCTCTTTGTCTTAACACTAAATAAACCATTCTCTGGTAACTAACAAAGGCCAGTGTGGAAGTTTGATTTGCTGAGGTGGGCAATTACTGCCTGTTTTTGAGAGAGGAGAGAGGGGCTCTAATAGCTACAGGAAGCCAATAGCTCTTCACACACCACCCTTGATGATCTCAACTGAACTGTTGGTAATGATGCTAATTTCAGCTCTTGTGGGAAGTCTTAATTTTCATATGCCACCAGAATATTTTTAAGAAAAAATAAAGATTTTTTTTTCAGCTCCTGTTTCACTGCTACAGATAGCAATAGAAAAGAGTCAGTAGCAGTCCTTCAATGAGTGTTTCCAAGAGCAGAGTAAACAAGATAGATGTGATGACTATGTTTCTTCTTCTGGTGGTCTTAGATCTCCCATATACTGTGAGTTTTCCTGTAGCACAGTGTATTTCATTATAGCACCTGCTATATAGGAGCTTTATTAGATGTCAAAACCAAGAGGATTTCAGCTTCAGCACTACAGGGAGGCAGTGACAGTAAATTTCTCATCCAAAATTACATGTACTCTAAAGAAAATGTTGAGCATTTGTCCTGACCCTGTTCAGAACCAGTCCCATACTTTGTAGCTTTAAATGCTTCTCTTTTCACAGGTTTTGTGAACTGTTGAAAACGAGTTTCCCAAAAGTACAAGATAAAATTTTCACCCTCCCCACCATGTGCCACTTGTTACTGGCATGTTTTATTCACTTTGAGACACTGTTTAAGAGTGCTAAGCAATCACTCTTCCTAGAGCCATCCAGTGTTGGTGCCGTCTGGTTTCACTGCATCACCTCTTACTTCCTTGCTGAGGTTAGAAGGGTCCTCAGAACTCCATTTAGGAGTATCCTGAGAGCAGGATTTTGCACACTGAAGAGTTTTATTCAGAAACAGCCCAACACACCGATTTTCAGGTACCATCAAGTATTTGAAAAAAAAGCAATTTTTGTTCAAATACCTAAAATTTTATTAATTGGTTGGAGGTGGCTTGCATTATGTTGACAGGAACTTAAGTCTGTGTGTACAAAATACCCGCGGATGTTGGCATATAGAAATAAACATTCTGTAGTGATAAGAATAGGTCCCCGAGACGGAGAAGATTAGAGTTCTATTTCTGTCTCCACTGAAATTACCATGAACTTCAGCAGATCAAAGAGTCCAATTGATTTGATCAACTGGAATAGAATTTGTGTGTCTGTGTTTTTCCTAGGCCAGAATTCAGCTGCCTAGGCTAGAATTTAGATCTGTATTTCTGTGGATTTCTTTTCTACATGTGTATGCATAAAAATTTGCTCATGGATTTATTATTATGGAATAAATTAATTTGGAGGTACTATCATGGGGCATTTATTTGATTCTCATTAAGAAGATCAAAACACACTTTTTGTGCCACAGACTTGGATTCTTAGTATGAAAAAATGTTCCTCCGGGTTACAGCAAACTAATGGAGCCTGAGATTCTACTTCTGATACATATTAGCTACATTTTATGAGAACAAACCAATCTGTCTATTTACTTCAAATTCCATCCACAGATAGAACTCTGTAAAACTCCCTACTGATAGTCTTTTCAATATTATTCCCATATTCATGTGTTTACTCCAGTTCTATCTTTTACAGGAATACTACTGCAAGAGTTTTGTTTATAGAGTATTTTATTATTCAAGAAGTGTTAGCTTATCAATATAGTTTGATTGTTAGATTTGTTATTAGCTTACTGGAGTCTCTGTTATATTGAATATGTTGCAGGAAGACCTGAAAGCCTTAAGTAGTACTGTGATCCTATAGTGAGGGACGTGCTACAGACTGAAAAAAAAAAGAAAATCTCAAATGAAGAGAGCTTAAATTATCTAAGATCTAGGAAGTAAGTAGGTGTAGAAAAGAATAAAAGAGTGAAAATGAGCCAGGGTTTCAGATGAAACAAAGTAAGATGTAGCCTGCCTAAAATCCCATGTAACTGAGAATGTTGGTGGCAAAAATGCATGAGTGCAAAGCAGAAACTCAGACCATCTCCTTTTCACTTTTGCTCCATCTGAGTCCCAATAGCTTGAAGCTCCTGAGAAGTGCTGGTCCAAGGGTGATAGATCATATGTCTTCTGAAGGCACCTCGTTGCAGCCTGGTATGGAGGGTCAGCCCTGGAGCTTCTCTTGGATGAGTCAGATAACATCAGTGCTGCCTGTTGAACATTACCTCCCTAGCACCGGTAGTGTTTTCCTGCAAACATCTCATTAGAGAGGTGCCCTGGTGAGTGGCATGATGGTCACTCTGCAGGTGAGTTTGGTGAAGGGATCCTGTTTCTGTAGCAGATACACAGAAAAAGAGATGTGGAGGTGAATAGGCAGTGGAGGTAGCTGCTATCACTGCAGCAAGTGGAAGAAAGAAGTGGTATGTGGAAATGGTGAAATATTGAGACTGAAAGAAATTGAAGGGAAAAAAAGAAGTGTGATACTTTTAACTGAAGATATGCCACTGGGATTCTCCTTGCAGGGTGAAGCAACAAGCCTGCCAAATAGTGTCAGACTTAAGAGTCTGTTGGATGAGGTGTTTAATTTCTCTGTAGTGCTGCAGTTGCTGGTCATGTGCTGCATTGGGTGCTTTGGGTCCAACAGCAGCACAGCATGTATGAATGCTCCAGGGAAGATGTTGAGGAGGAGCAGACGATTTCTAGTGACCAGGTTGAGATGTCTCTTACCCTGTGAGCAGCTGTGCTCTGACAAACAGGCTCCTGTGCTCTCAAGGAGAGCATCTCAGAACAGAGGCACCCATACTTCATAGTTGCTTTCAAAAAATAGTTTGCATGCCGTGTAGAAAATGGAACAGGAAAAAACACAAAGCTACCAACATATTCTGTGTGTTTTCTTGCCTTTTGCCTGATCTTTTTTTTTTTCATATTTGAAAAGAAAAATCCAAGAGCTTTTAATCTCAGATACCTAAAATCACTGTGCTATGCACCATGTAGGTGATTGCTGGCTACTGAAAAAGCAGTAATTGAAATGCCTTTCTCTCCCTGCAGTAAATGGGACATAAATATTTGCATGTCTGGGCATGCTAGGCTCAGTAGATTATTCGTACATTTGCTGATAGGGAATAGAAATTGCCAAGTATTGCTATTATAAAAATAAAGCACTGTCAATCTTATAGTCCTTTAACCAACAGTAGTGCAGTAATATGGCATGGGTGAATTTGGAAAGGCTCTAATAGGTAAGTTCCTCTGCAGTCTAGAGTGGCAGTGAGAATTTAAAGCATGTTTGAGTTGTTTTTCTAATTTTGTGTACAAATATTGACATTGTGCAATAATGAATACATTGGTGTTTGTGCAGTAGGAGTTACTTTGCTATCTGTGTGGCTTCTGTGAAACTAAGGGGGAGATTTTTTAAGTAAGGTCTGCTGGATTTTATTTGAGAGGTGTGTATTTTATTTGCAGAAGAGAAGAGGCAAATATAAATTTTAATTGTATTCCTGTACCGTTCAGTTATACTTAAAGTTCCCATTAGTTTTGGAGCACTAGTGAGCATTTCAGATTTGTTCTCCTTTTTAATCAAGTATTATTGTTTGATAAGCATACCTTTCTCCTCGGAAGTAGAAAATTGCCTTACCCTCAGAGCAGAGTTCATCTTGTCTGATGTAGCGGAGTGCAGATCAGTTATTGAGCCTAAGCCCCCTAATTCCCACTCTTTTCCTGTTCATTGAAGAAAGACAACACTTTTGGAGTTGTCTCTAAAACCAGTCTCAGGATTCCAGGGATTTCACACTAACCCTATTATAATTTGGTGTAGACAGTCAAAATAATTATGTTTATCTAGGTACCAAACCATGGCTAAAAGGAGATGGGATAAACACTCTTGTGAGTCAATTCTAGGTGCCATGCCAGTGGGTTGGCAGTGTATTTATGAAAAAAACCTCAGTGTTTGACAGGATAAAGTGTTGTACTGTTCAATGTCCTGTGGATTTACAGTCTCAATTTCCAATTTCAGGGAGGAGAACATTGCTATTATCAGGGAGAAATTCGAGGAAATCCTGTATCATTTGTTGCCTTGTCAACATGCCATGGATTACAGTAAGTCTGCTGTTTTGTTCTTACTCGCCTTAGCTTATTAGCCTTTTAAACAAAATAAAGCTGTTTGTAGTAAAATAACTACTGTTTTCTTTCCTACTACTTTGTCACCAAAATTAAGTACTCTACAATCTTTAGAAAACTGGATTTAGTTTGAAACTTGCAAAAGGCTTCTTCCCCTGCTTTCAGGATTCACTGACAAAGCACACAGGTTCCTTTATTCTTTATTTTTTTTTTTAACTGAGGACATATGACAATGGTCAGGTATTGTTTTAAGATAAGAGTAAATATAACTGAAAACATCCTATTCTGCAAAAATAAAACCCACTGCCAGTATTGACAGGAACCATGGAAAGTATGCTCTTTTCTTGTTGCTATAATGATGTATTTTATGTTTTTAATTTACTCTTTACAAATGAAAGTATCTGTTTAGAGTTTCTCTTGTCCTATCCATTTTCTTCACAGAATTGCTGTCCTTAAGCTGTGTGCATGGGATAATACTTTGGTACAGTAAAATCTTGGAAAATCTGTAAAAAAGGACGTAAAATTGTGCAGTATTTTTTCTTTAGTACATAGTTTTAGTAATAATGTAATTAAATTATCTGTCATCTGAAAGTTACATGAAGCTGTGTGTTGATTGCACAGCTTTTGCACCTGCCTATTTTTGGCACTATTGAAAGATGCTAGTCAGATTTTCAGAGCAATCAAGTAACTTCATAGTCTGTTGAATCTGGGAATTTTGGGGTCTTGGAGCTTTTGATGCTGAGATTAGCTTAAACAGTCATGAAGCAAGTGAGCCTGTGTGGACATTACCTGAGTTTTTTTGCCTTTTTATGAGGAAGCAGAGCTTAGCTGATAAAAATCTTCTTCATCTTATTGTCTGTCAACTATTCTGTGGGTTTGGTATCAGCCATGTAAGTACATGTATTTAAGTAGTGTCTTTCTTTTCTGTTTGTATATTATTTGTTAGAAGTGGGGAGAATGCATGCAGAATACTTGTCATCCTTGCACTAGTCTGATTTACAGCTGTTCCGATCAAGGTTGAACAGCTCAAGAAACCTGAGCCCAGTTTCAGTATGGACAGTGAGTCTAAAAATAGTAGCATCCTAATGCATCCTGAGCCACTACATGGCTTCCATTAGCAGTGATCCATTAGGTCTTGGCCCCTGCTAACTCTGAAGAGAAAAAGCAGAAAGGAAGGAGAGCCTGCATATATGTCCTTTCCTGCCCTCCTTTTGTGGACTTGTTCTTAAGACTGACCCTCCTGCTGTTTTGTGTTCTTAAATTGCCCGATATTCAAATTGATCCCTTCTAACACAGTTAAGTGATGAAAAATGCTTTTGTTTTTACCTATATAATTCAGCTCTCCCTTCATACAATATGATAAAGTGATGTTTTGCTGAGCTGTATTAAAGTCAAGCTTTATGACAGTGCATTTTCATCATTACACCTCGGTCCTCCACAGCTGATTTGATCTGCTAAGTAATTACTAGAAACTCAGATCAACAGTCAGAGCTCCTTAGCTCCAACAACAGTTTGTTGCATCTTGCTGGAATAAAGGAAGCTGGGGAGAGTTATCTTCTAATACATTCTGCAGGGCAGGAACTTTGCTTTCATGAATTTTAGGAAGTGCCTAAGACTGAACAGATACCTGCAATAGAATAACAAGCTTCATATTCCCAAAGTTCATGCTAATCTCCTTTCTTATTAGTACGTCTCAATCTTTGCTGTAACAGCAGGATTTTTCATACATGTGAGAAAGTGTGTTTTTTTAATCATATGAGTTTTTCTGTTGATAATGTCTATTGTTTCTTTTATAAGTTAAAGTAATCAGATGATTGGCTGTCAGAATACTTAAAATAATGAATTTTTTTCTCAATGACTTTGCGAATAAAAAAATATATCTTCGCAACCTTAACTCTGAGCAAGCCATTTTGTTTGCATTTACTTTTTGTTTTCTGTGGGATCTGCAGTAACCACGGTTTCCTATGAGTTAACACAAAAAACTTTGAATGCAAAACACTCTGGTTGCTGGGATATAAATAAACTATAGTCAGGCACGACTTGCAGTCCCATGTATCAAGGCGAGTGGCACACACATCAGGTTGGTCTGTGATTTTGCTGCCTACTGGTGGTGAATATAGAAACTGCTGGTATAACTGCAAATTAGAGTTTAAGGACTACAAATCTGTTTGAAGAATATATATAATCAAAATTCAGACCTGTGTTTTGCTATTGCTTTATCTCTAAGACATTTGTGAGCATGTGATTTGTTCACAGAGCACAAGGCCTGAAGTCGGTTAAAAACAAGCCATGAACACTCTGAGTGGGCAAGTCAGATCTGTAGGTCAGCTTATTCTTATTCTTGTCACCACTGAGTGACATGATCAGAGATCGATGCTGCTGGGTGCAACAGTTGCGTGAGGAGCCAGTTGCTGGTAGTGCTTTGTCATGCAGACTGTGCTTGAGTGAAATTGCAATTAGAGGAAAGGAAGTTTTGCCTCATTATGAGCAGCAGGATGTTCCCAAATCTCATTTTATTCCCAGGCAAGGTAGCTTAAGCAGGTGCTGGAATGTTTATCTTAAGCCTTGTGGACAATATTTTATTTCTAAAGAATAAGCACAGGTAATTCGAATGGTGAAACAGCTTTCAATTGTAGATATGATCACACTTGATGTATGTTATACAGTCAGTATCCCAAGCTACTTCTGTGAATCCTCCACAGTTAACCCCGTAAGTGAATGATATTAAACGAAGTATGCTCATCAATACTGGTAATGGTTTACAAGCTTAATATATACAATCTTATATTTCTTAATAATCTCAATATTTTACTGACTGCATCTGGTCCTTTGCAGAATCAAAATCAATTTTGCTGATTACAACAAAAAAAAAGAAAAAAAAGAAAAGCTGCAGAACTAAAAAGAAAAGCATCTGGTTTTCCTGTTTATAGTCCCAGTGGTGGTTTTTTTCGATGCCTAAAAGTTTGCTGAACAGTAATCAAAATAAAAAATCTTGCTTCCATGCTTCTGTAATGTACTATGTGCCAAGTTTGAACTTGCAGCTCATATTTATGGCTGAGCTTAGAGCCCTTAGTAGTGGCACTTTGATGGGGGCATACTGATATAGCCTAATCCAAACTATTCATGTATGGGATGTCATTGAAATTAAGGCAAATTTGTTAAAAATTAATGTTGGTTTGGTTATAGATAAGATGATGATGATATAAGAAATGCCATTTGGTCTTACACTGTTACAGAGTAATGTCTGTATTACCACTTTCTTTTAAGGTGCAATTCAACCATGCTTGTGCATCCTGCATTATGTCAAAGGCTAGACTTCAGTACACTCTTTACCTAAGTAAACTTAAGGTAACACTTAATAGAAAACATTCTTGCAGAAATGGACCTTTCCTTTACTGCCATTCAAGTGGTAATGCAAAAGCATCTGGTGTTACTGTCACAAACTATCTTCATTCATTTAAAAGACAAACTGTTAAGGCTCTCTAAACTCTGGATTTAGAGTTGAACTGTGTTTTGGAATTAAATATAGACAATTGGTGATTGTGTTTCTGCAAGAAAAGTGACAGATTTTCTGAGATACAGAGCAATGTGCTTGTCATGAATTGCCTTCAAATTTCTGTGGTTGGGAAAGTTTTATGCCATAAAGAGACTATGAATACTTTACCCAGAACCATGGGTATGGTAGAAGTGTTGGTCTATTATATGTCTTTTCACCATAACCTATCTAAAGCCTGTCCGATGGGATTTCCTATCTCCATTCCATTAATATAATGTCCATAGTGATAGGATATTGCATATAGCCATTAATGTTTTCTAGAATATAAACTTAAACTCACTCAATTTAAAAAGAAAATATAATCTGTCATAACTATTATTGCTGAAATGCCCAAACCAGCCCTGAACATAGTTACAAAGGAGCCTATTATGTTCTTTGTAGTTGGTACTATATGAAATGCTGAGGAGCTCATCAAAACCATTAAAACTGAAGGATCAGTTCAATTAAATAATGTTTTATTTAGGTGAAGGCTGTTCACATGTTCTAAATACATGCGTTCCTAAAGAGAGATTCCTTATTTATCTGTTGCAGGTAGATCTCTCTTGCATGGCAATGAGGGCTCTGAACTTTTCAGTTGACTAAATTAGTCAATTTTGGTGGTGTTTGTATGTGTTGTAGACTCTCTCTGTGGAAGAAAGAAGAGTGTATATAACCACTGGAGAGAATATCTTTCTAAAGCAAAGAAACAAAAGATTGACTCAGAATTACATTCAGTTCCTGAAACTATTTTAACTGCTTCCTTTTATAAATATTTACATTTTTGAAGCATATAAACTTTTAAACTTACTTCCATGTTGCACTAGTATTTATTTATTAAATCAGTATTTACATTTCCTGCTCTTGACAGTGGGATGTTCTATGATGGAAATCATACTTACCTTATTGAGCCAGATGAAAACTACACTTCAGATGTAAGTAGAACTTACCATAGTCCTATTGTGTTGTTTGTTAAATACAGGTATTCATGGGTCCAGGGTAGGCATAAGGCTCTGGAACCAATCCCCTTATTCCCAATTCATTTACCTCACATGTGAGTCCCCATCATCACAAATGAAAGCACACCTCTGAAAATTAGGTGCTGGTAAGTATGCGTGTACTCTGGATGTGCAGTGCAGCACCAGTGGGTGCTGAGGTTCCCATGGAGCCAGCAGGAGAAGCCTGAGAGCGCCCTGTACTGGTCTCTGTCACTTCCTCCTCTGAATTCATTACATCCCATGCCTGTTGGTTCATCCTCAACTGCAGTTCAGCAGTTGGCTGTGACTGTCACTGATGTTTACTGGGCAGTTCTCTTAAACCTTGCTCCAAGCATGCTTAGCCACTCCTTTGGATGTACTGAAATATTTCACATAAAATATGATTAACTGTTGTGTTAGTGATCATGTCGCAGTTGGGAAGAGGAGGAGTGTGTAGAATAATGGTGCCTTGCATGTTCACTAGTGTAGGTGCTGTATAACAAGGACCTTTGAAACTGTTTATTTCATGCTCATAAGGTGTATTAGTTTATCCAGGTTTAATACATGCAATTATTTACTATTTCAGGATGACTTCCATTTCCATTCTGTTTACAAATCCAAGTTGTTTGAGTTTCCTTCAGATGACCTGCCATCTGGTATGATGTTTTTAATATTCATGACTCACTTCTTTTAGTCTAAGGCCAAATTTGTTGATTGTATTTGATAGATAATCTTCCGAGAGTATAGTATTTATTTGTCTATCTCTTTTTTTTTCTTCTGATTAAATAATAAAGCACTGGAAAAAAAAAGAATCTAAACCACTGAAAACACTGGAAAAGAACATGAAGCACTGAAAAAAACTGAATCCAATAAATGCAACCTTTGCTAGACCTTCATGTTATGGTGTATGTTTCTCTTAAAAAGTCACGCAGTCTGTGGACAGCATTATATGCTAGTATTTGTAGACAGGAAAAGACTGAGGTAGCTTAAAGATGGTGAAAATAAACCCCAGTTTGCAACTGGTTTATAACTCCTCATGGAATTTTCCTGTTTTAAGATAGAGGGTGAGTATCATGGTGTGACCATAAGCCTGGGAGAGAGGAACTTGCCAAGTATCATTGCTGTTTAGTCAAATCTCCAGTCTGTTCAGCATCTTTCACAGTACTGGCTGTGGTGTGGGTCATGCATTTCAGTACAGATTAATTTGGAGGCAGAAGTGGTTTCAAGTGCTGGTAGTGATCAATCCCACAAACAGTTTATATTGTGTGTGGAGGGATAAGAGGGTTTTAAAAAAAATGAGTTTTCATCTGAGAAGTTGACTTGTTAATTGAAGTTAAAATTGCAGTATTTATGGCATATCCCCATTCTGTCAAGAGCTTGCCAGTTTTACAGATGCATTTTCCTGCTTTACAAAATGTATCCTAGATAAGTAAAACTGTGTCCTTCATAGACACTGTCATTTTGGTAGAAATAACCTCTAGACTAATTTCTTCAGGAGAGTTATAGATGTCCAGTAATCTTGTTACAAACTATTTGTTCTATGCTAGCAGTCAGCTCTGGAATATTACAGTGCTGGGTACTGCACATAGATGGGTTCTTCGCAGGAGCACAGTGTGTGCAGGTTTGCTAGTTATTAAGTGAAGTAGAATCATTCAGAGCTGTAATGAGAAAAAAAACAAGGGAAATTGTTATAACTGGGTCACCTTGATTTCAGTTCTGAAGAAGGAATCTTTCTGAGTCTAAACAAAACAGTATCCCAGCTTCGTGCCTTATGTCCTTTCCTGATGATTGCCCAGGCAAGGTGGACGAGGTGTTGTGATGGAGGGGCAACACAAAAGGCTTATACAGTGCAAAATGTCAACATCTGTATCAATAAGTTTCCTATGTATGTGCACCTTTGGTTATTCCCTGTACTTGTAGGGAGGATAATGTCATGTGAACAATTTATTGAACATAAGGCCAAATAATAAAGTGCATTTTTTGTCACACTTGTCATTTGAAAGGTTGGAAATAATGCAACCTTTGCTTAGTTCGAAACGAATCTTTTACCTTAGGTTGTTGAAGTATGAGACCTCTAGAGCTGGTATTTGGTAGATATCTATCAGCTGTTCTATAAGATTTCCTAATAGTGAAATACCATGTTTTCAAGATTTTGGAATAAAATTGTTTCTGCCTTTAAAATTCTGAAAAGGCATTAATTACAAGTTGAATCCACCAGTTTAATGCACCAAAGCATGTTGAGTAAAAAAAGAGAAAAGTACTACAGCAGAACCATTATTAGTAACAACCACTGTGATACTTCATCAGTGTTTCTTATATTCCTTATTACTCTCTTAATGTGTCAATTTGCCCAGTCTAAAGAGATCTTTCCTGATGTTAAAATTTTCTTCTTGTCTTTAAGAGTTTGTGTGGAAGCTAAGATTTCCACTCAGCACTGTGTTAGGAATGGAATGAGTGTTTCATCAGCTTCAATACTGATGTTAGAAAGGGAAAAAAGCAAGTAACAGGAATTACTTGATATCAATGATAGTAAAAGCATACACTGTTATACCACAATTTGATAGCAATATACTTCTTACATTCTTTTATGCCTTGGGTATTAAAAAGAAAAGGCTACTGCAGAAAATAATTAATTATACTGTACTTTGCAATGATCTGAAGAGGTAATGAGGACTTTAAATCAGAAAGCTTGGATGGATGACTTGGCATTTGACTTCGTAATTCAGTAGACTTATTTTTTCTCACAATCTGTACCGAGACACAGTGCAGTGACACGATCTTAGACAACACTATTATTATTGAAAGTGTTGTTTTTCAAATCACGCATAACAGAAGCCCTTTTGAGGTCGTTTGAAAGACATGTAGATGTGGCACTTCAGTGGTGGACTTGGCAGTTTTAGGTTTATAGTTGGACTCGATAAAAGTCTTTTCCAACCTAAATGATTCTATGAATCTTTATTACACTTTTTCAAAGTAATATATTCCCAACAAAATTTCCTGTAGACTTTCTCAGCTGTCTGCATTTCCGATGATTTTGTTGGTCATGTTCTTTTGCCTGAGGCTCCCTGTCTGGAAAGGCACCCTGTATGAATTCATCCAGCTTGTGAATGATAGTGCAGTGTTGATGTGTGTTAATGCATTAACATTAATGGCTGCATCATTACCTTCTGGAGATGACTGACTGCTGATGGTGGGTAAATGGTCACATTTTCTGATTAAGTTATTTGAGACCCTATATACATATTGTAAATTATTGTTTTATTGACTGAGAAGTTGTATTTTTATCAGGTTTATTAACCATAACATAAACCCTAAAATGACAGGTTGAAAGCCAGTTGTATGGTACTAAACCACAAAGTAAATATATAAACAGATGTAAAGCATAATAAAAAAAAGTGTAAAAAATTTTCAAGATTTAGTTTCTCATCATTGTGAGCTCCAGGGACTGCAGGTCTGCAAGCAATAAATAGGGACACTTGGATGTGATTTACTTTATTTTAGGTCCATTTTGTAAAGAAATTCCTCAAGTGCACTGGTGTAACCATGAAAACACTTGTAAGCAAAGGGCCTGTAATTGTCCAGAGCCCACCATAAAAAGATGTCTTCAAACTTCACACACTAAAGTAACAGGAGAATCCCCAAGACAAGTAGCCAAGAGTACACCAGTTACTCATGCTTTGCTTTCCTAGTTTGTCTTATCATTAAGTAGCTGCTCCAGGTTAAGATTAGCACTTACTCCTGGTAATGTTTTGTCAGATAGGCAATTAAACTTTGTGTTTTAAGGTTTTGCTGATATGGCAGCCATGTCAAATTCCGATCAGCATTGGTTTTAACCCTGTTGTTTGAGCCACTTGCAGAAATTTCACAATTAATGTACAGCAGGTGGGAGGTGGAGCTGTGAGAAACTTTCCTGTCCAACCAGCAAAACTGTTCAGGATTCTCTATCAGAACCAAAAGTTGTGTGCAGAGGTATGTGAACTGGCAGTGCCTTAATTTACACAGCTCTGTGTACTGCCTACTTCTCTACAGGACTGGTAAAATCACTCTGGAATATTGACAGCAGTTTTCAGTTCCTGGAAACTGAAAGAATGACCAAAGCTGCAGAAAGCATGAAGGAGGGGAAGTAGTCAAGGGGAAAAGGAAAAAAATGACATCACAAAATAAGCAACTGCAAACCTTTAATTTATGTGTCTCAAAAAAAGACCATCTTGGGTTTATATGAATAGTAAATATGCTTATACAAGATAAGAGATTTCTGGTCTGTACAGGGAAAAGTGAGGCAGGGATTATGAATCTAAGATAAAAGATGGAAAAATACTTCTTGGACATTTAAAAGGGTAACAGCAGGTATTGTCTTTGCTTAGTTTATCATGTGCCCCTTTCCATGAGTGGCTAGTAAGAGATTTGACGAAAGGGATTTGGCAAAAGAACAAACTACTTGATGCTTATGATTAGAGGTTTAAGAATTTAAAGACATGGTGGGATTAGAAGGGAGGAATATTGTATTGATTGTGAGCATTGCCAAAATCTCATAAGGTTACTCCCAGCTCTGTTTTGTGAATGTAATCATCTTAAAGCATTAATTCTGCCTTCCATGCTCTTCTTACTAATTTAGGTAGCTATTGCAAGAGCTCTGTGAATGTCTGCTGAATTCCCAAAAAATGTGATTCACTCCATGGAAGCACTGTGCTAATAATATTACATGCTCAATGCTGGTGAAGTTTTGGCATAGAACATCTGCTGTGCTTTCTGAAGCGTGACACCCACAGATCATGTGTTGCAGCAGACCCAGATTATCACTAGTAGAGTTTTTAATAAGAACTCTGTCACTGGGAAGCATCTGTAACATTGCTGCCTTTATAGCTGGAAACTTGAAAAAATAATTTGCTTCCACAGCTGATGTGTGGAAGAATGCCATAACTACTGTCATGTGGCATCAGGGTCACCGATTATTGAGCTATATTCTTGTAAACATTCAATGTATTTGCCTGTCTTTTCTGTTTAGAATTCTGGCAAATGAATGCGACATCACAGAAATTTGTTGTAAAGCCAAGGTACAAAAGAAGTAAAAGGCAGGTACGTGCCAATATGCTTGTTTATAAATAATATGCCATCAACTTTATTTTGTGCCTGCTGAATTAATTTGTCCAGATGGAGTGCTGCTGCTTGGACTGGTTTGGCTATAACAAAAAGAGGTATGTAATGTTGATAAAACATTGTTGGGTTCTCTTGAATGCTGCCTACCTGAAGAGTTATAAAGTTATTAAGCACTGCTAAATTGCAAATGGAAAAGTAGCTAAAATATTTTCTCTCATTTTGAGTATAGTTTTTATATTCACAAGTAATTTTTACGTTGCAGTGGTGATAAGTAGCTACTTTATCTCACTTGACTTTGATTTAAATTTAATTTCCTACACTGAGTGTTCATCCGCTGTTTATTAAAGTGGGAGAGCCACTAAGTGCAGATGTTTGTACCCTGGGAAGATAGCAGCAATTCTTCGTGTTTTAGGAATGGAGTTCAAATGATGGGACAGGTCAAAACAGAGCCAGGTTAGGGGGGCTGAAAAGTGCCGGCAACAAGGAAATACTGAGAGCAGTGGGAGGGGAAGATGACTTTAACATCACTAATTAATACAAGCCTCACAGAGGCAAAAGAAAAGTGAGTAAGACATTACAGCATTCCAGAAGTCATTCCTGAGGGTCTTGCTTTATATCAGGAAGTTTGCTGTCTTTCTAGAAACTAGGCATTACTCTGCATTTTTAAGTCATAACAACATAGTAACTCTTCTGGAAAACCCAGTTAAAAAAGATCACCATGAAGAAACTCAGTCATAAATGTTTTTAAGCAGAACACAGAGGTGAGTCCTGTGTTCGAGCAATGTGCGAATAGATAATAGAATTGTTAGACAGTTTTTTCATAAATAATTCAAAAGGGTTCCCTTTCTCTGTGGAAAAAAAAATTATAGCTGACACAAGCTATTTATAAGCCTCACTGGGGATTCTCTTTCTTTAAAAAAAAAAAACAACAAAATTGGGATTAGATACTTGATTTCATTGTTTAAGGTCATAGAAATATCCTGATGGAGGTGAAAAGATTTGTAAAAATGATGCAACTAAGCACCAGAAGTTTCATCAATATCTGAGACCAGAATTGAGACAATAGAAAAAATATGTGCATGACAAGTTTGGTTTCTGAAGCCGTTTCTAGTTACCAGTTATATTCTCTCTGTAAACGCACTTCTGTACACTATCTTAAACTTTTACTCTCTCTGTAGGTTCGTCGGATTCCACGCAAAGTTGAAGAGGAAACAAAATACATTGAGTTGATGATTGTAAATGATCATCTAATGGTAAGACTGACACACTTCAACATCTTACAATTATCATTAACATCAATTTGTCTTAATTGGTCCATAAAGGATAACAATACAGAACAATCTATGCCCAGAATAAATTCAGTATGCCCGTAAGAGAAGAGAGTGTGGTTTCATTAACCACTGATGAAGTTGCTTCTGAATTTTGGCAAGGTAGTTTCACCAGTAATACAACCAGGCCTGAGTTTGAGAAGGAAGTGTCATAAATTAAAAAATTGTGTCATAAAGTAACTAATGTCAGTGTAACTTAAGCTGATGATTTTCTTTCTGGCTTTCTTGGGCACTTAGCTATAGCCACTCAGCAATCAATGATGCAGTTATTGCAATTGTGCAGCAGCTGCTGACAATGGGGAGATTAATAGCGACTAGCTTTTTTTTTGATGTCCAAATCAATGTAGAGAAAATTATTTTGTTAAGCTTCTATGCTTTCTCTGGGAAAACATAAATAGGCTCTTTAATGTAGTGGAGATATAATAAAGATTAGTGTATTGAAGAAAAACCAGGCTCATTCAAGTGGGAAAAGTCACAGATTTGTGTCAGTGAAGTAAAGATTATTAGTAATTAATGAAAGGATTCTCAAAGGATATGGTGAATTCTCCGTCACTTGCAGTTTTCAAATCCAGACAGTGTATTTCTGGAAGATCATAGAATCCTAGAATAGTTAGGATTGGAAAGGACCTCAAGATCATCTAGTTCCAACCCCCCTGCCATGGGCAGGGACACCTCACACTAAACCATACCACCCAAGGCTTCATCCAACCTGGTCTTGAACACTGCCAGGTGTGGTGGTGTCAAACACAAACAATAGGATTCAATCTTGAAGACTGCGTAAAGTTCAGACTGGTGGTGCCCCCCTGACTGGTGACATTAGTTGATTTTACGGTCCTATATGGCTTTAAAAATCAAAATATTTCTATACATTTTATCTACCCTTTCTTCTATGTGAAGCTTCTCTCAAGCAATACCCAAATTGGCAAAAATATCAGAGTGTACCAAGGAGTGTGCCACCATCCTTGAACCTTGCTCCATTAGCTCAGTTTGGCAAGTATAGCAATAAGTTCTTGGATTAAATATATTGAATACTGGATGCAGAATTCCCTAAATCAGTGTCATTGTGTTTCATCCTGCATACCTGAAGCCACAACATTCCCCTTGGGACTGTATCTGTGTGGGTTGATTCCTCTTGAGGACAATGTTTCCTAATTTTGGTTAATTATAGGTACTGTGCGAGTCAGTAAACCAGAGTTTATTCCCTAAAGCAAATGCCAGTGAACATCTATGGTGAAAGAAGATGAATAATTTCCTCCTGTGTGAAGGAAGTGTTGTATGTCTGGTCTCCCCCCTTTCTCCTTGGGCTAGGCTAGCATGTGGATTACTCTCTGTGTGTGCAGCCAGTGTAGCTCTTACTGACTCAATGAGTGCACTCAGTGTGGAGCTGACGCCCTGCAGAGTCAGAGCCGTTTTCATCGTTCAGCCTCCCCGTGCGCTTCCAAAGGGAGCAGTGAACCTTGAGCTTCTTCTCATCCATAGAGCCATCTGTGTGCTACTAGGCCTCATGGCCACTGAGTGCTGCAAGGGCTATGGTGCCCTCCTCTCTGGTCTTCTCAGCCGCTTGTCCAACAATTGTTTCCAGTCAGGGAGTAAAGCTTTTAAAACTCAAACAGTGAAATGGGCTTATGAATTAGTATACTGAGAATGTTTCAGTAGGCCTCCAGAGTCTCTAAGCAGTTTGAGGTTTTAGTTGCAAATAGAGACTTGAGTAGTATATTTACTTTTCTTCGATCCCATGCCTAATTATCTGTATATTTTGTAGCTTTTTCGTTTAATCGTTTCTGCCATTTTTATCTTCACAGTCCTGTCCTTCTGTATTTTACTCTTTTTTTCTAGCGAGTGTATCTTACTAGTTTTTGGTGCCGTTCCTGTTTGAAAGCATGCCTTTTCCATCCCTTAGTTGCTGGGCACTTCTTTGTGCCTCTAGAAGATCCTAACTTCTAGCAAATATGGAAAACTTTAACTCCAAGATCAAGCATCATGTGGCACAAGATGGTTAAACATTTCTGAATATCTTGGCCTAAATTCTGCTAAGATACTTGTGACTTTCATACCCATGGTGCTCATATATAAGTGGTTTTTTCCTGCAGATAGGAGTACCTGGACAACTATCTTCAGTGTCAGCTTTATAGCACTGTATTACAGATTTCAGTAAATGTGCCATTGCAGTCCGATTGCTAAAGTGATATTAACCAGTTACTGTGGCATTATGGGGATGTAAAATTGTACATGAAGAAATACAGATAACAGCTTAAGAGAGGAAACTGAAAGAAAATAGGAAGTCTGATAGGTTAAAATACGGGTGCAGGCCCACTCAGGGTAACACTTTCAAAGGAATCTCAACTATGAAAGTTGTGTTACCAATTTCTGTACTGGCATTTGGAATTAACTTTAAAATTGTCAATAATAAAGGTAATGAAAATGTTAACGTTATGTTCCTGTTTCTATAGCATTTTTCAGTAAAGACCATAGAGTACTTTCCAAACAGGAATTAATAGATCCTCACAACAGCTGTTGTAAAGTATATTAGTAATGTACATTTCTAAACAGCTTTCTACTATTGCTCATTAACATTACATTCAGCACAGGAGACCAAACCTTGTGCATGGGTTTTACTGTTGATGTAGTTGCTTTTTCTCTTTCTGCTTATTTGGAAATTGAGTTTACTTTTGTGAAGTCTCTCTATGCAACTTGGCTGTGTTTGTTTTTGCAGTGTAAAAAGCACCGCTTATCAGTTGGCCATACAAACAGCTATGCTAAATCAGTTGTGAACATGGCGGATTTAGTAAGTATCACACAACTCTCAATTAAATATTCTTTTATGTGACAGATAAGTCATATGATTCTCCTGCTGATAGATGCAGGAGTTGTTTGTTCGGGGCATACCTAAAGATAACATATATGGAAATCACAAATTTTCATTTAGAAAGTCAGTCACCTGTAAGGCCTTTGTCCAACGTAAATCGTTAGAGATTTTTGTGTCTTCAGAGATTTAATAATCCTGCTGAATCATAGCATCCTATGTTAACAGCCTGAAACCCAAAAGGCATTTTGAAATTAAAAGGCATTAAGATTTCTCCAGAAAAAGTGCATTTGAGTAAATGAGTTAGAATAGGAACATACAGGTAATTATGTGGATTATATTTGTGACACTAAATCAGATGAGCTGCTGGCTCTCATACCTCACTCTGGGACAGTATTACTAAAAAATGGGGTTTCTGCTCTTGAATGTATTTGGTGTGGAGTATTAACCCCAGACGTTGAAAGGATGGCCTTTTTTTTGTGATTCAGCAAACATGAGGTTAAATACTCCTGCAGACATGTATTAGAGCAAAAAGTGTGGGTTTATAGATGACTATTTGGTATAAGAGAGCCCTCATGTGTAACTGGGAGGGATGATCTGGATGTTATAAAAGACCCATTAATTCCAAGTCTTTAAACTAGTTGGATTGGTTCTGCAATAATTTTTCAAAAATCCCATCTCCCTTTTATGCACCTCTGCCTGTGTAGGGCCAGCATGGGATCTTTTTGTAGGCTGAGAGGGCTGATAGAAGAATTATGTCTAAAATTTAAATTTTACTTTGTTTTCAAGTTTGTTGGTTTTAAGGGATATAAAATCACCTGGGAGAACCTAAACTGTGCTAGAACAAGATGAATATTTAGTTATGTAAAAATGCAAGCTATTACAAAAAAGGGATATACCTCACCTTTATTCTATTTGACATATTTGTTCATTCTGTTAATGTACTAGATATATAAGGAACAACTTAACACCAGGATAGTATTGGTTGCCATGGAAACCTGGGCTACTGATAACAAGTTCACCATATCTGAAAACCCCTTGGTGACCCTACGTGAATTTATGAAATATAGGAGGGATTTTATCAGAGAGAAAAGTGATGCAGTTCACCTTTTTTCGTACGTAACCTCATATGATGTTTTATTACTGGGGTTTTTCTTTCTTTGGGGGTTGATTATCACAAGTGGCTGATACATCTCCTTTCTGTTGTCTGTGTAATCCACAATAATTCAGAAAATAATATTTCTGATGGGGAGGTTGGGAGTAGTTAATGCGCAAACTGCCTGCCGGTGCAACTAGAGATTAGACTCTCATTTTAGTTTTAACTTACTAGGCTGAGCAGCATGCACTGTAATCCTTGGTTATTCTGTGCAATTACCTACTCCACAAATGCAACTACCTGGAGGGTTCCACCTCAGAGGTTGGCTTCTTTGGCAGTAGAGCACGAATAGTCCTGTTGTGTTATTTTAAAACAGAATGTTGGTTTTGAAACCAGTGAGGTTTCCTTTTTAAAAAGCACTATGACCTGCTTTAGTCTTTTGAATGACCTACATGATGCAGGATTACTGAAGTTTTTCCATGAAATAATTTGTTCTCTAGAAAGACGTGCTATGAGAAGAATAAGCTAGGAAGAATGTTATTTTCTCCAAATATATTAATTGTTTTGGAAATAAGATTGATATAAAATATATATATTATATATATAATTATTTTTATGATATAAAATATAATGTCTACGAAAACAAAGGAGAGGTTCGTGGCTGAGCTTTTTGATCCACATAAGACAGGCCAGATGAATTGCTCTGTGGGAGTCCTTATCCCTCCCTGCTGCTCGGCGGACTGTTATAGGAGCCTACATGAATAAACTTAACCTAAACACCTCACATTCACATGACTCTGGTAGGGTGCCACCATACTCAACCCCAGTATCCACCCTCCCTGCATTTTTGCACATGCTTAATTAACTGTCATCAACTGTCATCTGCCATGGGCAGAGCTAGTAAGATCTGCAAGTGATGCTTGCAGATTTTGGTTTCTCTGTGTCTCAGTTTTTCATCTGTAAAACAGGAATCAGGTTTTCTCACATGCTTCGTGGTTCTCTCTGGTGATATTATAAGGCCTTTGGGGAAGGCTTGTTCTTAGGAGTGTTTGTGGGTTGTCTAGGACCAAGAGGGCCCTATTTACCTTGTGACTGGGACTCTGAGTGCCACTGTAATGCTAATTCCAGTGCTATCCAAAAAGCCACCACCAGTAGTGGTGTTGTTTTGAAATAAAAATTTCTAAAATTGTGTCTGTGAGTGAGACATGGCTGAGCTGGGAGGTGAGGTTGGCTGGTGTGATGGTACAGTAGTTAAAAATGAACTTCCACCTGCAGCAGTTAGACAGTTGTATTGTTTCTTGATCTTTTCCTGTTTTCTTCTGAAAAAAACCCCAAATCCTAAACCAACCAAAAACGTGACAAACCAGTTTGCCTCAGCTTGGATGGATCAGTACTCTGAAGTGGAGCAGAGTCTGATTTGTCTCCAGTAACTGGCAGTTATTCCTGCTGACATGGTCAGAACCAAAGAGATTATTAGATTTAGGCTTAGAGTGCATCTGTCCCTTGGAGGAGATCTGATGCAGTTCCAGGGAATTTTCACCTAACTGCATCAGTGAGCTGCTAATGCATCTCCTTTTGAGTTTTACCACATCAGCACTGCCCAACTAGACACGTGTCTTTTTAGTGGTCCTCCATGCACTGGCAGCGTGGTTGCCTCTCCCGTGCTCTGCCTGTAACGCATGCCAGCAGAAGTCACTGCAGTAGTATGCAAATGAACAAAAGGCAGGTGAGATTCAGGTGGTTTGGCAAAACAGTCCCTTTCTTCTTTGCTTTCTTATATTAGGTAGTCTGAGAAGGAGGAGGGAAGATGATATTACTTTGTTGGAGATAGTTTGACATGTGAGGTTTCTGAGTAGTAATCTGTTTTTCTCATTTTATTTTGCATAGTTTACAGTGTAATGATGACAACCAGCATTTGCAAATCAGAAGGGTAAATACTGGGCTGGATAGATGCAAACCTCATGAACTGAGCAGGTTAAACTTTCTTTTCCTTTCCTTTTCTCAAAGGGGGAGTCGATTTCAGAGCAGTCGAAGTGGCATAGCCCATACTGGTGGCATCTGCTCCTTACTTAAAGGTGGAGGTGTGAATGAGGTAGGTGGGGATAGTGGCATGAGCAAAAAGTGGTGGAAACTTACCTGTGCAGAATTTGTCAGTGCAGGCATGTTCCTCAAAATACCTTACTGCCACTTTGCTGATGCAGTTTTAGTTCAGAGATGTTTCCATAAAAGTGATGTCTCAATGAAGAGTGCTAAGTGAATAAATTCGGATATGGATTCAAATATGCTTTTTTCAGTAGGTTCTGCAATATCCTGTCATTCATACTTATAGTCACAATGGCAGGGAACAAACAGACCTTCTTTTACTTGACTTGTCCTCAAGCCAGCAATTAGTTTTCCTCACTTGTTCATTATATAGCTGCTCTAAAGTAAGAACTCTAACACTGTGCATCTGATTTTGTTTGATAAAAGTTGCCTTGAAATGGTAAAAGCTTCACTTGTGTCTAAGATACCTGTATATAACTGATGACTCTTCCTACCTTATTTCTTTCTTTCAGTTTGGAAAGCCAGACTTAATGGCAGTTACCCTGGCTCAGACCTTGGCCCAAAACATCGGCATTTTCTCAGACAGAAGAAAAATTCTAAGTGGTAAGGTTGTTCGGCTTTTTTCACTCTTTCTCAAGGGAAAAATCTTAAACAGTGAAAGATCTGATCAGTGTCTCTCTGATAGGTATTTTTCCTATGTTTCTCACAATAATGGAATATTTAAATTTTTATTGTAATAACACGAGGGGCAATCACATATCATTAGTTTTCCTCTATTTAAAAACTGTGATAACCCTCTGCCCATAATTGCTGGCAGCACTGGTGTCACCATTTCATTAAAAATAAATTATAAAGGTGTCTGCAACTTCCATTCATTTCAGCGAGATAGGTGTCACACGCACAGATTGAATGGCTGCTATCTTGCAGTGCAAAGGTAGAAATATACAGTGTTAGACCTGGGAATGATGAGGAGCCACCTCAGTCCTGTTATACAAGATGGTTTTGACAACTTACCTTTTTTGCTGTTGGCTTCGATTGAATTCCTCTTGTAAATTACCCAAATCTCCTGTTCCTCATGTAGATTACCAAGGTCTTCTGTATTTGCCACCATACTGCTGCCATTTCTCTGCTGTAACCTTGATTTACAATATTAGTAACACCTATTTGTGTGAAATGTTTTAATTCAGATCTCCACCACCCACCCCAACAAGGACCTTACCCTCCCTGTTTCCATGTTATATGAAGTCTCACCTTGATATGATTAAAGTAATAATGTTCTGAAACAATAGATGATGGAGTGTTTAGTTATTGGATCATGTGTACTTATGTGGCTTACATAAAAAAAATTAATTATTATATTGAGTAAAGGAGCTCTGCTTAGGTAAATTTTGTTTTCAGGCATTACAAGGATAGTATATAATGCAGAGATACATCTGCGTGTAATGGTTTTTTGCAGTTCTTGTAGTTTTATTTTGAAGACTATTCAGGAATGTAAGAAGGATGCTTTATGCTACTGGAATGCTCAGTATTCATTTTCCAGCTGCATCTTATTAACCTGATGCAGGGGCAGGACAAAAGTGAAAATGATAATAATGATGATTTTCTTATGGCTGAGGGGTGTGGAGGAAGGAGAATGCAAGTGCTGGACAGAGCCTCATTTATTTCTAATTTTACTTTTAAAATGGAAGCAACAAACTGATGTTTATGTATTACAAATTATAAAGGAAGAGAAATTACATATGCAGTACATACGTACAAAAATAGACACAGGGCACTGTTTTGATAGCAGAGGGCCGAGACCAGAGGAAAGCAATGCCAGGCAGGGAAGAAGGGAGGGATGCCTTCTGCCTGCTGAGGGGCTGCATGGGGAAGAATAGGAGAGAGGAAGAAGAAACTACTAGATACCGCTTTAATTGTCAATGTTTGCTGATGATTTTATGCATTTCTGCATGCATTATTGGTTTGGTTTGTTTTTATCCAAGCGAAGATTTCCTCGGTCACATTAGTATAATTAAAGAAGAGAACTGAAAAAATAGAAGAAGGCTTAAAATGATTCTTTTTTTTTTAACTCTGAAAATTTGTGAATCGAATATTCATGGCACAGGCAAAGGCAGGAGAGCTGACTCATGAGTTACATGTGCTGGAGTATGACACTGCTGTTTCTCTAACTTCACTTTAAAAGAAGGAAAGAAAAACAAGGACATATTTTCAAGTTGCACAGAATCATAGATAGTTTTTGAAAGGAAGTTCTCAGCATGCACTGATACACTTAAACTAAGGTGTGCATTAAACTAGCAAATTGCTCTTTTCACCTTGTATTTATATATGAGATGGAATTGTCTACAGGTTTTGTGATAATAAATATATTTATTTTGGACTCAAAATGTAATTTATTCTTTTTTTGTGTTGTTGTCAGGTGAGTGTAAGTGTGAGGACACGTGGTCTGGATGCATAATGGGAGACATGGGGTAAGGTGTTGCACTAGAGGAAAATCATGTCCTTCATATAATAACATAAAGGAAAGGTGTGCAAACTTTTGTGTTGTGGTTCAGCAGAGTATTTTCTGTGAATCATTTTTTATTTTTTTAATTTTTTTTTCCAGAAAGTAAGGTATTGGCTGTTTAACATATGTAGAAAAGACACTTCCAAAGAAATGTGAGAATAGGTGAGTTAATGAAAGGATACATGAGGATTTTTGGTGACTACTGGTTTAGCTCACAAAGCACAGGGCTCGACAGCCAAGCCAGGGCATTGCAAAGAAGCAGGAGTGTTTATCTATTCTTTTTTGTCCTCCAGTTTCTGTGGAAATGGCAGAAATACTGTGCCCATTGGAGGCTGAATGTGCTTATACCCACATATAATGTCACTGGAGAGTTTTCATCTGATGACTAGTGAATCAGCAAATTTTTGCTGCTAGATGAAATTTAATGTTTTCTAACATGTCTATTCAGATCTTCATATTGCCTATCTTCTGTCATGTGTATAAATTAAACTGTAGTCTAGTTTTAGATACAGATAGTGCTCCAAATTTTTAAATTCATTTCAAACTAACCTACAATAGCTCTGTTGTCAGAACACTTTTGAACCAAGAAGCATATTTCATTCAAAGCTCCTTCGAAGTGTGAATTTGTGCCTTTTTCACCTTGTGGACCTAAAAATATACTAGGTAGGATTTTTCTAATTTTTGGTTTGTTAAAAGAACAAACTTAGAAGCATTTTTTATTCTTTAAAAGTGATTTGTTATCTAATAGTCTTTAAATTCTTTTCTGAAGTCCAAATCTGTCAAATAATTACTTATAAGCACCTAGCTTTTCGATGAAGGTTGGTGAATCCCACAGTCTCTGTTGTCTTAAGACTTAAATCATAAACACTATAGATTGAAAAGGTTTTGCAAGCCATCACTCCCTGGAATGCAGAATTATTTTGTATGGCATTTCTGCTAATATTTTCTTATCCAGTGATAAGCTGATACAGGAAAGCCCGTGAGACATCAAAAGCTGCTTGAAGCATAAATACTTTCATGAGTAAGAACCTAAATATAAAGATCACTAAAGTTACTTTGGGAAAAAATCTTTCCCTGTAGAAAGGATTAATGAAAAGATTCTCTTTGAGAATATGATTCTCTCATCATATTACTTTTAGGTGGTATACTATGCCTTAGGTTAAATCTCTGTACTTGAATGAAATTTATTCAGGGGGGCACAGGAGAGGGGGAAACCAAAATGTTATCTGATGTTTGTTAGACGTGTTTTTAAATGGTATAACTCCATTATATAAAATATATAAAAATTCTGTAGGGCAGGAGAGCAATTTCATATAGGAGGGAAATTAACTATGAGCAATCTTTGTTTTCTGCAGTATGTATAGGAAGAAATAAGTGAGATCAGGCCTGTTAGTGAAACAGGTCATGCTTGTGAGAACTACACACTGTGTAGTAAGATTTGTGCTATTTTGCATGAAATAACTTAGTGAAATGTTTTAGACCTCTCACTTTCTATGAGCTCTGTGTCATTGCTGAAAGTTCTTCGTCATTTACTAAAACAATTTACAAATTAGATAGAGTCACAGGCAGATAGTCACCCTGATTCTGTAGTGGTGTATTTCTCTGAAGTGTTATATTTCTCCTCCTATTTTGAAAAAAAAAAAAAGAAAAGAAATGTAGTGTAAAAAGCACTACAGAAAGTAATCCTGCCACCTTCTTTCTGTGCAGGTATTATCTTCCAAGCAAGTTCTCCAAGTGTGATATTGAAGAGTATCATGAATTTTTAAACAGTGGAGGTGGAGCCTGCCTTTTCAATAAACCAACCAAAGTAAGTATGAACTTACTTCTATTTCTAATATAGATGAAACCAGGAAGAATGAAAAGGGTAATGTTAGAAAAAAAATAACATCTGTAATTCTGATATTTCTAGTTCCGTCTAAATTTTCTGGTGATATATGAGTGAAAGTAGCTTATTTTAGTTCATACTAGCTTGGAAATTAAATATTTTTTTACTAAGTGGTTTCATGTCCAGCAGAGTTCTCACAGGCTTTGTTCTAGAACCATCCCTCAGGCAATTTGTTCAGAATATTGAATATACAATATGGTGCTGAATTTATTTGATGAGGTTTCAAGTGTCTTGGTAAACTTTTGCACAGTTCATTTCATCTCTGGAAGCTGAAGTAAGATTACTTTTTTTTCACATCTGTCCTGGGATGAAACAAAGGCTCCTAGAGCCTCTGCAGGGGGTCCACTACTGTGCACCCCAGCAGCTTTTTAGACACCAGCAGTTACAAGTGGTATTCTCACTTTTTGGAGAAGGAAGAGTTTTTGCAGTGGATCTCAGGACAGAGTTTGAAAACTCGGACTAGTTGTCTACGGCTGGAAGAGGCAGAGCAGGAGAGAAAGCCCTGAGGAGCAGGGAACAGATACTAGGAGACCCTATGCCTGCTGGGTGCTTGCCACACTCCTTATTCCCCAGGTGCTGCCCACACCGTCCTTGTCACTGTCACCAGGGTCTGTTATCCCCTCAGCTGTGTCTGCTGGGAGAGAAATGTATCTAGTGAGAAGTTCTTGGATCATCTTAGTCCTATGTTGGCTCCTTCCAGGTCAGTCTGTGTGGTTCTGCATGCCCTTGCCTTGTGCTGGGTAGCCCTTCAGACAGGAGAGACTGGCAAATCACTGCTGGCCCCTTGTCCTCAGTGCCACTGAACCTTGCCTCATCTGGTATGGTGTGTTACCTCCCTAAAGGTTTGGGGAGAGGAGAGCTCCCAAAGCACTGGCGCTCACTTAAATGACTGACCGATCCCCTCCAAATTTGCCTCTAAAATACGAAATCACAGGTCTTGCTGTATTGAGTCCTGAAAATTAGAAGGGGGGAATATCTCTTGAGATAGTGTTTGCCTTTTCTTTGCTTCTGTTGTCTCAGTTTTGGCTTGCTGAACAGGTGTATTCATGTGAAAGATGCAAAGACTATTAAATGATTGACTGAGACATTTAAGGTAGAAAAATACAAATCAAGGCTAAAGAAACTCCAGCCAAGATGTAAGTGCTTCCACAATGGAGGATTTGCAGCAGATTCACTATATTCCTGCTCCGTTTACAGAAGCATGTGTTAAAGTGCAATCAGGATAATGACTGTGACTCTTTTCTATATATAATTAATGTTATACTCTATTTAATGTCAGTCTTTTATCAAGCAAAGGAAAGAGGGCAAGGCAGACAGGCAGTCAATGTGGAAAAAAAAGACCTGATAGCTGAGATGGTCACATAAGTAAAAGAGAAATTAATATCTTGAGTGATGCACATTTATTCTGGAGTAGCTGAGAAAAAGTGCATCTTCTGACAATCACAGAATTTCAATAAGTATTAGAGAGGGGAAGAGAAAGCATCAAATCCAGAGAAGCTGAGTCTGCTTATCTCTCAAAGGTCTCATTTTCATGAAAGAATGTCCTATTAAAAGTGGAGAGAAAGCATTGTCATTCATTAATAAGATGTAAGATTTCTGCCCTGGTTCATGACAAATTTCTCATTCTTTAAAATGCATGTGTGTTTTATAAGTTTGCTTTTTCCCATCTCATTAAAGGTGGGGAGAAGTACTGCTGGGTTTATTTCTTTGCTGACTAAATTGATTCCATAGTGTAACGTGTCTACTTGGGCTTGTTTTAGTGATCATGTTCCTCTACACATCTGTCACTCAAAAAAAACAATTACTCTTAGCTCAATTTAGATTGGCAGCATTTCCAATTTTCTCTAATGGCGTGTGGAAATGTGAAAGTTAGATGTGGAAGCCAGGGTGATTTAGACTCTTCTATATATTGTTGATTGTGTTGCTTTAAAGTTACTGTCAGTGGACGTATGTCTAATTCACAAGGCTGTCAAAGACATATTTGTCCTAACAAGAGTGGTGAAACACAGACTTACTTTTCCTTTCCAAGAAATATGAGATAAAAGAAAACTGACATGACAAGGTGCAGTGTTCATCAGTGCTTCACTGTAAGATCAGCTGTATTCCTGAAAACTACATCAGTGACTGCTGGAGAAGATTAAACATATGCTTTTTTCAAATGAATGGATCAATTCTATGACTTCAGAGGAAAAGTTATCCAGTTTGCATTTAAATTTTTTTTCTTCCATTTCATATTTAGCTGTCCCTATGTATTGCGGCAAATTGGCCTAGTGTTTTAAGGCAGGATGCTCTGTTACTTCCATCTATTTGCAGCTAGAGACACTGAAGAAGTTAAGTTGCCTGGAAAAATATGTAGGAAGCAAGTAGTTTTAACTGCTCTTTAATAATTCTTAAAGATACTTGCTTTCTTACATTTAATGTTAAATTCTACACATGCATTTCATGCTGCAGTCAAATTTCCATTTCAATAGGGGATCTAATAATAGAACAGCAGCCAATGCCACAAGCCTCAGGCTGGTTTGTGACACAGTGAAGTACATGGGGTGATGCTCCATCCTGTGGGCTACTGACAGAAAGGCAGCAGCCAGAGGGAAACACACTTTGCACCACAAGTGATGTGCTTGTGCAGATGGCTCATAAGCAAAGTGGTTTCTGGAACAATCTTATTTTAATTGGAGAACTTGGAGGACAATTTACAGTATTTTAGTCTTGATGGCACAATTTCATGTCTTCTTATTTATGTAGTAAAAGCTACTCCTATGTTTTCTTATGCCCAGGGGAAATAAACTATTTTATTTTCTTTTAGAAGGGTTATCTTTAGAAATTTTGAGAAAAAAGGAAACAACAAAACCAGAAAGAACAGAGTAAAAGTGTCCATTAGGAGAGAGCATAGCATGGATACTATGTAAAAAATGGGGAATGAGTCTTGCTTCTGGGAAAGGAAAGTACTTCTACAAATATACGGATTTAGACATTTTAAGTTACAGTTTAGTGGGGAGGCTGAAGGGAAAGGGAGGAAGCCTCACCAGCTATACTTTCTCATCTGCTTGTGACACGTGGTTATAGAAAACTGCTGAAAGTTCTCAACTGTGGTAGAGGAAAAGGGAAGGAAAAAGCATCTGACTACAATACAAACTGATAAAGAAACCCAGCCTCTCCCCTTTCCCTTTATTGTTGAGCCACATGCTACCAAAGGACAATTTTTTAATGGCTATTCCTTCTGAAGTTATGATACATGCTTCAACCTCAGACAGAGTCCTCACTTGAATTCCAGAACAACAGCAATTGCAACCCTGTGAAGTAATGAAAATGTCATACTGTTTTGACTTTTTTCCTTTCTTGTCACATCTTTTGTTTTGTGAGTTCTGCTCAAAGTGAATCTGCTGTAAAAATGGTACTCATGCACAGAAGACACCATGTGACTTGGCAGTATTGCTGAATTAATTCTCAGCATTGTTCATTCTCTGCACATTTCATTTGTGGTGTTTATAGTCTGCTTTTCCCTGAGTTGTGGGTACTGTTTTTTAGTTAATTAAGTTGGAATGTTATCTGGAAAACCATATTTTACACAGTAAGTATGACAACAATTCCCTTAGGAGAGACATGCCCTTTGATTTCCAATTTTGCCCCGCAGCTTCTGGATCCTCCAGAATGTGGCAATGGCTTTGTGGAAGATGGAGAAGAGTGTGACTGTGGGACAATCGCGGTAAGTTCAGTCTACTTTAAATTGGTAACTAGATTCTGTAGGGCTTAGCACTGCCCATCGCTGCTATTAATATTACATGGAGGAAGACACTTAAGATCCCGTGCCAAAGGATTTGTCATTTCTCACTTTTTTCCATGATATTTAACAAAATGTGGGACAGGCTTTTTATTTTATCATCACATAGAATGAATCATAGAATCATAGAATGGTTTGGGTTAGGAAGGACCAACCCAATTCCAACCCTCCTGCCATGGGCAGGGACACCTCCCAGTAGACCAGGTTGCTGAAGGCCCTGTCCAGTGTGGCCTTCAACCTGCCAGGGATGGAGCATTCACAACTTCCTTGAACAGCCTATTCCAGTGCCTCACCACAAAATAAATACTGAACAGTAACAGTAATAGCTACCTGTGCAGAATCAGGGCTTAAAAGATGTAATAGAAAGTATTTTCCTAGATGGGAACATGACTCTGGTCAGTGCTAACATGTCAGTATTTCATGATTGACACTGTGAAGTTAGAAAAATTGTCTCCTATATTGCATAGGAAACAGCAGCTTCATGCCCCACACTATGTGCAGTCTTCTGCCTCCAGAGGCCTAAAAGCCTGGTTAAAAATCTGTTTGGGTAGCGTGCTAAGACAAGAATTAATAATAGAGCCTGGGGTTCATCTGCTTTTCCCATGTATTCTGTTATAAGTGTGTGTGTTCCTCAGGAGTGTGCCAGCGAAGGAGGAGAGTGCTGCAATACTTGCACCCTAACGGCAGGCTCCCAGTGCAGCAACGGGCTTTGCTGTCGGAAGTGCCGGGTAAGGGCAGTGACCTTCACTGCAGCATCCTGCCGGGAATGCATCCAGGTTGCTGCAGACACCACAGCATATGTCATTTTCCTTGCAGATCTTGTGATTACTTTTCTGAATGCTTACCCTTTAAAATGGGCTGAAAACTGGTTTGTCTGGGGCTATTCTCTGTCTTCAAGGCTTGGCTCCTTGGGGCAGGTGCTGTGATCAAATGCAGAGGTGAATGAAAGCCTTCTAGTTTCAGACAAGTTTGAATCAGGTTGGAGTTCCACAAAGGTTTCATTACATATCCTTATTTAAACACGCACATCCTTACCCATTTGCTGCTCCCAGTACCTTACCTGTTGCTCTGGATTTGCCCCATGAGACTGAATGTGAAAATCATACCACAGAGTGCCTGAGAAAAGGATATAATAAAAAACAAAAACCAAAAAAACCCAACCAGAAACAAAACCTAAATATCAGTTAGCAGAATTGTTCGGAAGTGTTTATCTAGATAAAAGACACCTGACTGAGTGTCTGTTAGGTCTACCTGTGTCTCCTCAAGTTTGAACTAACTGAAATCCTATTGAGTAAAGGCAATCAAGACCAATGTAAACTATAAGGTATTCTTCCTGATATATCAGCAGATAGTAAAAGGAGGTTTAGCCAGATCTTGGCTGTAGGGAGCCTGACTAAATACTACTTCAACTAGTTGTTTATACTCATTTAGTAGTAATGATAATTATTATTAATGTTATTAAAACTGTGGTGTACTATGTGTGATATTTTTATCTTTGTCTGTGGACTTGTTATGAGGGTTTCATTTCCTTAGGAGGAACATTAGTAATAACTGTGGACCACATTCTTGACTTTGTACTCATCCTGACGTTAAAAAAAGAAAAAGCACAGATTATGCTGGAACAGATCACATTTCCCTAAGCACATTCCTTATTTTTAATGTAATGTAAAAAAAAAATTAGCAGATTGCCAGTGTGGGTGAATTTTGTTCAAGCATCCAAGTTGCACAGGCACCATATTAAAGACTATAAGAAAAAAAAAAACCCCAACCTTCTGTGTATCTGCATTATTTTTGCAATGCCACAAGCAAGGGTTTACCAACATAGAGAATGGCGAGGGTGACCCAATGAAGAGAAAGGCAGAATTCTGCAAAATGTGTCTGTAGGTGGTGTTAGTCAGGACAACTCAAAAGACCATTTATAACAGTTCCCAACATCCCCAGAGCTGTATTGGTTTGGTAAACCCCAGGGGTCCCATGTGGCAGGATAGCACTTACCGTGCTTGGACCTGGACTCGGGAAGGGGTGCCTCAGAGAGTGGTTCCACTTGCACCAGTAAATGGCTAGTGGCTTCAGTGTCTGCACCAAGGAAAGGAAAGTCTTACCACATCAGTTAGCACATGAATATTTCCTGGTTTTGTTTCAGTTAAAACTTTAAGGAGGCATTGAATTTCAGGCAAGATATGGAAAAAACAAGACATTAATTTTTTGTTCTTCTTTTTTCAGTTTGAACCTAAAGGAGTTTTGTGCCGAGAAGCAGTGAATGACTGTGATATTGCAGAGAACTGCACAGGAAATTCCAGTCAGGTGATTTTTATATTTTCTACTCAAGAGATGAAAAAAACCCCAACCTGTAGTCTCTCAGTCACTATGAATGTTACTGTTTTGTATAGTAAGGTATATAAAAATTATATTAAACCTGCTGATCCTGAAAAAACCAGCATGATACTGAAGTAATTTTTCATATACTTTTGTTGTATAGTTTGCTTCCATGCTTGACTGATCTGTGATCTATCAGGTATTTTCTCTTTCTGTAGTGTTCTCCCAATATTCATAAAATGGATGGATATTCATGTGATAACGAGCAGGTAATTAGCACTTCAATTTGTTTTATGTTCTTTCTGCTTTAATAGATTGCTTTTTATGGATTTTGATGTAAGATCTTTGGAAGTCACCTGGGACTGTTCTGCTAACATTCCTGAGTTTTGGGTACTCGTCATATATTGGAGCTAAGAATTAAAATGAACAGAAAGTAGAATCACATACAACTTGCCTCAATAGAAAGAATGTATCAAATCTGTACATTAAACAAATAGGTGTTTTGAAAAATCAAGTGATTTGAAACTTTGTCTGTATCTTTTCCTTCTTTCTAGGGTATTTGTTTTGGAGGAAGATGTAAAACCAGGGACCGGCAGTGTAAATATATCTGGGGTGAAAGTGAGTGAATGTTACTGCTTCTATGTTGGTTGTAATTCATGTGGCTTGAAATATTATTTTAGCTCAGAAAAATTATGGAACACATGTATTCAGAACCATTAAAAGCAGCTAGCACTGTATGCCACTCCCCTTCTTCCCTCCTCATTTTGTCTTTCTATCCTCTTTTCCAGCTCTTTCTCTGGTGTTGGATAACTTAATGGTGATTTTTCTGAGGTCTTAGGTTTAAATTCTCATTAATAAACACCTGGGGAGCATATGCACATATTTGTTGATTTATTTCAGTGGCTTATAGAGCAATAAAGCCTGGTCAGTCCGAACAAAATTTTAGAACAGTCCTATGGTGCCAACATAAACCTTTCCATTGAGAATGCTGTGCAGTTTCACAGACCTCCTGCAGACCATGGTACTGCAGTTCACAGATTAGGAAGCTCTGCTTGCTTTAATAGCTCATCCCCATTTTCTATGACCTGGCTTTTCAAGGTTTCATCATCTTAGAAGAGATTTGTCTCTGTTTTTAGAAGTGACAGCTGCTGACAAGTACTGCTATGAGAAGCTGAATATTGAAGGGACTGAGAAAGGAAACTGTGGAAGAGACAAGGACTCTTGGATACAGTGCAATAAACAGTAAGTTAATCCATTTGGAAAGCAACTGGTATGAGAATTTTTATTTCTGATACAGTGCTTTGGCTGGCACATAGAGGCTCAAAAAGCCTTCTTCTGCAGATCTTAGTGCAGGAAATTCTGAAGCTGTCTGAGCTTTGGAAGCACTTAGACCAAAAGTTGTCCTAGGACTCTTGGTGAGGCTCAGCAGTGCAGAGGAAAGCAGCCTGTGGTTTCATGTCTCAGTGTGTTCACCTTATATGCTGTGCCATTGCATTGCCAAAACTGTGTTTGGTTTCCACTGTATTGTAACTTTTCCTATGTCCTGCAAGTTGCTGCCTAAACCAGCTTTTCACATTCTGTATTTATGTAGTTGATTATTTCTGCCTATTTCTGAACCTTTTGCCAGTCCTTGTCAAACTGCATCCTGGTGTTTCAGATGAGTTCTTCATTCTGTCAATGCCATTTGAATCATAGTCCTGCCTACAGGTGAAGCAGTGTCTTTTTCAACCTTTCTTTGTAGATCTTATAACCCTACTTTTGTTCCATTACAGCTACATGAGTAAAAATACTCAGTAGTATGGGAGAGGCCAGACCCTTCTTTTCTGACACACATAAGTCTCTGCATACGAGTCCTAAAGCCCCTTCAACAGCTGAATTAGATTTGGTGTCTGTAGTTCCCTTATGTATGTGTCATATGAGAGTTGTTTTAAAGCCAGTATCTACTGATCTCCTTTATGGGCCAGTTATTATATCCTGATAGGATATTTTGATCAGCTGTATGTGGTTTGTTCTTGACAGCTCCCTGCTTGCTATTGCTCAGAGCATTTTTGATAATACATCATAAAAAAGATTCTTTTCCCAGACCAAGTTCAAAGGAAAATAATCTTCTTGGGAAACAAGACATTATTTATGGGAGTTACTGTCAGTAGGAGGAAAGCAAGGAATGACAAACATGTTACAAAGCAAGTGAAGGAAACCACATTTTTTTGATTGCCCATTTTCTTTGCCATGAGTTTATTTTGCTATGTTTATTCTCTCAACACAGGGATGTGCTTTGTGGATACCTTCTGTGCTCCAATATATCCAGTGTGCCCAGACTTGGAGAACTTGATGGTGAAATCACATCGTCAATCCTACAGTTTGGAAAAGTCTACAATTGCAGGTAATTGGAAATTGTGAGAACAGAACAGAGACAATTAGTATCCATCTTGCACAGAAAAGCAGCTTTCTCATTCCTAAGTGGAGAACAACTGTTTCCATTTTTTTTTTCTATTAGCCCATAACCACTATTCCAGCTCAACTTATGCTAAGCTTCAGGAAATTGACTGCATGTGGGGAATGCAGCTGTTTTGCAGTCCACTCTAGGTAGTAGTTAATTTTTCCTGTAGAGACATAATGCTCTTCTCTTGCCTCTGAATTTTACATTCTTTAATATTTGTAAAGTACTTAATGTACTCAAATACTTAGACATATGCCTGCACTGCCAAAGCTAACTGGTAGCTTAATACCTTGCCATATGTTAGCTGTATCACAATTATAGACCTGGTGTGTTCTTATAGCTTCACACAATTGTTAGATGTAATAAAATCCTACACAAGTAAACTCAGTGTTTTATCTAACAGTGGCTCTTACAAAGGAAGAATGGTCTTTGTTTTCACCATTATATTTGTTTGATGTAGATACACTGTGTTTTGGTTTGTTTCACATTAGGGCCAGTGAGATAAATTAGCCAATACTTATTCCTTCCTGGTCCTGGGCATTGTATAATGCAGACAGAAGGCAGCAGCCCAAAGCCCAGTTTCTCTCAAGAAGTCCCATGTAATCACAGCACAAGTCTCCAGGGTCCTCTTGGTTGTTTTGCAGTGGTGGCCATGTGAAGCTTGATGAGGAGACGGACCTGGGTTATGTGGAGAACGGGACGCCTTGTGGGCCAAGCATGGTGTGCCTTGAGCATCGCTGCCTCCCCATCAAGGCCTTCAACTTCAGTACCTGTCCAGGCACCACAGACAGCCAGATTTGTTCAGGACACGGTGTATGTTCTTGTACTCCTTAATTCTTTTTTCCATTTTTGCTCAGAACCTGGCTTTGTGTAATGTAATTGCTAGACCTTTCAGGAAGCCAGCAGCGTGACTCTTGAAGTCTCTGAAGCTGGAGAAGCTTTTGGAAAGGAAAAGGGGAGAAGGCACTTAAGTAAACATAATGCATAGCAGTCAAGGCATCTTAAACAATGAGTCATAGTGAGTATGTATTAGTCTTACAAAAAATTGTTAATTGATTCTTTCCCTATCATCTCTGTTAACTTGATTGGTATTTCCTCAGGCAATGTACTGGAGAATGTAGAGGTATTATGAACTGAGAAACTTGGGTCTCTGTTCTTCCAGATGCTCTTTCTCATTCCCTCTTTATTGTGTCAACAGCCAAGAAGGTTCATAAAGTTGCTGGATTCTGAGAGTTACTTTGCTCTAGAGAAGAGGGCAGTGAGCTGGCTCGTGACTAGTGGCAGCTTCTCTGCTTGATGCACAGCCCTGGCAAATCCCCTTGTCCTGCAGACAGTTTGAAATGGTGTCCAAGTCCCTATGGCTGAGCTGAGATCAAAGGAGTTGTTCTGTCATAATGTTTTTTGTCTTTCGCACTGCATTAGAACGCCCCTTTTAATTTGAAATTAGCCGCTTCATCAAATTTTGGGAAAAAAAAAGTAATCATTGAGGTTCAGTCTCTGAAGGCACTTATAAATGGTTCTATTAAATATAGATTACACTAAAATATATGAATATACGTAATACATATTACACATATATATATATAAAGTATAACAATAGATTTAATACATTTATATCTAATGTATAAATTAAAATTTGCTATATATCTAAAATGTTTTGAAAACTTTGCAGGCAAAATCAGGGTTGTATGACTGTCCCTGTACCATAGATACTATTTAGGGGACTAGATCAATTTTATGATTTTATTCTGAGCTGCGATTTTGGCTGCAGGTTTGTAGCAATGAAATAAAGTGTGTCTGTGACCGATTCTGGGGAGGAGAAGATTGCAGTTCTCGCATCAAAGATGACCTATATTTTGATAAAGATGCTATCAATAAAGGTACGTTGTTATCATTTTTATCAGTAACTGGAAAGGCTTGGATTTGAGGATGGTTCATTGAGCAAAACTAGATCTCCTACTGTTTCAGTTAGCATACAACATGATGCACCATTAGGAGCCTCATTCCCTTGGCCTCCTCCAACAGCAGAAGCACTCAGTGTCTGAATGAGGTCTCAGACCTGGGGCTGGGTGCAAGAGGTGTTGCTGACAAGCACTCATCTAACCTTTTAGGACTGGTACCAGTGTGTGTAGTTGTACCTTGTTTGTCCCAGTCATCTGAGTGGCTTTACAAAGTATATTAATAGATTAGGGCAAGCAAAATGCTACTTGGACTTTTCATATGTAAATGGAAAAGTAGTGTTACATGATTGGTTTTTATTTGTAGAGTAAAACTTTTATTACATAGCCAGTATGTGGAATGTTGGCACATATTTTTTGAGTGAAAATTTTTATTAATTTTGGGGTCACATACATGAGAAAGATATGTTGTGGAAAAATGAGGGTGTAAATGTCTTTTATTATAAATCCTTGTTAGGAGACAGCTTTACCATCTTCCAGAATGTCTTTTTTGGTTAGTTTATTCAGCTGTGGAAAGGATTTAAGCAAATCCAAACAGTCACTTTTATTCCAATGTAAGCATGTATTTGCCAGGCAGCTTATAAGGATATAAGCTACAGCAGTTTGATATTGATAACATTATATTGGCATACCTGGCACAATTTTCTCATGCAGCAAGTGTTCAATTAAGGGAAACAGACACAAAGGTCAAAGCTTGCTTTATGAATGATCTTTTTATGTCCATGCTATACTTCAAGTTTATATCACTGGCTGCAGTTAATCAGCCTAGTGCAAATTGTCCAAGCAGGCTTTTGAAAGACAGTGCATTTACTGGTTTTGTATATTTTTCTTCTAAAACCTTCTGTATTTTTCCCCTTTCTTGTGTTTCCAGGTGTTGTTAGCACAAATATAATAATAGGGGCTATTGCTGGCACCATTTTAGTGTTGGCTCTCGTTTTAGGAATAACTGGTTGGGGTTACAAGTAAGTAAATTATGTTTTTCTTAATATGGTTAAAAATACATTTATTCCATCTGATGTCTAGTTATAAGAACAATTCAGACATAATCTAAATATATATATATATTTATGCAGTGACATTTTTATTGTATTAGCATTTTCCAGGTAATTCTTACATGTGTATATGCTTTTGGAGAGCTTGATCCAGGTTTGAAATTTATTTCTTTCTTAGTTATTTAATTATTTGTAGATGATCAGGTTGTGATTTTACTGTATCTGACAAAGGAAATACAAGAATACAGTCTGACTCAATTATAAATCTTTCCTAATGATGAAGTAGATTGAGCAAGATTAGCCTTCCGTCAGTCAGTAAAGCATTTAACCATAGGCTTCCTTAAATAGATGTTTATATTCAGTCAGCTTAAACTGAAATTAATTCAGGCACTTTTTTCCGTAAGAGAGAGATCTGTAATTTGCAAATAAGGTGCAAGCTCTAGTGGTGTAGAACTGTCAGTGTTCCGCTCACTAGGAGGCAAAATGGATTATTTTAGCCTGACCGGTCTTTTTCAGTTTTTCTCCTTTTGTGAATTTCTTCTAAAAACAGAGCAGTTCACGTGTTTTTCATGTATTAAGAAAAGATTTAAGGTACTTACTTTGTCACCTGTATTTGGGTGAAACTGTCTCTTGAAGTCCTTCATCCACTGGTCCTTGGTGTGCTTGGTGGGCAGGGCAGGCTCAGCTTGCAGGCACTGCTGTAGCTAGGACACAGCCCCAGTGGTTTGGCATAATGAACTGGCACATCCCCTGCTGTTTTGTTAGGCTGAGGAAAAGCTCCAATACATAAGAAAAGAAGCATTTGGAAAAAAGCATGAAGGTTAGGATAGTAAAAAGGTAGGATATGCTCTCTTGGTGTATCACCCTTAGCTTCTGGCAGTATCTGAAAATCTGGACTTTTATTTTGAATACAACTCCAAAAGTTAAGGGCTCATTTTGAGATCACACATAGCCAGTGGGATTAATTTTTGGAAGTGGAGGGTGCACCCTTCACTAGCAGCTTCACAGTGAATAGACTTAAACTCATCTCCAGCTCAGCACTGACTTTAGCCATCAACATGAATATATTTTCCAAGTTTATTCTGATTTAGTGTGATTATTTCAAAAGTGTTTTCTTTAGAAACATTTTGAGCAAAAATTTCTTTCTGCATACAGAATGGATGCTATATGGTTGGTATTTTTTCCTTTTCTCTTTACAGTCTTTTTCTTTTACTGGCCATATATACCTGTATACTCATAACTCATTCTTCTTTTTTTCTCTTCTCTTTGTATGGAAAGAAACTACAGAAGGCAGAGGTATGTGATAAAAGTAATGGAATGTATATTAGAAAGCTCTGAAAATAGCTCTACTTCTCTCTTGCTCATTTATATGCTGTAAAGAAATTGAAGTGATGAATTACCATATTTTAAAGAATATTTGCTCGTATGTATGAAATTGGTATTTATTCTATAAGTGTATTGCTTGAAATCCTGATTTCACTGAACTCAGTAACAAAAATAATGTTTACTTCTGAGGTAGACAACCTTATTTAGGAAAACAGGAGAATATTTCCAATAAGAGAGACTGAAAATCTGCTATTAAAGATAAAAGTGTTCTTGGGAGGCTGAGAATTGAATAATTAATATCAACATGATGTTCGGGAGCCTTCTGAGACAAATTCATGCCTGGAGCTTCTTTGCAGTTAAAAATACAATTCAGTTAAATTGCTATGCAACTGAAGAGCCCATTCTTTCCTGCCACCCTGCTTGATTGATTTGTAGCTAAAGCACAGTACTGTCTTCAGCACAGAGCTGGGCTTTCACCATTTTAAGCTTGTGGCCAAAATCCAAACAGTTCCTAGTGACTTGGGTTTGGCTTCTGGAAGACCATCTCCCTTTGATCAGTCACCTGCCTGACCGATGGGTCTTCTGGGAAGAAGTTGGCTCCTTCCTCTCCCAGTGCCCATAAATAAGAGTTTTTCACAAATTCCCCTGTTTTCTGCCTGTATCCCTGCCTCCTGGTCCAAGCTGCTGCTTTGTTTGTTGCTGCTGCTACCCATTGTGCTTGTTCTCCATTCCCCCTGCCTGCGTAGTGCTTTCTCTGCCAGGCTTAAAATACTTGAAGAAAGTGGAAAAGCATTGCCAAGTGCTGGCTGTGTACTGTAAGGTCAGATGGGTGGCAGGAACAGGAAGAAGACAAAGCTATTGAAGTCAAGCCTTACGAAGAGGTTGGTGGGTAGGAAGTGTCACCCGACACAAGGGATGCAGCATTTCAGGGTTTGGTGCTGCTTAGTGGAACATGATGTATCTGTAAATGTAGACTAACATTGCCATCTTGTCACTCTGCTGTCAATGTTTCAGTGTTGGCTGAGGATAGAGCAGCTAAAACCTTGAAATACAGAAGGAGACTGACCCATGCATGTTCGCATTGGAGTCTTAGGGAATCTAACTTTTTCAAATTCCCTCATCTCCAGAAATCAGTGTATGGACAGAGAGCTATGAGGATGCAGTCAGTCTGCAGCTGTGTCTGTCAGCATGGGCAGAGTGGAAAGCAGCATAAGCAAGCTGAGTCTTTTGCAGGTGATGGAGGATATTTCGTAGTTGGTGGAGATATTTAATAATTAAATCTCCATGCAGAAAATGAAGTTCTGTGGGCTGACTTCCAAATACAATAATACTGGATATGTACAAGGAGTGCTCCATAGAAACAGATTTCCAGTAGAGTCTCCAGAGTGTCCTTTTTTTTTTCCTTTTCCTAATAGTTTATGGTTACTCCTTAAAGATGAAAACAAGACATTGAGGTATTTATGAGCATTACATAAGGAATGGTATTTGGTATTGCTAAGCAATGGAAACATGTCAACTGAAAGTAATAAAAAGAGCCAATTAGCAAGAATTCTGCTGGCTGGGATAGTGTGGCTTTAATGGCGCAAGCTACATGGGAGAAGTTATCTCTGATGGTGTAGCGAGAGAACAGTTTGCTGGAGGAAATCTGGGGAGCAGAGCTGCCCACACTGAGTGAACTCTCAACACAGACATGTATCAGCTGAGGAATGGGACAGGAACTGAGACTGAGAGGTGTTAGAGGAGATAGTGTGGAAGAACTGTGTTATGCTAATGATTTATGTGCCTTGTAATTGAATATTTTAAATACTTTAGGAGCATTAGAAATTCAGATATGGAATGAAGAGAGACCGGTTCAGGTCTGTAGTTGGACACAATCTGACTGTGAATCAATCTTCTCATAAATGTGCATCTTAATAGGATAGACAAAAAGGCCTTGGGAAGTGCAAGGCTGAATAGATAATTAAGTTGCTGGTATTATGATACAGACAACTGTCAAAGTAGCTACTTGTACTAAGGAGGATTTTTCAACTTGATGGAAGTGTAACTGGAATATTTGCATGGCAGTTTTTCTGCTGGCTATGAATTCATTATCTGCAAAAAAACATTGCACAGCTTGATTAGGACTTTCGAAAGCATAGATGGTTTTATGCACCATAACCAAGCTTCTGGTACTGGAAAAGGATAAACTACTGTCAGATATGTGGGGAATTATTTTTGTGTGTCTTGGCAGATTGAGTCTACTGAGGTAGCTGAGAACATCCAACACTGGCGTTATTTCCCATGCACAAGAAAACAGTTAATAAATGAGGTTTTTCTCCTCCTGAGTTCTAAACAATTCAATTGGTTGCTATTCTTAAATTCAATAATGATCACAAAAATTAAATGGAAAGGATCCACTTCAGAAGGAAAAAAACATTCACTTTTCCTGAGCTCCTTTTTGATGCAGGCATGTTATTCAGCTCAGGCTGTAGCGCTTGTACTGTACCTGGGGATGCTTTTTGCAATGAGCGCAGTGGGCTATTTGGAATGTCTGAACATGGTTATTTGTCTCAAGAACCACAAACTATTCACTTTGAAAATTGTGATCAGAGCTTATCAGTGAAATGTTCCTTGTTTTCCCTTACCAAAACCACACAATCCACTTTTCTGCACATATCAGAAGCATGTGGGAGTTTTCTCTCCAGATGGTTGAATTATTTATTAATAGGATTATTGTGTGTGGTTAACAGGTTTCCTCAAGGATCACTATCTTTCCTCTTGTTCTTTTGAACTAATGTTTGTGCATGTTTGCGTGTGTGCTGGTGCCTGTCATATTTTCTGACTCTACGATGTTTATTATACTTTAGACAAATACCCCAGGGAGATTATGTAAAAAAGCCTGGAGAGGCCGACTCTTTTTATAGCGACATGCCTCCTGGAGTCAGCACAAACTCTGCATCTAGTTCTAAGAAGAGGTCTGCTTTTCTGTCGCATTTTCAGATTTCTACCTGTTCCATCACCCATTATTCCATTAGTCAGAACATTTCATTGTTTTGCAGCAGGTTTGATTCTTTCTTCTTTCTTTGTGGAATGTTTGAAATGGCATCCTTTGTGCTTTGATTACTGATTTTTCCCAGATGCTGTGAGATATTTACTACAATTAGGCCAGAATAAACAAGTTTTCCATTGCAAACCAATTTTCAGTTTATCAAATTTTTGTCATCTCCCTGCTTGAGATTTGTTTTCCAGTAGACTGTAATAATAATTGCTGGTTCAAAAAAAAAAACTCCACAACTTGCTTATACATGGTCATGTAATCAAAGAAAAGGAACACTGTCTTGCTTCAATAATAGTTATAAACATAAAATGTTCAATATAAATGTAATTTTCTATTTTTATGTGTCAGTGTCATTAAGTCACTGAGTTGAACTGGGTAATACTCTTGCTGTCTCACATTAAAGATGATGGTACTTGCATTTTATTCCACTTACTAGACTAGACCCTACTAAATGATCACCAACTGTTATCTTAGGAGATAATTCTACAAAGACTTTCTGTAGTTTTGTGCTTGCTCTTACAAGTAAACAAGGAGGGCATTAGATTTTGCCCTGGATCAGATTTCACTAATTCTGTCCTAGTTACTTTAAAAAAAGGACAATATTTCAAACTGGAAAAATCATTGAAAAGCATTGAGAGTGGTTTATAATTGCTAAGGTCATTAGGTCACGATGCTCACTATCCCTCTGGAGTTAGAAATTCTTTAATTATGAAAATCTCCAGCTAGCACTTTAAAACAATTTACAGGAAGCACTGTGCCGTGGGAGGGATAGACAATCCTGAACTGCTTCATAAGAAAACTGCAATTTAGTTCTCAGTACCTTACTGAGCAGCCTATAACCATACAGCTGATGAAGCCGTTTTCTTTGTTGTTATTTCAAAGAAAGTAGAGGGAAATGTATGGAAGGGATACACTTGCGGTGACATTTTCTATTTGGGTATAGCAGCTTAATCTAATATGCAGCTTCTGTCTATTATAATATGTTTTTAGGAAAACTATAGCAGTGATTAATTAATGATCTCTAATTTTAAAATTCAGCTTTTTAGATGTGTGAGTGGATATAAATTATTTTTTTTCAGGGAGCAGGTATTAATCTTAAATGATACACTGTGTTGGAGAATCTTCTCTCATCTGGATAAATGTTAAGAAAAGTCTTGGGCAAGCAAGTTTTCATAGCTTTGTGTAAGCAGGTTCGAATACCAGTTAGGAAAAAAAAGTTTCTTTTTCAATGAATGTCATTTAATGTGTTTCTTCTTTCATTCAGTATCTGTGTTTCTTTTCATACTTCATTTCTTTCATGTGTCTCTGTTTATTATTTGTTCAAAAAAGGTAATGGTTTCTAAGGTCTGTCTGTACTAGAGAGTTTTGTTGTTCCCCACCACCAGTTCAGGTATGTTGTGCACTGTCAAGTCTGGAAAAGTCTGACAAATACTCCATTAACATTGTGGTGGAGCTGACGTAGTCTTTCCATGCAACTCTTTGAATGCCCAAAGTGCTACTTCCTGCCTTCCAAGCTGGTTTTGGTTTGCTCTGTGTGCAGACAGGGATGGTATCTCTTGCAAGATGTTAGAGTGACTGGGTCGTTAGCTGCGTGGGTTTCTCCATGCTGGAAGGCACTATGAAGTGTTAGCTGGTATTCAGAGGATGTTCAAGGATTAAGACACAAGCCTTGCTTTTATGAAACCCCAAAACCAGAATATAGCGAGACATTCGAGAACCTGAAAACAGACCCTTAAGAAGAGAAAATGTTTAAAAAAATCTGTCAGTAGGTCGGTTACTTCTCAGACCTTTCATACTGTAATTAAGTTTGAACTGATGAAGCCCTGGGTTTACTTCAGTGTGGTTGTCGTTTAGCCTGGTCTTCTGGAAACTAAAGAGCATCTCTCAGATGCTTGCCCTCCAAGGAAAGCAGAGGCTGAAAAATGCAAGAGTATCCAAACTTAGAAACAACAGAAATAGTTCCTTTAAGCAAAAATTCTTTGTAATAAATAAGACATCTATTGTGACCTGTTTTCTACTTCCTCTTCTTCTCTTCTCTTTTGCAAATAATTGTAAATCTCTGGCAAAGAGCTCAACTGCATCTGTAGTTCAACAGGAGGGAGCATGTTGCAAAATCCCACATGTTGGACATCACCACCACACACACCTTTAGCTTCCAGAGGGAATACAAAAGGAAAACAAAATTTAGGTTTGCACCAAGCATCTAGATATAATGGCTGGTGGTTTGGCTTTAAGTTTAGCATTAGAAATGCATAATGCAGTGACTGGCTGACAAAACATAATAACAATTCAAAATCAGCAAACATGAGTTATCACTCCTCCATTGGAGCTACCAACTGTGGGTGGGAGGATACTCATCACAGATTCTCGGGCCCCTGAGGCTGGTAGCAGTGGGGTGAGGGAAGCAGTCCAGGCTTTCCTACAGCAGCATGGGGAGGGAGTGGGTAGCTTGCAGGCAGGATATTCTTGATGGTGAGATAAAAAGCCTTGAGATGAGCACAGTTGGAAAAGCGTCTTCCAGCTATGAGCTGGGCAGAGCTGCAAACCCAGAGGAAATCTGGTGTGTGCTGGTGTTTGTGCTTTCCACAGCAGATATGCGAGAAGGCAGTGCTGAAGCGTGGCTCTTGAACATGGGCGCACCAGACCGCTGCAGGGACAGCTGTGAAGCGTCACTGCAGCATTTAACCAGAACTCCTGGAGGCTCTGCTAGTGCAGACAGACCTTAGGCTGTGTTGTGTCACCGGCCTCGGGAATGTGACTCTCTGAACCGCTGAGCTAACACTAATGTGAGACACCACCCTTAACAATAACCGCATCTGAGCCCTCCTATTCCAGGTCAAATGGATTATCTCATTCTTGGAGTGAAAGGATCCCAGACACAAAACATATTTCAGACATTTGTGAAAATGGGAGGCCTAGGAGTAATTCTTGGCAAGGTAAGTGTGAACCTCTGTGCTAGCCACAGTGGAAACCAGCCTCTGCACCATTGCTGCTCTGCTGAAAGTTTAGCTGATCTTAGGACAACATCATGCCCCCTTAAAATTGTGCTAATTGTTATTAACCTGAAATGAAGATTTAGCAGCACCCTACACAAGTACTTTTTTTACACAATGCTTTGTGATGTAGAAATGACATTTCTCTCATTCTGCTAGTGTGAGCTAACATGAAAAAGATAAGGAAGTCTACTCACACTCTTACCAGCTTCTGTGATTTTGTCAGGAAGTGTTTAGTAATCTTCTCGAAGTGTAGTGATTTTCTCAGACGAAAGCTGAAATTAATGAGTTTATTGCTCTGCACAGTTGCAGTGAAAAGTAGAGAAAGATCATCTAAGTGTCAGGTTTAGCTGGTCTGAGGTAAATCAAGAGGGACTGACCTGACTTTTAAATGGTTAAAGCTAATGAGGTAATGACTCTTGCTGGGGATGCAAAAAGAATATACAGTTTGGCGTGGGCTGCAGGTGAGTTTCAAGTTGTTTTATTGTCTGTCTTTATCCTTTGATTTCTTTCAGGTAATATAGGAGGAAACAGAAAGAAAGTCAGAGGCAAAAGATTTAGGCCACGGTCTAATTCAACTGAGTAAGTCTGAACTTATAAAAGCAAAGCCAAAAATTACAGTTTTCATATTTGTGTTCTGTAGAAGGAGATTAAGAGTACTGAGAAGTAGACAGCTGCATTATTGCTCTATGGCCCATTCTGTTTGATGATTGATAAATCTGGTAAATGGTTTGGTTAATGTATTTCAACCTCTTTCTATGTATTCTTTAAAAATTAACTATCAATTTTCTTTTTTATGTAGGCTTCCTCCCAGTCGTTCACATAGCAATTCCCAATGATGGTGGCAGCCTGCACCATCACTGCAGGCTTTTGTCTACAGTAAACTGCCATTGCTGAGTGTATCCTGGTTCAATACTGAATTTCTGATAACCTGTTTCCTACTATTGTCTTCACCTTGGGTTGGGCCATTGCAGAGTTAGAGATTTATATCTCTGCGTACCTGCCTGGAGGTTTTAGGAGAGATACCAGTCTGCTTTGACAGTACCCTGAAGTTTATCCTTGTAAGCCTGAAACAGCCAGTCTTGAGTAAGCTCTGCAATAAATGGGTAACAAGAGTCCTTAGAAAGCAACTGATCCCCAGGCCTCTGCAGTATGACTTAGAGTCGCTTTCTTACTGATTTGTTGTTTGTATTTACCAAAGAGCCCATGTGTGCAGTGTTCCCCACAGGGAAGGAGCCTGCCTTATGTACTTTAGCCTGCTGGTTGAGGCTTCTTCTGTGAATGAATAGTGAATGGGTGAAAACATAGCCTCCGGGCTTGTCAAGTGCTGGCCTGCTCTTACAGTACTTATGCCACGTGGGAATGACCCCTTGTTCGACTGCAGTGATGATGACAGTGCACTTTCCCCTTATCACTACTACTAACTGGCACCTCTAAGGGCAAATGGGCTTGATACCAACCCTGCTGGTACTAATAATGCTAACTCCTCTCTGGGCCCTGCTTTCTTCAGTTTGGGGATTTTCAGTTTGTTCTGAAACTTTTCTTCCACCTGTGGTGCACTGTCTTGAGGTGAGTAGGCTCAGAAAGGTTCATAGAAAATACCCTCTGTTACAAGTTGCAGCAATAATAGTTTTATACACATTGCAATTAAAAAATTGCATGGGAAAAATGGCAATATGGAACCAGAAATTTTAGCCCTAGATCCCTTGGAGGAATTTATCTGTCAAGTGCTCCTGTGCTCTTGGTCTTCATGCTGATAAACTCTTACTGAAATGTTATTTTGCTCATTTTCTTCTCTCCTTGCATGAGACAGTTTGATGAAAGAAAAATTAGTCTGACCAAACTACCAAGAGTACAACTGAGATTGCACATTCTTCTTTAAAAACTTGTCCTGTGCTTTCCTTAATTCCCCAGTTTTATTTCTTAAACAAAACTTGTTTAAAAAGAGGTTTAAATTAATGATCTGTTTATTCTGTGATTCAGCAGAGATGTACACTGAGACTAAACCAGTCTGTAAAGCATGAAACCAGATCAGCTCTTTTTAGCCTACAGCACATGTAACTATGTGGGAAGAATACTGGTTTCCATAAAAGCAAAAAAGCCCAGTGGGCATATTATTTCATCTGTGCTGCTCAGCTGGTATTTTATACATTTGCTCTGAGAACGTCAGAGCACTAAACAAGTGGGTAGCAAAGACAATATGAGTTGGGAATCTTTCTCCCTGTTTTTTGGGGTTTTTTTTTCTCTTTTAAAGGTGTTCCTGAATTTCCACCTTAATTCTCTGCTTTCCTTCGTGCTGCTTGTTATGGCCTCTCAGCTCATCAGCAGCGCTGGTGCTAGAGGGAGGCAGCGTGTACTTCCCAAGGGCTGTGCAGTAGACTGTTAGGGATAAAGCACAGTGTGTGTGTTCCTGGGAGAGACCTGTCAGGCAGGAAAATGCTCTGTCTCCTGATGGGGTCTGTCCTGGACTGCACGGCTTGTCTGAGCCTGCTTAGCAAGCCTGTCACCTCTTGGAGAGAGAGCTCCCACTGAGTGATCCATGTACTGTGTCAATTTGGTGGAGAATGGAGAAGATTGCCAAGGGCACAGAGTGGCCCTCATTAGAGGGATAACTGCCTTTGTGAGCAGAGAAAATTGACTGAGAAAGATCCAACTGTGGCCAGCATTTACTCATTTAGGAAAACAAAAAGAATGCTGGCTGCTTTGAGGATTCCTCAGAATACATGGAGGCTTTTTCAAGACAAATTTACCTTCTTACCTTCTCTGTGAAACACAGGAAATATTGAAATCTGCTCTGAAACTGTGGATGGGATTTGGAAAGTCCAACTGTGTTACAGCCCATGGGAGTCCAATGAAGCATACCTGTTGAGATGGAAGAACTCCAACTACATTGTTGGAGACAGCGTAGTTAGCCACTAGAAAATCAGGATCATTTGTGCCATACCTTGTGCTGAATTAATTTTTTTAAGCAGGTGTGCACTAGTACAGTTGCCTACAAAATTATTTGACATATGCATGAGTCTGCAGTAACTGCACACATTATGCACAAGATTTTTTTGTTTATATAGTCAAGCACCAGATAGAGACTCATGCCATTAATCATTTAAGCAAAACTTCTTAAGTACTGAGCGAGGTGTGAGCCCTGCAGCCCTCACAAGCAGCACTGACAGGAGGGGTGCAAGCACGTTGGGCAGATCCTGAAAAATGGACAGCTCATACGCTTGTGCAGCCCCTTGTACCTAAGAGGTACATGAACAAGTCTTCTGCTAATGAAATAGCTCTATGGAGACTGCTAAAGCTCTTTTGGGATGTTTTTAGTTGTTTCTACATATTTTAAGACAAAATTAGTTTTCTTTACTAAAGGCAGATGGTTCACACAGAAGGAATGTCAACAGGCTGAACATTTCTGCAGGTTTTACAGAAGCAGGGTTGATGAAATGGCCTGATAAAACAGGCTTTCTATTAAAATCAATTAGACTTATCCAGGAATGATAGTGAGAGTTTTCTGAATAAGCTGACAGTTTAGTTGGGAACTTGTGTTAAAACAAGTCTCACGGAGCATTCATTTTGCCAAATAGTGGTTCTGACCTTTGTTAATTTGCACTGCTTATCCTATGAGCATTTGTCTTCCTCATTGTAATAACTGATACAAACATCTTTGGCTTAGACTTTCTATTATATATTGTCTTTTTGCAGCAGGGTAACCCATGCATCTGAGCCTGGGCTTTCTCTCGCCCACCAAAACCCGGCCCAAGGCATAAGCCCAGGGGGTTCTGATCACCCCCAAACAGGGAGTCGGGATCACAGGTCAGTCTCACCTGCCCCTGCATTCTGGGCTGTCATTTTATCCTGTGAAAAGTCCCTTCCCTCAGTATACAATAGTTTCACTGTGGCAAAACACTGTGACTGCTTGGAGGTGCTCCTGCTGATGCAGCGCTAGCTAACCTTCCTCCTTGCCAGCCTGAGGAGTATGAGTACTCTTGAGCCCAGGTCTTTTGCCTTGTTGCATGTTGCGCTACAAGCCAAATGGAGCTGTTGGTTTAGCTGTAGGCTTACATGTAAGTACACCTATGTTTTAAAGTGGAATTTCTGATAGAAAATGTGCATTCTGGCCACCACTAATAAATATGTGGCCAGGAAAATCAGCCTGAAAGCTTTCTAATGGTTTCACATAGTGGTCTGCAGTAACTGGACTTTAACATTTCTGTAACAGATGAGTTGGTGAATGACGGTCTGTAATACAGCCTGACCCAGGAAACCCTGCAACATGATTGTGCAACAACTGCATGCTTTGATACCACGTTACACTTTGTTTTCTAATGCAGGAAGCCAGATCGGGAGTGTTTCATGGTTACCAAAAGACTCTTTTAAATATGAAAAAGCAAGTCAAAAGTACTGCTGCGAGTACTAGAAAATGTGTAGTCACACCTACAATTAAAGCTAAAGCAGAAGTTTATTAGTTCCTGGTGATGCTGGCATCAGGCTCTTGCTTCACTTGTGGTTTCATCATTGCTGCGCTACCACTTTTGACATCTTCTTTCCCTAAGAGCCCAGGCTGGAAAGCATAAAGCACTCCTGATTCCTGATAAATAAGCAAGCTGAGGAAGCTACTTAGAAGCACTTGTGGCTGAGGGCGAGTACTTTCTGAGAGCTGTGGCTGTGCTTGGCGCGGGGTGGGGAGGAGAAGTTCCAGAGCAAAAAAGGAGCAAAGAAGTCGAAAAAGTGCTGCCGCTTTTGTTGTCAACGTGGTTTGAAATATGGTAGGGGCTGAACAACATGATCTGGCCCAACTTTTTTTCATCTGAGCAATCCCTTGTGAGGCCTGTGCCCACGTGTGAGGTCATTGGAGTCACTCTCATAAACAAGGGTGGTGAGAACTGGCCCAGAAATACCGAAAATAACTTAAGGAGGAATTGTCTTTCTTTTTTTTCTTGGTTACAATTTGTTTCCTATTTCAGAGTGTGCTAATCTCTATTATATAATTATGATTATCACAAATAATTGTTAAATTGTTGCCATTCTTATACAACAAAAGCAAACTTTAAGTTGGACCAGGGAGACACCTGTTTCTACATTGCCCTTCTTTCTTAACGTGACAGAGGGGGAGAAATTTGCTAATCTTGTTATTGAGGGCTAAGAAGAAACCAGTTACAAAAAAAAAATATTCTTCCCTGTTAGTATTACTGTCAGATAATTAAACACTGTCTTTATTTCATAATTTTCACGTAACTGGGTATGTAGCTCAGACTTTTATCTGAAAAGTGTGGTTTTGGTATCAATCTTGCTTCTGTAAAATATGAGATAACCCTGCAGCCCACCTCCATTAAAGCTTCTTGTGGTCCTATACCAAATTAAATGATCATTGAGAAATGAGAAGGTTATTTGCACTTAAGTGTAAAAATTCCACTGTAGTGTCCAACAGTTAAAGCCTTTTAACACACTGAGGCTAAAATTCATTCCTGTAGAAAGGGCCAAGCCAAAGTTTCTGTTCTCATTCAGCTATGATCGTGCAATTTATTCTAGATGGGTGCAAATGTGTGTATTCAACAAGCAAACCACAGGATTGGAGTCAAAGTGCCCCTTCATCCTTATTCTGAGATCATGAAAGGAGTTAAAATCATGATCTTGGTGCTGGCCCTCTGCATAGGAGTGAATTTTACCCTTAAGACGTTAAATGAATGATATATCCCAAAAAGTTTCCAGATTAACCAAATATATGAGCCTTGTTGTAGGTCAGATTTTCTCATGCAGTTGTACACGTTGCCTAATCCTCACCCATCATCCATACTGATTTATTTGCCATATTCACTTGCATTTTGGGGATGAAGACATCCTTGCTAAGCTTGTGCTGTGTGTTCTCAGATTTTCTATTCTTGTTCTTCTGCTTTCTCTGTTCCTTCCATTGCTTTCTGCAGGTATTTAAACCCATGGTTCAAAAGAGAATATAATGTAGCTAAGTGGGTAGAAGATGTGAATAAAAACACAGAAGGACCATACTTTAGGTATTTTGTAAATTAATTCTATATAATTTTTAAGAGCTGTTCCAGCATATACAAATATCTTGGGACTCCTACCTTGTATAAATCAATACAAGTTACTGTAGGTGTAAAGGGCCCCTCTTCTTTTGCTGCATTTTGATGTCTGTTTTTGGCTTCATGTGCAATTTACAGTTCTTTTTCTGAATGTTTTTATGAAGCCATTGAAAAGGGTGTGTGTAGTGCATGCGTTCCCACCATCATCTAGAGCTTGTAGTAGCTTTCTCATCATTTTATGCCAAGTAGTGTTTTATGGGCATGAGACATATTTATCACTAATAAAGTAGTATTAACTTAAATAGAATGTAATTTACTAAAGCAAGTGGTTTCATAATACACTGACTCTACCCACTGTCTTATATAGTGCATACTAAAATTTAAATTAAAAAAGAACAAAAAGTAGTGGGTATTTTACCCTCAGCCTGCAATGAAATAATTTATATATTGTAATTGGAAAACTAAATGTATGAGAATATACCCTGTGCTCTATTTATTGAACCATCAATGAATCTGTTACAAGTGAGCTTAGGGTTCACCAGAAATGTCACTTGTCTTTGAAAGGGGAAAGTGTGTATTATTTGATACATTCCAAGTTAAAGAGAAGAAACATGATGAGGCTGGCCTTCCTATTAGACATGAAGCAGGAGACTGAGAACATTTTGGTAGATTCCCAAAAGACACAATCCCACAGCTGAGACAGAAGTTTGCATCAGCAGAAAGAATCAGCTAGCATGGGAGAGAATGGGAGACAATTTATGACAAATACTATAAAATCTCCAGTATGCATTTGGGAAAAAAACACATGATGGAGTTGTATCGCAAGTTGCTAATGAAACATTTCTATTCCAATAGTAACACTGGCAGGTATTACATAGGGAGGGAATTTAGCAATTTTTAGGTTTAAAAATATCCCAAAGTCTTAAAATAGCATAAAGATGTCACTTTTTAAACCATTTGTGTTTGTTTTCAAGGACTCTTAGATCACAAAGTAAGTTGCAGAAAGGCTTTCTGGTGAGCAAACAGGACAAGTGAGGTAAATTTAAGCCTTTCAGTCCCTATATCATTCCTGAACAAGGAGTGAAAATTCCTGACATGAGAAGGCAAGGCTTACAGGAAGTTGTGATAGTGCGAGCCAGCATCGAGCAGGTCTCTCTGTTGGTGCTTGGACATTCCGGCAGAGTGATGTGAGTCCAGTAGTGTTACCGTTGCTGGTTTTATCATTGGGATACAGGGTCCAGTTTTGGTGTCTGTAGTTCAACAAGCGTGTTCGAAAACCAGGAATATTTAGGTTTTGAGACACCTTGGAATGGAATGCAGGGCCTCAAGCTGTTCAGTTTAATGGAGCAGCTAAATGCTTACCTGATCATAAAATCCACATAGCTGCATATGGAGTAAAATCTTTGTGGGAAGTCCTTTAGACTAGCAAACCAAGACTGATAATGGCCAGAACTCACTGGAAGGTGAAATTAGGCAATCTCACAGTGGAACTGAGGCGTGTTTTTATTTGCAAACCTTTTCCTAAAAACACCCTCTTGAGCTTTGTTGTCTGGGAAAGGCCATCCATCACCCACCATAACCTAATCCCATAGCTGTCTTTCAGGTTGTTTGTATCAGAAACCCTCTGGTTGCAATAAGCGAAGGCATTGATGAAATATGAAGATACCATTAGTTTAAGATATGTTACTTTAAATGGTTTAGTTAAACAGGTTTAAATTCCTGTGTGGATACTCTTGATTTGGTTTTTGTCTTTTAATATCAGTATATCTTGATTTAGTAACTAGAATAAATTGATGGTGTGTGCCCTGCCTCTGAGGGCTTTCAACTCTTGCACTGAATGAGTCACATTTCTAATTATATTTGAGATAAACGAAGTGGGTTTTTGCATGTAGGTGAAGATTTAGCTGACCCATGTGAATTTTAAGGGCTGTATATTGGCAGAGATGAAACATAAATTAAAACCTTTACACCATAGAAACTTTCTAATTACTGCCTGCAGCAGTAGCTTTAGAAATGAGAAAAAAACAGAATAAATTTAGAAAACTGTATATGCAAACTAATTGAGGTAACCATGGGGAAGTGTTTTGCAGGCACATTTATGGAAGGCAAAGGATCGAATCTTCTCCTGGGTTGAGTTGCCATGGGTTTAAAGGAGGTTGAACTGAACAATTTCTCCACAAAACTCAGTTACCATTTTGGCTAATCTGTCATGGACAGGAAAACATTGTTCCTAAGAATGGTGTGTCTGAACATCATACGGAGTGTTTCTGAAGTGATTCACAAACAAAACAAATCCTGTTTCATACACCCAGGCTGAAGTCAGACTGTAGCTGATACTACATTTTAAGAATCATAGCCAAGGATAAGACATTCACAGCAGATAATTAGCTGAGTAGAATTTTTGTTGCTGATCTCCTTTGATTTCTCTGTTCTTTTCAAGACGTCCTGAAGGTAGCACTGCTGTTTTGCTTGTCTCCCTGTAGTTTCAGGAATAATGTGTTGATGGCTGGTGCTATTGCAGATAGACTTGAAGTAGAATTGGGAAAAATGACAAAAGCACTTCCTACAGTTCCTAGGAACATTGCAGTTTTTTAGCAAATAGAGATATTAGTCATCACAAAGACTTGCGCCATCAACTTAAAAAAGCATCTGTATAAACCCAGCCTTGTCTCTCTGACACCTGGTGTCCTAGTTATTTTTTTTGTCTACAAGTCTAGTGGGTATTTCTACATAATTACTTTTTATTAATGATAGTAATAATAGCTGGTGTCTCTGGCACCAAACGGCTCCCAGCTGTGGGATTCCCTTCTGTAAAAAAAAATGAGATCTGTAAAGAAAAATCTCATTTTCCTGCTCAAAGTCTAGGCTAGATTTTAATTTTACATGCCAGGCCATAGCTGTGTAACCCCAGCAATAAACCCAGGCAGGAAGCCTTGCCCTTATTTCGGCTTTGCTGCAAGGGGCACTGTTCTGCCAGGGTGACACTATTGCTTGTTTTTGTTACTGCCAATTACAGTAGCTGCTGCACGGATTGACCTTATGAAATATGGTTATGGATTACTTGAAATCACTGCTGAATCTCAAAAGGCTCAGAAACCATGACTGTATCAGAAAATAAACTGTCAAAATCCCAAAATGCAGTATTTCCGTAGGCAGTTATAGACAAAGTCTAGAAGGCACCTTCTGAAGCACTGAGCTGCCTACATTTGATTTAATGCAAATATTTACAGAAACTGAGATTCTGTAGGAGTTAAGTATAAAAACAGTTTACCAAGAAAACAGGTTTTTTAGATGGATACCTAGGACACATACCCAGAAGGAAAATGGCAGTCCTATATCAGAAGGGCACTGGCAGCAAGCATGGAAGGCAGGAAACAACAGGCTATTTCCCTCCCGTTTTTAATGTGCCTTGGTCTTCTTGCTGTCTTCTTCCTCTGTTTCTTGTCAGCTGATGATCAGCCAGAGTTGGCTCTGCTGCTCTGCCAGGTCCATTGCCTTCTGTGAGCACCCAGCTGAGTCCAGAGCTGTGACCAGCCATTAGTTCCCAACTCTCTCTGAGACAGCTTTAGACTGTGCTTAAAGAAAAAGTTTATCCTATTACAATCAAAGTGGAATGTTTGCTTTATTAGACAATGGAAATGGTGCTTATTGATGTCAAAAGGATCAGGATTTAATTTCAAGAGTTAAGGAGAAGAATTCAGTAGAGCATGTGAATGCTTACTTCTGGGGCCTTGCTGTGCTGTGCTTGAAGTGGACAGCTCAGGCCACAGCCTTTGCCTCTCCTGCAGACCCCAGGAGCTGAGCCTCCCGTCTGCTGCTGCACTTTCTGAGGAAATCTGCACATCTCTGTTTTTTAAAAGGAGCTGCATTTAAAATGTTAAAATGCTTAGCCACATCTAACTTGCAGATCCCAACTTCCTAATGTAGGATAATTTAAGCTGATGATGTCCTACAAAGAGCTGAACCCACAGCAACAAAGGATAGGTTGGGTTGGTAGTATTTACATTTGGGCTTGAAATGCTTTCATCAGGTTGAATGTTAATTGAATTTCATTAAATTATTTCAGTCTACAAAACAATCAGGCGTAGCTTACAAACAGTTCAGATCTGTCAGGGCCACCTGCCTTTGGTACAGCTAAAATGACACTTGAAGTTGTAAGATGTTCAGTTGTGTGACCAAGTGACACACTGCACACCATCTCTTGTGGGCCTGCACTCTCCCCATTCAGGTGAGGAAAAGACCAAGCAGGCAAGCTCCTGGCTGCAGGACAGTGCATGCAGACCTTCTCCCACTGCCACGCTGTTTTGTTGTGGATCACAGGTCTTCCCTACTCTCCTAGTTTCAACTTCCAGGACAGAAGTTGGACACAAAGTGGCCACTACATCTTGCTTTGTGGTCAGAAATGAGAATCTTGCAGTGCATTGGGGTGCATGGCTTCATTTGGGGTTGGCAGTGAAACCCCTGGATCTGTGTTGTGCCATGTATAAGGCAGAATTAAGTTTGGGTTTCTTTTATAGATTTCAGCTGGAAGCAATATTTGGCATGAAAGCTAATGGATTTGATAGCAGGAGAACTATAACCCCAGTGAAAGCTTAAATGGATCCCACCCGTGACCAAAACTGCAAAGTTTTGCCTCCCTTTAACCCCAGCATTACCTGCAAGTGTCCCTTGAATGCTGTCCTTTTTCCATCCTCTAAATGAGAAAGGGCATGTCTGGCTCTTTCTCATTTAAAGTATATGTAAATCTGGGATACACAGCACATACACATTTGCAGGGAATAACCTGAAAGGTGATCAAAACCACCCCGAACAACTACGCTTACCACAGATGTGTGAGTGTGGTAGTGATCCGTTTTCACAGTCTCACTAGATGGCACCAAAGATGACAAAACCCAGCATGTAACTGTGTAGCAGAAGTAAGTGGCAAGGCCCTGTGAGGGGAGGGCAAGGTGATTTCTGTAAGTGTGCAACTGCATTCTCGAGGTATTTGGCTGTAGCTTTGCATGTGCAGGTGAGCAGCAATGTGTCTCCCGAGTTAGGTGTGCAAACCATAGCTGAGCAGGCAATGCAAAAGGGTGTTGAGAAAAAGGAAATGTAGGCAATTACACTGGAGGTTCTGGGCTTCAAAATCTTTTGAGAAGGCAGTGTGTGCTTGAGTTATGGTACAAAGCTGCCTGGCTAAAGGCTCAGCTAGGGATCCTGGTCAGATGACTTGCTGTGTGGGGAAAATATTCAAGATGCCCCATCCTTGGGGGATATTGCTGCTTCCAGGATCACCTAAGCAGGCTGATGGACAGGTAGATTGGCTATGGCTTTCCTTCTCATCACATCCTTTCTCTTGCGGTGCCTAAAATAACCCCGCATGGGAAGAGCCTGTGGCCTGCAGGAGGCGATGTTGTGCCTGGTTGTGGCGCAAAGGATGGAAGATGTCTTCATTCTTTGCATCACCTCCTGGCTGTCATACGTACATAAGCAGGTTTCTGATAGGGTTTGCCAAGTCAGATCCAACACCCCAGTGTTCCTTGCTTATAATCTCCATGTGCATTGTTCTAAATTTAAACATGAAGATTTTAAATTCTTCTGCAGCTATGGGACAAAATTAATGAATAATTGGATTACTAATAATACGTAAAATCTGCTCCTCTTATCTTGCTCCCTTCCTTTTCCCCTTACTCTTTTCCCCTTCTAGATCTACTAATAGTTTATTAGAGGCCTTTATTGGTCCAAGTGTGAGCAGAGATGAGTGCACTTGTACAGGTAGTGAGCAGCAGGGTACTGCTGAGGATCTTTCCCTGGATTTTTTATTTATTTTAGATAACTTGTTTTCTTGCACGTGCAGTTTGGTGCCCAGGTCTGTGATGCTGGATGTCTGAAAGTCTTTTACACTGCAGTAGCTGTTTGAAATTTTCTTCCTGAAAACATTCGTGTATGTCCCATTCATCTGAATGGGCGATCAAAGTGCATGTGTTCTTCCATGTTTGGGTAATTGTAGCAACCTTAACTTTTTAAGTGCTGTTTAACTTAGGGATATCCTATGATATGAGGCGTTAGAGCATAATGAGCTAGGTTAGAGAGCTCTCACCATATGATTTTCATTGACACCTTGTTGCTCATGGCTGCCTTTAATCATTGTTTGTATGGGAGACAAGACTGTGCTGTTTTAGGGAGTTAGACACAACAAAGCGATATACTAGTCCAAAATAAAAGAATAATTATTTAAAGGTGAATAATTTCACTTATTACTAGAGATACAAAACATTAAATCCTAATGCCAGGGAAGTGGGACTGTGTGCCAAGAGTGGCTCCTGTGGCTCCTTGGTATCAGTGATGTTATGGAGTTTAACCATGCCAAGTGCAAGGTCCTACACCTGGGTTGGAGCAATCCCAGGCACAGCTACAGGTTGAGCAGAGAAGAGATTCAGAGCAGCCCTGTGGAGGACTTGGGGGTGTTGGTTGATGAGAAAATGAACATGAGCCAGCTGCAGTGTGCGCTTGCAGCCCATAAAGCCAACCGTATCCTGGGCTGCATCAAGAAGAGTGTGACCAGCAGGTCAAAGGAGGTGATCCTGCCCCTCTACTCTGCTCTTGTGAGACCTCACTTGGAGTATTGTGTGCAGTTCTGGTGTCCTCAACATAGGGACATGGAACTGTTAGAACAAGTCCATAGGAGGGCCACGAGGATGATCCGGGGACTGGAGCACCTCCTGTATGAAGACAGACTGAGAAAGTTGGGGCTGTTCAGCCTGGAGAAGAGAAGGCTGCGTGAAGACCTCATAGCAGCCTTCCAGTATCTGAAGGGGGCCTACAGGGATGCTGGGGACGGACTCTTCATTAGGGACTGTAGTGATAGGACAAGGGGTAGTGGATTTAAATTTAAACAGGGGAAGTTTAGATTGCATATAAGGAAGGAATTCTTTACTGTGAGGGTGGTGAGGTACTGGAATGGGTTGGCCAGGGAGGTTGTGAATTCTCCATCCCTGGCGGTGTTCAAGGCGAGGTTGGATGAAGCCTTGGGTGATATGGTTTAATGTGAGGTGTCCCTGCCCATGGCAGGGGGGTTGGAACTAGATGATCTTCAGGTCCTTTCCAACCCTAGCTATTCTACAATTCTATGATTCTGTGTTGGCAATGGTGCTCATCACTGGCATCTAAAGCTTCACAACATGCAGCCCTTGCTGCATTTGAGGGGCTTGGAAGACATGTCTGTAGAAATTGAAGGAAACCTTCCATCTTCAGGGATGTGTTAAGGTCAGAGGGTAGTAGGTAGCAGTTCTCAGCGAGGGTCTGGAGGATGTGCCTGCCCCAGTGGGAGGCCTCCTTAGAAAAATGCCCTCAGTCTACAAAACAGAACAAGAAGGCCAGGGTAGCTCAGTTTTATTACTTTGAGCCTTTTTTTTCCCTTTTATTTTGCCCAGGTTTAGAGCCTGATAGGAGCCTCTCAAGTGGGAAAAGTGCAGAATCTCAAAACAGAAGCATAAGAGTTTTTCTTTATCTAGACAGTAAATAAATAAATAATAAATAAAATTTCAGTCAATAATGTGCTTCTGCCTTATTGACATGAAAAGAATGCCTTTCATGTGATACAAACATTTACTTGCTCCTGCTTACTCTACTCACCTTGTACAGAAATGCTGATTGCCATTGACTAATCAGTCCATTTTTGTATATTCTCATCAGACTCTTTCTTTGGCTGGAACAATATGCACTGTATGATGCTTGCATGTACAATAATCTGTTATTAGCACTTTGTATATGCCTTTGTTACTTCACAACTAACAGTTTGGCCTCTGAGTGCATGCATTTGTGTAAATGTGTTATTAAGTAAAATATTTATTTCTATCGGTATAGGAGATGTGTAAGATATGCATAAAGCCACTAATAATTGCCATTTACTCACTGGCAAAAGACATTGTTCAGAGTCTATTTATACAATTACGGTTTCTATTTAGGCTTCATAGTGCCATGTCTATCTTTTAGTTCTGTATTTATTCAATTGCAGATTTGGTTTGTTAATTTTATAATGATTAATTACAGTACCATATCAAACATTTTAAGAAATAGGTTTTGTTATGCAATACAACTCTAATACAAAGTAGGAAATTTTATTTTTTCTTCCAGTGTTCCTGTAAGCTATAGATACCATTATTCGTATTATGAAATCATTAGACTACTGATCAAACAAAACACTTTATCCCCCCCAATATTGACCTAAGTAATAAGCTATACACTTGGTTCTGAACCAAGCTTCAGAGTAATGGCAGTTGCTGTTGTAGTGATAGGACCTGAAGACATCACATTTATTTTGTGTGTTTCAACATCTCAGGACACTGTCTCCTGCAAAGTCTCCATCTTCGTCCACTGGATCTATCGCTTCCAGCAGAAAATACCCTTACCCAATGCCACCTCTTCCTGATGAGGAGAAAAAAGCCAACAGGCAAAGTGCCAGGGTATGTGTCCCTCTTCTCTGTGTTTCATCAGTGACTTAATTTACTGGTAGTTTTTCATAAGGGAAGTGTGGCAGATCAGCATCTTTGACTGTCAGTGAGAGCAGGAGTGGCATTTCCTTCTTACCCGTTAACTCGAGGGGCTGCTGAAGACTGAGCCTCTGGCAGTGATTAGGGCAGCCTCAGTGGCTGTACTTACAGATACCTGTTCAGGCTGCTGATAAATGTGCCCTGAAGCCCAGATTTCACTAGTTTTCTTATTTCAAGCAGAGTGTGCCTGGGGCAGCCCTGGAGCAGGTGGTGCTTCTGGCTCTTCTCCCTTACCCCTCCTGGGGAGGGGCTGATGCTGCCAGCAACTCTCATTCAATCTGGGGGATAGCTGCTTTCCAGCTTTATTGAAAGGTGTCAAAGTTCCAGTTAAGGGGGATGTGGAGGGCTTGCATCAGTCCTTTGCAGACTTGGAGAGGCTTTGCTGCTTTTTGACCTGAGCCCACTACAGCTGCCCAGGGTGAGCAGGAACCACTGGAACACGCGATGGATAGTGATGCTCCACACAGAGAGATTTCCAGCTGCTGCTGAAAGGCAGCACTAGCTGTTGCTTCCTTTGTGCCAATTCAGATACAGCAGGTATTTGAATAAGCAACTCCCCCATCTCTCCGTCCCTAAAATTTACTTTAGGACCTTTACTTGTGATAGCTTTAGTTCATATTGATGCAGACAAGATTCGCATCACTGCTCTGTCCTTTTTGTAAAGAAAAATAGAGTCTGCTGAGGGAATCTGCAACTTGCTGCCCCCATTCCTGTTTGGGACACTCTCTGAGAGTGGGAGATTCTCTCTACACTAATATTAGTTAGCATAATTGTAGAGTAAAAGCTGTCATCAAATTGGATGCTACAACAATTCCTTCAAACTCTGCACTCCAGCTGTGGACATTTACTGTGCTGGCTGCAAATCATGCTGAAATACTGAAATGACTTTGTGGTCTGAGCAGATACCCACCAGAGGCTGGGAACATAGCCCTGGAGACCCAAGTGATGTACATGCAGTTCCCCAAACAAGCTTCTCACAGTGTTTGAGTAACAGCCTGGTTTGTCTTGGTGTTTAGTGTGTGTTTGTATTCCTTTTCCCCCTCTGCAGCTATGGGAGACGTCCATTTAGCTGCACTGTACTCCTGGGGTGACATCAGAACTGTTTACTTCGAATTTTATAGGAACTCAGCATCACTGAGTCATCGCACATTCATCTGCTCTTCAGTCAATTCGAAAGCTCAACAGAGATGCCCGTGATCACAGTGAGAACCTCCTCTCATCTGGAAGGGAAAAAAAGACACTTTTTAATTTTTATTTCTTTCTTTTTTGTTGACTGGTATTTTATGGATTTGATGAACAACCAAAATCAGAACAATTAACATGGGATAATAGCCTGGATGTGACAAGGCTATTCTGCAGGATGACAGATCCACTTACCTAGAATGCCAACTGCAGCCTGCGTGCCAGCCCCGCCTAATCTCTGGTTTATTGCAGTCCCAAGTCAGATCACAGTGGGGCCAGGAACGCCCTCCCTTGGAAGGCCCAGCTGATGTAAACTTGTACGCCGTATGCATGAACCTTGTGTTCTTTACTTTCCACATGTAAGGGATAAACAACATACTGTTGTAGAAATTAGCATGCAGGAATAAGAAATATAGGATTTTTTTTTTTGTGACAGGATTTCAAGCTTTGAAAGGCAAATATTTGATGCAAACGTCAAACAAACAAGGATTATATCTGGGTTTTTTTTACTTTACATGTTTATAATCCCCATATACAGATTGTATATATGTAAACATTTGATAATGTGGAAAATAGCTGTTATATACATAAGTGTATTTTGCCAAATGCCTAAAGAAACAGTCATGACTAACATCATCACACTTCAGATTTTCTAGTATTACAAGCAGACATCTTTGGAAATACAGAAAGTACAGAACTGTAAACCTGTGTCTCTCAGAAACTGGTGTTTGACCAAAACGTACTCTATCTTTTCAGTATCTTATGCTGTCTTGACAATCTCAATTGTATGGCAGACTGCAGAAACCAGTACAGCAGCACTTTGGCTTAAACCATCGTGAGAGGACCCACCCGAAATCCATGTTTCGTTGAGATGACCAGGGTATGTCTCACAGGTGTAAGCAAGGCTGATTCAGCAGACAGCAGAGACAGAATCTTTAAGTAACGTGCAGTACAAACTTACTGGACATTTGGGAATACTTCGAAGTAGTCAATTCAGGATGTGGTGATGTGAAGTCCTTCTGGTGAGAGTCACTGTGTATTTTTGATAGAGCATTTCAGACACTGTTTTAGGTGGTGAGGGGTAGCTTATGAGAAGCAAAGTATTTCACTGCACTAGATAATAACAGTGCTAGGCAAGTGGCCAGTTTCATTGCTGTCTTTTAACTTTTGTTTGTTACTGGAATCGCCTTTACCATGCACTTGAATGCTATGCTTGATGCCCCTGAACCCCCTTGACAAATCTGGGGGCATTAAACTGAGTGCAATGAGTTTAGCCTGAAAAAATGGGGTGGGGAGGAAAAAATCCTTCACCATGAAGATTTAATCTTGTGTGTAAGTGGATGGTTAGTTTTCTGACACCTAAAGAGACTTCTAAAGGTTGTTGTAAAACAAATGTCCTTTGATGGGGAATTTTCAGTGAGTAAGAAACTGGACCATATTAAATCAGTTTATAATTCTCCAGCTTTCCAAAATTGACTTATTCTTTGCTTCAGGTAGTACCACGGCAGAACGAAACACCCAATTCTGTGTGGTGCCATTGCGTACCTTGCCCAACAGCTGTATGATCAATTAGATGTTACTGTAATGGGAACATCAAGGGTGTTTCTGAATCTTCTACCTCTTTCATGTGTTTCCTTTAATAAGTGAACCCAACACTTGCAGCCTTTTAATATATTTTTTTAACTTTTAAGTCTCTCAATAAAGTCATATATATGTAAGATTAAATTAAGAAATGTTTAAAGATGTCAGCAACTGTAAAGTATGTAAGATTTTAGAAGCACTATATTTTATGATTAGGCTGTACATTGGATTATGACAAAATATTTGCCTTGGTGTTTGAATGATTTTCCTTCACGGTTGACAGGTTCTGGTAAGTATTCTGGAGAAAGACAAGTATGAGTGAGCGCAAGTGGATGCAGACAGACCATCTGGAGGGAGCCAATCACTCGTAATTGCTTTAGGAAAGGATTCTGCACTTTTGTGAAGAGTAAATATCCATCAGCACTGAAGAATATTTTTCGCAAAGATTTACTTTGAGTGTAGGTAACTGGATTAAAGATATTTGGTAGCGTGTAGCTCATGAAATTAGGGTCTGAGCCTCAGTCACTTGAAATTGGTATGTCTTTTACTGATTCCACTGGACTTTTTGAGCAGGACCTTCAAAGAGTTCACCCACAGTAGGACATTATGCTAAGCCAACAGATGTTGTATTATTCTGTCGCCTGGAAGCTGCTTTCTCTCCTGTGTTAGTATCTCATCTTTAGTAACTGGACTCTTCATCATGTGCCTTTTATGGTACTTTGTTTGGATACAAACTGGCATATAATTTTGAATAATCCTGTTAGATTTCTGTACATACTTTATGTTTACCACTGTTTACTCTTCCCTTTCCATTTTGCCTTATCAAGAAGCAGCAAGATTTGGCAGACAGAACTGGATATATCATACTTTCTCTTCGTGTAATGTTCATAGCCTCCCGGTTTGCAAACAAGTGTCTCTCCTGACTGTATTTGCAATGTAGTATGTACTTTAGCTTCTCTCTTGTTTTGGTATAATTCCTTTGTAGCATATGATTATCCAGTTAACTGTGTTGTAGACCTCTAACAGCCAGTTTAACACTCGTAGATATATAGTGCCTGGAAGTCTAGTTATGAGCATTGAGCTTAAGTTAAATAAATACTGACTTTCACTTTGATGGTCTAGAGTGAGAACATCACAGGACTTGGGTGTTTGCAGAATTCTTCTGCAGGGAATTTTGCATGAGGTTGGTAACCTGGAGACCTTGTCGTTGCACAAAACCTGAACTGGCAGGGCTGTGTGGGCCTCCTAAGCCCACGAAGTGGAGGTTAAAGAAATAAGTCTTTGGCTTACATTTTGTGGTTTTCTACTTCTAAAACTTAGTGTGGAAAGCTGCCAGATTAATAAGCTTGAAGTTTGCAAGTATTTTTATCCACTGTAGTTAGTTACACTGGCAATAGCAATAGAAATTGTTGTGTAATACCTCATCCAGCCTAAAATATCAGAGTACTTGTATTGTCAATAAGATAGCTCAGTCACTTTGACTCATTGAGACTCATGGTTTTACTTTGTTTTTACTTTTATTTTAATAAATGAACTAATTATCGCTAGCTATGCTGTAGATGCCTATTGAAGTGGAAATATTACCAGATCTTCTCAAATGGAAATAATTGGCCATATGAGCATAGGACCTGCAGGACAAGTTGTACTTAAGTTAGTGTTATGTATTTCAATGTGGGAGAAGAATCTTGTGTAATTTAAAAAAAAATTAATATGACTAACTGATTGAGACTGGAAAATAGAGATTGTATCCAAATAATAATGCTGCACAATGATGCCACAGATTAACAAGTAAAAATTTACTTGCTAATTCTGTATTTGTTGAAACCAGAACTTCAGTAATCTATACTATAGACTTTTTGGTGAATATACTCAGGCAATATACCAGAAATGGTTGTAATTGATAATTTACACATAGTTTTGTTACATTTAAATAAGTAGTTTTAAGGAAGTTGTTAAATTTATACAGCCTACCTTTGCTTAAGTTGTGAACTTAAGTCACTACTTGCCAGTTACCTGATAAATGTGACTTGACTTTGAAGATAACTACTTCAAAATGATTTACAGAGTTCCTGATTTATGAGATGTTGAACCTGCTAAGCTGATGAACTCACTAGGTAATTTTAAGTGTGTTGATGAACAAATGGGCCTTTGAGCCTGAATTAAAATTAGAAAGGAAGTGTGTCAGTAGCTAGTGTACTGAAGTTCTCTAACCTGAATTCCTGTAGCTGGTTGTAAATGAACTGGGTGGTCTTGTCAACACTAATATGACAACAGCTTTCAAGACCAGAGCTAAGAATGGATATGTACGCTATTATAGGCATACATATACTACAAATTCTGATCAACATTTCAGTAATTTCATTAATGAATTCATTAATAAATAGGAGAGGATGTAACATGAAGGAATGATGAGAGTCCATAATCTTCCAGGATAGCAAGTTAGTATTTCGGGCTTGCTTTGTCATTGAATGCCATACCTAGCTGTGGTATAAAAATTACCACGCTCTAGGGTAAAGCTCAGCAAGTTCCTCTTCTCTTCCTTTCTGCTCCTACTGAAAAGCATTTCCATGAATGACAATTACAACCACTAACAGCCTCTTGTGTTAGGTGGCTGAGATCAAAAAGCTGCTAGATTAGTCATCAGTCACTTTTCTCCACAATTTCCTGGATAAGGTTGATCCAGTGCTGTTAATACATTTTATTCTAGCTACGGTGAAGGTGATGGAGCCTCATGTCTTGTGCAGCTTGCACTGGTGTGCTGGCATTGGCTGGGATAGAGTTAATTTTTCTTTATAGTAGCTGATATGGAGCTAGGTTTTGGATTTGTGCTGAAAACAATGTTGATAACACAGGTGTTTTAGTTCTTACTGAGTCAAGGTCTTTTCTGCTTCTCACCCTACCCCAACAGCAAGTAGACTGGGGATGTGCAAGAGGTTGGGAGGGGGGACAGCCAGGCAGCTGACCCCAACTGACCCAAGGGATATCCCATACCATATGGCATTATGCTCAGCAATAAAATAAGGGGTAAGGCTGGCAGGGAGAGGCAGCTGCTGGCTAAGTGGCTGGGCTTTAGTCATTTGGTGGTGAGCAATTGTTTTCATTTGCATCACTTGTCTTTCATAGCTTTTATTTATCTTTCTTATTTTCCTTTTCATTACAATATATTATTACTATTATCATTATTTTATTTCAATTATTAAACTGTTCTTCTCTCAACCCACAAGTTTTTCACTTTTACTCTTCCAATTCTCTCCCCTGTACCTCTATCGGAGAAGGGGGAGTGAACGATGTGTTGCTTAGTTGCCATCTGGGGTTCAACCATGAGAAGGGGTAAAACCATTCTGTGGCTCACCCATCCTGTGCCTTTCTCACCCTTTAGCACTGGTGAAGGCTAAGCCTCTTTAAACACTTAGTCTGTGAACCTAAAAGTTGTGCTGTGTTCTGTTTCTCTTGCTCCAGGTCTAAAGATCTTCTGCTGCTTTCTCTAAGTAAGTTGAGTATCTGTATTATTAGCAGACTGAGCTACTGTTATCAACCACAATGTGAGGTTATTTGCCTCAGTTTTCAGAGCTTGAGAATTCTGGTCTCTTCTGAAGCCATTTTTTTTTGCCCAGAATGGATTATTCATCAGACTGCTGAGCTGATGACCCACTGTCTGCATGGTTTCCAAACCATAAAGATATTTATCAGCAATATGGGATTTGGCTTTGAGCAGATTTCCTGAAGACGAATATGAATAAACTGCACATGTGTACAGCTTGTCATCCTGTGACTGCCTGGTGAGGGCACATTTCTGTGTTCATGTGCCTGTTATCCTACTAGAGCAGGAAACAAGGAAAGAGCACAACTGCTTGTGTAGATGTAGGTGCAATACAGATAGATAGGACTCTTAAGTGTGGTTTCATCAGAAACAGGAGAAGAAGTAATAGTTTCTATCAGTCACCTATGCTAAAAACTCTTTTTGCCTGAGTATTTCCCAAGTCAGCTCATGCAAACTATTTCTGGTGCTGAAAGTATGGATGCTTGATGGCAGCTACAGCTTTCTTAACAGTAACTCATACACCCAACATGTAGTATCTTGTCATTCCACAAGTTTTCTATAACTACTTGGAGAAGCACTACTATAGACAACATTAATGTTATCTCAACCAAAACAAGCAGTAAAAATAAGTGCAGAACACACAAATGTGGTTTTGCTCACACTGGAGAAACTCCAGAACTAGCTCACCTAGCCAGCTGTGGCAGGTTTAGTTCTTTAACATCCCATTTACACGCATTTCAAGATCACTTCAGCTAAGCCAGCTTTAAACTGTTCAAGAACTGCTATGTAGACAGGCCATTATTGCAATATTAACTCAGAGTGAGGTAAGGAAGACTGGAGAAAAGAAGCACAGAGCAGTCAGAAAGAAAACACATTCTCTAAAGGAGAAGCATGGGGCTCTGTCTTATACTATTTTAAATTACTAGAGCATAAAATGTCAAAGCAACAAGCTTTTGCTTTTCTTCTTTTTCTGTATTCCTCTGAATAAAAAACTAAAGTTTTGGTTAAAAACCCAGTCTTAACACGAGGCCTTAAGACCTTATATATTCTAATTTTGGCATGGAGAGTCTATTTTTACAACCACATTAGAAATTCTGTGTGTAGGCCTGGCTGACCTTGTACATCTATCTAGTGGTACGAGCAGCTAATCATGCGTTGTTGTAAGACTCTGTAGAACAGCAGTTGCTGATTGCTTTCAATTATTGGTACAAGGACTCCTGCTCACTGCCTGTGTAGAGATTCCATGTATTTTATGCTTGGAAATACAGTCCAGAACATACTCAAACTGTGAATATATAACCTGATTTTTCTTTCCTTAAGGATAAATATATATGAAAATAGGTGGTGTTTTATATAGAATACAGTACTTATTTTTATTGTTGCATAAATGCAGAATATTTTTTTCAGAGTAGCAAAGCACTGCAGAATTTTTAATCTGCTGGAGAAAACACAATATGAGCAGTTCTTTCAGCAAAGCTTTTGGGGCAGTATATACCCATTGCCTCTGCCAGCTTCATTTTATGCTGATGTTTAACTTGGGCATTGCTGTAAAAAGGAACAAAAAACAAAGTTATCTATTTTTTCACTTGTACTAGCCCTGATTGGTAAAACAGTGAGAGAGGTGATGAGAATCTCATTTCACCACTGGGGCTGGCTAGTATTGGCGAAAACAACCAACCTACAACGTATTGCTGTCTTTGCTTGTTAAAAATCCTTAAAAAAAATCATACCTGATGTAGTAGAAACATAAGATTTTGACAGATACCAAAATGAAGCATTGCAATTTACAACTTTCTAGCTTTGAGTGTGATATTTCTGTCATAAAACATGACAGGCATTGGGCTGTTGAAGTGAATGAATCTGGCTTTCATGTAGCTAACCAAAATGTCGCTTTTTATAAAATCAAATAATTGTAATTTGGGGTTCTAAATTCCTGCTCACTTTTAATAACAGCATCATGGTATCCACTTCCATGAGAGTATTTAATACAAATGCCTGTGGTTTTCAATGTTACTGACATACTGTAACATCAGTAAAGTGACTTTCAATGACTAAGTCTGTTGTGTGTACTTTGTTCTCATTAAATCCTTATATTTTAGCACTTCCTGCTTTACAGGTCTCTGTAAAAAGAAAAAAAGATGCTGCATGCATGGAAAAAAAAAGAAAAAAAAAGAAGCTACTGGCTAATAACAGAATACAGATGTTATTTTTAACATTCCAGGGTTTAAAATGATCCTGTGAGCTTCTCAGGACTTACAGTCCTGATGGTCTCAAGGCAAATCTACAGTTACTGTTCCTCAGGTTTGCATGTCTGAGGGCAACCTATCAACATGTAAACTACGCCCAGTTTGCACAAAGGTCAGGAGCAATCACCCCACACGGTATCCTCTAAGCGTCCTTCCCAGTATGCCCTGTGGGAAAGAAAAACCCTTGGCTCAAAGTCAGCTGTTTCCCTAAAGCAGGTAACCAGCATATTCTAATTGTCCACAGAATCTGCTCTTTATGGGGAAGCTTTTTTTGTTTAGCTAGATGACAACAAATTCTGTTGTCACTCCTTAGCAACCCTATTATCTTAGTTATGATTTATTCTATAAGTCAAAGACAATACTATGGATTTTTTAAATGCTTATGGCAAATAAAAAGCAATTCTTTCTCAGGTAACCTAGGATTCATTCCTGGGTTTGCAGCAATTTGGCTTCCACTTTTCTTGGTTTTGTGTTTACAAGAAGATTCCTGAAGAAAGCCTATTAGTTCACACTGCTGTTCTTGCAGCAATTCACTGCCAAGTAGCTGGCTGGTGCCAAAACAGTCATTCAGCCTGAGGAAGTAAAACCGAGAAAGACTTGAGTCTGAGTGTTATTGGTCCTCTTCCTTCATTGCTCAAGCCACCTGTTACACCTCTCACTGTATAGGAGTGTGGAACTTCTGCGATAATTCTCTGATTCTCTGATCATCTAATAAGGTACACTTCTCTACAAGGATGTTATATTCATTATTGCCTGATGTTTTCTGTCGTTAGCAGTTTCAGACCTGTACTGGCTGGAGATTTGGAGGAGCAAAAGCAAAAAAAAGTGCAGACTGAAGCAGATCAGCTTAATAAATGAATGAAAACTTGTGTGTGTGTGTAAGCTGTACAAAGACACTCATCACCTCCCACCCCCAGGGTAATGCACAGCCAGTCCTCATGCAACAGCTGATTTGGAGAGACCTACCCCTGCCCAAAGTTTAGTGCTGAGCACAACCTTACATGGTGTGGAATATCCCTTTGGTCAGTCAGGTCAGCTGTTCCCACCGTGTTCCCTCCCAGCCTCTTGCCCACCTTCAGCCTACTCACCACTGTCACAGAGTGAGAAACTGAGAAGACCTGATGCTGTGCAAGCACTGCACAGCTGAACCCCTGGTGTGTTGTCCATGCTGGTTTAGTCACACATCTAAACTACAGCAGCCTATGGGCTAATGTAAAGAAAATTAATGCCATTCCAGATAAACCTAGTATAGGATTAGCAACACAATTAAGCAAAAGTGCAAGATGAAGTTTTGTGGTCAAGGAGCATTTTGGTAAAGTTGTTTCACAATTTTTAGGGCAAAGTTAGCAGTGTAAGGATGAATACTGTGTTTATGCAAAACCCTCCAGGAAGACCAGCCTTTGCTTTGTACTCTTACTAACCTTGCCAGCTGTGTAAGTTTTGAACTGCAGCAGAACTGACGCTCACTCAGACAAACCTTTATGGACTTTGGTCATTATGTTAGAAATGCTTTGTGCAGCATTCTGTTCCCAACCTTATGTGCAACAGGACAACGTACAATTATCAGAATGTGGAAGTACATTCACATCTATGCCTTTAAAACAAATTTTTGAAGGCATAAAGAGAACTAGCTTCTGAAATGAAACTATAAGAAGATTCAAGTAGTACATACCAGTTGCTTCTTTAGGTGAGACCAGCCTGCTTGGCATTCAGAACCCAGAAACTAGAGATCTGGATTTTACAGTAATACTAGCTACGTAGGGTACAAAATAGTATCTTCAGTCAAGATTTCTGCTCTGACAATCACTTCTGTTGTTTGTCCAGTGACATCTACACATACATATCTATATGTATGCATGTATGTATAGCTTTGCTTACATGCTTAAGGAATGCCTTAGGGCAAAAGATCCTCCCCAGAAGTGTTCTAAACCACTAATATAAGAAATATACTCCTTTTAACATTCTTCTGGCATTCTTTCCATTTGCAAGGCTAGCAAAAGAACATCTATCATTCCTCTGTGGTATGCAAAAGTAACCCAAATTAACAGTTTCATTAACTTATTTAATTGGAAAAAGTCTGAACTACCTCCATACAGTTGTGCTGATCCCTCTTACCACACTGTGTCAATCTTGCCTCAGGAAAAAACTCCCCATACCCCCCAAACACAACCAAAAAATCCTCACCAAACACCCTTCTTTTCTTCCCCTGAAAATTTTCAGTCAAAAAAGTCTTTTTGTATCTGCTTTCATGTGAATTCTACAGCACTGGTGGCCGCTGCCATGATCTGAAACAATCATCTAGCAAGAAATTTTCAAAGTGGGTTTTGGCCCCTATGTATTAGTTGGCATCCAGAGGCAAGAAGCCTGCTTGTTAGGGTTTGAAGTGCAGGAGACACAAACATTAATTTACATGAACTAAAGCCTGACAGCTTGAAAGTTCTTCAATCAGGGGAAAGTTAAGGTATAAACTGACACAGCATAGTTTTTGTATGTTTAAAAGTGGTTTATATAGTGACACAAACAGAGCAAGAATCTTACTGGAGCAAAAGCCCCCTATGCAAGAGCACACTGCCAGGTGAGTTCTTTGCTGTGCTTTGTCGCACTCCTGCTAATGAGAAGTCCTATCAGGTAGTCTTGTGTTCGGCACATGTTGTCACAGACTTCATTTTGAAGATAGCTAGCTGTCAAAGTAAGCAACTTAATCTTACTGATGTTCTAACAGACCAGCTAAAATGACCATTCCAAAACCTCTTTCGGTTCATACACCTGTCTTATGCTGTCAAAGAGAGAAGAGTATGTCCATCTTATGCCATACACATGATACTGTTTAAGACAGAAAAAGGCAAGCTGCACTCCAGGAACTGGTTTTAGTCCACCACACGAAAAAAGTAAACACATTACAAGAAAATCTTACTATCTGCATAATTTGAGCTATACACAGTGAATTGCAAGTTTATGAGAATAAAAACATCTTTAATAGTTACAGTTAGAAGTTAAAGACAGTATTACATGAATAATTTATATTCACTGTAAAAACAGAAAAAAACCTAAGTGTGCAAAGTGATACCTGCGTAAAAATATGTAATTTCCATTATTGAGATACACAATCATGGAAAGATTTGGCAAAGCAAAACACAAACTGGAATGTTAATCATGATCATCCATGGCTTGCTTCCTTTTGGTTCAGATGCTCATAACACACTGTATGAACTGAAAAAAGAACAATCACTTATTAGATGTATGGTACAGAACAAGTTTTCATTTTTTCTCCTAAAACACCCATTGTCACTGCTCTTTTCTGTAAACAAATTTAGCCCATGAACAACATAGCTTTGAAACTAAATATGAAAATTAGCTAACAGTTAATTAAGCCAAAGCATCTCCTTAGTAATAACAATAAAACCCCTAGGAACACTTGAACCTAGTGTTCTCCTTTTCCTGCAGAGATGCAGCCAGGAAGCCAAGACTGACTGACTGGCTATGATTTGTGTCTTGGCCACTCCCACCTCCCCAGCCTTTTCTAGGGAAAAATGCCTACCAAGCTTTGAAATAAAGAAAAAAGATTCCCAGAAAGTAATATGAGGAAGTCATGTGAGTGGGTGATGAGCTTCTTAGATCTTCTTGAGCCACGCTGGTAAGCAGTCCAGGCAAAAATGCACAACATATTATAGAACTCGAGAAAATACGTGAAAACTTTCTGAGATAATACTCAAGAAAATTGAAAACTTTTGTGCTCTCAGGTAACACCAGAAGCATAGGGAAGACATGAATAAACTCAAATTATTACTGCTTTTCTACAGTTTTAACTTTTTCTTTAGTTTTACCCTGTAATTATAACCACTTCTTTAAAGTTCACTTACATCATCATACTGGAAGTTCACAAAGCCCTGCTGAGATACATCCCTTCTTCTAAAGCATTCTGAAAAAATACATTAATAGAAATCAGATAAGAGTAATTACAGATATTTTTTTAGTACTTTCATAGAATTCCCAAGTCACATAAATGAGAACTCATGAAGAACACTAGAGTTCATTCCAAGACTTAATCTCCTGAACTTAATTGTCATATTTATCATATACAATCCTTCATGTTCTGTTAATAAATAGTTTCCCAATTTTGATAACTCTTCTAGTCTCTGGAATAAACACTGCATTAGTTTTAAATCCATTTTTCAATGGGAAATTAAAACATCATTATCTGTAACTGTTCCAGTTCTGCTGTAAAATCTATTGAAAGAAACCTATTTTGTGCTACGTCAAAGTTAAAAGTTGAACTTCAGCTAAGTGAGTAATCAGATTTTATTAAATAAAAATCTATTATGGGGATGATAGTAACAAGGCTGTAATCCAGCATACCAGTGAGAGCTCTGAGTTTCACACAGCAGGCAACATAATCATCAAATGTAATCTTGCCATGAGTGCTGTATCGCCTTGTGATCGCGGTCACTGCCTGCGGGCTCAGTCTGAAGCCTATTTGGGAATAAAAAGTCTACTTTGAAAAGACAGGTTAAGTTAATAGAAACCAACAATTTCCATTTTTTTAATTGGAAATACATGTCAGTTATTGCAGGATGGTAAGAGGTACTAGGAAATGCTCTAAATCAGCATCTGAAACAAGAACATTTCAAAACTTACCCATGGTCATCAAGGCTTTCTCCAGTTCTTGGCGATCCACTGTACCACTTCTGTCATTGTCAAAACTTACAAAGTGTTGCTTCCAGCCACTGATCACAGCCCAAAGTTCTTTAAATTCATTAAATCCCAGTGTGCCAGACATATCCCTCTGATCCCGAAGATAAGGAAAATGTTTCTTAACTTAAAAATTTAAAAACCCCTCTTTGGAATGGCAATTTGTATTTTTTATCATCTGTAGATTTTTTGTTTGTTTTTTTTTTTTTTTCTTGGAGCTCAATATTAACAACGTTTTAGTCTATTTTTTTCTGTTAGAAAACTAACTAGAGCAACCCACAGCACAGAGATACAACTACCAACCAAACCCAAAGGTCAGAGAACTTGCTCTCCCCAATTCTTCCCAGTGAAACCTGATAAAATTATTCGCTCTTTGTGAATTTAACTTACTTCACATACTTTTCTTTTACCTGCCACAATATTACCAATATGTTACCAATAAAATACATACCTGAAATAAAAATAGATGCCAAAGGAAAAAGCATATCTCCTGCATTCTGCACCATTTGTTCAAGGTGAGCTAACAGCCCTTCCAGTTTCACTTCTGCTTTTTTCTTTATAAACAGAAAAACATTTGAACATGGCAACTGAAGTTTTGAGTAAAAAACATTCCAACAATTCTAGCCTTGTACTGTGTATGCCACTCTTCCATCGGTCCTACTGCTGAATGCCATACAACCTCCCATTAGATACTGACACCTGATTCATTCCAGGTGCTTCATTTAGGGGGACTTAGATTATATTGAGGCTAGGTAGTATAAATGTTTAATTCATTATCATGCATTTGAATGTTGTCCAACTTGAAAAACATTATGAGTTATTTTGCACAAAACTATTCTGGTCTGCCAGACCAGTCCCTAGGCTTAGAGGGATACCACTTGTTTTAAGAATATCACTCATTAAGAGCCTCCTTTATTATTATTTCATCCTATAAAATAAATAAGAATGGAATTTTGTAGCTCTGTAATCATAAAGATCACAATACTTATCAAGTAAGGCCCAAATGGGAATTATGAAGCATTTCCCAAATTTTGGCACCCTCTCACCTTTTTTACATAATGCAAAAATGTTTACATTTCATAGTAAAGGATACATCCAACATTGAGATCATGAGTCTGCAAGTCTCTAAGTTGAAAGCTATTTAGAGCAAGGAAAAACATAAATTACCTTGAAAGGATTATTTTTAACTTTGTCTAAACATAAAATTTTAAACTGCTTTTTATTATATGCTGCTAATATAATGTATAGAATATTATCTAATTGCTTTCACTGGATAGATTCATATCATATTTTGATCCAAATAAGAGCTTTTCATGAATACTTGTTAGAAAAACTGACAGCAGATAACCTAGAGGCAATTCACTTTATATTTAAAATTAATATGCTCTTATCTCAATCCATAAAGGTTTTAGGATTCAGCCAAAGTGGTCGCTTATATTTGAACATAGACACCACTCGAGCAAGCCATAGAAGCTTACTCATAGCAGCTCCATTTTCTATATTGAACATGAGGTATCCTGACAGAGGAGTCCTGCCACATAAATTCTTGTTTTTAAGCTGAGCTTTGATATTGACTGAAGCAAAACACCTTTTTAAGAAATGGCTGTCTGTTAAAGAACAAAACAAAACACTTCCCCAACTTCACAGCCCAGCACTGGGGAGGAAAATAAGGAGGCTGAGAGAAAATCCTACATGTATAGAACTGAATTTACAATTCCATATGGAAAGCAAGTCCATTTACCATGCAAATAAAAGCCCCAAAGTTCACAAGAAGTTGCCCCACAAAGCTGCACAACTACAAGTGTTTTCTAGCAGATGGCAGAAGAATTGGTATGCTTCAGGGTTGGGGTTTTTTGTATTTAAATCATTAACTTACGTTTATAGGCTCCTGCAATCCCTGACTGGGTGAGACATCTCTGTAGCTCATCAGCATCTATTTGTCCATCCTTTCGATAACAGAAGATGTATCAGCTATTGTTTTTATCCCCTCTCCCAGGCTGGTTATTCCCAATACCCACTCCCTTTTCAGTGGCATTTAGTTACCCTTTCAAAAATCAACTGATTACCTGTCTGCTATATGACAGAAACTGCCTTTTATAACCCGTTACCTGTAACGATGTTTCTTTAGTTGATATTTTTGCAATATGCATTAGTTTTCTCATCTAGTAACGTACTACAAAATGAATGGGATTGCCAGGTTTGCTCTAAACTTAACTTTAAAAAAGAATAAATCCCAAAGCAGCAAATCTACCTCAAGTATTAGTAGCATATACTTGAGAGCCAGCTGCACAGAAACCAAGGCACACAATTTTGAACAGAAAGACAGCCTTCCTTAAAGTACTAATTTTAACTTAGTAGGCATTGTAGTCACCTTAGATTATACATTTATGATCTCGCTGCTACAGTAGGAAACCAGGAACCCAGATCATACAGACACTCTTCTCAAGACAGCCCTACGACTTACAAATCTAAAACCCACTATTTTTTGGTGAATAGCAAGTGTTAGCAGAACAAAAGTAGAAAGCAAAGAACTTTGAAAGAAAAAACAAACAAACCCAGAAAAGGTACCTATCTGCGTGGTTTGGACAATGACTCACTGCCAACACATCCTGCTCAGAGACACGTAGAGAAAACAACTGCCAACTCATGGAAAGCAGTGAGCTGTCAAAAGTGGAGCTGATGAATAGATTCCTCAAGCACTGAACATGAAGTTCAGTTCACAGAGAGTTCAAGATAATTTGACCTCATTCAAGTACAGAACATTGTATCTGTAGATCTAAAATATTATGCCACTTCTGTAAAGCATTAAACAGTGACAAGAGTTGCTATATATTCAAAACAAATGTATTTGCTTTGGCATCTTCCTAATGCTTTAAATCCAGTAAGCACTTTTTTTCTTCAATTTTTTTTAATAACAAAGACATGCTACTAAATGGCACAGTAGGAATGGCACAGCCAGGCGACTTTCAGAAATGAAGTATCATTGCTTATAGGACAAGTACTAGCTAACATGTCAAATTATATTTGACAAGGTCTGAAAAAAGAGCAATAATAATTTGATTCTATGTAAAATCAGTGGCAGCAAATTCCAAAATTGATTCAAATGTACTCCATCAGCCTAACAATATAAATGTATTTAAAACTTTACTGTCACAGGAAAATAAAAAAAGGAAAAGAGATTTCAAATAGCCATGCATATTAAGCAGCAAATCTTATCAAAGTCCTTGTGCCTTCTGAAACAAAGGCAGGATCTTTAGGAGAGGCAGGAAGAGAAGCAGGATTTGTAACCATGATTACTCTTACAAAAAAAGATGCTTGGCCCTTTTTTTCTTTTTTTTAAGTACAACATGAGCAGTTAAACTGGACAAGCCACATGGGTTTTGAGAACAGAAAAAAGAAATTATTACTTCCTACAAATTAAGATTCAAATAAAGATTTGAAACAATGCTTCTGACTTTCTTCTGTAAAAAGAGGAAACAAATTCCTCAAATCTAAGACAAGATCTCTGTTGTAATTACTTCAAAGAAAGCTCAGAGAAAACATATATTATATAGGCATAAAACCAACACAGAGCAGCAAACCATAACCAAAACCTTTACTAATTCCACAGTAAGAGCTGACAGAAAATTGTGAATGCGGCTTTTTACAGATGTGCATGGACGGCTGTAAAATAACTGATAATTTACCTGTTCTATTTCATAGAATCACAGAATAGCTAGGGTTGGAAAGGAACTTAAGATCATCTAGTTCCAACCGCCCTGCCATGGGCAGGGACACCTCACACTAAACCATATCACCTGGTCTTGAAAACCGCTGGGGATGGAGCACTCACAACTTCCCTGGGCAACCCATTCCAGTGCCTCACCACCCTAACAGTGAAGAATTTCTTCCTTATATCCAACCTAAGCTTCCCCTATTTAAGTTTAAAACTGCTACTACTGGTCCTATCACTAGTCCCTAATGAAGAGTCCCTTCCCAGCATCCTTATAAGCTCCCTTCAGATACTGGCAGGCTGCTATGAGGTCTCCATGCAGCTTTCTCTTCTCCAGGCTGAACAGCCCCAACTTTCTCAGCCTGTCTTCATGTGGGAGGTGCTCCAGTCCCCTGATCATCCTCGTGGCCCTCCTCTGCACTTGTTCCAACAGTTTCATGTCCTTTTTATGTTGAGGATACCAGAACTGCACACAATACTCCAAGTGAGGTCTCACGAGAGCAGAGTAGAGGGGCAGGATCACCTCCTTTGACCTGCTGGTCACGCTCCTTTTGATGCAGCCCAGAATACGGTTGGCTTTCTGGGCTGCGAGTGCACACTGCTGGCTTATGTTCATTTTCTCATTAATCAACACCCCAAAGTCCTTCTCTGCAGGGCTGCTCTGAATCTCTTCTCTGCCCAGGCTGCAGCTGTTCCTGGGACTGCTCAGACCCAGGTGTAGGACCTTGCACTTGGCATGGTTAAACTTCATGAGGCTGGCATCAGCCCACCTCACAGGCTTGATGGCATTCCTTCCCTTCAGCGTATGAACTGAACCACACAGCTTGGTGTCATCGGCAAACTTGCTGAGGGTGCACTGAATTCTATTGTCCATGTCAGCGACAAAGATGTTGAACAAGACCAGTCCCAACACTGATCGCTGAGGGACACCACTCGTTACTGATCTCCAACCAGACATTGAGCCATTGACCACAACTCTTTGCATGCGGCCTCCAGCCAGTTCTTTATCCACCGAGTGGTCCATCTATCAAATTGATGTCTCCAAGTTAGAGACAAGGATGTCATGAGGGACAGGGTCGAATGCTTTGCACAAGTCCAGGTAGATGACATCAACTTTTCTATCCCCGTACATCAGTTCTGTAGCCCCATCATAGAAGGCCACCAAATCGGTCAGGCAGGATTTCCCCTTAGTGAAGCCATGCTGGCTGTCACCAAGCACCTTGTTTTTCATGTGCCTTAGCATGCCTAGGGGAGTTTCACTGTCTTATAGTATTCTTACTTCTGCACAGTCACAGGTCTCTGAAACTGACTCTTACAATTCCAAGGATAACATTTCAAAAGCTATCCAGCTTATTTCAATAACGAATGATTCCTACAAATAGAAAGTATTTAAGAGTACTAACTTAAGTATTAAGTGCAACTTGATCATACCCATTAGCTCACTGGTTCCCCAGCTTTCAGTAATCCTGCCTCACTGGAGATGGTCTATGCTTTGCTGAGGTCAAGCTCCTGCTGTTTCTTCTCCACATTACTGCATCCTGTTTGCTGTTACCTTCCTTTCTCTTTAAAGTAGCAGCTTACTAATTTTTCCACTGCCAGTCACTTGCTCCACTGTTGATTCCTGTCACACATCCAGCTGCAGAGGCACCTCATCTGGCAGGTAAATGGTCACCATGTTTAGCAGAATTTAGCCTGGGCTCCACCTTATCTGATAGGCCTGCCTCACCACACACAGGTCATTCCAGTGTTCTCCTTTACTACAAAAATACATGGTCTACATATTTTCATAAGCAGTGTTAGAGAAGTAATATATAGACTGTAAGATACATTACTAAATCAAAAGAATAACATACAACAAACCCCAAATTACAGTCTTAAACTGGGAATTTAAACATCACCTACTATTGCTGAATTCAAATTTCCACGTTGTGGTTACATCTACCTGTGGATAACAGATCTAGGGCAGAGTTTTAGATTTTCACACATCCTAGAAAGGAGCAATAAATAGCTATATATATGGCCAACCAAGACAGAGCTTACCTCAATGCACCTATATGCATCAAAACCACAGCTCAAGAACTATTTATTTCTTGTAACATCCATAATTATACAAAACAAATATATGCCACAAAAATACAGGAACTAAATTAAAAATGGAGTGCAGAATGACAGGGAGGAAAAAAGAAAGGCCTACATCAAAGCTGTGAATTCGTTTTCCTCTAAAGGAATAATCACTCTATCCTCCCAGCAAATCCAGATACTGGCACAACTCAAGACTGCTTTTCCATTTGTGAGTCTATTAAGATCATGTCATGATATCTTTCTTATCAGCATTTCCTGCTCTTAGCCATGCCATCTCCACAGCCCATCCTTCCTATTGTTTCTTGCTTCTTTCTCCTGAGGCTGGTAGCATTACCCAACCCCGAGCTGAGCCACAGTTCAGTTACATTTCATGTAACTATATAGGCCCTGTATACTTACATAGGGAATACACTGTGTACATGCATACATGCATGTGTATATATGTCTGTATTTACACACACAGACACAAAGTAGAAACTAACAGCATTATTTAAACTGTATAGTTACTGTATATGTAGCTATATTGTCTAGCTATACAGCTCTATGTAGCAGATAGACTAAGAAAAGCCATTCTGTTTGTTAAAAAACAAACCTAAACAACTTGAAACAACAGTTTTCTTCACTGCAAATACTAAGGATTCCCCTTGCCAAAAGCTAACATGGAAATCAGTACCCAGGAAAAGAAAATTCCAAGAAATAAAAAACATTTTGTAAGTTTACCTGCCCTGCTACTGCAGCAAAATAACCATACAATGGATCCTGAGCCTGTTCAGGGAATGCTGGTCCTCCTGGAGCTCCTCCATACTTTAGAAATCAAGAAGAAAATTAACTTTCACTCAATGATTTGGTTAACTGAATTAAGGAATGTCAGTATGTATGTATGTTGTATGTAAGAACCCACTTGTGTTGTTACACACACACCATGCAAAAAAGTCAAACCAACCAAAAAAGAAAATCCTTAATGTGGTATTGATATACTCATTTATAATAATTTAAGCAGATCAGTGCAAAACCTTGCACAGGAGCAATCCATTGATTTAGGTGTAGTATGCTGCATCTCATCAGGGTTGAATTTTAGTCTACTACATACAGAAAAAGGATACCAAAGACAGGACTACTAAGGCACTATGAATTTTCACCTCCAGTCCAAAAAAGTTGAGCAAGAAGGATTGGTAAGGAAAATACTTGGAACAATATGCAGTAAACATGGAAAAATTGAAATGAAACCGATTCACAGAACAATGCAAGTTAATTATGTTTGACTGAGTTGAACCAATAGTCTGTGTGTAACAGCACCTATACCCATCCTTTGCTGAGTTGGAGCAGGAGTATGTTGTTCCTCGACACCACTCAGCTATTTATCAGCCCCTTGAAGGCAGATTTTAATAGCATCACAGAACAGTCTGGGTTGGAAGGGACCTTCAAAAGTCACACAGTCCAACCTCCCTGCAATGAGGAGGGTCATCCTCAATTAGATCAGGTTGCCCAGAACCACCTCCAGCCTGGCCCTGAATGTCTCCAGGGATGGTGTATCCACCACCTCTCCAGGCAACCTGTGCCAGAGTTTTACCACCCTCATTGTAGAGACCTTTCTTCTTACATCTGGCCTTAATCTCCCTTCTTTTAGTTTTAAACCATCACCCCTCTTCCTATCACAACAGGCCCTGCTAAAAACTCTCTTCCCATCTTTCTTAGAGGCCCCTTTCCAGCACTGAAAGGCCACAATAAGGTCTCCCCAGTCTTCTCCAGGCCGAACAAGTCTAGCTCTCGCAGTTTTTCCTCACAGGAGAGGTGTTCCATCCCTCTGATCACTTTCGTGGCTCTCGCCTGGACCCTCTCCAGCAGGTCCTATCTTTCCTGTACTGAGAATCCCAGACCTTTACACAAGGCATTAGGCACAAGATCTCGTCTGGGGGCTCTCGTGGGGAGCCGAATCAGGTAAGGACAACCCCAGAAGTGACCCTGCCCCACAAGCAGCACGGGCCAGAATATCCCCTCTCGCGCGGGTGGAGCCCGGAGCCGCTCCCAGCAGCACCTCCCGCGGGTCAGCGGCGGGCAGGGGCCGAGAGGGCCTAGCAGAGTCCCCCTAACGCGGTTCTCATCGATCCCTCCACGAGCCTGAAAGCCGACAGCCCCGAACAGCCCCGGTGAGCCCTGAAGCCATCCCTGCCTGCGCCGCGGAACCAGAGACGCGTCGTGTCCCCCCCATAACTCTACCGGACATAACTCTCAGGACAGCCCACAGGGGACCTCGGGTCCCCCCTCGGCCGTGCGCATTGAACGGGCTGCCCAGCCCCAGGCAGGCTGTTCCGCCGCGCCGGCCCCGAGCCCGGGCACTCCCAGCCTTGCTACCAGCCGCCGCTCACCCCGCCCTGGTAGAAACCGCCGCCGGGAGCCGGCTGCCCAGGAAACGCCATCTTCGTCTGGTACTTGCCCCTGACAGTCTGGCCTCGCCCGGATGGAACCACCCGGCCAGAAAGGGGGGACGTGGACGGGCCGCAGGATCGGGACAGGGGCGGGGCTGGAAACGCAGCCAGCCGCGCTGGGCAGCTGGTTGCCTCCCAGTAACAGGGTCAGCCGGGTAGCGCAAGACGGTGCCATCGGGAGCTGAAGGACCCGCCCATCATCCTGCCCCCCCCATTGTGGTGGTACAGACCGCCGGCCCGGAGGCGGCTTGTCCTCCCTACGGCAAAGGGGCGGTGCGGTTGCCGCGGGGTCCGTCCGTGGCGGGGCCAGGCGCGGGGCTGGTCGTTCACCCTGCGGTTTCCGCCGCTGCCGGCGTTGTCGAGGCGGTGCGGCCCCCTCAGGGCGGGACACGGGCAGGGAGCCGATGGAGGCGGAGGGGAGCGGGTTCAGCTCGCTGCGGGGTGTCCCGGCCGGCAGCCCTCCGATGCGGACGGGAGACGGCGCCCGTGGTAACCACCGCACGGCTGGGAAGAAGCTGAGCGGCCCCGGAGCGAGCGGCCGCGGGAAGGGTGCTCCGCGTGGGGCCGCTGCTCTGCGGCGTGGATCTCCTTGTGTTGAAGTCACTTTAATTTGAAATCACCTATTTGTGATTCAGAAAAAAGCCATAAAGTGCGAAAACTCGTGTGTACATACCATGTGTAGAACCAAGGAATGAGTTGGGTTGGAAGGGACCATGATCTATTTCCAGCCCCCTGACATGGGCAGTGACACTTCCCACTAGACCAGGTTGCTCAAAGTCCTGTCAGCCTGGCCTTGAACATTTCCAGGGACAGGGCAGCCACAGGATTACATTAAACCTGTCCTCCTTTTTGGTAATGTAGCTTTCTCTTCAAAGTGAACATCTACCCTGGTCCCAAAGACACAGAAATTACCTAAGTGTATAGTTTTCTCTTGGCTCTGTAGGTCCAAATTCTTCCAGAGCAGGAAGGAGCAGGGAATGTCAGTGTCCCACTGGAGCTAGGAAGCTCTTTTGTGCTGGCTTCCACCAGCAGTGCTTGGTCAGAACCTGCTCTGTTTTTTGTTTTTAGCTGGAGAAGTCTCAGCACAGCCTCCTCCAGGCTAGAGGAACTCGCTGGTGTAGCTCATGCTTTAATCCTGCTGTCTCTGTTTTCTTCAGTACCCCAGGAAGCAACAACAGCTGAAATGGCCCCAGCATGGTCTGAGCTGGACTGGTTTTTTGTGGAATACTAGAATTTGTTCCTGTTGGGAGATATTCATTAAGCTGCAAGAGGATAAGAAATTATTCACTAGTCTGTATGGCTGACACAAGTCTACCGATGGAGACCTTGCAGAGTAAATGACCTACTGTCAAAAATCTGAAACCATAACATTTTATTTTCTGTTTGTTAGCATAATTTCTTAAGAATTTTATAGATTTGTTGTTGTGGTTTAATTATTAAGCTTGATTATGGACCTTGTGAATTTTATCATGCTAATTTATTGTAAATGTAATTGAGTCACCCGTCATCCAGAAAACTGGGCTTTCAGGTGGTATTTATATAGCATACATTCTTATTATTTCAGTACTGTTTACACTGATACTGTTAATAGTTGCTAGTAACATGAAAGCAAGTATCATGGTGTTCTGTGAAATTTAATATTGAATAGGGTTGGCAAATGAAAGAGACAAATCATTAGATACCTTCGTCACACAGGACAGCACATATGAAACCTGTCTTTTCCAGGCAGCTGAGAAAGAAAGTAGTGAATCTGGCTAGTTTTTGGCTTAAGAAATACTTATCTCACAAAAGTATTTGTATAAGGATCTGTTGAAGTCAGATAGTGCAGCAGTCAAATAGTTTTGTCAGACTTAATCACATGCAGGGTAGGTCATTGCAAATACTGTGCTGAACCTTGTTAGAGTTCATATATTAATGTGTGGGCAAGAAGCCTTCCTAATTAAAATGGGATCTAGGTACAGCGATAAAAATACTAAAGGCTGGAAAGATTGAATAAAGTGGCAAAGAATCTAAGTGATAAGATTTGAAGAGTTACACACTGGTGAGCAAATTGTTAAATAGTATATATGTGTTAGCCATAGCTTAAAGATAATAGGAAAATTTTTTTAACTGCTCTAGTGAGAAAAAAAGCAAGCAACACAAACCAGGTAAGATTCAGACCAGTTGGTAGATAAAGATACTAAAACTGTACAACTGTAGCTGTACAGAAAAGGTAGATGTGTTTCTTATGTTTGGAAGTCAGTATCAATACCTGGTCATCCTCTGTTTGCAGTGCTTCTGCTGAGCCTACAGGTAATGAACACTGCACACAATAGTTAATATTTGCAAGATTATTTAAATTCAACCACACATAAGTGAAAGAGCTAGAAGACAAATGTAACAAAGTGATATACTTTATATGGTTTGTTAGGCAGGCGTTTTGTTTGCACTGGTGCATTTGTTTATTCAGTTTTTATCCAAGGAAAAGGGAGGCTGCAATGGGAGGCTGTTGAAGGAGATCAAAAGTACACATCTGTCTTCTGAAGGGCTACTGAGCTATGGTAACCTTTTAAGTTACAGTAAGATCATTGCATTAGAAATACATCAGTAAGAAATCCTTGTACAATAAATAGCTACTGATTTTGCAGATCTCAAGGAATATGTGATCACTCCAGTAAGAAGACTGAAGTCAAGCAGCACACTATGCTAATACTGTTGCTTTTTTTTGAGATACTTCAGTGTATTTTCCTAAAAATATACCTAAGTAAAAGAATTTTGTTTAGAAACTGAAAATTATGCATGCGGTTTACATTTCACAGCTTTAGCCGGATTCTTTGTAATAGGATGTTAAGAAAGAATTAAACCCATTACTGCCTTAAAATCTGATCACAAGTTATATTTGTTGCATGTGCTATGCTTCCTCACAGGGAACAGAGGTGAGCATAAACCCATTACAGCTCACGCACTTTCTTCTTGCTTGTCTTCCCTTCCTTCCCTTTTAACACTGATATGAGCTCATGCATGATGTGGGAATTCAGCCACCCTGAACTGAAAGCATTGTGCCACATGGTGCTGCCAGTTAGGCTCCCATCCATCCGGTGCAGTGGCTAAGAGCTCAGTGATGGTGTGCTGAATCATCATGCTTTCCTGGTAAGGAGGTGTGGAGTTTCCAGAACTGCAATAAAAGAAGCTAGGGAGGAGACAGGGAATTAAATGTAAAGTTCAAATTTCCTGAAGTCTTTACTTAGCACATCTGAGGGGAAAAAAACTTGAGAATATTACTTAAGGATGGACAAAAAGTAACCTCCTTGCCCTTTTAATTGCCACAACTTGAGGTGAGCCAAGCAATCAAACAGTGGAAAGTTAAACATAGTATAGACCAGAAGTCTTAATGTCATGCCTCTGTCGGTACCCAGAATGAATGGTGCTCTACTGTGTTGCTACTTTCTCTTCTCTTTGACACAACCCCTTTCTTTTTCTATTTACTGCACGTTATTTATGCTCAGGTCTGCAGACAGTTGTTCACATAGAATCACAGAATGATTTGGTTTGGAAGAGATTTTAAAGACCATATATTTCCACCAGACCAGGTTGCTCAAAGCCTCATCCAACCTGACCTTGAACACTGCCAGGGATGGGGCAGCCACAACTACTCAGGGCAACCTGTTCCAGTACTTCACCACCCTCACAGTGAAGAATTTCTTCATAATATCTAAGATAAATCTCCCCTCTTTCAGTTTAAAGCCATTCACCCTTGTTCTGTCACTACATTCCCTTGTAAAAAGTCCCTCTCCAGATTTCTTGTGGGCCCCATTTAGGTGTTGGGAGACTGTTAATAAGGTCTTGTGGAGCCTTCTCTTCTCCAGGCTGAACATCCCAACTCTCTCAGCTCTTCCTTATAGGAGAGGAACTCCAATCATCCTCATGGCCCTACTCTGGACTCCTTCTGACAAGTCCACGTAAAAGAATTTTCTGTAATAGGCAAGTTTTATGTTTGAATCATCAAATAACATACTTGCAATGGCAGGGTCAAGGGGAAGGCATTTCTCTCACTTTATAAGTAAAGAGAATGTGGAGATTAAGATTTTCTATAAATTTTGCCTGCCAGTTTTTGAGCCACTTCAATTTTCTGCAACCCTATATGACTTCCAGACTTACTTTTCCCTCCAGGATCCAATGTCTTTGGCAGGTTTTTCAATGGTGACCAACTTCCTTATTCCATACTCCTTTCCTTCTTTGTTTCTTTTGTGTTCAGCATTGTGGGGATTCTTCATCACTCATTGGGTATCAGTGAGAGTATCACTGAAGGGCTAAAACAAGATCACCTTAATCTTGGATGGTGCAGCTAGTGAGGTTTTGATATTGAGATTTTTGAGGCTAACAATCAGCTTTTATTCAATGCAGTACAGTAACATGATTTACCACATCCATCTCATAGTGAGTATAGCAGTTTGTGCATTCCCCAGGCATGAGTTCTTCACAGAACTAAAGCTAAAGTGCCATTTTTCAGTAACAGCATTAATTTCTAAGGTGGCACAACTTGAAGTTGGATGGTGCCCGAGATGATTTTTAAATAAAGTTATAATTTCAGTATAAAAATATCTAAAAATAACATGCCTGTGACTTGGGAAAGACATTCACAATTCTGCTTACTTTGCATATCTCTTGACAACTGATCTTTCTTCCTTTACCACATACCTTATTTCAAATCCTTCAGTATTGTAAACTTGGATATTTTAAAACACAATGATGAGAACTAGAGAAAGTCGTGAAAGCTCCTTTAAACCTTTGGTTGAGTAACGTGTGGTAAGGATCCAGATCTGCTCTGTATTTGCCAGTCAGAAGCCAGACTATGAAAATGAACTGTGGATAAATGATTGCGTCACAGAACAAGTTCAGCTATATAGCACTTTTTGCAATCATATGTATCAGCATATATGTTTAGAATGTATATGAATCAAAATATATCAGAATAAATCAGAATATGCATGTTATGTTACTTTACCTCAATTAGGTACTGAACTCAGTAGGACTCAGATGTACAGCCTGGAAGATAAGCATTAGCTTGTAAAACTCCCAGGTGCAGATGGAAAAAAAGTGATTCTTTGGAAGCAGTATTGTGGATAACCAGCTACAGGAGTGTATTTCCGGTTCCACTCCTTATTTTATGAATAATTTCATTAAAAATCTGTGGCAGTCTAATGGAAAAATGGACATATACTCCAGGAGGCCAAGCTTGAAATGCATAATCTGTGGGCTAAACAAGATTCTACTTTTTGTTCTCTTAATTAAACTTTTAGTTGCACAGTGCCTTTATAAAAGCTGAAGTATGTTTTACAGAATGCCCTTGAGCTAGCAATTTAAATGATGTTTTGTTTTTGTATAGCGTGAACCTTCTCTCTGCTACTTTGTGGATGAAACACGTAAGCATTAGAAGTTAGTTATACATCAGTTATGTAATAATAATAATAATATAGCATTATGTGTTTTTCAGTGAGCTCAGTTCTGCCAAGTGATCTAGTCAGAGGGTTTAGGAATTATATTCTGCTTGAGTACCAGGATGGTGGTAGGTGGGAAATAAGCACATAGCTGGTTAGTCAGCCATGGAGGAGTACTGGTAGGCAAAAAAAAGGCCAGCATGTGAAATGTAGAAATGGTGTTTCAGGTGTCTAAATTTTGAGACTGTCACCCATGAGGTGCCTGATGTACAATTTGGCTGTCATCTTACCTCCTAGGCTTCTTGAGACTCTAGGCAGATAGTGTTTATTCTCTCCATGTCTAGTGCTTGAACAGAGCTAACACTATTCTAGTGCTACCAGGATTCATCTTTGTTTGCTGATCTGTAATTTTCATAATCAATGAGACTGGCAGAATTACTGGGGTAATGTCTTGGGCTGGTTTGCATGTGACTCACACAGTAAAAGTGGCGTGCAAATAAATGTGCCAGGAAAATAAAGGCTTTTTAAAATGTGTGTATGTATTTATTTATTACTTAAGTGTCCCACAACCATAAATGATGCAATGGAGCTTTCAGCATTTTGGGAAATAACATGTTTCATCACCCCTGGAGTGAAAGAGATGTGCTGCACTCTGGAGAAAACCACTTTTCTGATCAGAATGTCTCCTCTTGGTGACTGTTTTGGTTACTGTTCCTGTTACTACATGGGGTGTGTGTTGAAAATGCCTCAAATGTTGCAATACACATCCCCAAGTGGCCAACATGAGATGGATTTGCAGTTCCTGTAACAAGGTGTTATAATACTTTATAGTACACTCATAAAGCAATACCAGTAAACACAACATTTCTTCTTCTATGGCTTAAGTATTTTTTCTCATATTTACAGTCCATGCTGTTTTCTTTGCTCTTCATACTAGCTTTTTCTTTTTATTTTTGTTTCCTTTTTCCCATTGCTTACTACCTTTTCTTGCTGCTGAAGGGATCAACGTATTGCTGTCCCCAAAAGTGCCCACCAGATGTCACACTGGCACTTCTAATGCCGGCACATCAGCCCATGCTTGATGGCTTTCTAGACTATACCCTTCTTACCTTGTACAAAGGCAAGCTCAGCCAAAGGTAGAAAGAAACAGAGCCCACCTAGACAGGCTTCAGGTACTTGCTGCAGGGGCAGCTCGTTGGGTCTCAGCGCTGGTGTCTAATAAGAGCTGTAATATTCCTGAGCCATTTTTTGTGCCAAACTTAAATATCTAACAATAGTTTAGGCATTTATATGAAGGTTTTTCTATTAGAAAAAACACTTAGCATAGGTTCATGCATATATTTTTGGAAACCCACTCTGGAATTTTTGGCTAATATCTAAATGTTTGGATATGATAGTTCTAAATAAATAAATTGGTTAAACAGTGTAGTTTTTAAAATTAGCTATAAGTCTGCACAAAGTGTTCCATTTTACCATATTTTTTTTTTGTGAACTAGATCACAGGGAGAATTTCTTCTCACTCTGCTGGAGGTAAGAATCTTTTTGTCCATCTAGAAGGAGTGAACACTATCTACAAATGAGGTCATGAGTACTCATGTGAAGTCAGAAATCATAAGCCAGATATGTATAATAATGCATAGTCATATTTGGTGCATTGAGCTTCAGGACTTGGTACCATGGCTATCAGGACAGCTGATACTATACAGGTTCTTTTTATTTCAGGTTTGCCAGATGTGTTTTGCAGTTTTTTGGTTGATGTATCGATGCTTCTTTCTTGTTCAGTTCTTTTGTAGCTGAACCCTTTTATATACTGTTAATGTGTACACTGTATGTGATTCTTCCTTATTCTTTCAGTAACATTATTTGAATTTTCAGGAAAATAAAATAAGGATTCGGCAGCACCTCTTATGAAAACATTCACGTATGTTTGAAACTATGCACAGGGATTATAAGAAAGCAAAGGAGTGAAGGGGTCTGAGCTGTCACTTGCTGTACTCTGTGCTTCAAAAATTAAAAAAGCTACAGATTTTTTGGTGTTCTGATAACTGCATGTTGTTATTAACAACAGTACATATTTTTACATAATCTACCTGCAGAATCTTTACAGGTGCTAATAGTCACTTGCTGGTTTGCGTTTGTATTGTACACACTTGACATGTTACATTCAGGAGTGGTCTGTCTTTGAGATGTCTAAGAGTACTGCACAAGTTTACATCAAAGCTTTCTGATTCCCTCTGGATTTTTTTAAAGCAAAAGTTAAAGCAGTCGGTTGGTGGCAGCAAACACTAAAAAAAAGATTGAAGCTGCTTTCAGATGTGGGAGCCCATTCTGGGCATCCTCCTTTCATGGGTGGGCTCCCATGGCTGGCTAAAGCCCTTGTGAAGCCAACAAAGCTGTGGATAAGTACAATCATCTCTACATTTTCCTGGATTAGGATGTTACAGAACTAATCTTCCTTCTGTACTTCTTTCTGTTCTGTACAGAACTCTGTAAGGATGTTCCCACCCTCTTTCTGCTTTCATCCATAGGTTTTGTGTCTTCGTTCATTTTTGGTGTTTTTCATCACCTTTTGCATTAACTGCTATCTGGTCTAGCTTTCTGAGGATTCAGCTTAAGCATAATACCTCCAAATCTAACACCGCATAGCACTGTCAGCCTTTCATGTAGGTATTTCGCATGTATACTTGACAGAATTGATCAAAGCTAGTGTTCTCATCATGTTCTGTAGTGGAAGCTAATGAAAATATTAAAGACTGGGGAAAAAAAAAAACCTCCAAAAAGTCATGGTCTAATAAAACCACATATTCAGGACAGTGCCAAGTCCATAGTAGTTCTGATATGTAAGATGGTTATATGGTAGCATTATCTCGTATTTACGGGGCCTGTTCTTCACTGGTAGTGGGCACAGTGAGTTATACCTTCATAATCCTATTTTGCACAGGAACCTTCAATGATGCAAAGACTGAATCAGTGCATAGTCTTGTGAAGCTCTCTTTGGTAAAAACCTCTTTGGAGTGCAGGTCACAGATATCAATCTTCATGCTTGTGGAAGTGGCCAGACTTTTTCTATCTATCTGAGAAGTAAGTAAGCCTGCTTCCTCTGGAGGTTTGCTTTTCTTAAGAAATGAGTGGGGGAAGAGGGGTTGGAGAATGAGTATGGATTAAGTCCTTTATTTTCTTTCTCTCATGGAGTCTGTTAATAAAACTAGTCAGAAGACAGAGCTCTGCAAGTACTGCCCTCTTCCTCTCTGGAATAAAACATGGGGGCACATTAAGGGATATTGTTATCCTGGCTAAAAGATCTGATATTAAAATGTAGATATACATTCAGTATGATTACTTTGTACCCAAGGAGAAGACTTAATTTTCTTCTCATGCAGGAATTATATCTCAGGGTGTCAACAATTCTCAGATTCCTCTGATTCCATCTGCCTTTGAACACTACCACTTCCTTGTAAACAAGACCTTATTTTTCTTTTTCCCTCTGACTCTTTCCACTTTTTTAATTTGTGAAATGTTTAGGTTGAACTTCCATAATTCTACTGATTACAGCATGAATATTCAGCAGAAATAATCTTATTTAAGCATTTATTATATCCAAAATTGGGATTTAAGGCACGTTCACAGAGTGTATTAGGACTGCACCTAGTTCTTGCTGTAATCCCTTTTTAGCTTGCTGCTTCTGCCATAGGTAACAGATTGAATTTAATTAGTCTATTTTATTATTCTTATTATGCATTTTCTGAAAACTGAACAACCCTACTTAGGAAATTGTTACTGTGTTTTCCACTAGATTTATTTTTACTGTTTTTCCTGGCACATCTCTGACAGAAACAGCATTTGGACTGATCACTGAAGCTTCTCTCCAGATAGCTAAGGGGAAAATCCATGGCTCTTTATTTACACATACACTGTGCTTGAGCTAGAGTGACCTACTTAAGAAGCACTTCACTTTTTTTTTTCCCTTGTAACCATGTGGGGAAAGAACCAGATGATGAAACAGCATGAGGTTTTTTCTTCTCTTTTTTTTTGTTTGTCTGCTTTTAGAAACTCTCAGAAGAATAAGCAAAAGGTATGCAAGTGGTACCATCCACATAATCATTCCCATATTTTAAAGGACAAACAAGCATTTTGTGATGCAGTGTAAGTTTCTGCATTCACAGGCAATTAACGTTTCATCTAGTGCTGGTGTCTCTGTGCTAAACTCAGTGACTGAGGCTTGACTAGAGCATCCACACCAGCATCCACGTTTGATCTAACGTTTGCAAGAGACAGCACATCCACCCATGCTAAAGAATACTCACCTGATAACATGAAGATAATTATTCCTATTGCTTTTGTCTTCAAGGCACCACCAGAAGCTATTTAATCTAAATTTGTATGACTTTAACTCCATGTATTTTTGTTGTATCTTTCTCATGCTGAGTTAATGAGATTTTATACTGTCGCTTTGTCTCACTGATGGTTCCAATACTTCTCCTAACCTAAGCATTTATAGCTTATTAGTCTTAATTTTCTTTTCATTGGAAAGAAGTAATTTCTTTCTGTGTTCTTTGAAAATAAGTGCAACAGCATCAAATGTCAAATACCTAAACATGGGAAGAATTGAACAAGTTTCTTTACTCTCAGCCTCTGGGTAGAGTGATTTAAATAGAGTTGTATCTTTTAATCATGTCAAAGCTGCCTAAATTGTGGTTTTATCTGTAGCTTATTTGGTACTCCATGTATGCTTGTCTTACACCTGCTGCTCTGTTAAACAATCCCAGAGTTGTATATGTTTGTATAGTTTGTATTTTTTTCTGCTGTTTCATAAAAGAGATGAGCTGCCTTTTCCCACTTCTCCGGGTACTGGATTATAACATTACATCAATCAGATAGTTACCTGGGTATGTTTTATCACTGTCCTGGGTTGCATTCACCTCTAACATTAGTCTTTCCACATTCTTACACCATTTTTCATGTAATGGACTTTTCTCCAGAGTCTTGATTGTCCCTTTCACTGTGTGAAATAGCACACACAGATACTGCTCTCTGCATCAGCTGAGTAACTTTTCCTCCCTGTACCTCTGAAAACCACAAGCCCGTGTTAGATCTTTCTCCTGTCCTCTCTTTCCTACTCCCCTAGCACATTTGAACACAGTTCATAACCCCTTCTGTGAATGCTTTGCAGCTGGTGATTTCCAGGCTACATCTCCTTGGGCTGGAAGAGTGGCATGCAGTCTTTGTTCCTCTGCAATCACTTTCTGCAGAGTTGGATCCAGTGATGCTGTGGCTAAAAATGAATCATTCATGGAATCGTTTCCATAGTTGGATAGAGCCTTGAGTGACATGGTTTAATGTGAGGTGTCTGTGCCTATGGCAGGGGGGTTGGAACTGGATGATCTTAAGGTCCTTTCCAACCCTAACTATTCTATGATTCTATATCTGTCCTCCTTGCTCTTAAGAATTTCCAGGGTAATGCAGCTTTCACATTTCCTCAGCAACGATTTTTTAGACTTGTTTTGTGTAATGTTGGGCATCCAACTAATTCCTGAGAAACTCCATAGAGAACTGCTTATGTGGTAGTTTTTCTCCACGTGAATTTACCAGAGTAGGCTACAAAACCTGTAATCCTACAGGTAACATACTACCTATTTTCACAGTGTTATTAACAGATTTTTATTAGCATTTATTTTTTTTTCTGAAATGATGTTCAAGTTTGAGATTATCTGCAGTGACTGTTAATGGGTTTTAGTTTTTTAACTTTAATTAGGGTATTTTTTAGTTGTAAGATACAAAAAGTTGAAGTACCTTGAGTCTTTCATTGTCATCATTAAGAGACTTTGGTATGTGGTTGTATTTCCACATATACTGCAGGACCAGTATGATTTATAAATTGCCAAAAATAAATACATATAAAATCACACTTTTTCTTCTTACAGCTGAGCTTCTTCTCTGGGGTAATATTTATGTTTCATATATAGCCACTATTCTGGACACTTCAGATACATCATGGAAATCATAGATTATGTTGGCTGAATGCTACAGTTAAAAAAAATCAGGCTGTGCGTGTATATATAAAATATATATTGAAGTGAGAGTAATCAGCTGTCAGAATCATTTGCCAAAAGCTGTGGTGAATTTTCTAATGTTTAAATCAAGTTCAGCAGTTCTTTCAGAATATCTTTAATTCAGGAGTTCTCAGCCTGTTTTAATGGATTACCTGCCAGCAGTAACAAATGGTAACTAGGATAAAACTGCACGTTGTCAGGAAGCTTAAACTTTATAGCAATCTGCATTACTGTTGAAAACTTTGTAGGGGTCTGTGAACTGAAAAATATGACAACCCCTGATAATTCAGAAAGGAATTAATTCTGTCAGTGTCTACAGCCCATGTTCTGCAGAAAGAGAGAATAGCTAATCACAAGGTTGCCTTCTGGCTCTCTAATCTGCTTGTAATTAGAGAACTATCCTCAGCTTTAGGAAACCTGCATCCAATTCTTCTCCTTGCCTTTGACTTCCTACATGATGTTGTGTGAGTCACTGACACAGGGATCATTACAGAAACTTGGAGTATGTCTGTGATGACAGTTAAGTGTGAATCTAAGTGTCAGCTGCTTTGTAAAAGACAGGGAAGACAGCTTTGCCAGGGTGTTTGTCTGAAGAAGAGATGTTAGAAGTTATTCAGTGATTCAAGGTATTCATGATACTTGGGTATTCAGTGTTGTCCCAGATGACAGTTTATAGCTGCACAAATCCCTTCATCCTTCTCAGACTTCTATAACTGGACAGGATATACCCCTCAGGCCCCAGCAGGACTGAGTATCTTAAATGGTTGGATTTATTTACCTCAACAATGCTAAGCAGGCTTGATAGTAAAACAAGACTGGAGTTTCTGCAGTGTGACTTGAGGTCTGACCTTTAGAGCAATCCAATTAAAGATAGGATTTGATTTCCAATATTTACTGATGGGACTGGAAAACGGAAGCCACAAACAAAACAAACAGACTGTAATCCTGTATGTATTTAACATAATTCCATGTGATTACTGGAGCCACCACCTCTGATTGCCTGGGCCAGTTTCAAGAGGTGGGGGGATGCTCAGTCTGTCCTGTCCCAGGGCTCCCAAAGCTCTGGGTCATTGCTATCCAAATGAGAAGGGAGAAACTGCTCCATCTCCTTCCTCCCAGAAACTACCCTCTCAGGCCACCTCCTCAGGTGCTGCTCACGCTATTATTCGTCTGTCACTTGTCTTGTTCATCAAGTATTGTAAGGTTTACTTTGGTTCAATTTTTCATGCCACTTTAATGATTTACCCTTTCTTCAGTGAGATTTTGTGTTTGATTTTGGTTCAGTTCTTTAACCATAAAATGAAGATGCTTTTGTCTCGCATTGAAACAGAGCAGTCCATTAAGCAATCTTTGTCCTGTATCTGACCAGTTGGATGCTGGCATCTCTCCTGATTCTTTTCTCCTGAGGAAACAGTTTTTCCAGCTATGTAAGTCCTGTGCCTGATGCACAGCTGGGTTTGCTGCTGCTGCTGCTCAGCAGAGTGTGGTGTGGAGTGGCAGCTAGCTTTAGAAATGTTGCAAAGAATGAGAAAATAGTCTGATTTGTACCAATCTGGACCAGGGATAGAAGGCTGTGGTGGGATCCTAAAACCTGGGTTACACTCCAGGGCTGCCAAGATCAAACTCTTCATTTAATTATTTACAAGGTACCATGCAACCAGAAATGTGTGACATTTTTCTGTCATGGAGCCAGTAGGAAAGAAGAAAATCAGCTTCCTCTTTTTCCTTCTTTCCTTCTCTCTCTCTCATTCTAATATGTTTTGTTCCTTTCATTCTGTATACTGTTCTTCAGAATTATTCTTTGAAAATACTTCCCTCCTTCTCTGCCAGCACTCAGTCACAGATAATCTGTTCCAAAAATGCCTGTTTTGGGACATTCTGTTTTGGTCTAGTGCTGTTCAACCGCTTGTGTCCTGCAATGATAAGCATGCTACAATAACTTACATTTTTTCATTTTTCATTTATCTATTTTCTGAAGTCTCTAAAGAGAGATTTATACAGACTGCACTTTCTCATCTTCCATAAAACCGGGGAAAAAAAATTAATAGCTAATAAACCAGGAAGGGCTTCTGTACTGATGTTTAATAGCTTGAGTCTACTGATTGTGGTTAAGCTTTTTCTAGATTAAATCTGAGCAAGTATGAAGAGCAGCAAGCACAGTGAAGGGGCTGTATTTGAGTGAACATCAAATAATAAACAAATCTTGATGTGGAAGCAAAAAGAGTCAGGAATAGAGGATGTGTGTGAAGCCATATAAACAAAAAATTACCACTTCTGTTTTGCAGCATTTGGAAACATTAGCTAAGTTAAGTTTCATGCAATTCTCTTGAGGTCTGTGCATGGCCTCTTAAAGCTCTACAGTGTGCTTTTGTAGCATTGAGGCTCCTTATCAGAAAATCATGTCAGGTCTACTCTTGTCAGAGCTAGTATTTATGTAAATTCTGGATTCCAAGATTGACGAGCATTAAATTAAGGCAATGCACAACAGTAAAAGATGTGCTGTTTTTCTCATCATGGTGATATATAAAAAGAATTATCTCAAGGAATATCAGCTTCATCCAAGGAGCAAATAATTCATGTTTATGTCAGGAATTAGAGATAAAAATGGAGATTCACAACAGAAGCATGGATAATGCTGAGGCAGAAAAGAATCTCTGTAGGAAGGAAGAGTTTCCATGGTATATGAAATAGAAGCTATAATTAGGCTATAATGGAAACACTGAAGATTTATTAAATGTGTTAATCATTGTGTTGACTAGCAGCTGAACACAGGTTACATAGTTCCTGTAGGTGTTCATTCTTTTCACTAGTTCACCGTTTGGATCAGTGAATCAAACAGGCTCACCTGTGTTTGAGACAGATGCTCTTGTGAAATCGTGTGTCAGATAGGAGGTAACAGGAGGTAAGAAGGCTGCCAAAAGTGGACATGCTGGAAAAAAAGGGACCTGGGGCCAGTGCACGTCTGACATCCTGTTACTGTCTCAAGTAAATCTAATTAGTTTAAATACTTTATTTTCACTAATAAGGACTTTTTTTGTTGTTGTTGTTGTTGAAATGGGTATTCCCTAGGTATAACAAAAAGGTAAAAGGAAGTTAAATTAGTCGTATCATTCAGGATGTAGAGGTCTGAAAATCACACTATGCTGTAGTGCTTTCCATCAGGATAAAATCTTTCTTATGCAATGAAATCCAAGCTGAGTTTTTACTGTGACAATGTCCATGTGACCATGTATTTAAAAAGCTGTATTTTGTAAGTGTTGACTTTGATTTAGATTTGAGAGTCAACGCTTTATTCCTGGAGGAATTGCTAGAATGCCATTATGTACTTAAACACTCTTCTTGGCTTCTGGAAGCCATATGGAAAACTCCCTTTCCAAAATTCATTTCATGATCCTTCTGATGTCCTCTCTGACCAAGCTTTGTCAGTACATAAGAAAAGATTAAATTAGAATACGAAAAGCTCAGCCATGAACAATGCATAGAAGCTACAAACAGTTTTCATAGCAATGGCTGCTGTTTGCAAAATATTGGTATTGAACACTGTAACTGTCATGTAAGATTACGGGAGGAATTTTTCTCTGCCATGTTCAAGAAACAAGTATGTAAATTTGCGACGCAGATACTCCCCGGTTGCCCAAGAATAACAGGATAAGAAATCCCTCACTTAGACTGGAAAAACAAGTGCTGCTGGAGATCTGACCTGTTATCTATTGAAGTCAACAAAGAGCCTGCTTGCTGACTTCAGATGTGAGGGCTTTGGATCATCTCCTAAGAGCAGCTGCACTCACTCCATGCAAACAAAGAGCATTGTCTCCTAGGCTTGTACACAGCAGATATTGGCACTTTATTCTTGGAGTAAACAGCAAACTGCAGGTCGTACCTGCCCACTTCGCATTTTCAGTAAATTTTGGCCTGTGTTCTCATATAACAAAGCAACATGATATCAGTCCCTGAAGAAGTTCTTTTGCCTTTTGCAGAAACTACTTTGAGACTATGGTTTAGTATTCAGCCAGGCTGCAGTTACTTTGTAGTGATGCTTAGTGAGGGTAAAAAAGACCAGGTTTGGTCTGTCTTTCTCTTTAGCACAAGATACTCAAAACCACACAGGAGCATGTTTGCCTAGAGGAAAGGAGGCAGAGGATTTGCACTGTTTATATTTCATAAAGCATGGCTTTTAAGCGGGTGTTACTTGCCATGGCCGTTGCTGTTTAGACTCCAACCTATAGGTTCAGCTGTGAGAGAGAAAGAGGCAGGTTTTAGATCTGTATCGGGATAAGCAAAACCCCCCAAAATAAATCCTTAAAAAATAGGAAACATCCCAAACAATCTCGCAGTGTCTTGGAACTGTTACTATTTGTCATAAAATAAATCTGGACTAACTGTGTCACCGACACCAGAATTTGGCCCCGAAGTGATGAATCTGGAAGATACGTACTCAGACTGCTGCTACTTATTTTCTGCTCTGTTGATCCCTTTCTCTTCTACCAATATACACTATAAACACACACTCTCTTTCTGGCTTGTTCTTCTTCTCTCACTGCTGCTTCTGCAGCTGTCAGATCCTCTGTTTGCAAATTAACAGGAGGTCACCATTCCAGCTGGATCCTGGTTTTCCACATCCCCAGCCCACTTTGATGACTAAGCAAAGATCTGCTTATGTGAACAACCAGGAGCAAAGATGGGCGAATGTGAACCCAGGCAGGTGGCTGAAGATGGGATCTCATTTCGTTACTTGCCTCAAGACCTTCCAAAACCTTTGTGCAACTGAGCATACCAGCAGCTGCATCATGTCAAAAGAGGTTCCAGAAATTATAACAGAGCTCAACACCGTAAAAAAAAAATCTTTATTTTGGTTAAAATATGTATGTTTTCATAGAACATATATAATACTGCATCCAAAGATTTATTTTTTTAAAAATCAACAATATTATCTTCATGAGATATAAGCATGACATATACTACAACCCCCTAATATAATAGGATTTCCTTCAGTTTCTTTTTCTTATAACTTGCTGCTTATACAAAAAAAAATCACTGATCACTTTTTGCCTGTACTTGAGAAGCTTAGGCTGCAGAGCACATCTCACATCTCTCTGCCATTTTGGTCCCTTCCCCATCCCCTTACCACCTGAATTTCTGGTAGAGCAGTACAAGGAAGGATTCAGTAACCTTTGCCCCACACACTTTGAACATTAGAGATCCTGTACACAAACGACACATATCTTACTTGGCTGTCATTAAGGTATGAGGGTAAACTAATGCTGGGAGGAAGAGAGCTCTTCCTTGTTCAGCATCCATCCTGCTGTTCTGGGGGGCTAGTGGCTTCTGGGGGTGGAAGCAGGGGGTGTGTTCAGGCACGTGTGCATGTGGATCTGTGTGGGTACGTGTAGGTGCATGTAGACCTGAGTCACAATGGGCAGAATAGGGAAGATGCTATTAAACATCAAAGGTCATTCCAGTTTTGCTGAGCCCTGGAGGAGGTTTGGAACAACAGAAGAGGAACACGGAGCACCACTTACTTCTCTTACGCTCTTCTTAGGAGTTAGGGTGAATAGACAAGGGACAGTATACTGAGCAAAAGAGAGGGCCTGCACCTGTGTGAAAGCATGTTTGAGGTGCAGGAACTCAATGGCCTCATCTGATTTGTAGTTTAAGCTTGTCATTGCAGTGGCTTTATTTTAAACAGGTCCTGGCCAAGTTTTTACCTTTTTCTCTCACTCTCCAGATAAAGGAGGCTCATGATTTCATTTTGATATGCCTTCATAATATTTTTTCTTCTTTTTGATAATGCAAGTTAGCCTAATTATACAGCAGACTTGTTGATAATGTAATGTGACTGTTCTGAGTATTGGGGATTCCTCTCCCAGCCCTGTCGAATTCGTGTGAGAGGTTTGTCTAGACAAGGAAATATCAGCACAAATTTGACAACCAGCACCATGCATGGAATAATGAGGGAGAGCATATAGGCGTTTGGAAGATACCATCTGTACGATGATGGGCTCAGGAACCGTTTTCCCCCATAAACCAGTGTGTGTGCAGTGCACAAAATCAGCGTCAGATATCCCAGTTTGGACTAGGGGAGAACAAAGGAAAAAAAGAAAGAAGTGGAGGTTAAAGAAGTAAATTAATCCAGAACAAATGCAATATACAGGACACAGTAAGCTCTATGAAACATGTGAGCTTTGGGACTAATTGGGCACTGCTGAAATGAAACTGTTTTATATAATATAAAGACTCTTACTTTTTTTTTTATAGAAATTAATTCAAATGGATTTAGGTGAAACACATTTCTTTGGGGTTTTTTTTCTGCATCAACAATCCTGATAATTTTTGCTAGCTCATACATCCTGCCTGGTGGATGTCATATTTGTGAAAATACAGAGAAAACACTGCAATTCAGTGGAGAGATACAAGCTTTTATGTGCTGTAGTGCTAATCCATCCAGAAACACCATACTGTGCAAGTTTCTGGCCTTGATAAAACATTCATTGATAGCAATTTCCCTTTCCCTTGCCTCCCTTCCCCTGCCAGCCCAGCTCCTGCAGAGGCATGGCAGCTTGCACCGAGCTTCCTCCAAACGGGGTCTGAGATTATAGTGTTATCAAGGGCAGCCTGTTTATAAGCACATCAGTTTTTAAAGTCTGCAGAAAATGCCTGGCATTGAGAGTATCTGAGTTATAAAGTATTTTTTTCAGACCCATTTTAACTGAATTATCTTATGAACCAACAAAATTAACCCAATAAATGGCTAAAATATTCCACAATGTCAGCTTTCTGCTTGTCATTTAGGAGCTCACGTCTTCCCAATTTTCTGTTGTTAATGCAGTAATCCCCCTTGTACTATAAGCAGCCATCAGAGCAGCTGTGCTTCTTTACAGGTGAGCTGTATAGCTGTGCAGATTTTTCCCACTGTGTGGTGGTGAATAGTGCACACATCACATTTGGATATATTAATGGAGGAAAACCTTAGGTCTCTGTAAACCTGCCTGTGGTCATAGTTGAATAGGGAAGAAGGTGTTTCTAGAATAAGTCTTTTTCTTACCTGTACAAATCGAAATTCTCTCCAGTTGACATTGTTGCTGACTGAAGGTAAGGAAGTTATTCCCAGAAGAACAAACAAAAAAAATCCTAAAATCCCCAAAGCCACATAGGAGTCACTAATCCAGGCATTAGTGGTGTCAAGTGGTTCTGTTTTATTGTTCAGGACCTGAAGAAAAAAAGAGCTTATCTTAGTAACAGCAGTTTTAGGATCACTATGAGAAAAAATACCCTTTGAATTAACTAGGAAATAAATCTTATATATTAGCTCCCTGAAAATCATCAGATATTTACTTTTAATGCCTTCTCAAAAAGCAAAAGGGACATTATATTATGTACAGGTTCCATGTACCTGTAATAGTGATGTGTGTTTTACACTTCTGTAGGCCTGCTTTTGAGGACAGCTATATGATCCTCTGTTGTTATAAAAAGTCAGAAAGTTAAAATATGTGCTATTTTCAGAGGCAAAATATGAGCCATTATTAAAGGTATATTGAGAAATGGGGAAGTGTGTTTCTTTAAATTACTCTTAATGTTTACATTTCCACCACTTATTTTATTCATATGTAGACTATTTAGGAGGAAGACTGAGGCCAGAAATCCCCTCAACTCCGCATGATATCAACAAACATTGGATATACCAGGGGTTAAAAGGAACACGGAAACAGGAAAACAAACTTATTGTAAAGAATACTGAATTGCCCACATGAATTTCTGATGCTCAAGATAGAAAGATAGCATTTGTAACATGGCTGGAAAAAAAGAAGACATAGGAGAAGGAACAAACCTTACCTGGGAGATGATTCGACTGCTCATTCTCCATCTTACAAAGTAGCGGATTGGGATAACAAGAGTGTACAAAACATGCAGTGAAGCAAATGCCAAGGCTACTAGTCCTAGTTGTTTCCTGCACAGCATCCATTTGTCCAGCCAGTCTGGGAAACGGTGGTATTTGGTACCTCTGTATAACTGAATAATTGCAGCCAGTACACCAGGAAGATAAACCAAGGCTAGAAGGATGAGTGCCAATATAGGGCAGATCCGATTTGGAATGGAAATTGCGATAAAGAATGAAAAGTCTTCGTTTTCATAAACATAAGGATAAATCACGTTGCGAATCAAACAGTAGAAG